>NC_136067.1:148516299-149116299 GCF_964261635.1 Lissotriton helveticus | reverse complement strand
CCTAAAAATACCCCTGTACCCCTGTACCCCAAAACACAAACCTAGCCCTGAACCCTGTAAATACCCCTGTACCCCAAACCCCAAACCTACCCCTGAACCCTAAAAATACCCCTATACCCCCAAAACCCAAACCTAGCCCTGAACCCTAAAAATACCCCTGTACCCCAAAACCCAGACCTATTCCTAAACCCTAAAACTACCCCTGTACCCCATAACCCAAAACTATATCTGAACCCTTAAAATATCCAAACTCCCCAAAACATATACCTCAGTACCCCAAAACATATACCTCTATACCCATACTTATCCAAACATTAAAAGAAAACATGCTTTTACCATTCATGCATTTACAATGAATTTCGTTGTAAATGTATGCGTGGTAAAAGCATATAAAATGTAATGCCATGCGTTATAATGGCATTGCGGAGTCATGGTACTTTCGTAATGAAAGTATGCGGAGTGATGGTATGCGGAAAGAAAGTTGCGGAATAATGGGTGTTTACCCTCCCCCGGTAAGTACATTGGTGGCACTGCGGCCCACATCTCCAGCAACATACTCATATTTTTTCACCACCGATTTGAAAAATGCACAGGTCTCTCTCATTGATGGCCAGCACAGACATACACTTTTAGACACACCTCCCGCCACAAGTTCTAGAATTGCGAACTTTAGAGCTGGGGAGCTACGTTCGAATCTCGGCATCAGCTCAACATCCTGTGATTCCAGGCGAATCGCTTTGTCTCCCCGTGCCTACCACAAATGAATGTGTTCTTCTGTAATGTAAATTGTGCTCATGCCATGTTGTCGAGTTCGCGCTATATAATATTGCAAGGAAAAATAAAGTAGGGAAACTCGAGTTCACACACTACTGAACGCGCACTCTTAAGTGCATCAGCAGTGCACTGTGAATCGGAGCGCTTCACAGGCCTGTCACAGATAAGAAATGCTATAAAAACGAAATCCTACAAAACAATATACTACTGGCCGGCAGCAATTCATACCCGGGCAACGTCGGGACGGGCTTCTAGTACTGTATAATGTACTACATTTTTATGACCACAATGACAAAAGTCCAATCAGTAGGACTAGAGATATACAATTTAATACCTAAAAGATCAAAGGATCAACGCGGACACCTAGTCGCAAGTGACCGGGTAAAAGGTGAAAAATAAGGCTGACCACAACATAGCACGGGGTAGATACAAAAAGTGTATTTCTGCCCAGTCAGACTTAGAAGAAATGATCTGAGAAGGTAAAGTTCAGCGGGGTAAGGCTGCAGGCAGTGTCCGAGAAGGAAGCATCATTGTTGAGGAGCCGCTGGACGAAGTTGCAGTGAATATTTAAACATTCGGACGGAGTCACTTTTTTTTTTTTAAACTCTTTTTATTATTAATAAAACATAAACAAACAAGGCAAATAAAAAGCAATACAGCTGGACATGCGTTCAGGGAGGAAGAAAAGTGCATTTTCAATTTGATACAAATCATCAATGCGATGGGGGGCAGAGGGGAAATCAGAGTCACAACACATTGAGGTTTAAACAACACTAGGAATGTCGGGTCAGGGGGAAAGAGGAACATCCGGGATATCAGTGAGAGGAGGCGTACATATATCACCCCGGTAGGAGTTCCATTGGTCCCAGATTTTCCCCCACTTCTTAGGGCTGCCACGCGCCACATACACGTCTTCTCTCTAAACAAACACCAGTCCATGTTCTCCTTCCATGCTGAGACCGTGGGCGGTCTCTGGGAACCCCACAGCTGCGCGATATCTCTCTTGGCAACCATATTTCCAAGGGTCGCCCACTGGGTCTGCACAACATCATAATCAGTTGGTCCCCAAACATTCAACAAACAACGCCTGGCTTCAGGCAACAGCGCAACATTTGTGACCACCTCCATCACCGCATGCACTCGACTCCAGAAGACTGCCACTTCCGGACACTCCTAAATTATGTGAAGGAACGTACCAAGTAAACCGCATCCACGCTTACACAACCCATCCACAGCATAACCCATACGAATCAGGCGAGGGCCAGTCACATAAATCCGATGCAGGATCTTAAGCTGTACGAGTCGGAGACGGGCCGGAATCGCGACCTCCTTAGGCGAGGATATCGCCGATTGCCAGTCCTCGTCATCCAACTCTAGACCGTCACTGGTCCAGACCTCTCTAAGGTGCGCCAACAGGTCAACTCGATCGTTAATCAATTTCTTATATATCAAAGAAATAGTGCTGTCGGGAACATATCCGTCAAGCACCCGATCTTCGAGTGGAGATGATTCCGGGATAACAGTACCTTCAGGAAAAACCGAACTTAACGCGTGGCGAATCTGTAAATAACGGAAGAACTCATTATCACTCAGCTCGTATTCTACCTTCAACTCCTCAAAGGTCTTAATCCTACCCTTAGCCCAGAGATCACTCACCCTGCAAATACCGATCATATCCCATTTCTCGAAACCTTTCGTCTGCCACAAGCCGCCCAGTCTGTCAGACGCATAGAGCGGAGTCGATCACTCCATCCCCTTGCCGCATTCGCACATTGCCACACTCGAACCGCTATCTTAGTGGGTCCCGAAAGTATCCGTCCTGCAGTTTTGGAATAGAGCGCCCTGTTATAATCACCACCCGGTAGCAGCCACCTATCCATTTGTGGTAAATAAATAAATAATACCCTATTTTTGAATGCTTAAATGAATAACAGATAGCTCAATAAATAAGAGTCAAGATTCGAGGTAGTAGGAGTTTTTGCAGGTTTATTACAGCATAAGGACAGGATCAGGACAACCTGCATAGGAAGAGCAGAATGACAGGGCCCAGCAGGACAACTGGGACCCAGTAGGGGAAAAGGATGCCCAGCAGCTGCTGGGGCTAGGTCTGGGATGAGCTTGGAATGAGCTTGGAATGAGCGCGCTAGCATTCAATAACAAGATACAGGCATATATACATAGCGCAAACACATAGCAGTACATTGCAGTAGGCGTAACAGTGGGTGGAGTAGAAGGCGTGACGTGTAGCAGTCGCGAAAGATAACAGTAAAAGTGGGTGTAACTGGGAGTTTACATAGACATGTGATGCAAACGTAACAGAATATGTCATGAATGGGCGGAAACATAGGAGGGGGCTACCTAAGGAGCCGGGACCTCTAACCTAATGGTGCGCGAAAACGGGCAATGACGTGTTACTAGGAGAAGCTGGGGGCTACGAACTCTGTGCTAGGAGTAGAGACTAGAGTCTGGAGGGTCGGAGCGACATGTACCTAAACCCTATCTAGTATCTGATGTTTAGGGAACATGTTGATATAAACTAAGAGTCAGGAGGGGAAAAGCTAACTTGATTCTAAGACTGGACCATGCATTATTCTACACGTAGTGCGTGATGAAGAATATTAAATGACCATTAATACAGTATTTCTCTAACGTGGAGCCGAATAGGCTAGACAATGACGGAAACTATTGATGCAGTTCAGTAGCTTAGGAATGCAGAAGAGGAGGACTGAACTGATAACTGGAACTATAACATACTTTTGGCAGACTCAGAGGCAGAGCCAAGCTGCACCGGGCACTGCGAGGCAGGAAGTAAGTGAAAGGTCGAGGATACAGGTGGGGGCTGTATCGCTCCTCAGCGAGGCTTTCAGGAGACAGGAGCTGAATCTGTGGTCCGGGCCCTGTTGAGGCCTAGAAACGGGGACTTTATAATGGAATAACGTGCACACTGAGAAACGTGGCAACATAACTTTACATAGGCCTGATATTCGTATTATTCACGAGGACTGGAAAATGACATATCAGAGATGGACACAACTATAATTGCGTCAGTAATCAGACATGGGGAATAACATATGCATATTGGTCATGCACACATAACATATGATGGATGAGGCGTAGGGACACAGAACATGGCGAAATTTACTTTTCCACACATTGCAAACGCAGGATTTAACGCGGGACCGTACATTGCATGATTGATAGCCCCCAGCTGAGGCCCAATAGTATCGCCTAATATCCGGAAGTGCGATACCGCCGTCGTACCAGGGAAGCGTCAGTTTGGCGAGGGCGATACGCGAACGGCCGTCCCATATCAACCACCTCTGCAGACTCTCCACCTCCCAGAAATAGCTTGCCGGAATGACATCAAACGTATTCTGAAGCACGTATAAAAACTGCGGCAAGGACATCATTTTAAAAAGGGCTGCACGCCCGAGGGGGGACAATGGCAGTTTACGCCAGGCCACAACGTCAGATTTTAACCGTTGGAGCGGAGGAAGCAGATTACGATCATAACGGACCCCGGGGTCTAATGTAATAAAGACCCCCAAATACTTGAATCCCATCTGCGTCACCTGCATGGGGCAACCTCACGGCAAAGAAGGAGCGTCACCAGAGAGTACATAGACAAAGGACTTAGTCCAATTAATCACAAGGCCGGAGTTCCTCCCGAACGAGTTCAGAACATCAAACAGTACAATCAGCGACTTCCGAGGTGACGTGAGATACAACAAGATGTCGTCTGCATAGAGTGATATTTGATCCTCAAAGTCTGGGGTCCACCGGATACCCTTCATCGATGGCTCCCACCGCAGCCAAGCCGCAAGAGGTTCCAAGGCGAGGGCAAAAAGAAGCGGGGACACGGACATCCCTGCCGCGTGCCCCTCCCAAGAACAAAGGACTCCGAAACTCGACCGTTCACCACAATCTGGGCTAATGGTTCCGTATACAAAAGTTTCACCCAACCAATGAAACCGGGACCAAAACCAAACTTTGCAAGGGCGGCCCAGAGATACGGCCATTCCACTGTATCAAAGGCCATCGTAGCATCTAAGGAAGCCAAGATGGCCGGTTCCCGCAGTGACGCTGCTCTCGCGAGAACGCCATGCAAGCGCCGCAAGTTCAATGCTGTATTACGATGTGGAATGAAATCAGACTGATCCGGATGGATCAGGTCACCAATGACTTTTATCAAGCGGTTAGCGAGCAACTTTGCGAGGATCTTGGGCTCAGCATTCAGCAGCGAAATAGGCCTATAAGAAGCGCAGCGATCCCGCGGCTTCCCTTCCTTGTGAATCACCACGATGGTCGCAAGTCGCTGATCACGGGGGAGGGAGCTGATGTCTCGCGATTCCAGAAACATATCACGAAGATACGGCGCCATTGTGTCAGGATGCAGCTTGTAAAGCTCAATGGGGAGACCATTTGGCCCATAGCTTTTCCCGAACGGACGGACCCCTTCTGTTCAATATCTACCTACAACCTCTGATTCTAATGCTCAACCAAATGGACTGCCAGGTGTATAACTATGCGGATGACACCCAAATCATCATCCAACTGGATGATGGCCAGGATGCCTTCGCAAGATTGCAAAACATTCTGAGAAGCACAGCCAACTGGATGTCCAGGAATTTCCTAAAGATCAATCCGGATAAGACCGAGGTGTTGCCTATTACCATCGCTGGCAACCCATGGAATGATCAATTTTGGCCTAGGGAGCTGGGTATGCCCCCGGAATCGGCGGCAGTGGTCAAAAGCCTGGGCATCCATGTGGACGGTAAATTGTCCATGAAAAAACAAGTTACGGCTGTAGTCGGCACCTGTGCCGGCCTTCTCCGACAACTCAGGAAAGTCGCCTCGTTGCTATCCTTCCCCACCTTGAGGAGTGCGGTCTCTGCTATGATTCTAGCCATTCTGGATTATGGCAACTCGTTGTATATAGGATTACCGCAAAGACTCCTTAATAAAATGCAGGTTGTCATGAATGACGCTGCTAGACTCATCTTTAAAAAGCCGAGGAACAAGGAGCATGCATCCCCCCTCTTGCGTGAACTACACTGGCTGCCATTCAAGCAAAGGCTAATGTTTAAGGGGCTGTGCATAGTCCATAAAGCCCTTTATGGTAGGGCACCAAGCTACATGAAATCACGCCTGACTCTCTACAGGCCGGGTAGGGCGTTAAGATCTGCAGAAGCTACCCTCCTTGTTCAACCACGCTGTAGACTGGCTACTGTGGGAGGTCGTGCTTTCTCTTACACACTGCCAGCTCTCTGGAATAAATTGCCACTGGAACTGCGGAAAGAAACTAAGCTGCTGCCCTTCCGAAAGAAATTAAAAACTGTGCTCTTTCAGCAAGCGTGGGGTTGCCCCTGATTCGTGACCAGCTGTATCTTTCTGAACCGCCATGACGACCCTGACAAAGCGCTTAGAGACCCCTGGGTTATAATGCGCTATATAAATCAAATAAATAAATAAATATATAGCGAGGGCTACCTCGTCAACTGAAAGTGCTGCGTCCATCAGGCCCCTGTCCGAATCCGACAAGCAAGGCAACGCAATGTCTTGTAATAGCTGATGTGAATCTCCTCAGGTCTATCGGAAACCGGGGAATACACTTCACGAAAATATTCAGCAAAACACTCAACGATCTCAACAGGGTCAGTCACTCGCACACCATCAGTTCCCTCAATCACAGGCACCACACGACTCGCTCCCTCCTTTCTGTCTAACCAAGCGATCAGTTTCCCAGCCTTGTCTCCCACAGCATACAGCCGTCCCTGCTGCTCTCTACTCATAATTCTAGCAGCATCTGTTACCAATGCCCTATAATCAAGCTGTTTAAGACTGAGGACATGAACCTTATCAGGTGTGATACCCAGCTCCAAATCCCCTTCCAGCTCAGCTATTTCGGTCTCGAGGCGTACCACTGCTTCATTTTTGCTTTTCTTGGCACAAGCGATTAATGATAGCGCCTGTCCACGAATGACCATCTTGAAAGCCTCCCATAGTGAAACAGGTGAGGACACAGATCCCACATTCTCAGTGAAATACTGATCCAGAGACTTGACCAACTCAGCCCGGGTTTTGGGGTTACGGAAATACCAAGGATTAATCGGGGCCACACGACCCTCAGCCGCACCCGGAGAGCGCTGCCGCATGCTGGGCGCGGCGATATCCGGAGGGGAACCATGATCCCCGGATCCGCCGAGGAGACCTGGCGGACTGACGACTGCACGGGACCCCACCGTCGCGGGAGGCTTGGACGGGGGCGGCCCCCGGCAACCCATCGCGGCGAGAGCACGCGGAGGCCGGTGCGGACCCGGCCGCTCAGCGCTGGAAGCCGGAGAAATCGCCTGCAGGTGACCCTGAGACTTTCCCAATTCAAAATGGCGCCATCGGAATGAGTCTGCGGGGGAGAGGTGTGGAACGGCTCTAGCGACCTGCGGGGACCCATGAGTCTGGTGCCTAAGTGCCAACACCATAGAGCGCCACTTAGACGCCACGCGGCGGAGGGTGCCAGGGAGCAACAACACGTGCACCCCCGAGGTGAGCTCAGATGCCCGACCCGGGCCCCCGATCCGAGGCCCCCTAGGGAACACTGACCAGCTGTGCCTGCACCCGGCGGAGGGACCGGGAGTGGCGGGCGGCGGTAGGGGAGCGCCCCGACCACCCCGGCGGCACAACAGAGAAGCAGAAAGTGTGGGGTGCGACCACACGGAGAGCCTCCCGCCTCCCATATCGAGAGCACACCACAGGCCCCCGCGACCGGGCGTCAGGGGGCCCACCTGGAAGTGCAGCACTAGACGGAGGGGACCTCGGAAGCCCGATCTGCTCAGCGCCGCTACAGACAGGAGATTGAATCACTTCTGATAGGCCGGATCGGACCGATAGGTCACCCACACCACCCATGGGACGAACACAGCGGGCGGTGCCCGTGACGCCGGCGCCAGCACAGAGAAGATCACCCTCCCTGGGCCCCTCACGCGGATCGAAAACCGGGGGTCCTCCGCAGGAATCGGACATGTCCACGAAGCTAGACAAAGTCCTGGCGGCCATCGAGCACTCACGAGTCTCCATGGAAACCAAATTCGGGGAACTGGCCTCGGACATCACGCTATTACGCGACGACCATAGGAAGCTGGCAGATAAGGTGAAGCAAGAGAGTCACACGCTCCATGAACTAAAGCCTCAGGTCCAGCTCAATCAAAAAGCCATCAAGGACCTACAGGAGAAGGTCAATTTCCTGGAACACAAGGCGGACGATTTAGAGGGACGCTCCCGCCGGAGCAACATACGTCTGATCAACCTGCCGGAGGGAGTGGAGAAAGAAGACCCTATTCGATATATCGAGACTTGGATAAAAACGTTCACCCGGGCCCAAGACCTAACGCCGTTCTTCTCAGTAGAAAGGGCACACAGGGTCCCGACTGGACGACCTCGAGCTGGCCTCCCGCCCAGACCATTCCTTCTGAAACTCCTGCATTATCAGGACAGGGACACGATCCTACGGGCGGCCAGGCAAGCGAAAGTCCTCAGGGTGGAAGACAAAAACGTGATGGTGTTCCCGGACTATTCCCAAGCAGTACAACGCCAACGTGCCACATTCCTGGCAGTAAAGCAAGCCCTGCGCCAACTTAAGATACCATATGCCCTCCTGTTCCCGGCCCGCCTCAAGATCATCTATGAAGATACCACACACTTCTTCACGGACCCCGCGGAGGCGAGACACTGGTTGGATCATCGCAGTCAGCCTCGATCAGACCGCGAAGACACACCGTCGAGCTCGGCATCCAGCAGACGGCGGCGACTCCGTGCCAGAAAGGTCACTCTCCCACAGATGAACCGACCGCCGTCGCCCAGCGTCAAACGCGTCCCGGACTTGGAACAAATCTTAGCAGACCGACGGAAAGCCATTCAGGCAGCTGCGGAGGTCGGGCAACTGGAAGCCGAACAGGAGGCGGATCGCGGCCCCCACATCTTTACATCCGAGGATGAAGGTCAGAGTGACGTCCGCACCTCCAGGGATGGTTCCGCCTCCCCGCCACTGGTGACCCCACAGACGGCGGATACACTCATCTGATGGCGACTGACACATCCAGCGGTAAGGTTGCGATGACGGAGCAGCCAGCCGACAGCGGAGGTCGGGAAGACACGCCTAAGGTATGGGTGGTAGCATACACACACACAGAGACACAATACGGCGGGTGGCCTTGACCCGAGATCGGGGCTCCACCGCTTCACCACCCCCTCACACCAAACGAACTAGAGACAGTACGAGATGTACAGTTTGGGCTCATCGTGCCTTGCAATGGGCCCCTTCAGTTGGGACTGTTTCCCATATGTTGTTACCATGTTACGCTCCTTCCCTTTTAACCCTGATACCTACACGGGAGATGGTGATTTGGTCGCGGTGGAATCAAGTGCGGAGGGAGGTGATGCGGGTGGGAGTGACTCTGGGTGTAGCCGAGAGCTGGCGGGTACACCGACCAATACGACTGACGCGCTCACATGACAAAACCCCCTAACACGGACTTTACCTTTATCACACTAAACGTCAGGGGGTTGCACACGGCAAGCAAACGATATGCAGTTTATGCCTATCTAAAGAGACAACAGGCACATATAGCTCTCTTACAAGAGACTCACCTGACGACAGCGGAAGTCAGCAAGTTACAGAGGAAGTGGAGGGGTGTGATCTGTGCCACGGGGTACTCCGCATTTGCCAGGGGCACACTAATCTGGGTCAGACCGGGAGTCCCCTTCCGTGAACAATCCAGGGCGGTAGATAAGGAGGGACGCTATGTATTACTGGAAGGACAACTGGATGGGCAGTCTATCCTGATAGGCAGCATCTATGCCCCCAATGTAGAGCAGAACGTCTTTTGGTCTAGCCTCACAAACACGCTGGCACATTACACCCACACCCCTTGGCTCCTGGGAGGGGATTATAACAGTGTCTTAGACACGATCCTCGACCGGTCCCGCCCCCCACCACCACGATCACCGATATACAGACAGACGGAACTCTTTAATGCGTGGGTTCGACACTGGACACTGACGGACATGTGGAGAGCGTTGAACCCCACGACAAAACTATACTCATTTCACTCCATTCCACACGACATTCGCGTGAGACTTGATCGATTTCTCTGCTCACCTGATATACACGCCAAAACCAGTCACACAGACTACCTAGGCAGAGTGCTATCGGATCATGACGCCCATGTCCTGACCCTTCGATGGAAACCGCCACATCCCCCAGTACCGACCTGGAAGCTCCCTCGGGAGTGCCTCACAGACCAGGCATTCACACATGATCACGGGGAACACCTGCAGGAACACTTCAGACTCAATGCGGGCTCGGCGTCCTCTAGTCTTGTGGAGTGGGATGCACACAAAGTGGTAGCGAGGGGACACTGCATCCAGCAAGTGCTAGGGGTACGACAGGTACTAGAACGCGCATTACACACTACAGAACAGAAGCTGGCAACCATGCTGCGAGCGGATGATCGCGGCGAGGTGACCCAGCTGCAAATAGCAGAGGCTAAGACAAAATACGCCGAGACACTGCGGGACCTGCGTAAATACAACTTCAGAAAATACGCCGGCAAGGTACACCGGGAGGGCAACAGGGGTGGCACACTCTTAGCATGGATAGCTCGACAGGACCCCGACTTGAAACCTATGACGGAAATCACAGACCAGACCGGTCGCCTCCAAACATCCCAGATAGCGATCATGCAGGTTTTTTACACATATTACTCGCACATATACCAGACCCCTAGCCAAGGCGACACCCTCGTGGCGTCCAACTTCCTAATCCCGTTGCCTATCCCCCAAGTCTCGCCAGCGCTCCGGAAGGACCTAGACAGGAAACTAACACAGACCGAGATCAAGGCAGCGATAGGGATGCTTGCCAGAAACAAGCCCCCAGGCATGGACGGCTTCCCCCTCGAGTATTACCAGACTTTCTTAGCTTGCCTTGCCCCACGTCTAACGACTATGTTCGAAGATGCACTCGGAGCGGGAGTCCTCCCACGCTCCCTCAGAGAATCACTGATAGTGTCGTTCCTAAAACCACATAGGGACCCCCAGCTCCCATCATCCTACAGGCCGATCACATTACTTAACTCAGACTGTAAAATCCTTGGTAAACTGTTAGCGACGAGGTATGCCCAGGTCGTGCCCCAGTTGGTCCACACCGACCAAAACGGATTTGTACCAAACCGCAACACATCCCAAAATCTCCGTAGGCTCTTCCATGTCCAAGACATAACTCGAGCCCAGTTCCCGAATGCAGCTTGCCTCATACTAGACCTCGAGAAGGCATTTGACACCCTCCTATGGCCATATTTGTTCGAAGTCATCGCCAAGAACAACTTTGGCTCCCGCCTAATCGCTTACACCAAGCTCCTGTACACACAACTCAAGTCCAGGGTCTGGATCGGCGCCTATACCTCTTCGGAATTCACCGTAGACAGAGGGACTAGACAAGGATGCCCGTTGTCACCCCTCTTGTTCGCCTTGGCGGTCGAACCTTTGGCGATACGCCTAAGACGAGAGGGTGAAGACTGGGGTATCCCCCTGGCGCAATCGTGGCACTGCGTATCTCTGTACGCAGATGACCTCCTGATTTATGTTAGGGATGCCACGAGCGACCTGACGTGCATCTGGAGGACACTGGAGGAGTTTGCGATAGTGTCGGGCCTAAGGGTCAACTGGGGGAAATCATCCATACACCCGTTGAGCCCCCATATGGCCCCCTTCGAAATTCAAATGGGTACCCAATCACTCGCCTGGAATGCCGACGCCCCCCGATACCTGGGAGTACGGCTGTACCACACCCCGGAGGACTTATACACAGGGAATCATCGTAGAACGCTAGCTGGTCTCCGATCAGCGGTCAACTTCTGGAAGACACTCCCACTGGCGCCAATAGGCCGAGTGGCACTGGCAAAAATGATTATGGTCCCCGCCTGCTGTATAGCTTTGCGAATCTCCCAGTGATCCCACCTCGATCATTCTTCGGAGAACTGAACACTCTTCTGATAGACCTGATATGGGGAGGGGGTCGAAAGCGGGTGGCACTCTCCACGCTCTACCTGCCTACCACGGAGGGGGGACTGGGAGCGCCGGCCTTTGAGGCATACTTTCTAGCGGCCCAGCTCCAGTGGCTGTCCTACTGGACGGCAGGACGCCACACAGGAGAAACCATCACAGCTACTGGTCCTATCTCGCAGGCCGCGATCGTCAGACTTTTGTTGCCAGGCACTAAACCCCTGCGGACTCGTCCACTGCGGGTGTCTGTTGCCCGGACGTGCATGATGCGTATACACCGCATGTCCAAAACACAGCCGCCATATTCGCCTTTGTTGCCATTAGTGGGTTTCCCTCGCAGGGATTTGCATTATTCCCCGGGCACGCTCCGGATCTGGACAGAGCTGGCGATCACGGAGGTCGGATCTCTGTTCGAAGACGGACAGTTGCAGACGTTCGAGCAGATGATGGACCGATACGACCTGCCCCCGGGACAGTTTTTGCTCCATAGGCAATTATTAGATAGCAGCGGTACGCACTGGAACTCGGAGGCCGGCGAACCCACGACACATCCAGTGATTCACACGATCATGCACATGGGGGTGGGGAGACACTTAGTAACATGGCTCTACAGAGCGGTGCGTTCGCTAATCCTCCCATCCCTCCAGTCTCTACGCCAGAAGTGGGAGACAGAGTTCGGCAGAGTGGTCCATGACGGGGAATGGAGGTCGGCCCTGGAATTTCCCAAAAAAGTCTCCAGAAACGCAAGGTTCCGCAACATACAATTCAACGTCCTCCACAGGGCCTATCTCACACCGGGCCGCCTCCAACGATTCTTCCCGGATACCCACTTCGAATGTCCCCGATGTCGCACCCCGGGGGAAGACTTCAGGCATATGTTTTGGGATTGCCCCACTCTCCGCCAGTACTGGGACACGATCCACCGAACCCTAGAAGAGGTCACGGGCATTGCCACCATGAGCACATGGGAGGCATGTGCACTCGGAATTTTCCGCAAACGGAAAACTGAGAAAACGCAATACCGATTCCTATCACTAGCAATCCTCCTGGCGAAACGCAGTATTGCCATGCACTGGAGGGCACCTACGGGGCCACCGGAGGCGGCATGGATCGGCGCGGTACATAAATGGGGTAAGGCGGAGGAAGAGATACTCCGGGAGGAGGAGGTACGGGGACACCGCAAACATCCCATATCCCTGGAGTGGGCTCAACTACTATATACCTTCACACAGGCGACACGCCCTCAGGAGTCACCTACAACCTCGCAATCCCAGGTACGACCGACGACACCAACCTCCACGCTAACATAAACATATCACGCACTCTACATACATGTCGTGAGCGACCACACTCAGCGACCCTCCGACACCCAGACACAAATCACCGACGCTCGCTCTGGGCCTATACCTAACGACCTGAGAATATGTACTCTGTGCTTGGACACGGTGACCTAGAAACCTCCCCCTCCCGTCTTTCCCTCGCTTCCATCCCTCTCCCAAGTTAATCGGTTCACCCCCATAGTTCCTGGGTAAGGAGACAAGATCGATTTAGACAGAGTGCTACTCGTATATATTATACACAGATTGACTTTACGCACAGAGACACCGCGATGCCACATGTTATTGCGAATCACACCCACATAGCTGATGCCCATAGCGCTGTCCCCACAGTGCCTGACACAACACGTGTTCACCCCCCCACAGGTGCAGTTAACAGACTAACATGTTAGAGACGACCCTGTCCATGGGATGTGCAGATGCTACGATGGGATGCCGCGTGATATGTGCTACCAAAGCACGCAGAAAGGGACGATAGACAGACAATGGCCCCAAACTGTGAAATGCCTAACAGAATCTACGTCTCCAATTGTATCCCAATGACTTTAATTTTCGTAATGCTCGTTTACCTCGATTAATCACTGTAGTATTGTTCATGTAAATGCAACCAAAAACCCAATAAACAAATTCAAACAAAAAATCAGGGGAGAGGCGTCTCAATAGTTGCAACACTACCCCACGTTTTATCCTATCCCCCAACCCGTTGACATTCCAACACAGTAACTTCAACCCCCTACCCCCCATCCCGGTAGTGAATGTAGAATCCACCCCATAGCGAACACATATCCCAGATCCAGAAATAGAACAATACGTTGCCTTGAGAAAACATGAAACACACTCTAACCCCCACCCCCGCCCCCCGAAAAGTACCCGATACAACTCCCCCCACCCTGCACCCCTGCGTTAGACTCAAAAGCCACCCCAACTTGCAGTGTGCCTGGCGCCCTGACATTAAACTAGTCTACAGAAAGAAACCCGGAGGAGGAAAGAGTCTCACTCCTCCCGCCACCCCTGGGTATCCACCATAAATAACACAAATGTAAAAGTAATCGAACCACAGCTGCAGTTATAGTCAGAGTCCAGAAACCAAAAACCACTTCTCATTCCTGCTCCATCGGGCCACCTTCAGCTCCTCCAGATTGTTCCGTGCGATCACGCTGCGTAGGCAGTGCATCAAGCCAGTCACTCACACTCTCAGGGCGATCAAAGAAAAACGTCCGATCCTCGTATTCAACACGTAGCCGAGTTGGGAAAAGCATCGCGTATTTCATACGCAAGTCCCTCAGCCGTCGCTTCACCCCTTGAAACCCCATCCTTTGCTTCTGAACGAACTGGGTGAAGTCTGGGTAGAAGCTCACAATTGTATTTTCGAACTTCGTGGGGCCGCCCACCCGTGATGCCTGCAGGATAGCGTCTCTATCTCTGAAGGAATTAGTTACTTACCTGTACACTATAGTTCTCCAGTATTATCTTTCATAGATTCACATGCTTGTATCTTCCCCGTCGTCATGGTGGGAGTCTCACGGTAACAGAATGACCAAAGCAGTATCATAGAGAAGAAAAAACTGCATAGAAAAGCCCCTAGGGACTGTAGTATTTGGTAACCAGACCTCCTCATTGTTTGGTCCAAAAGTCAGCCAATCAGCATTGCTGCCCTGCCCTCACACTCCCCAGCAGAAGCTTCATGCCTCAGATTTACGGCCCCAAGTGAGAGACCTATATAAATACCGAGACAATAAGTTCTGCCTGAGAAACGGGGAGGTGGGCGGGCGCATGTGAATCTATGAAAGATAATACTGTAGAACTATAGTGTACAGGTAAGTAACTAATTCCTTCTCCAGTATTACATCTTTCATAGATTCACATGCTTGTATCAGAGTAGTAAGTAGTACCCATAAAGCCTGCAGCGTTTCCAGGATAGAACCCAGAAGGAAGTTCTGCAGCTGAAATATCGTTAGAACATGATCTGAAAATATACAGGGCAGATAAGAATAGAAAACCATGTATAACAAAATCAGATTCTACATATAGATATATAAATATATATATATATATACACACATTGCATAGAGTATTAATAGAGAAATACAGAATACCTTATTGAAACAGACGTTTCAGAACAGCTTGCCCCACTGCCGTGTCCTCTTTCCACGCAGTGTCAAGACAGTAGTGCTTGGTAAATGAATGCACACTCTTCCAAGTCGCTGCTCTGCAGATGTCAGGGAGAGACACTCCTGCAAATAAGGCTATCGATGTCGCCATCTTTCTTGTGGAATGAGCAGTCACTCTGGAATGAAGTGGCTTTCCAGCTTTCTCATGACACTTAATGATAGCCGATGATATCCATCTGGCGATACTCAGTCTTGACAGAGGAAGCCCTTTCCTCTGACCTTCAAATGCAATGAATAACTGTTTAGATCTGCGGAATGTTCTTGTTCGTTCGATGTAGAATTTTAAACATCTAGCGATGTCCAAAGAATGCAGCGCTCTTTCTGCTTCAGATGAGGGATTGTTGAAGAAGGTAGGCAAAATAATTGGCTCATTCAAGTGAAAAGAAGTAGGGACCTTGGGTATAAACTTAGGATTTGTCCGTAGTATAACCCTGTCCTGTCGAAATTGCAGAAAAGGCTCTTCCACCGAAAAGGCTTGTATTTCGCTAACTCTCCTTGCCGAGGTCAGAGCTAGCAGCAGGGCTGTCTTCCAAGAGAGGAATTGTAATTCTGTCTTGTGTATAGGCTCGAATGGTGGCCTCATAAGCTGCGTCAAGACTGTATTGAGATGCCAGGGTACTGGCGGTCGTATAATGGGTGGAAAAGCTCGAAAGAGCCCTTTAACAAATTCTTTTATCAGCCTGTGGGACCAGAGAGACGGCTCGTCTGGTGTTCTCCTAAATCTTGAAATCGCCGCCAAATGCACCTTCAGCGAAGCATGAGACAGACCTGCTTTTGATAACGACAACAGGTATGGCAGAATACCTTCTGGGGGTACCGTCAATGGATGTAGACTTTGACTAGTACACCAGTGACAGAAGCGTGTCCATTTGGCTGTGTATGTCTTGTTGGTTGACATAGCTCTGGATTGTGAAAGTATTTGTCGGCAGTCTTGTGGAATACTCATGGCTTGAAATTCCCGCTCATGAGGTTCCATGCGGATAATTTTAGCGATGGTAGGTCCGGATGCAGAATTTGTCCGTTGCTCATTGATATGAGGCTCTGGAATGTCGGGAATTGCACCTTGTTGCCTTTCGACATCTGCAGCAGATCTGAAAACCATGCCTGCCTCGGCCAAGCTGGTGCTATCAGAATGACATGACATGGTTCCGATCTCATTTTGCGAATCACTCGTGGTATTAAAGGAATTGGTGGGAACGCGTAAGTGAACATTCCTGTCCAGTCCATGTGAAACGCATTTCCTTTGGAATCCCGCTGAGGGTACCTGGACGCAAACTGATCGCATTTCGAATTGTCTCGCGTTGCGAACAAGTCGAACGTTGGTGTGCCCCATCTTTGGAATACTCTGTGAAGCTGAGTGTCGTTCAGTTCCCACTCGTGCAGCACACTTGTCGTGCGACTCAGGACGTCTGCTCTTGTGTTGAGGATGCCTTGTATATGCTGCACCCGAATAGAAATGTTGTGTTTTAACAGCCATTTCCAAATTCTTTGCGCCAGCGCCGAAAGAGGTTTGGATCTTGTTCCTCCTTGCTTCAGAAGATAAAACATAGTCGTGGTGCTGTCCGTCTGAATGAGCACCGACGAGTTCTGTATTCTGGGAAGGAAAGCTTGGAGCCCCAGAAACACCGCTTTGAGTTCCAACAGATTTATGTGAAGCTGTGCTTCCCACTCTGACCAGTGGCCCTGGATCTCCAGCTCTTGGAGATGCGCGCCCCATCCTTGCAACGAAGCATCTGTCGTCATCACATATTCGTGAGTTTGAGGTACAAAGATGAGACCCTGATTCAAGTTCTTCTGAACCTTCCACCATGACATGGCCACCTTCATATGTTGAGTGATGGTAATCCGATCTTCGAAGGTTCCTTTGGACTGAACCCACTGCTCGTCTAGATGTTCCTGTAAGGGTCTCATTTGAAGACGGCAGTTTGGAATCAGTGGGATGCAAGAGGACATCATCCCCAACAAGGATTTGTACATCCGCACAGAAATTAACCTTTTTGTTTGAAGGGATGTTGCAAGGCTTATTATTTTTCTCATCCTTTCCTCGGATGGGTATGCTTTCGTTTCCCTGGTGCATATCCATGCCCCTAGGAATTGAATCCCTTGGGCTGGAATCAGTGAAGACTTTTCCAAGTGGGTTCTTAGTCCTAACCGATGGAAAAGGCGGATGCAGCACTGAAGGGACCTGCCGGCTCTTGTGAATGATGGTCCTGTCACCAGCCAATCGTCGAGATATGGGTAAATGCAATGCCCCTTCAACCTTAAGTGGGCCGCCACCGGGGCCATGCATTTGGTAAACACCCTCGGGCCGATTTGAGGCCAAAAGGTAACACCTTGAATTGGAAATGGCAACTCTCCACAGCGAACCTTAAAAACGTCCTGTGCTTCCGATGAATTGGGATATGGAAGTATGCATCCATGAGATCCAGTGACGCCATGTAGTCTTTCTCTTTTAACATTAGAAGGATCTCTTGCAAGGAAAGCATTCGGAAGGGAATTTTCTTTATGTATTGATTCAGATCTCTCAAATCCAGTACTTGTCTCCACTTCAGAGATTGTTTCTTTTTGATGAAGAAGAAATGCGAATAGAAGCCTTTCCCTCGGTGTTGTTGAGGTACTTCCTCTAGAGCCCCCTTCTGCAATAGTGAAAGGACTTCTGTTTGCAGCTCCTGACGATGTTGGTGATGCCTGTGCACCGGGGGGTGATCTGGTGGCATTTCCACAAACTCCAGGGTATGGCCTCTGCTTATTACGTCCAAAACCCATTTGTCTGATGTTATGGATATCCAGTTGTTGAAGTATTGAGACAGATAGTGGTCGTTTTCCGGGATCTGCTGTGTGGGGAGCGCCTGCCTGAAATCATTGTCGTTTGTTAGACTGTTGATTCCTCCCTCTATTGGAGGACTTGCCCCTAGACTGCTGCTGGTAAGAGGAGTTGGAGGTCCTGTACTGATTGCCTGTATTGTATTGCCTATATCCTTGTTGGTTATAAGGTTGATATCTGTTGGTCTGAAAAGAAGACCTCTGATTAAATTGGCCCCTTGCACCTCTTTTACGAAAGGACTGGAACCATCCTTGCTGAAGGGATCCCAGCGCTCTAGCTGTATCCGTGTCTGATTTAATACCCTGCAGCGCCTCGTCGACGTGCTTTCCGAATAGATTTTCGCCATCAAAAGGCATGTCTACAATCTTTGCTTGCACCTCCGGACGAAAGGACGTTGCCTTAAGCCAACCCTGTCTCCGGAGCGAAACTGCTCCTGCCATCTGCCTGAACGCCATAGAGGATACATCCATAGCAATGTCAATAGATTCTGATGCAGACTTTGCCCCGTCTCGAAGGATAGCCGCTGCCTCTTCTTTCTTATCATCCGGCAGTGCAGACAGAATGGGTGCCAAATCACACCACATTTGCCTATTAAAACGGCTAATAAGGGCCATAGCGTTGGCTGCTTTAATCGTAGAGGCTGCCATGACCGCAAACCTCTTCCCGGCCCCATCCATCCTCCGTCCTTCCTTATCTGGCGGCACCAATGAAGTAGCAACTGTATTCTTTGAGTGCCTCTGCGCCGCCTGCGTCACCACCGACTCCGTTCTCGGGTGTCCTATAAGACAGGCCGCAGCAGACTCTGGTGCTCTATATTTCTTTTCGATTCTAGGAACCGAAACCGCGATGGAAGCGGGTGTCTTTAAAATTTTCAGGCCTTCTTCCCAAACGTGAGGGATAATCGGAATTGAGCGAGCAGATTTCCTGGCGTCATCTTTAAAATCATATAAGAAACATTCTGTTTCTTTAACCTCCATATCCAAATCAAACCTCTTAGCCGCTTTCTCCATAATGTCATGAAAACCTCCAATGTCCTGAGGAGGGGAAGTGGTTGGCGGCAGAATAGGTGAAGGAGCCGACGGCAAAAAGTACTCATTCCATTCCTGTCCAGTAGAGTCTTGTACAAGCTCACCTTCCTCAGGCTGATCATCATCATCAGACTCTGTCAGATCATCCCGGATTGTTATCACTGGTGGTGACCTTACCACCTGCTCCTGAGGAGTAGAATGGTTCTTCGGAGGTTGCGATGTAACCACCGGCGTAGATGACGGAGGCACATTTGCCTCCGGAAAACGGCGATAATAGTCATTAATCATGAATCTCAGGTCAGAGACAAGAGAAGTAGGTATGGAGACAGACTCTTCTCGCGACTCCTCTCGCGACTCTTCTTGCTGCTCGTCCTCATCATTATAATTACATGTTTCCTGGAAAGATTCATATCTCGTAGATTGAGCTCTCTCCTTGAAGGAAAACACCTCTTCCTCGTCTGTGTCTTGGCTCTTTATTTTGAGTTGTGAGGGGCTGTAGGCCGCACCTGACGACTCCTCTCCTTCTGAATCCTGTTCCAGTAAAGAAGATGGTGGTAGAGGTGAAATCTGCGTCCACGGCGTGAATTCTGCAGATTTGCTTATAGTCGCCGAGCCCCTTGACGACTGAAAAGATCGAATAGATATCATAGTCTTCGACTGTGGCGATTTAAAAGCCTTTCCCGTTGAAATTACAGTCGTCGTCGACGGTGTCGTTGACGACATAGCCATCGTCGACGGAGCCGTCGTCACCAAAGTCATCGTCGACGAGACCGCCGTCGACGGGGTCACCATCGACGGAATCGTCGACGTCTTCGTCGTCGAGCCTTTCGTCGTCGACGGTTTCTTCATCGACGGAATGGTCATACTCGTTATCGACGCGTTAAATCCTGCCGTCGACGGAGCCGCCGTTGTCGAAACAGTCGTCGTCGACGGTGAAGTCGTCGACGGGGCTGAAGACTTTACCACAGATTTTGCAGGAGAAACCAGTGAACTGGTCGACGGAGCAGACCCTGCCCCTTTCTGACCTGACGGCTTCTTGAGGGGAGTAAGAGGGAGAGATTGTTCCGTTGCCGACGGGCCCAACACCGCAGGAGTGAAGAACGTCCCAATCCTCTACTCTCACCGTGACCCCCAACACCCGCAATCAAAACGGATGGTGGAGAACACGACACCGGGAGAAGGTGGGTAACAAAACAAGGGAACCCAAGGTCTTGGGGAACACAACTCGTCTCCTCTGGCTTCTTGGCAGCTGACAGCTTGACACAGACGAGACCGCTAAAATGAAAGAAGGAGACAAGATTAAACACACCCCTACTACTATTACCAGTGCCAAGTACACACACAAACCACCGACCTCCCTGCTTACCCCAGATAACAAATGGGAGTGGCTTGATACGAAACAGGAATTCTTCCACTACAATCGTATTGGTTGTTTCTTGCGTAACGCCAGACCAACCACGCCCCCTCGGGAAACACCGAGAATGACAAAGGGGGTGGAATTCACAATTCTTAGGACAAAAAAGGACAGGGGAAAAATGGTATCAAAGGGAATACGAAAGACACCCAAAAAAAACCTGGAATCTAAAAAAGAACACGAAGGTAGCACAAAAACGGCCGTTATTCAGCTCCTTCGTGAAACCACCCAAACACAGCGTATAACAAGATGGTTTGGATACAAAAAAGGGATAAAAACGGGACGTTAAAACACAAAGGAAACGCAGCCGCGAATCCCAGAACGTCACCGAAGATCAAAAACAGGTCCCCAATAAAGGGTTCTGAAATGCCCAAGGGAATAGGAAAACAAGGGAGCAGGGGAAAAAGGGGATCAAAACCCAGCACTAGAAAAGACCGCTGGAACGGAGCTCGAAGGAAGGGAAACAAGGTAGAACCACAGGAACAGGAAACACACAGCAAGGGACCAATAAAGAAACCGAGCACCTGTTTCCTGTTGGCAGCCCCCTTTTAAAGCGAGCTCTAGGGAGCGTCCATAAATTCGCATATGCACTTGGCACTTTTAAGAAATACCGCTAACGGGGAACTAGACAGAAGGAACCAGGCCCCCTTGAACCCCAACAGTACCCCCTCCCGAAAGCCTCTCTACAGGCCTTGGCTTCCCAGGGTGCAGGCGATGAAACAGACGAACTAACCGGGCAGCTGAACCCTACTTGCCGGAACCCAAGAACGGTCCTCTGGGGGATAACCCTTCCAATCAATTAGGTAATACAGCCGTCCCTTCATCCACTTGGAATTCATAACAGTTTTAACCTCATACTCCACGTTATCATCTATTAAAACGGGAGGAGGAGGTGGCAACTCTAGAGAAGTGGTGACGTATGGCTTCAACAAAGAGGTGTGAAATACATGATGAATACCATACTCAGCCGGTAAAGCCAACCTGATCGCAACTGGATTCACCACCTTCTGGACAGGAAAGGGACCTACAAACCGAGGCTGTAATTTTCTTGGTCCTGGCAACTTCAGATTCTTCGTTGATAGCCAAACCCTATCCCCAACAGCATACAGACGAGCTGGCCGTCTATGCCTATCTGCCTGTACTTTCATGGCTTTCTTGGACTCAAATAAATACTGTTGGGCTTTCTTCCAGATTTCAATCAAACCCCTACTCAGGGAATCCACTGCTGGTACCCTCTCAGTTGGCTGAATAGGAATGGTCTTAGGATGGAACCCCATTGAACAGTAAAACAGTGACATGCCTAAAGCTGAGTGCATGCTGTTATTATATGCAAACTCAGCCACAGGAAGGGCTTGTACCCAACTGCCCGTCAGTGACGTTAGCAAACAGCGCAAATACTGCTCCATGGTTTGATTGATACGTTCTGTTTGCCCGTCACTTTGCGGATGGTAAGCTGTTGACAAACGTACTTCCATCTTTAATGATCGACACAGGGCAGTCCAAAAATGTGAAACAAACTGTGCCCCTCTATCTGAAACGATGGCAGTAGGAACCCCATGCAGTCGGATCACTTGGGCCATAAACACATCAGCCAATTCTTTAGATGTAGGTAACCCTGGCAAGGGAACGAAGTGAGCCATTTTTGTGAATAAATCCACAACAACTAAAATGGCCGTAAACCCTGAATCAAGCGGCAAATCGGTCACAAAGTCCATACTGACCGTATGCCAGGGGGAAGGAGGCACTGGCAATGGGTGCAACAACCCAGACGGAGACATGTGCGAGGACTTACTAACAGCACACACCGGGCATGAGGCCACAAATACCTGTACATCATGGGCCAGAGACTTCCACCAAAACCAATGCATACACAGCTCTTTGGTCTTATTGACCCCCGGATGCCCAACCAAGGACGATGAATGACAATATGTAAGAACCAGTGTACGCAATTCTGGGGGCACAAACAACTTCTTTGCCTGATACAATAACCCATCCTTTAACGTGATTCCAGGTTCCGACAGCCACGGAGCCAGATCTAACTGTTTCATTTCATCCTGCACTTTAACCATGAAATCATCCATGGAAGCACAACCAACTATCTTATCACCAGGAATCATAAAACAGGACTCCTCCGTCTTGTTTCCTTGTGACGGATCCGCATAAATCCGAGATAATGCGTCAGATTTCCCCTGTTGAGCAGCTGGCCTATACGTGATGGTAAAATCATATTCATTGAAGAATAGCACCCATCTCATCTGTCTGGGAGTTAAAGCCCTAGCGGACCGGAAAAACTCCAAGTTCTTGTGATCCGTATAGATGGTAATGGGGTGACGAGCCCCCCAAAGGTAATGGCGCCATTCCTCAAAAGACAACTTTATGGCCAATAGTTCCCTTTCGGCAATCGTATAATTCTGCTCAGCAGGTAGTAGTATCTTTGAAAAGTACGCAATTGGATGCACCAACCCAGATTCATTGTCACGCTGAGACAACACGCCCCCAACGGCTAGCTGGGACGCATCCGCCTCTACATAAAACGGAAGAGCAGGATCAGGATGCATCAACACAGGAGCAGATGTAAAAAGCCCAATCAATCTTTCCAAAGCCAACTGTGCCGCAGGCGTCCACTCAAACACCACTCCCTTCTTCAACAATGAAGTCATAGGCGAAACAATGTCAGAGAAATGACTGATAAAACGCCTGTAGAAGTTGGCGAAACCAAGTAGCACCTGTATATCCTTAACACATGCGGGTATGGGCCAGTTAACTATAGCTTCGATCTTCCGGGGATCCATCTTTATACCATCCGCAGATATCAGGAATCCCAAAAACTCAACATGTGTCGCACCGAAAGTGCATTTATCCAGCTTGACAAATAAACGGTGTTCCAACAACTTAGACAAAACCTGCGAAACATGAGCATCATGTTCCTCAAAGTACGGGGAAAAAAACCAAAATATCATCAATGTAAACAATCACACTGACATCCAAAAACTCACGCAAAACCTCATTTATAAAAAACTGAAAAGCGGCAGGGGCGTTACACAAACCAAAAGGCATAACACAATATTCAAACAAACCAAACTTAGTACGGAACGCCGTTTTCCATTCGTCGCCCTCGCGGACGCGAACGAGATGGTAAGCGCCTCTTAAATCAAGCTTTGTGAACACCTTGGCATGTCGCAGCTGGTCTAACAACACCGGTATAAGAGGTAATGGGTACTTGTTCTTTATTGTGACCTTATTCAACGCTCTGTAGTCCACGCAAGCGTGAAGATCACCCTCCTTCTTCGGTATAAAAAATATGGAGGAAGACACAGGCGAAGAAGAAGGCCGATTAAACCCATTCTTTAACATCTCATCCAAATACTGCCGTAGATGTTTCTCCTCCGGCTCCGACAACACATAAACCCTACTACAGGGCAAAATGCCCCCCGGAACCAAATCAATACGGCAATCAAAAGCCCTGTGTGGTGGCAATACACACGCCTGATCCTTATCAAACACCTCCTTATATGCCACAAACGAAGGAGGCAAACCGTTCTGATCGCAACCACTCGCTGCACAAGACAACGGAGACACCCTATCAGTCGCCTCACAATAACAGTGAAGAAGACAATACTCCGAATCAAGCGTAACCAGCCGCCGCGCCCAATCGATTCTGGGATTATGGGCCTGTAACCAGGGTACCCCGAGTACCACCCCAAATGCTGGTGCGGCAATCAGATCGAAACAGACCGTCTCAGAATGCCCATTATCAAATGTCATCAACAAAGGTTCGGTTTGTCGTGCAATTGACCCAGAGGTTATCTCCGTGCCGTCAATAGCCCTCACGGGTTCAGGTTGTTTCGTCATCACACAGGGAACCATCAACGACTCGGCCAACCCAATGTCCATAAAGTTCCTTGTGGCCCCACAATCCAATAATACCGACAAGGAAGCTCTACCACAAGATGAGTAAGCGAAGCAAGCCGATACCATGAAATGATGCGGGACTCTTTGAACCGCCCCTTGTACGTCATATGGGTTACAAAAACCTCTTTCATGGACTAAAGGACTCTCGCAATCCCTTCCCACGAAAGCCACAGCCTTATTCTCCGGGATCCGGGACGGTTTCACTGGACACTCTCGAGCAAAGTGTCCACCCCTCCCACAATACAAACACAACTGCAACAAGCGCCTTCGCTCCTTTTCCTCCTTGGATAAGGGACCCCGCACCCCACCCAAAGGCATAGGTTCAGGATCTATTTTCACGCCCCCATTCTCAGATGTTTCTCTCTTGGTTACAGTTGTCCTTGGGGGTTGAAACCTGATCTTTTCTCCTTTTCTTTCACTCATACGATGGTTGAGTTTGACAACCAAATCGATGAACTCAACACAATCTTCAGGGGGGTCTACAACCTGAGAGACTATATCTTTTAAGTCCTCGCACAAGCCCTGATAAAACAAAGAGGTTCTTTTTGCCATGGGCCATTGTGTCTCTGCTACTAGGCGATTGAAAGTAGCCACATAACCCAAAAGATCCTGCTTACCCTGCCGTAGCTTTAACAATTCAACATCGCTTGCCTGCATAAAAGCATGCTTAGCAAACAGACTATGCATCTGGTTCTTAAAGGCCGGGAAACTATTCAACACAGCGTCATTGTTTTCCACTAAGGGGACCGCCCAACTAGCTGCAGTACCCGAATGATATGAGATCACAAACGCTACTTTAGTAGTGTCGTCAGGAAAAGCGGTTGGTCGACACATGAAGTGCAAATGGCACTGGTTCAAAAATATAGCATATCTGCTACTATCCCCGGAAAACCTCTCTGGAGCTGCTAGAGGCACCGGCACGGGAGTGTTCACTGTAACGGACAAAGGAGAAGGAGACCCACTCTGCCCCCCACTCCTCTCATATTGAAATGTGGCTGGTTGAATCAATGGGGGCTTAGCCTTAACTGAGGGATCCCTCCCTCTTCTTTTAGTGCTTTCCTTCACCTCACTCAGTGTCGCCCGTAACTCCTGATTCTCCTGACGCAGGGATTGGACTTCACCCTGTATGTGCGCTAAAGCCTGCATGATTTCCTGCATCGAAGAAGCCCCCCCTGCTGCCTCCTCAACCATTCTTCACTCGGGCGGTGTGTTAATTCGTGGGCTTGGTTTTCTGTTCCATTGCCGACCGGCCCAACACCGCAGGAGTGAAGAACGTCCCAATCCTCTACCCTCACCGTGACCCCCAACACCCGCAATCAAAACGGATGGTGGAGAACACGACACCGGGAGAAGGTGGGTAACAAAACAAGGGAACCCAAGGTCTTGGGGAACACAACTCGTCTCCTCTGGCTTCTTGGCAGCTGACAGCTTGACACAGACGAGACCGCTACAATGAAAGAAGGAGACAAGATTAAACACACCCCTACTACTATTACCAGTGCCAAGTACACACACGAACCACCGACCTCCCTGCTTACCCCAGATAACAAACGGGAGTGGCTTGATACGAAACAGGAATTCTTCCACTGCAATCGTATTGGTTGTTTCTTGCGTAACCCCAGACCAACCACGCCCCCTCGGGAAACACCGAGAATGACAAAGGGGGTGGAATTCACAATTCTTAGGACAAAAAAGGACAGGGGAAAAATGGTATCAAAGGGAATACGAAAGACACCCAAAAAAAACCTGGAATCTAAAAAAGAACACGAAGGTAGCACAAAAACGGCCGTTATTCAGCTCCTTCGTGAAACCACCCAAACACAGCGTATAACAAGATGGTTTGGATACAAAAAAGGGATAATAACGGGACGTTAAAACACAAAGGAAACGCAGCCGCGAATCCCAGAACGTCACCGAAGATAAAAAACAGGTCCCCAATAAAGGGTTCTGAAATGCCCAAGGGAATAGGAAACCAAGGGAGCAGGGGAAAAAGGGGATCAAAACCCAGCACTAGAAAAGACCGCTGGAACGGAGCTCGAAGGAAGGGAAACAAGGTAGAACCACAGGAACAGGAAACACACGGCAAGGGACCAATAAAGAAACCAAGCACCTGTTTCCTGTTGGCAGCCCCCTTTTAAAGCGAGCTCTAGGGAGCGTCCATAAATTCGCATATGCACTTGGCACTTTTAAGAAAAAACGCTAACGGGGAACTAGACAGAAGGAACCAGGGCCCCTTGAACCCCAACAGAGATGACGCCACTTTCTCCTTTGATTTAACCTTTTTAGGCTCCACCCTCTCCTCAGAAAGTGAGGCCTTTCTCTTTTTAGGTGTTAATTTAGAAGATTCCTCCCCAGAATCTGAGTCTGATGTGGCCTTCTTCTTTTGAAGCCACAACAGCAGACGAGCCTCTCTGTCCCTCAGAGTTTTTGCAGAGAAGGTTCTACAATATTTACAATCCTTGGCCATATGCTTAGGATGAAGGCAATATAAGCAGTCCTTGTGAGGATCTTCAGAGAAAAGCCTAGCCTTTCCACAGGATCTGCAAGGCCTGAAAAGCCTCTTCTTAGAGCTTTCAGCCATTATGAAAGAAATTAGGTACACACAATACCTTTAATCCAGATGAAAAGATAGTAGAAATAATAGGTCAATAGTTCACTCAGGAACAGCAAAACTGAGCAGAGCTCAGGGAGACTCCTTTCTCACACGAAGGCGGTTGGAAATCTGAGGCAGGAAGCTTCTGCTGGGGAGTGTGAGGGCAGGGCAGCAATGCTGATTGGCTGACTTTTGGACCAAACAATGAGGAGGTCTGGTTACCAAATACTACAGTCCCTAGGGGCTTTTCTATGCAGTTTTTTCTTCTCTATGATACTGCTTTGGTCATTCTGTTACCGTGAGACTCCCACCATGACGACGGGGAAGATACAAGCATGTGAATCTATGAAAGATGTAATACTGGAGAAATAGAAAATTCGGGCGATAATAGGCCGTGGGGGGGCACCCTGCTTCAGCTTCCCACCCGGCACTCTGTAATGTAATGTAATGTAAAAAGAACTTATAAAGCGCAGCTAACACCTGGCGGTTTCTTGGCGCTGAAGCATAAAGAGAACAGACAATCCATGGGGCTGAGAGCGTTAGTTGTAGGCGTTGCGGAACAGCTGGGTTTTTAGAAGGGACCTGAAGTGGATTAGGGGGAGGCCAGTCTTAAGCCTAGAGGGAGGGTGTTCCAGAAGGACGGGGCAAGGAATGAAAACCTCAGTCCTCTCTGTTTTTTACGTTTGAAGGTCGGGGTCTGGAGTAGAGCCAGGTGGGTGGAACGGAGATTGCGAGAAGGAACGTATGGGTGCAGTAGTGAAGAGATGAACAAAGGACCTGTGCCGGCAAGGGACTTAAAAATAATGCAGCCCAGTTTGAACTTGCACCGCTCAGAGACAGGGAGCCAGTGGAGAGATTTTAAGAGAGGGTGTACGTGTTGGTGTTTGGGTTGGTGATAAATGAGCCGTGCTGCCTGGTTCTGGACCAGTTGTAGCCTCTTTAGTTGTTATGCCGGTATGCCAACGTAAAGAGAGTTGGCATAGTCTATCCTAGAGATGACTAAGGCCAATAGGGCCAGGGTGAGGGCTTCGGTGGTCAGGAAGCGGGCAATCTTTCGGATTTTTCTCAACTGAAAAAAACTGGAGGACACTACCGCGTTGATCTGGGATTTCATCGTAAGGTCATTACTAATGATGATCCCAAGGCTTTTTACTGAGCTGACAGGATTAGGGGGGGGGCAGCCTTGTGGGCCAAAAGGTGGAGTTCCAGGGGTTACCTGCAACAGTTCTGTCTTGTCGGGGTTAAGTTTCAGATGATTCGCCCCCATCCAGTCGCTGATGTGACAAAGAGTAGTTTGGAAATTGTTGATGGATTGGTCCGTAGAGTTGATGTCGAAGACCAGCTGAATGTCATCTGCGTAATTAAACGCGGTGACACAGCTGCCTCGTAAAGAACGAATAAGGGGGGTGAGGTATAAATTAAAAAGAAGAGGGGATAAGGAGGAGCCCTGCGGGACGCCGCAAGTTAGCTCGACCCCGTCCGCGGAAAACTGAGAGAGCCGAACCGCCTGGCGGCGGTTGCTCAGGAAGGAGCGGACCCAGGCTAGGGCAGAACCCTGGATGCCGGCCTCTCCGACACGGCCGACCAGAATGTCATGGTCGACCGTGTCAAAGGCGGCCGACAGATCCAGGAGCACCAGAGCCTGGCTGATGTTAGAGTCCGCTCCTCTCCGCAGTTCCTCCATGACTGAAAGTATGACAGATTCAGTAGAGTGATTGGGTCTAAAGCCGGCCTGTTGGGGATCGAGGAAATGAGAGTCCTCGATAAAGGTACTCAGGGTATTAGTCACATGGGACTCAAGGACTTTGCTGAGGTAGGGGAGGAGGGAAATGGGGTGGAAGTTGCTCATAATCGTAGGGTCTGCTGTGGGTTTTTTAAGGATGGGCATGACCTCGGCGCATTTGAATGACCCGGGAACAGTGCCAGAGGAAAGAGAATTGTTCAACAGTGCCAGAGGGGGGGAAGGACAGGCTGTGAAGGCCTCATGGAGGACCAAGGGAGGGCAACAGTCAGTGGGGGATCCAGAGGCAACCTTCCTAAGGAGGGCGGGGAGCTCTGTCTCCGAGATTAGAGGGATCTGGGTAAACTGCCTAAGGTTGGGGGAAGGCAGGGTGGGGTCGGCCCCAAGGGGGTGAGGTGGGGCTGAAGATAAAATACTGTTTTTGATGTTGGCTATCTTCTCCACGAAAAAAAGATTTAGGGAGTCACAGAGTGCCCGGGAGGGGAGAGGTTTAGGGGTGATCCTATCTGGGTTTGACAGCTCCTCCACAATAGAAAAGATGTCTTTGGTTTTGGTGGCAGAGTTGGCGATCTTGTTTGAAAAGTAAGTGGTTTTAGCTTGCAGGACCGCTAATTTATAATCTTTGAGCAGGATAGTGAAGCGTAGTTTCATGTCAGGGGCATAACCACGTCGCTACTGGCGCTCGGCCTGCCTGAGGCCCAACTTCAGGACTTTGAGGTCTTCCGTGAACCATTTTTGGGCGTCGTGCGGACGTCTAAGTTTCATCTGTCTGAGTGGAGCCACGGTGTCACTGGCTGACTCCAGCCAGTGTGTGAGGGCAGAGGCTTGGGTGTCGATGGAACCCAGATTAGAAGGGGTGGAGGTTCTGAGTAGGGTGACAAAATCGTTGAGATTGGCTTTGTTCCAATTCCGGGCCAGAAGGTTACCTTCCTTGGGTCTACCAAGGCTGGGAATAGCCGTAATGGAGAATGAAATTATAAAATGGTCTGACCATAGGCAGGGTGAAATGAGAGGGATGGATATGTCCAGGTTGGATGTCCAAACCTGGTCCAGAGTGTGACCCTTGATGTGGGTAGCTGCCTTTATGTGTGTCAGACAGTTCATGCTGGATAGGAGATCTGTAAATGAGATAGAACAAGCATTCTCCTTTGCGTCGGAAGGCCAATAATTAAAGTCGCCTAAGACCAACATTTTTGAATTGTTAATGATAAGTTGGGATAACATGTCACCAAACAACGTGGGAAAATCAGGCATAGGTTGGCGGGGGGCGGTAGACTAAAACACAAATAAATGGGATAGTAGAGGATTCAAGTCTCAGCACAAGATAGTCGACCGAGGGGATGCCGACTGAAGTTAAGGCGGAGAACCGGATGGAGTTTTTAATAATCGCTGCTACCCCGCCTCCCGGCCTTCCGGGGGCTCTGTTGGCCTGGAGGATGTAATAGCCAGCGGGGATTGCGGCGAGTATATCGGGAGCAGAATCCTCGTTAAGCCATGTCTCCGTTAACAGCAGTATGTCCGGTTGCTCAGAGTCTAACAGAGCAAAGATTTCCAGCTGGTGTTTTACCAGCGATCGTGTGTTGAGGTAGATCACTGTGAGCTTAAGGTCTGGGGTCTGATTATTGGGTGGAGGATTGGTAATTGAAGGGGGAGCTAGGAGCGAGCCGGTTACTATCTCAGGGAATGTGTCTCTAGTACAGAGGAGCCCCAATGGCTCAAAGTCCGACAGAGTCGAGGGGGGGGTAGACCTATTTGAATGTAGTCGAATCAAATCCGAAGAGGTGTATTGGATGAAGCCGGCAGGGAGACATGCCCCGTGCCCCGACCGGCCGCGGACGGGCGCAGACGGGCTTGTCTTAGGCGTGCCTTTGGCGCGCAAACGTCGCGCCCGCTGCGCGTCCGACTGAGGCACATCCTTTAGTAGCAGAGAGGGGGGCGTGGCCTCGGGGTGGTGGGCGTGGCCTAGTTTCAGGCTATGGCGGCGAGAAAAAGGTTTTGCCCGCGGCAGCGTTTAATCGGCTGCGCGGGGTGATCAGGAGCGAGCTTTCAAGGAGGGGGAGTGCCCAGGGGAGAGTGCTTCAACAGGTAATAACACAAAGTAAAAGATCAAGTGATTGTTAAAAACGCTAAGCTTTCTCCCGGCTTCCGCCTCAGGAGCTGTCTGTTTAGGCTAAGAGCGAGCTGGGTGTGTCGCGCGCCTTATATAATTGCCTGGGGGGGGCGTGGCCTCGGGGTGGTGGGCGTGGCCTCGCTTCAGGCTATGGCGGCGAGAAAAAGGTTTTGCCCGCGGCAGCGTTTAATCGGCTGCGCGGGGTGATCAGGAGCGAGCTTTCAAGGAGGGGGAGTGCCCAGGGGAGAGTGCTTCAACAGGTAATAACACAAAGTAAAAGATCAAGTGATTGTTAAAAACCCTAAGCTTTCTCCCGGCTTCCGCCTCAGGAGCTGTCTGTTTAGGCTCTGTGCGCACGTTCCACCGCAAACACGTTGCTCAGGCCTTTGGGGGCGAGGTGATTTAGGATGAGGTCCTCGACAAGGAGATCTGCAACTGGTTCTTCCGATTTTTCAGGGACCCCAATATTACGTATATTATTGCGTCTGGCCCGACTTTCAAAGTCCTCCAGCCGACGAGCAAAGAGATCATTGGAGGATCGTAGGTTGCGAACCTCGGTCTGCAAATCAGATACATCAGTCGTAAGGCTGGAGGTCCTCATGTCTAAAGATTTGACTTTCTCGTTAGTCTTTGATAAGTCCACCCTGATCAGGTTGACGTCGATTGCCACAGTGTCGAGCTTGAGGGCTAGAGCCTCATACTGCTGGCCAATGGAAGTCTTCATACTAGCAATGGCACCCATGACATCCTGTAGAGTCAAATCATCCGGCGCCGCTGTGCCATCTCCTGCCACCTCCAGAGACCTGCTCGCACCACCGGGGGATGGGTATAGCGATCCATTACATTCGATTGAATAGTGCCCCCCCCGGTGAATGGTCTTGGTCTTTCGTTTCTCGCTATCAGGTTTGCCTGTCATAGTAGATGTGGCGCCCCGGAGGAGCCTTTGAGACCTGGTGAAAATGGCTCCACAAAATTCACCCACCGGGTTCTCCTAAAGCGAATTTCAGCAGGATATCACCACAACCATAAACACTCAGCAGTTGACCCACGGTGGGGTTGCGGAGTCCAGGTTGTACCCCGGGCTACCAGAGCGGTCCTGGGATAAGAGGAGGCCAGGGAACCAAAAACGAAACCGAAAGTTAACTCCAAGGTTGTGGACAGAGCCCCGCAGGCCGATGTTGTTCAACTACTGCCTGGGCACCATGACGACTCAAGCCCCGGGCAGCTCCACGGAGTCAGCCACAAAAGTTCAAAGTATCGTGGTTGCGGTTCCCGGAGTCCAATTCGATTTCTGAAAGCAGCTATTATATCAGCTGGGATGCGTCTTCAATAACCCATCGTCATAATCAGGATAAAATTAAGGATAGATGCGGGAGGTGGCAAGGGTCTCGGGAGCCCTGTGCTCACGCCCGAGGTCACTTTTTTGGAGGTCAAAAATCTCCAGTGGGACGAAGCTGGAGGCTGTAGCCGGCGAGAGTTCCAGGAGACCTGATACCCCTTTGCCGAAGGACTGCTGAACAAGATTTGCTGCTGTGGAAAAGAATGTAGCAGGAGCTCTCGCAAAGTCAGGCTGACTGGCGATGCAACTTGGGCGATAGACGATCAGGTTGATCCTGGTCATCTCTTGGTTCTCGGTTTCTAGCCCAAAATTGTTTAAGTACCAAGTTTTGGATTTTTGGCTATCTGGGTACCTCCAGCACTACCACTAAGGGTCCAGGACTGCAGGGGCACCACTTGGGGGGGGTTTAAGTCTCACTGAGGATGGGTCCAGGTGCAGGTTCAAGATGGAGGTAGCCTTTTCTGTCCCTCAGGCTCTGAACAGGTGGCCAGCAAACTAGCCCTTGCTGTCACTTGGCAGTCCTGGGTGCAGGTGATAAAGCAGTGTAGGCATCTGAGGGTTCAAGGCACACGTCAGGCAGCAAAGCAGCCCTTCTATGTGCAGCAAAACAGTCTTATGGAGTACACAACAGGTCACAGCATCAGGCAGTCCTCTGAGAGTCCTTCTGTAGGTCCAGAAAGGGAACTGAAGAGTGAGTCTGGGAATCCCCTTTTTATACATGGGACTTCTTTGAAGTAGAAGACATTTTTAGAGAATTCCCCTTGAAGTGCTTGAAGTTGACAAGAAAATTCCAACATTCTAAAAGTGGCATTTTCAGAATTGTGACATAAATCTGACTCCACCATTAAAGACTGTTTTAAATACAATTCTTTAGACACCGAACTCAACATTCCTAATTGCTCCCATTTGAAAGTTATCACTTATTGGATGTGATATATTAACCCAATGTTATCCTATGGGAGAGGTAGGTCTACAATATTGAAAAACAAATTAGAGTTTTTACTACCAGGATACATGCCCAACCTTTTAACTATAATGAGCCCTGTCCTATGGGTTTCTAGGGCCTATGTCAGGCGTGTCTGATATGCAATAAAAGGGGAGTATAAGGCTTGGCAAGGGGGTTATATTGCCGAGTTCAATTGGCAGTTTAAAGCTGTATTCAGGACTTTGTCACTTTACCCAGGTCTGCAATGTTAGACCTGGGGCATGTTTTAAGGGGCTACTTAAGTGGGTGGGCAGTAAGTGCTGCAGGCCCACCAGTAGCATTTAAATTACAGGTATACGACTCTACAAGGGACTTATAAGTTGATGAAATATGCCAATCAGTTGTAAGCCAATTTTACCATGTTTACCATGTTTAGCACAGGTTAGCAGTAGTAAAGTGCACAGTGCACAAAAAATGAATTCAGCAAAAATAGGAGGGGTGAAGACAAACAGTTTTGGGGAAGACCACCTTAAGACTGACAGGTCTAACACTATCTGAATGTATTCATGTGAATTGTTGTTTACAAAACAAAAGACATTTAAAAAAAGAAATGTAATTACCATATCAAATTTCTGTGACTAAACACTAAAATAGAGTTCAAACGTTGAGGAATTATCAAGGTGATGGAATGCTTAGTTCCACAAGGAATTCTTTTCAAGTAACATTAAGAAGAAAGGAGACTTGGTTAGAGTCCAGACAGGCCACAAAATCCCAGAGCAATATAGGGTGTAGAGAGGAATGAGACAGATATGCCCCCTCTCTCCACTGCTGTTCGCCCTGGCCATGGAGCCACTATCCAGCCTCGCCCAAACAGGCAATAGATACCAAGGCATATACGTAGGGGGACATTATCAGTATATATCACTAAATGATGACAACTCACTGATTTTCCTGGGTGGGGTAGAGGGAACACTTGAGGAAGCCGGGGAACTTATGACTGAATTTGGGGCGATATTGGGGCTTCAGGTCAACTGGCCAGAAGTCGAGGCTCTTCCCACTGACAGAGGGTAGAGACCCACCGGATGAGCTGGGTAGTCTCCAATGGCCTAGTATATTTTGGCGTGAAGATATACCATTCCCAACACGATCTCCTAGAAGGCAACATGGGGGCTGCTATAAGATTAGTGAAGATCAGTATGGTTTTCTGGAAAAATCTGCCTCTATCCGTAGCTGGGAGGGTGGTGGTTCTAAAAATGGTGGCACTCTCACACCTGCTATATTTCTTCATGAGGCTGCCTATATGGATGCTGAGGAAATGGTTCACTGACCTGGACTCCCTTATAAGATCCTTTATCTGGAGAAACGGCCATAAGCGGGTGGCTCTGATGACGTTGAAGTGCCCAACTGATGACGGAGTGCTTGGGGTCCCCGACTTTGAAACATATTACTTAGCAGGACAGCTGTAGTTGTTCACACACAGGAAAGCAGGGCGACAGACACAGGAAAACAAGATTGGGCCATTCATACATGACCTTGATGTGCTCTTACGAATTCTGCTGAAAGTGGGTGGGATCCCGGCTGACTGTATCGGAAGATACAAGTTGTGAGGCGCTGTTGGAGAAGATGCTTCCAAAAAACACTGTCAAATCCCATATTCACCGGACCTCTCCATGACAGTACTACATTTCCTGCTACATGGAGGATAGTCAGAGGGAATTGGAAATTGGATATGGGCAGGGACAACTAGTTTGGGGGACCTTTATAGAGACGGGGAACCTCTCCCATTTGACGACCTTAGAGAAGGTTTGGACTTTCGCCAGGGCCACTTTTGACTGCATAGGGGGGTGACTGTAGCCGTCCGACGGCACTGGAGGGCGAGCACTTTAGAATCAAAACATCATAAAACCTGCAAATACATTGGCACAGCTGAAAGCAGGATTACAGCAGTTACCTCCCTCTACAGAGTAATAGGAGAGGATGCACTACAGCTACTAAATACATTAAGAGACTGCTGCACCTAGGTTAATCACCTAGGTGCCTCTATAGCTGACAAGGAGTGGGAGAACATTGTGGCCAGGAACCCTAAGGTATCGAGAAATGCTGCCTGATTTCACCTAATTAATTTCTTCATCCTACACAGGGCGTGCCTCACCTCTTGGGGCCTTAACAAATATTTCCACAGGGAGGATGCGAGTTGCCTGTAATGTGTTGAATCACTAGCAGATTTCAGGACCCAGCCTTTATCCTAGCTAAAAGGAAATAACAGGACATTAGAAATCACCTGCGGGACCTCGACTAGCAAGAAAGAGTTGGAGAGATGGACAGGATGTGAAGGGATAGTCTTGCTTCGAAATGCCCGCAGGGGGATAGGCTCGACCGAGAGACCCAGAGCCTGGGAGGCCCTTGTAGATGCTATGAAAGATAATGAGCCAGAGTCAGTAGAATCAACGCCACTGGAGTGATCCCCTCCCAAGGGTCCATAACCTCACAAGCCTGGGGCCAGAGCATCGGGAAGAACACCTGGATGAGTTTGAGGGTAGCCACTAGAATGACTGAGTGTGATAAAGGGGACTATGGTTTGGAAGATGCCCGAAACCAGTGTGGGAATACTCCAATTTACACCCCTAAGGCACAGCAGTGAACTGCAGAAAAGATTAGGCGTGAGGAGTTAGTAAAGGGGTGTTCTGAACAGAGACTGTTGATGCGTGTTGTTGTCTGTGCTCTATTTTGTTGTTGGATATCAAAGCCTCACGAGGAAACCGCTGATTAATGTACACACTGTGCAACTATCATATACAATACAATCTGATAAAAAAATAGAAGAAAGGAGACTTAATAATCATCAATGAAAACATATCCTTTCTTAAATAGGATTTCGAAATGACCACAGACTTGATTAAAAAACAAAAGTCCAACATTTACTCATGTAGCTTTTGTTCTATGGTCAAATTTCAGATTTTTTTGGAACTTACACAGGATTCCAAGAGTAAACATGGGAAGTGGAAACAGCTGCAGGATTCCAGGAACACTCATTAGAAATGTTTGTGAAATCCTATTTACGACTATAGAAGACATACATTGACATTTGCAAAATGTATCACATTAATGCACAAGGTAAACAACCTTTATAACGCAACTTTTACCACGCAGTGCCTTTACATCGCAACTTTTACAACGCAAACCATTACAACGCATTGCGCTGGGGGCGCTCTAGGATAGGGAATAGGTTTAATGTACTATCCAACACCTTCCCTACTTTCCAAAGGGGACTGGAGTTGGAATAGTAAATTAAACTATTCACTATCCAGCGCCCAAAAGCACTAAAGGCATGTGTTGTAAAACTTGCGATGTAAAGGTAGGCGTTGTAAAAGTATGCGTTGTAACGTCATACATCCATGCACAAGGCCTTTGCAATTCAATTTTGTTTCTCCACATGTAAAATATTTTACTCTGTTCTGGGATACCTTCTCTTGCACCACCTTTAATTTTCTGAATGTTCTTTTCCAATTCCAACTCCAGAAACAGATGAATTCCTGTTCTTGACAAGATTAAGGGAAGGCTTTCAAGTATGGCGGCTGTTCTGTCTGTCCAGCAGAGGGAAGTACCGAAAACGTTTCCGGGGGAGGAGGTGAGAAGGTAATATACAAACAAAAAACAAATTACCTGCCAAGCTCGGTGTTTTCCCTGGCGGTGCCAAACAGGAAAAAAGCATGTCAGAAAGCCCACCCCTAGGTTTGGCAGACCATCTAAGGTACTTTGATCAACAGACCAATGGCCAACGGAACCTCAAACAGAAGCTTATGCTGGAGGAGTAACTGTAGACTCTGTTGTTGGAAACATGTCACTTTATCTAATTCAAAATACAGTGGGAAAGTAAGAAGTACTTTGTCAATCAAACTATAAATCAGGCTCTAACTCTCCAACCCTGTGTGGATGTGAGATTTAATCAAGTGAAAACATGGTGGGTACATTATTTAACAAGTGCAAATCCCCCTTTTAAGAATCACAAATGTTGCTTTTAATTCATAGAAAGTGTTATTTGGGCATGTAAGTTGAACACGAAAATTGTGGATTGGACTAAAAAAGCAGAGGCATATGCTTTTAAAGAAAACAGTTAATAACATTCCAATAAAGATATAATTGATGTACTCTCTAAACCAGGTTAGGAACTCTACCCACTTACTACAGGGAGCTACACAGTCTCAATCCGAATCCTGAGAGGAGGTGCAAAGGTGGCCATGTGGCAGGAGCTCACAAATTATGTAAATGCATTGGTGGTTTAGGCGCCCACTTCATCAAGTAGTATTTGAAAAGAGCTACTGTTAGACCTGGATTTTTCAGTTAGTTTATTCCCAGACTTTCTGCTTTTTGGCCTCCTGTTCTGACCCTGTTTTCATTGGTTTTAGGACTCTGGGCACTTTACCACTGCTATTCAGTGCTAAAGTGCATATGCTCTCCTTGTAAATTGTGTTTATGGATTGGTGTTTACATGTTTGGCTTATTTGATTTACTGGTAAGTCCCTAGTAAAGTGCACAATGTGTGCCAATGCCTGTAAATCAAATGCTACTAGTGGGCTTGCAGCACTGATTGTGCCACCCACATGAAAAAGAATCTGTAAAAGAATCTCAGACCTGCCACTGCAGTGTCTGCACACCGTTTTAAACTGCCATGCCGACCAGGCAAGTGCACCCACTTGCCAGGCCCTACCCATCTCTTTTTTTAAATATGAGTAACCCCTAAGGTAGGCCCAAGGTACCCCCATAGGCAGGTTGCAGTGTATGTGAAAGGTAGGACATGTACTGGTATGTGTGACATGTCCTGATCGTGAAATACAGTGTCTTTTGATTTTTCACTATTTAAAGGCTATCTGTCCCATAGGATAGATTGGGAGCTACTGCTTAACATCTTACAAGTACAGCTTCCCATTGGGACTAGATAGGGAAATGGAGCTTAGTATGCCTGAACTAACTCAGGATTTAAAAATACATCTTTTAGTAAAGATGATTTTTATATTGTGTGTTTGATAATACCACTTTTAGAAAGTGATTATTTTCTCATCTATAATTCAACAAGTATAGAGAGCGAGGAGTCATTTATGAAGCTCGTTCTTCTCCCCTTATAAAGTGCATCAACAACAGGAATGGGCTTCAAATGTTAACTGCATCTGAAACAGCATGATGAAAAACCAATAGGCTTTTAAAAGAACCTGCACCCACCAACCTAGTTGGTGGCATGCTTCATCATAGGGTTCCCACCTAGGATGCCGAATGTATCCCAGGTGTGCTACGACGCCTGATTACAGCGGAGCAGGATTTTTAGTTTTTTATTGGTGACCATTTGTGCGCAAACGTGAATGTAAAACTATCTCCAGAGGGCCCTTCCGAAGTAGGAATTAACTTTATTATTGGGAACCTGGGATGAGGTTAAAACAGGAGAATGCAGATGTTTCTTTAGATATCAATGATCTGATACATCCTTAGACTGGTCTACATGTTTCAGCCAAATGAGGTGAGGTTGGAATAGCTTTCGTCAGGACCATAAAGTGCAGAGTGACAAAGGAAATTACGCCTCTGGTGTAGTGAAAACACACACACTAAGGTGTGTTTCCAACAAGTGTTGAAGTATTGCCTCTGTTACTAAGGTGAAACAGTCACTTACGGTTTTCACCACATATGTAATACCTGTAAGGGAAAAACTGTGTAACATAACAATTATTTCAGATATTAGTTTGCAGTCAATGTATCATTTTTTTGTTTAAATTTGTTTATTGGTTTTCCATTTTATGGTGTGCATCAGGTCAATAGTTACATCACAATGCAATTTTTAACATCAATAGTTAGCCTGAGTAACAGTACATCTCAGTATGTTCCCATTAAAACTTTAAACTGTTTACAACATAACTTTGATTTAACAGGGTGAATGACACATTTATCCCTCCTCTCAGAGCTGAAATAATTGTAGCTCCTCATTCTGGACTTCGTATAACATATTACCATGCTGTTTACCTATTCACTTGTGTGTCATACACAGCTATGCGTTTCCTTAGGTGCATACCTCTGCCGAGGTCCTCACTACACAACAGCTGTCTGTTGTAGTATGTCCGAATGAGGTCGCACACCGCTCGTCCCATCAGCGTGTGACCCCAGAGCATGATGGTCGATGTAGTCGGTATCAGCGGGTGCGCTTCTACCCGGGTCTTGAGTCTTCAAGGTATTTACTAGGTATGTTTGCCATCGCTGGACACGTGTTTCGCGTTCATTAACGCTCATCAGCAGGAATTAGGCGTGTGCACGGGGTTGCTGCGTGGGCTGCCGAAAATATTCGTAGGTCCAGATACCTCTTAAGGCGCGCGGATGCGTTATCTCGAGGTCGTCACCTCTACCGGCTCAAGGGAGCCTGTATAAATAGTATGTCCGAATGAGGTCGCACACCGCTCGTCCCATCAGCGTGTGACCCCGGAGCATGATGGTCGATGTAGTCGGTATCAGCGGGTGCGCTTCTACCCGGGTCTTGAGTCTTCAAGGTATTCACTTGGTGTGCTTGCCATCCCTGGACACGTGTTTCACGTTCATTAACGCTCATCAGCAGGGATTAGGCGTGTGCACGGGGTTGCTGCGTGGGCTGCCGAAAATATTCGTAGGTCCAGATACCTCTTAAGGCTCGCGGATGCGTTATCTCGAGGTCGTCACCTCCACCGGCTCAAGGGAGCCTGTATAAATAGTATGTCCGAATGAGGTCGCACACCGCTCGTCCCATCAGCGTGTGACCCCGGAGCATGATGGTCGATGTAGCTGTCTGTTGTATGTCGTACTGTTTGGCCTGGGTAAATGTTAGCGGAGGGGGGCACAGCTCCGAGAAGGGGTCCAGGCAGAATTTGTCCCCGTTTACACGAAGCCCTGAAACGTTCAAATTCAAGCAGTATTCTTTCTATCGATGCATAAGATGACCGAACGTCTCTGAGGTATATAAGCAGGTCATCTGCAAATAACGAAAAAACATGCATGCCATCACCCAGGGGGATTCCCCACTTGTCTTGTGTTTTGCACAAAGACTCTGCCAGTGGCTCGATGGCCAGTGCAAACAGTGGCAGCGAGAGCAGGCATCCCCGTCTTAAACCTCGTTCGATTCGGATCCGATCCGATAGGTGTGGGCCAGTCTTAACTCTGGCTACCGGCTGGGTATAAAGAAGCTGGACAAGGCTTAGGAACTCTTCCCCCAGGTCATGTTTACGAAGCGCAGCAAACAAGAAACCCCACTCTAGGGTGTTGAATACCTTTTCCTGATCTAATACTAGGCATCCAGAATGATCCCAGTCTACTCTGGAGTAGTGAGCCACTCTAAAGAACCGACGTAGATTTAGAGACGTGCTGCGACCCGGCAGGAAATCATTTTGGTCCGTGTGTACCAACTGCAGAACCAGAGGAGCCAGTCTATACGCTAGCTGTTTAGCTAGAACCTTATAATCTGTATTTAGGAGTGCTAGTGGGCGGTATGAGCCTAGTAACTCTGTGTTCCTATTTGGCTTTGGTAACAACACTAATAAAGATTCAAGCAATGTATCTGGCAGAATCCCTGTCTCTAGCGCATTACAATACATGGAGAGAAGCTGCGGCACCAGTGTTTTTTGATAGGCTTTGTAGTATTCAGCTGAGAAATCCATCGGGCCCCAGAGCTTTACCAGTGGCCAGAGAGCGTATCACTTCCCTTATTTCCGGAAATGTGATTGGCTCATTCAATTACTCTCGCTGTTCGGCAGTGATTTGTAGTAGGGGTAGCGGGGGGAGGAAGGAGAGAAGTTCCTCTGTAGGCGCACGATGCACACATTTGTATACTTTGGTGTGGTGTGATATGAATTCCTTATGTATATCAGGTTGTATGGTGAGTATTTGTCCAGTGCCGGACTGTAAACGCAGTCTAGGTGTCTGTGTGTGTTCATGTCTAATCAGACGCGCAAGTAGTCGCCCGCCCTGTCAGCTGAGGCATGAGTGCATGAGTGCGTGCGTGCAGCATGCTCAATGCGACTTATTTCATCATCGAGTTGTTTTCTAACAGACCAGCTTAAGCCCAGGCAATGCCTGCTGATTGCTGACTTTCCTGCATCCCAAAGTAACCCTGCATCAGTTACGAAGCCAGTGTTTTCTTCGAAATATGTGCCTATCGCCGCGCCTACTGCCTGCCTGAATGTGGGGGTCTTCCAATGCCAGGGGCTGCAGCCTCCAGAGGCGGGCAGTGAGTCCCTCATCATCTCCCTGCAACTGTAATACATGGGGGTTGTGATCTGAGTGCGTTTTACCCAAGTAGTCTGCTCTGTTACATTGCGTCAGCACCTGCTGGGTTGCAACAAAACAGTCGATGCGGACATGTAGTCCAAGTGGATGAGAATAGTAAGAGTACAGGCACGACTGCGGGTTAAGGGTTCTCCACACATCTGATAGTCCCCAGCGACGTAACCACTCAACCAGCCCTTGCACATTAGATGCTGCATTTGTTTGTGACAGTGGAGGGTAGGACCTATCTATGGTGATGTCGAGGACCGAGTTAAAGTTCCCGCCTAGTAGCCAAGGAACATCGCACCAGCGCAAGAGAAGGTCGTACAATGTATGCCAGAACGTGTTTTGATTCGTATTTGGGGCATAAATGGAGCCTAGCACCATATGTTTCCCATTCAGTCGCCCCTTAGATAAGACATATCTGCCATAAGTATCAATTTCAGTCTCTTCTGGTGTAAGTAATGTCCCAGGTCTGATCCAAATGAGGGCCCCCCTAGTAAAAGATAAACAGCCTGCGGCCAGTATCTGACCTTTCCACCTTTGCTGTAGTTTACGGATCTCTGGGTGTGCTATCTGAGTCTCTTGTAAGAGCGCTGCGTGGGCTTTGTGACGCTTAAGATATGCGGAGATATTATATCTGCAGGCCGGCGTGTGCAACCCCCGGACATTCCAGGTGACTACCTTAGAGGGCGGTATGAGTCAAGAGAAGAGTGCAGCACTGTGTATACCCCAACCAGCACGCCGAGGGTTGTGTAGCTGAGTGAATTGTAGTCAAAGAACGCAAGGCACAACCATGGTTCTTTGAGGTTTGTGTGAACATTGGTGCGTTGAGTTGGTGAGAGAGGGAGCTGTGTGGGATTGAACTTGGGTAGAGCAAAAGGTTAACAGGTATCTGCCCAAACAATGAACAATGCTATGTGGCAACTGACGGCAATACACGCCAATTCGATCATGTCAAGGGGGGGAGAAGTTTGAGTGAAGTATAGTTAGCGAAGAGCGCCTTAGCATTGTGGGCCCGTGTGACCCAAGTGTTTGCGCATGGTGTGTTTAACTTGTGTGGTGCACCAGGCGCCCATCAGTCAGTGCGCACACAGGGGATCCGGCTCAGCCTACGCGCCCCATGCACGTTTCATTGGTATGCCATATGTAGTGTATGACTAACTTTGGATGTTGGGTGTTCAGATTTGGTGCAAATTCATACGTACAGAGCCAGCAATGGTGTTGTATCACTACATTAAATCACCTGCAGTCTGCGGCGTTAACACAGGAAGTGTCTGCGAGTCCTCTGCATTTGGCCACATTGCTGATGAGCTGCCTCCGCTCAGCGAATGCTCCAACGAGGCATCAGTGTCTCTGCTAGGCCGTCTGTTTCTCATGCTCTCCACAGCTCTCAGGACGCCATGTCTTTCTTGTAGCGCTGGTTCTGGATTAGGAGCAGTCCTCAATTGTCTTGGCGAACCTTCCACTTGTAGCTTGTATCTTCTGCAATGACTTCTGAGACCTCTCGCGTTTGATCCCCCAACGTTACCCCTCTGGCTTGGCAAGGTATGGTGGCCTGCAAATTTGAGCCAGTCCCATGCATCTGTTGCCTCGCTGAAAAAGTGAGTGGACCCATCTGCGATGACCCGTAGTCGGGCTGGAAATATGAGGGAGTATTTAATGCCCAGCACTCGCATTCACCTCTTGACTGGGAGGAAAGTTCTGCGCTGCTTCTGCACCCTTGTTGCGTAGTCCGGGAAGACTTTGAATCTCTGTACCAGTGCTTAGTAGTGACGCTGTGTGGTACTGAAACAAGTCACCTCCTTAAACTCATGGGTTCACACTCGATGTGACAAGATTGTTCAGGGTGTGCCCCGTGGATGGCTGGTTCCACCCAGCTTGTTGCTCACCCTGTCCTGGCTGCCAATGCTGAGCGTGTCACGAAGGCTGCGGCCTGGTCTGGCTAGGCAGAGTTCGCTGCAGCCTCTGGTTCAAGGCCTCGTTTCAGTTACGGCTGTATCTCAGTACAGGCTCAGCCATATGTTGCGTTTCCTGAGGCTTACTGTATAGGTCTTTTTATGGCAGCAGGCCCCCATGTCAAGTCCAACATGAGAGGGCAGGCCCCTATGAGGCTCCATGTGGGTTAAATCCAGCAACTGCCCTTTTTTTTGGGCCGGGTCAGCACGCCTCCTGGGTCGAGCACAAGTTCCCCCTGAGAGCAGGACGACGGCCAGGCGTCAGGCCTACAATCCAACCCAGCTTGCATTAGCCTCCAGGCAGAGCCGTGCTGCAATCACTCAGCCCGTGTTCAGAAAAACTCGGGGGGGGGGGGTGCAGCTGCCGGCCGGTCGACTCCGTCTCTGCCTCTCAGCAGGGCGCGCAGCGAATCGCGCTAGGTACCCAACACAGTGCTGTGTATCCAGGCCAGGGCAGCTCCACAGTCTAGGCCCGCTCCCCCACAGGTCTTAACGCCGCTCCACGACTCACCCGGGTCAGCAACGCCCTTCCAACTCAGTCCCAGTGAGCCTTCATGGTTCCGCAGTGCAGAGGGGGGAGCGCAGTCCCAGTCAATCACCTCTGTCGGTCAGGTCAGGGCCGCCGCTGGACCTCAGCTCGCTTCTTCTCCAATGATGTGACACAGGCGGCTGGCTCCCAGCCGTCCTGGTGCCCAGCTGCTCTGGGTCCTCACTGCATGTCTCCGCCAGCGTTAGGTGCCCAGAGGCCCAGGCCACTCGGGTCGATACAGCCGATGCCGACCTACTTAGAATGCGTCCACCACCATTGCTGGTTAGCCATGCCCCCCTTGCAGTCAACGTATCATGATGTAGTTTTTTATATAAAACAAATTCATCGTCACACATTTATGTGAGTGCTCATGCATGCACATAGATCAACAATCCCAGTGTGGAAACTGCAGAAATTATCATTAGCATAAGCTAAAGCCATTTTGTTTTGAGCATCCATTTTGCATTAGCCATGTGATTCTGCCGTCCTCACTGTTGCCTGCCTTCTTAGTCTGCTTGAGTCATCAATTATAGTTAACTCCTTCAGTACTGAGCCAGAGCACTGCGCATTCTCAGAAAGGCCTGTAGCTGCTAGAATGCACCTGTTTTAGAATGTAACTGTCAGGCTGTTTCAACTGACTAAGCTGTCTTATGTCCCCTCCCACGTTGCTAAGTAAGTGGTTTCTGTCTGCCCATGTTAGTCAATAGTTATTCCTGTATGTGCCAGTACCTCCCCTTTGAGTCTCCATGCTGACTATGCAACAAATATGGTATAAAAGGTCCTTGGTTTCTGTATTCCTTGCACTACCTCATACAGTGCCAGAGGGTGTTGTATCTATGTAGTCCCACTCATGAGTGATTAATAGACTTGGTTTTTATATTCCAGCTTCTGTGCCAATCGTTATCTTGTTAGTTTAAGGACCAGTGGACTGATAAGGGTGAACCCCTGCAGCAGTGAGCCCCTAAAAAGGCTTATTTTTCCACACCGGCATGCCACCTTTGAGATTGGCTGGTTACCACTGCTCACTGAATGAATGCTGACATGATACCACTCATATCAGTAGATAGATTTCATTTTTTGCAAACACATTTTTATTTATGCTTGTATCGGAAATAAGTGCTTTAATTAAGCATGTATTATTTCCATTTTGCAGTAGTCAATGTGGCAAATATGTACGTGACTTCTTGAGTAATTAAAATGTAGTGATCACTTTGTTTCTTTCTCTGGCAGAGAGTTAAAAATAGGCACAAATATCGGAGATAGTGTGTAAAACAAATTAATTTTCTTAAAAGAAGCTTACACGATTTGCTTTTATGAACGAGTAACATGGATCCCGATGGGGCGGTGCCTGTAGTCACACTCTAAATCGGAGGTATAAGAAAAGTGTGAATAGACTCTGTCCGAATGAGAGTTTGTTGGAGTCTGCAGAAAGAAAAAAGATACTTCAGGCTCCCCCAATCCCACTTACGATGTCAAAGTCCACCGTTCGTGTGCATACCTATTGCGGTCCTTACACAGAATCCCGGAGATTGGTTCCCGGCTGCTTCCAGTAACTAAATGCTGAATGCCTGCACGAGTTCCGGGTCTGGCGTCGTACGCGAACCTGAGCGCATTGACGTACAAGTTACTTACCTTCGGTAACGATGTATCTGGTAGAGACGATTCTAGCCGCAGATTCCTTAACGTAGAATTATCCCCAGGCTTGAGACTGGATCCGGACAAAATTTTGCCACAGCATCTCAGCGCGCCGGGGGCGACACCACGTGACTCCGCCCTGACGCCGTCCGCTGACGTCAGTTTTCTTGGGTGAACGTTTCTGCGCCACAACGCGGAGCCATCAGAAACAGAACTGTGAGAGTATGGGAACAGTGTGCGAAAAAATCAGTGAAACAGAAAGGGAAGAAACGAATGGTGAGGAACAGCACCATTAGGGACAGTGCCAATCACTGTGTTACTGAAAGTCATGGAAGGGAAAGAGCAGAGCACCGCTCTGAGAAGCAACCTTGCAAAGCGAAGGCGATACCCTCCATGGTGTCAGAAAAACATGTGACAAATGTCATAGCTGACGACAGAAAGTCTGCAACCACAATCTCTAACAGTGAAGAGCAACCAGTCTGGAACAGATGAGTGACGACAAATTACCCCAAGACAAACCATCAAGGAGTGTCATATTTCCTGTAAAGAACTAGGGGCTGAGGCACAGCCAAGAGACCCCAACCCAGCGGACTACAGAGGAGTCAGAAACCCCAAGCATTGAAAAAAGGGATAAGATTATGAGTAGGCACCACACTGGAATAAGCAGGTTGTAGGGATGAAGAAGTAAACATGAACCTACCGTCCAATTACCAGAAAGGAAGGAGTGGAACAAATAAACAGAAAGAAGCATCCTGCCAGGGAGGAAGTGAAAGAGGGCACTCGCAGAAGACAAAGCCACCGGAGGGAGGCGAGTGCAGAAGACCAAGCTGAAGGTCCTCGCAGAACGGGGAGGAAGGGCAGGCCGTGAAGGACTCTGCGGCTAGAATCGTCTCTAGCAGATATATCGTTACCAAAGGTAAGTAACTTGTACATCTGATAGAGACTACTAGCCGCAGATTCCTTAACGTAGAATAGATACCCTAGCCATACCGAGAGGGGAGGAGGGTATGCGAGAGAACCTCACCAGCTTGAAAGAACACAGGGCCCCAACAGGGGATGTGTCATGGGGACAGGAAGGGCGGTCCAGCCCCCACCAAACAGAAGTAAGCAAGAACAAGAAGAAGGGAAGGCCAGGATACCACAAGCCTACCAGAGAGGCAAAGGACATCCGCCAGAAAACTCGGAGGGACAGACGGCACCAAGAGAGTACCAAAGGAAGAAAAGAACCACCCGCAAATCCAAGGAGAAGAGGTGGAAACGGAGGCAGAGCCTGCCTCAGGAGAACACACACACAGCGAAGGGCATCAGCCCCGAGGCAGGGGACAAGGCAGAAACGGCCCCACAGCCGAGAAGTGCTGACATGAGAAAGAAGACACAGTCGCGCAAAGCTCCAGCAGAGCAAGGGACAGGAGCACACGGGTACACGCCGAGGCACACAGAGGTGGACCATAACGACCAGGCATGCGCAGCAGGCAGCTGGTAAATAGTATGAAGTAGTGTGCCCAGAACAGCAACCCCCGGGAAGCGAGAAATATGCAGTACAGACCAAAAGCCGTCAACCAGAACACAGGAGAACACCAGGAATATCCTAGCCCCCCCTGGAACACAAGGCAGAGGGCCAAGCCAAAACTTCGGATAATAAAGTGGAAACACCACGGCACAATGTTGTAGACGGTATGACAAAAGTCGGTCTGGCGATCCAGAGGCTGAAGAGGGAAGGCAAAACGCACAGAAGCAGATATCCCGCAGGAACAAAGGGCAAAATTTACGACAGGCAAGCCCTGTAGAAGAAGGATAGGAACACCATCGGATACTGAGCAGGACAGAACCTGGAGCAGCGCAAGCTGCGCTAAGGCAGAAGAAAAAGGACCGCACCAATCGGTATACAGTGACGCTAGGAAACACGAGGAGGCATCCACACCCGCCTAGCTTAGGACAGAGCTATACAATAGCCTACAAATACCGCACCTAGGATATGACACATCACCAAACAAAACAGGGGAACAACTCTAAGGGAAACCCGCAGCAGAGGTCAAGAACATAAATGACCTCTGGGTATCACCACAGGCGGCTTACCAATTAGCCAAAAAATACACAGATGGTCCAACCTGAGGACCTATACGGCTTCACTAACAGCCAAAAAACACACACACCACAAAAGCTGAAGGATTAGGACTTCATTCTTGTCCGTGTTCAGCTTGAGGTAGTTATCTCTTATCCATGATGCTACGTTCTTCATGCAGTTGTGGTATTTGATTTTTGTCTGGGTGGGGTTCGCTGAGAGTGAGAGGACGAGATGGGTGTCATCAGCGTAGGTTGATGTTGGGTGCTCTGACAAAGTTTGCAAGTGGAGTCATGTAGATGTTGAAGAGGGTGGGGCTGAGGGATGAGCCTTGGTGTGCTTGGGGTGTGAGGTGACGGGGAGAGACTGACTCTGGGAATGTCATCTGAGTGGATTGTCTGTTATTCCGATCTGGCAAAGTTGCTGGATGAGTGTGTGGTGGGAGACAGTGTCAAAAGCTACGGAGAGGTACAGGAGGATGAGGGTGGCCGTTTCTCCTCTGTCAAGTAGAGCTCGGATGTCATCTGTTGCTGCAATCATGGCTGTCTTGGTGCTGTCGTTGGCTCTAAAGCCCAGTTGGACGGCAGGTTTAGAGGAGGGGTGAAGGAGATGTTTTCCAGTGTGCAGGTGACAAAGGCAGTTCCTCAAGTTGGACTCCAATCCTGCCTCCATCTAACACTGCTTGATGAACGGATGCACTCTGACCTGCTAAATGGCTTTCTTTTTCCTGGGAATTTTCCATGAGGCTAGATAAAAAAATACCCTAATAATATGTTAGGTAAGCTCTGTGTCAAATTGTCACTAATGTCAGATCAGTGGAGGAAAGGGTTACAGATCCCTAAGCAGAAGCTACGCAGCATTGTAGCTAGAGAGGAGGATCTGCTTTCCTGGAGGGGTAAATCGTCCATTCAATTTCTGGTTTAAGGTTGGAGTAGCGATGTCCAATTTCCATACATCGAGAGCTTGCCAAACCCCAAGTTAAGGAATGTGGTGTTAAAATTCTGGGTCGAGATAAACCCATGTTACGCAGTGTTGTGTAGTTCCTATAAACCTATATAGGACCTGCGCGTTTAGACAACATAAACTGTGGGAGTGGTGTCCAGACTGATTCCAGACACCCCCACTGGATATGTTCGCTTGTATATTACGTAGCTCACAGTGCCACTATGAACTCCTCTTACCAAGAAGTGAATAGTTTTTGGCAACTATCGAACATGACAACCCTGACCACTCAAGGATCGTGGAAACAATACAGTACCTTTCGCTCAGTCACTCGTGCTCACTTTGTCTCAGAGAGATACACAGACTAAACAGTGTAGGCGTTTTCAATAAACATTTATTGAATCAGTGTCATTCTAGTGTAAAATATGTGTGCTGCAACAACCATAAGACAGAAACAGATATAAACGATTATAAGCACCAACAGAGTACATGGAAGGTAGATTCCTACCATAGTGCTAAAACAATGCATATATGCAGGTATATGAATACATGACAGTAATAATGCGTACTCCTTCATTAATAACCCTAGCTAGATGTACCTAGATGTACCTAGCATGTATGTAGGTGTATAGCCAAGAATCCCCCTCGGATAGAACCAACCCCATTACCTGGTGTGAGAGAACGAAGGACACCATCTTGGTCTCGAGCTGGACACCCCGCGAGGTATGTCAGACCACTGCGTGCTGGAGTGTCTGCATGCAGGAACCTCAGCGTCTCACGACAGTGTGTCAGCATGGATATCTTTCTCCTCTGCCTGCCCCAGCAAAGATATGGTGCTTATATACCCAAAAGGTACCCTCAGAGGTTCTACCTTGCTGTGTCATGTTGGCTGAGGATGATGAAAGGGATGACCCTTATACATAGTTATTGTGCAGAAGATGCAGTAGATGGTAGTCCTGCTGTGATTCTGAGAATCTTCATGCATAATAAATTAGGCTAGTTTTCAGAGAAAACCAGACAACATTTATGCAGCTCCTAACATACATAAAAGGTCAACACAAAGTCATTATGTAGTACAATGGCACAGTAAATGTAGGTGAAAGGTTAGGTAACTACCCAGGCCTATATTTGGGTACATTACAACACATAACACCCACTCCTCATCCAACCAGACTATGGGGCCGATTAGGATGGCGGACGGACTTGCGTCAGTCCGCCATCCCAGAGGTGGAGGGACCGTCCGCATGGACTGCGGAGGTCCCTCCGTGCAAATCAGGATGTGACCGCCACCCCGGCGGTCACATCCTGGATATTTAACATTGCGGCGGGTGCTGCTTCAAGCAGCACCCGCCGCAATGTTAAAAGTGCATGTGTAACATTTACACGCACAAAGCGGCAGGCACCGCGCGGTGCCTGCCGCTTTGTGCATGTAAATGCTGGGGGGTACCATAGGTACCCCCCATGTGCATCCCCCACCCGCCTACGCCCTGGGGGCCCGCAACGGGCCCCCAAAAGCAAAAGTACACATGCTTTTCCACGGCGGAAAAACCGCCGCGGAAAAGCATGTTTACTAATGCTTCCTAATTTGGCTGGCGGTGTCTGATAGACACTGCCAGCCAAAGGAGAGCTTTTCCGCCGCGGTTGTAATCCGACCGCGGCGGAAAAGCAGCGGACAGAATCCAAGACCCACCAGCCATCGTAATGCGGCGGTGGGTCTTTGGTGACTCCGCAGAGGATTTTCCGCCTCCTCCGGGCCGGCGGTGGCTTCCGCCGGCCCGGAGGAGGCGGAAATCCTCTATCATAATCGGCCCCTATATACTAAAAAGGGGAAGGCCTTCTAATCAATCATAAAAACATTGTTCAAATGTCCAGAATAAATATTTTCTAAACATTTATATAAATAAAATGCTTTAAAAATTCCTTTATTTATGTTAAAAAGCTCTATAAGTCCTTAAAATATGTTAATATATGGTTTGAGCAGCTGAGTACATCTGAAAGCCATGGTGCTCAGTAAGAGTGAAAAGAGAACATTTTGTTTAAAATTCCAATTTCAGTTTTGTTTAAAAAGCCGAATTCTTTCCAGCACACGGAGAGCCAATTGTTTATGTATCCTGTTTGGGAGATACAACATCACTGCTGCTTTCCTTCGCAGATGACAGTCCCAGTAGCACCTCGTAGATCAGGTCAGTCGAGCAAAGATGATCTTCCTCAGTTCCCACAGCTGATGCTGGGGAAGCATTTGAAACATCCAAAGCCTCTGTCCTTGTATTAGAGCCTGTATTCAATCCAACAGAAGCTGAAGCATCCTGCTGTGGCTCTAAGAATGCAGACAACAACAAGGGAATACTCTGAGGACACAGCACTACATGGGAGTTCAACGGGTCCAGCAATGCATCCATGTCCAGTGGCGCAACTAATGGAAGTGTTAGACAGAGATCCAACAGGCATTCTTGTCCGCAGAACAAGCAGCGGAGAACAGGCAAAACACTGTCAATCCAGACTGGTCGGAATGACAGGAACCAAGACTTGCTTAGCTCCTGAAGTCAAGGTATGCCCAGACTGAGTACCAAGCGATCTCGGTAACGTCGCTCCAAGAGAGTTTTTTCTATCTCCTTGGTGGTTGGGTCGTTCATTGAATAGCAGAAAAATTAAAATCAGGATACCCACTATCAGTAGCAAGATTAGCGGAAACCCTCCAAAAATGCTTCCAAATGCGGAGTGTATAAAAGCTGGAATCACTCTGAAGACTGAAGAGTGCTTAACAGTCCAGAACCTATGGTCTTCAATAGGTGTACTATACCCTTCATATGAGACATATTAAAGATACGCTGTACCATTTCTCCAAAATGGAAAGGGCAATTTGTTCATACCAGTGCCTGTATCTCAGCTGAGGACCTTGCAACCTGAAGATCAAAAGTTTCTTGCGCTGAGGTTAAGATCCTATCTTTTTGTAAAAGCATGGCTTTCAGTCGTCTCAGAAAATCAAACCGTATAAAGGAAACATTTAATGAAGGCTATAACGGCGCCTCCCTGACTGTGTGGGTCTGTGGAAACAATACTTGCATACAACAAGTAACCCTGGAACTTACTGTGGCTAGATATGCATTGCCTGGATGAATCCCACAACAATCTTGATCATTCAGCATTAAGTAACTCTCATCCGAGAGCAGCCTGAACACTGGATTAATCACGGCAGCTGGGGGCCCTTTCAAATGACAGGACAAGTTTGCAACTGAACCATTAAGGCCCCATGAAGATGAATATCCTGGAAAATGAGAGATCCACTAAATGAATCCTCACAGTCTGTACTACTGAGAAACACTTCAGTGTCTCCGTTCCTGCATCTAAATCTATACGGCAATTCTCAAGATTCATGAATGAATTCCTTACCCATTTCTTCATACCTGCCTACCCCGTGGTGTTCTAGGTAATATTCAAACTGGAAAGTTATTACTGGCAATGTTATATGCCATTAATCAACCATTCTGTGGATGGTGACTCTGCCACGGTAAAAGGTAATTGGTCTAATTTTTCAATGTGCAGCATTGTATATTTCGCAACCCTTTTTACCATTGTTTTCTGCTTTTCAGTCAAATTATATGCAGAGAGCAGTTGATATATCACTAGGGCACATTACCAGAGCGCAAGTATTGTAGCGTCCAGCTTAATGACATAATAGAACGCAACTGTGATTGCCCATGCTGTAAAATTGACAGATCTTGTTCCAGTATATCTATAGCAGAAGATACAATGTTGCCCAGTGAATAAATTCTGGATGTCAGTGTAGTCATACCACTGTCAACCACAGCCAAAGCCTTTTCTAAGTTAACTCTGTCAATTTCACGAAGTCTCTTTGCAGCTTTCTCTTGAGAAATTTTCCAATTTCATTATAGACAGTGGATAAGAAGCGTTTATGACTTGGCTTCCGGGGACCTAGCAAAAAATCCCTCAATTTCATGTCTTCCGAGAGTAAGGACAAGTGTTGTTTCACCTAAGACAGTGTCAAGGTTTTTAGCCAATCGAGGCATAACTTCCCAACACTGTATGATGTCACCACACCTGGATGTTCTCGTTGTAGATAGTGTAAGTCGGGCCTATGGATACTAAACCCTTCGGTGGTACCCTTGAATCTTGACGGACACCTTTTGTGTCATAAGGCCAAACTAACCATCCCTTACAATTGGGGTCTGTTATATTGTATGGAGCACCATGCATGATGTTATCTAGTGTACCCTCACTATTTTCTGTATAGTTTTGCCATCCCTCAAAGTGTGAAAGCGAGGGAGTACGAGGTGTGTTCAAGTCTCTAATCTTGGCTAACCCAAGACAGGAAGTCTGTTGCACAGAGTCAGTCAGTAAGATAATTTGCTGGTGTATGAGGTATGCTCTAAATAGTGCCTCCGTTCCCTGAACCTACCCCAGACAGATTTTATGTCTATAGTGTCTTTCCATAAGTCAAAACCCTGTTCAGACAGTCGGGCAATAAAGGTTGCAGAGTAGATCTGTTTGTTGTTTGTTAGCATATTTTTCCGTGCAAGTGTAGATGCAACCTTACAGTAATATGAGCGTGGATCTGATGTATTCAACCCAGAAAAGTAAGCAAACTTCTGTGTAAACGTGTTTGAACTACCTTTCAGCGGTGTTGGGCAATGTTCCCATTGGTGATGTGTAAAAACATTACTCAGTGTACTTGTTATATGCAGAAAATGATGACCATAGTGTTGGTAACAATACATGGTGTCAAAATCACATGAATCATTCAAACCTTTCATTTTTCGAAAATGCTGCAGACAGTTCTAAATTAGATAGAATACTATTTACAGTTTCAAAATGCCAATCGTCAGAGTATGTACTGGAGGTGATGATATCATTTAAAGAAATGTTAAATACATGTGGTATTTTCAAAAGTTCAGTGGTACCAAATACATCATATAAAACTCTGTCCCAAACTATTCCGTCAGGAACTGGAACTGCTGTAATGTTCACATAAGACAGGTCTCTTTGTTCACGATGAGATGACGTATGAGGTTTCAGTACCAAATTCACATGTGATACTGCGGGAGCGCTCTGGGAGATAGTATCCATTCACGAGCAAGAAAAAGACAGTCACTAAACCTATCCAGAACAGTAGGAACAGTATGCCATTTGCTATCCAGAGCTGTAGCCATGGTGAGACTAGGTATGTCTTTTTCAGCCAAAAGTAAAAATCATGAAGTCGATTTTTGCGGGAAACTGGAGATGGCGGTGACTCAGGTTCACTTGGATCCAGAGAAAAAGTGTTGAAATCGATGAAATAGCCAGATGCAGTTCAATCTAACTTTGGTAGCTCAGCAGGTTTTGTTGAACTTGCAGATGTCTCCTGTAGCGGCATATTGATGTAGATGTTGGTGGTAGGCTGAATTGATATCTGTGTTTCATTTGTGTTTTGATGATGTTCAATTGCAATAGGAATTAATTCCATATCATTGTTGGTAACTTCATTACTACGTATAGAAGACTCTTCAAATGTTATCGGACTTTCTGTCTGAACCTCCTGTATGGTAGCAAGAAGAGAGTGGCAGCTACCCAGGAGCCCATGTGGCCTGCTATTCAGTATCAGCCACAAAATGTGGTTTGATCAGATCAATGGAGATGAATCTCTTTTTTTGCCAGCAAGAGGTGGAAGAAGTACTGTTTTTGTTCCTTTGAGAGCCAGGACAGGTACAGGCATTCTTTAAGATGGCCCAAATTCTTTCTTGTCCACAAGGTCTTGCCATTACTATTTTTACTTCCCCGGTGTTTTACTAGAACGTTGCTTTGTAGTGCCCGGAATTCACTGAGATCCTGTAAAACAGCCAAACGGTTATTGATGTCAAATGCTTTGTCATCCACCACTGTGCTGCCACAATCAAGGTCAGGTACCCACATTCTCATACCAAATAGGACTTTGTAAGGAGTACGGCCTCCTAGGGAACTTTTTTGGCATGTTATTAAGTGCCCTCTGGAGCCCATATAGGTGATTGACCCAACTTCCAACCGAACCTAATACCCTTGCTGTTAAGGATTGCTTTAAGTCCTGGTTTTTCCTTTCCACAACTGAATTTCCCACAGGATGATATGGAGAGGAGTACCGCAATGCAACACCCAAACTTACCATGGCTTCCTTGTAAGCCCCAGAGCTAAACACGGGGCCACGGTCAGAATGTAGTGTGCCAACTGCATATGTCCCTATCAAGACTTGCAAATCCTTTTAAACAGTTCGGGCATCATCCGAGCCCTGGGGCCAAACCCACAGGAATCCTTAGCATGAATCCACTGCCACCAAGATATACTTGTAAGCCCCGTCTGATTGTAGGGGGCTGCAGTGGCCAAATAGACAACAGCGAGAGGTCTGCCTGAAATCAATAGTGGTGTTTGTAATGAGCGTGCTACGGGTGAACCCTTCATCTGCTGACAGATGTTGCACTAAAGGCGAATGCTTTTGTTTGTGTCGTTAAAACTGGCCACCAATAGCGTTGTTTCAATAGTGAAAATGTTGCAATAATCCTTGCATGAGCTGAACCCAGACCCTTGTGTGCAGCTAGAATTAAATCTAATCTGCAATCCATGTTTGGTATTACTCTATCCCCTACTCTTGAAATTTGAGCATACAGAATAGTTTGCGCATCTAACTGGTAGGAGTACTTGAGTGTAAATCCTTTTGGCAAGGCTGAGCTGTTTTTTGCATGAAGAGATGACAGCTACCGTTATCTCTCCGTCCATTCTCGTGCTGGAACGAGTGATTGCAGCTATGGCAGCAGTTCGTACTGTCACCTTGGTGGCTTCATCCGCCAATGAATTCCCTTCAACGTGAACGCCATCATGTTGATGAATCAGCGTGTGTATTACATGAGCTCTTGGCAAGTCTTTTTTCAGCTTTGCCACTTGTTCTTAAATAATTTTTTGCTTTATTGTGCAACCTTTTGAGTCTTTAAACCCATTCTCACCCCAGTAGTGAAGATGTTCGTTGTAAGACTAGACACAGTAATATTGAATTGCACACAAGTGAAGGAAATGCCCGATCTGTATTTATTAGTGGCAGGAATAGGGCTTTTAATTCTGCCTGCTGTGCCGGGCAGTCTCCTAGAGACTGTGTCCTTGTACTGCTAGGATGGTACTTACGTTCCTGCGTACATCCTTTTACAATTGTGCAAGCTGCGCTGTATTGCTGTTTACTTCCTAGGGCCGGTTGAGCAGAACCGTCAGTGTAAATAATGTATTCATACTGATCTAGAGGCATTACTTCTTTTGAAAGAGGATACTCATATTCATATTGCAGAAATGCTTGTGTTTTTAATGTAGAATCAAATTTGTAGTGTACCTCTGTTGCAGTGAGGGAATTAGCCCATTGTATCCATCACGTATGTAGTGCTTTCGCATTTGGAATGCTAGCTTTTGAAACAGCCTCTAAGGCCGGTACTGGAGTCACGACAATAATTTGTTTCCCCTGTGCCAGTGCTCTTTCCCTCACTACAGCAGTCTGCACTACTGTCAGACTTTTTTCTGTAGAAGCTAAGCACATATTAGCGTTTCTGTACAAGTATGATTTGTATGCTATGGGTACCGTTTCGCCTTCATTGAAGGTTAGGTAAGTGTACCCAGATTGACCCGCGATTACACGGATCACCAAATTTGTGGTATTTACACGTGTGTGTATGTGTTTGGAAGATATCATGTCAGCTTGTAAGTAACAAAGGTTATATGTGTGCTCCTGTGTCCAATGTCGAACTGAAAAATCAGGTCTGATTAAATCGTAGAAAGATTTGACTTTTTCTGTGTAATCTAAAATGTATGTTCTGCCAAAATGTAGGCATCCCAATATGGATTGTAAGTTTTTCAGAGTTTTTGGAGGTTGGAGCACCGCGCACTTTTCTAAAAAGTTAGCTGCTAGGCTTTTCCCTTCATTTGATAACTCATAACATCAAAAATAGGACAATGAGGTGGGCTATTTTTGATTTTTTAAAGTTGAACTTGTAGCCCTCAGAGGCAAATCCCAAAATTATGTTGCTCACCCTAGTCATATGATCCAATAAATTATCGTTTGTACGATAAATATCATCTATATAGGACAATGTCTCCTCATCAAAAAATTTTGGGGGGATAATCAACTTTATTGATTGTATATAAACAAGCAAAATTCATTGGTTGCAGCTCATCAATCAGCATATGTAGTAGATCTAAAGCAAGAAAGAGTACAGGTAGGGTCAGTCCAATTCAGTCCATCAACACACCTTGCATAACAGTCGCAGCATGGGGCAGGACAGAAAAGCAACAGAAAATCATGGCGGTATCATATTGAACCATATCCCCCACACTTTGTGAAATAACTCCGGGCACCCTCGGGCTTCAAATAGGGCCTCCTCCTGGGTTCCGCACCAATCCACCCCTTTCTTCCACCCCCCCACAGTTGGCGCCTTAGTCCGTGACCAGTGCAGCGCTTTGTCTCTCTAGGCCAACGCCACCACTGTCCCCAAGAGCCGTTTGTCCATCCTAGAACCATCTAGACCATCAAAGACCCCAGCAGCATCCGCAGTGAATCATGTGGGACCACCCATTCCAGGGTCTGTGTGAGAGCCCACTCCCTCCCCCCCAGAACGTCCCTATCGCCGGGCAGAGCCACACCATATGATAAAAATCAGCAGAGGCCATGCAGCATCTCTGGAGGACGCGGTCAGGGTTCTGGGTGCCATAATGGCATCTCTCCAATCCGCCTCCTCCAAGGTGCCCACCCATCCCTCCCAGCGAGCACGGAGCCGGTCCAGGGACGCAGGGCCATTATTCACTAGGGAACGGTAGATGCGGTACACTCCTCCCCTGCCCAGATTCCCCACTATCACCTGGGCCTCCAGCGGGCTGAACTCCGGAAGGGAAACAGGTGAGGAGAAGTGTGTGTGGAGGGCGTGGCGTAGTTGTAGGTAGCGAAAGTGCTGGGCGTGGGAAAGGGCATGGCGTTGTTGTAGTTCTGCAAATGTGCGGATGTGGTCCCCCACCCAGACATCCCCCAGTACTGAGATTCCAATCAGGTGGGGCGAGCAGCGTAGAGGCGTGTATAGAAGTGTGAAAAAGTTTTTGCTATGGCCGTGGAAGTCACCTGGAGAGTGCCGTTGTGCGCTCGGACCTCCGGAATAATGCGGTTGATTTTGGGGTAAGAGACCAAGTTGTGGAGGAGCTTGCCGTTCTTGTCCCCCCACCCATACACCCGCGCCACCGACGAGCGCCACAGCATTTTGGCCGAGTCCAGCGAGATCCGACAGATCTCCTCTCGAACTACCGCCAGTTCTCGAGAGGGTTCCGAATTCCCAACAAAGGAATGCGCAGCTTCCAGCCGCACAGCCTGGGACTCCAGCTGCGCAAGTTGGGCCATCTGGTCTGAGCGTTTCGCGTGGACCAACCCCCTGCCACTCCGCGGATCACGGCCTTGCCCGCCTCCCACAGCGTCCCGGGCGATGGAACGGAACCCTCGTTGGTGGAGAAGTAGTGGTTGAGTTCTTGACCAAGGGACTCCACCAGGACGGAGTCCTGCAGGAACCAAGCATTTAGACGCCAGACCGCCCGTGGACCCGTCGGGGAGGACCCAAGCCGGAGGGAGACAGGGGAGTGGTCGGACAGTCCCCTAGTGTCAGGATTCTAATTTCCTTACCAAGAGCTTGCGCAGGAACATAGATGCTTGTTCCCAACTCCCTCTCAAGAATGCCCAGAGACCAGAGCGTGGCCAACAGCATGGTGGAGTAAGACGTGCTTCTGATCGGCTCCCGGTGTCCTGCACAAATCCGACGGTACATCGATATTGAAACTTCCAAAAAAAACTAATATTCTAAGGCAGAACCAGTCCCGACACCATGGCACTGTGAATTCCCGGAGAAATCCTGTCGGCGGTGAGCGCTGCTCGGCGGTGAGGAGGCTTGCTGGTGGGGATCGCCCCTCTCAGGATGGCGTCTGGGTCCGCTGCTGCTGCCCGAGTGTGACTGTCCCCGGGCTTTGGCGCCCGCAACCCGTGGAGATCCTGTGCCCTTGAGCCCTGGGGAAGAGTCCGACCGGTGGTGGAGTGATCTCTCCCCACCCCCCTTGGCGGCAGCGGAATCGTGAGGCGGAGACGGCCGGGGCCGAGGCAGACGGAGGGGGCACCGAACGGAGGTCCGCCGCCTGACTGGGGCCGACCGGCGGTCCGCATAGAGACTGTGGGGCGGCCGGTGCTGGTGAAGGCCGCGAGGAGTACGGATCGGAGGGGGCTGTGGCGCGGGGACGTCCGGCGGCCCCGGGGGCAGAGCGCCTTCGGCCATTGCCCAGGTCTCCCATCCAAGTGGGACCAATTCCAGGGGAACACACAGCGGAGCGTAAGGGGCCCCGCCTGAGGTGCAGAACACGCTTCGCGAAGAGCCCGGGAAGAGGACGGCGGCCGGATCGCGTGGCCCTGGCCGGTGAGTGAACGGACGTGTCGCATCCCCTCCCCCCTCCCCTGCCCGAAAGCACGAACTAGGGGCTGGTGGGGGACCTGGACAAAGTCCCTAAAGGTCCGTATCCCGAGCCACTGACGGAGAATTGAAAACATCGGGGGGGGGGCCACGCAGACTGAAAGGAGGCCTCCGACCGGTAGGGACTGCAGATTCGAGGGGTCTGGCACACGGAGGTACCTCTGGCCCTGAAGCATTGATCCTGAATAACCGCGCTCCTCCCGGAGAGGACCACGAGGCGAGACGCTCCTGAGGACGCCCAGGATACCCCTGCTCGATCTGCCGGCCGCCTGGGGTGCCCGGGGACTGTTACCCCTGGGCTTTCACGATCAGAGTTCCCGGAGAGCCCTGTGGCAAAGCGGACTGCATCGGAGGGGGGTCTGGGTTGGAGCGGCGGCCCCACGGTACGAGCAACACGCTAGCGCGACTGCGGTCCCGGGCCTCGCCATTGTTTCCTGCTGCTCGGCCTGAGCTGCACCTACAGAGGCCGGGGGGCCGGGTGGCAGGAGGGGTGACCTCTCCGCCCCCTCCTCCCTCATCTGTCAGACCACGCTGGGCGGCTCTGGACCGGGTCAGAGAGACAAAATGGGGAAAAGAGATCCGGCCGCGAGACCGGCGAGGCAGGAATCCATCGAGAGCTATGCCACGATGCGGGCGCATAAGGAGACGATCCCAGAGACGCTGGGATCACTCAACGACACGGCCATGCTACTGGAAGCTATCCAAGCCTCTAGGACGGATATACAGGACTCCAGAGCGGCGTTGGAGACTAAAATAGGTGAGGTGGGCTCTGAAGTCCTCTTACTACGTCAAGACTTTCGAAATCTGTCGGAGAGGGTGACCAGAGCGGAGACCAGAATTGGGGAAGCGGAAGATTCCCTTACAACCCTCCGAAAAGAGATGGCGGAACTACAAGCGTCACACAGACAGCTGCTATGGAGAGTGGATGATGCCGAAAATAGGGCGAGGCGCAACAACCTACGTTTCGTAGGATTTAGAGAGGGCATCGAGAAGACCGATTTAGCAGCTTTTCTGTGTACCTGGCTAACGTCGACCTTTCCGCAAGCCCAGTTCTCGAACTGTTTTGTCATTGAACGGGCGCATAGAGCCTTGCTGGTCAAACCACCAGAAGGGGCAAGGCTGAGACCGATCATCGTACGTTTCCTTAACTTTGCGGATAGAGACCTCATCTTACGAGAAGCAAGGAAAAAAGGGGAACTTAGAATGGAAAACACAAATATCATGATCTTCCCAGACTATAGTCAGGATGTGCAGAAGCAACGTCGATCCTATGACTCGGTGAAGGCAAAACTGCGAGATCTGCACATATCATACATGCTGCTTTTCCCGGCAAAGTTGAAAGTACTCTTCAAAGGCAGGTCACACTTCTTCAATCGCCCTGAGGAGGCCTGGCAGTGGCTGGAGGAGCGACCCCTGCTCCAAGAGGCTGAGGAGGAAGGTCGCAGAATTCGGTCCGAAATGGCAGCGGCCAACTTCAGAAGGAGTCCGCCAAAGGCGCAAAGGTCCCAAATCCCGAAAATGAGAAGATACTCACACTCGTCGTCCGGCACGGAGAGACCGCCGACTGGCCGGGGGGAGCGGGGACGGAGTGCATTCGCAGAGGATGATCCGGCACCGGGGTCCAGGTTCAGCAGTCTGGCGCATCATAATGGAGCAGTGCAGGAAATCGTCGAAAGTGAACACCTGTCTGATATAGAGGACTCGGCAAACACCTCGCTACACCCTCTCGCCGTAGCGATACGAGAAATGGAACAGGGAGCACATGGCACAATAGAAGAACTTGACATGGAAACGCAAGATTCCCAATCCTGAGGAAGTTCGGAAAGGACATCCGACACTGCAGCACACCGTCGTTGGGGGCACGCAAGTTACGAACACCTTTCTTTCCTGATTTGACTCACATCAGTGTTAACTTTGTTGGTCTGTTGCCACCCTTAGGGGTCCAAGCGGAGAGGGTAGATCCGCTCCGCTGTTAACTGGACGGCAAAGTCCGGTGGGTCCCGATAAGAGCCTTAAGTGAAGTCTTTGTGATAACCTAGTTGGGGTTGCTTGTGGGAGGGCGACAGACCTTTACCACCTGAAAGTCCTGTAAGTTAAGTTGTTCCACAGATGGGATGGACGGGAGGAAAAGGTGGGGAGGGGGAGGTGGTGGATGAGGATTTTGTAACAGTTTTGATGAAGGGATGTTGGGGGGAGGGAAGGGGAAACGGTTGGTTGAAAACAGTCATGTACAGGAGCATAACATGATACACTCCTACACCAGAGACCGTCCATACGGCAAGGCCCGTACCCTAGAATGGCAAGTACATTAGCAACTCAACCCACAGATAGTGGGAGACTCAGTGTCCTGACATGGAATGTTAACGGACTCGGTAATAAGATTAAAAGAGGACTAGTAAACGCCTACCTTAAAAGGATGTGCCCAGATATAACTTTCCTACAGGAAACCCATCTGAAGGGGACTAATTGCCCCTTCATAGCCAGGGGTCACTATAAAGTACTGGCGCATGCGGGGTACACCACTGACTCCAGGGGTGTAGCAATCATCATAAAAAACACCACCCCTTTTCGCACTATACGCACTTGGGTGGATCCATTGGGGACATGTGACGGGGTTCAGGGGACATGGCGTAGACGCACCTACACGTTAATATCAGTGTACGCACCTCCCAAACTGCAGGCAAACACACTTAAAACATTGGCCAACATACTTCTCGACACAGCCGATACTATCCAAATAATAGGTGGAGACTTCAATGATGTTATGGATAGAGTAATGGATAGATCAGGGGTGCCTCCCTCGAGAGAGACCCGGACCCCCCTAGCTCAGATGATTACCACTTTAGGCCTCACGGACGTCTGGAGATGGCTGCACCCGGTCCAAGCGACCTTCTCTTTCTACTCGGCTGCACATAAGGTGTTCTCCAGATTGGACTATATTTTCATGCCCAGACAGTACTTGACCGCAGATGCGGCAGCGGAGTACAAAGCAAGGGGAATATCGGACCACTCACCCTTATTGGTGAGAATGGGACAAAATCGAGAGGTTGGCGGGACCTCCTGGCTCCTCACAGCATGGGACCTTAAAAATCCAATGGTGCTGAAAGGTGTAAGAGCTGATATAAGGGTGTACATGGCCGAAAATGAAGGATCAGTCGCGTCAAGGGTGACCCTATGGGAAGCCTTGAAACCTGTGATGAGAGACAGAATAAAAAATAGACTGGGAGAGGAAAAAAAAAACGACAGGGGGAGGTGGCTGCGGTTGAACGAGCCATAGTAGATTTGGAGAGTGAACATATACGTACAAAACGCCACGAGATTCTCCGGAGGCTGATAGATACACAACGCCAGTACAGGGAGCTAGTGACTAATGAGGCTAAGACCCAAAACCTGGCCACCCTCCACCGTTTATACGACGTTGGGGATAAGTCAGGCAAACTCCTGGCGTGGCTCGGTAGAAAGGAGCAGGCGGAACGATGGGTGGAACAGGTGAGAGATGCGGATGGGGTGATTGGTAGCTCAGATCTGCAAATTGCCGAGGCTTTTGCCACGCACTACGAACGCTTCTACACGGCTAGAGATTTAGGCCCGTGCGAGGATGCCCTTCGATACATGGACCAGACAGAGCTTCCATCGCTGGACCGCGAGGCCCTTGCGATGCTTGAGACGGACATCACGGCAGACGATATCTCGGTAGCCTTGGCTAGATTGAGGCCTGGGAAGGCTCCGGGACCAAATGGTTTCCGGGCAGAATTTTTCAAGTATACGTCGGATATCTTGGCTCCCCATTTGAGGAACCTCTTTCAAGGGGCATTTGAGGAGGGGAGGCTCCCCACAGATCTCTCCAGGGCGACAATTATCCCAATTTATAAAGAGGCCAAACCAAGGGAGGAATGCGCGTCCTACCGACCCATCTCCCTTCTGAATACGGAGGCGAAACTTCTCGCGACTGTCTTAGCGCTACGATTGAGGTCGGTGATTCCGGACCTAATTCACTTGGATCAAACCGGCTTCCTGCCAGACAGGGCTACCAAGCTAAACCTTAGACGCACCCACAATTGGTTGCAAGAGGTGAAAGATAGAGGCACTCCACACTGGTTTCTCTCCCTGGACGCAGAGAAAGCCTTTGATGCGGTCCACTGGCCATTTTTGGAAGCGGTCTTAAAAAAATTTGGCTTTGGCCCCAAGTTTCAGACCTGGGTCCGGCTCCTGTACACCATGCCGCGAGCTAGGGTGAAGGTAAATGGGAGACTGTCCCGTGAATTCCCGATCCAAAGAGGGACACGCCAGGGCTGCCCCCTATGGCCCCTCTTATTCACACTCACCATCGAGATACTAGCTGCTAGGGTCCGGCAAAATCCAATGATCTCTGGATTCAGGAGAACCGAGACAGATTTGGCCCATGAGAAGCTATCCCTTTATGCGGATGATGTGCTCCTGTACATCACCAACCCCGTGGCCACTGTCCCGGAGCTGTTCCTGGAGCTGGCACACTATGGTAATTCAGGTTTCAGGTTTTAAAGTCTTTATTTCGATATCAAAATCATAAAAGACAATATTTAAAACACATTTCATTGTAATTACATAATTCCTTTAGAAAAACACTAACGCCATTGTTTAAAAAGTTATTAAACATACAGAAATACAAGACAAACCTGACCATAACATATTAAAATTTATAAAAATACAGGAGACATACCTCGGGCTATATACATATTGCAAAATTAGTTAGGGTTGATGTAAATGATCCTTTACATAAGAATTAGGAGGCCCTATTAGTTTGTCTGCTTCTTGCCCTGATAACCCAAGCCCACCCTAGGAACTTGGCAACACTCACCACAAACTTCTCTGAGGTATTGGTTTTTAAAACCTGAATAGCCTCAGAGGACCTTCTACAAGGGAGATGCTGGAACAAAGGTTTTAGCCATTTTGTACGGGGCACAGAATAGAGCGAGCAAGCAAACAGGAAATGACCCTCAGTTTCTTTGTAGCTTGTACAGCAACTACAAAATTCAGTTGTTCCGTTAGCCCATTTTTTAGTAAAAGAGTTCAATGGCAATGATCCTACCCGAAACTGATGGTAAAGCTTCTTGTCCAGCTGTTTGGTGATAATATCCCAGTAGATCTCACGGGAGGGATCCAGCTTAAAAGTCAAGAACCTCCCCGTGAGACCCGCGGAGCTGGAGGCAGTGATTAATGATGAACGGGCCGAGGCCCAATACAGTGCCTTGAAATCCTGTTTGGATGGGAAAGCATTAGTACTCGGGGAAATCCACAGATATTCTAAACCCATTTCACTCAAGATGGTTCTTACACTTTTTAGCCAGGGGATTCTCCCCGATCCCCCAATTGACCTGATTTCGGCCAGTTCCCTAGCAAAGAGGGTAAGGTCAGGGGATGTCCATATGCGCCTCCAAAAAGCCACCAATCTAAATCTAGCCATCTCATTGATAGGGTTACATCCCATATCCAAACATAAGGGTATAGAAGGTGAAGATTGGGGTAACCCAATCAAGCCCCTTAGGAACATACACTGGGTTCTGAATAGGCTGGAGAGATCAGTATAACCCCAGAGGTCAGCACCATATAAAATTGCGGTGTTGATCTTAGTGTCATAGATTTTTAACGCTGGGGAGACCCGTTTGGTGATTGATCTCCTATGCCCACTCAGAAGACAACCAGTGAGTCGAGCAAACTTAAGCTGTTGAGCGTCAACCTGATCTTTCCAACCCAGACGGCGGTCCAGGGTGACCCCCAAATACGTCATGGTTTCGACTTGTTCCAGATTAACTCCACTCAGACTTACGGAGCTCCGGACAAAATGCCTCCTGTTGAGGACCATAAACTTAGTTTTGCCAACGTTTACCTTAAGGTCATTAATGGCACAGAACTCCTCAAAGCGGTCCAGCGCCCGCTGGAGTCCGCTACGTGTTTTCGAAAGGAGCAGAGTGTCATCTGCAAAGATAAGCATTGGAAACTTCAACCCTGCCAACGAAGGGGCGTCTGTTGGGGTGTCTGCAAAGAACTTGACCACTTGGTCAATGAACAGCAGGAAGAGTGTTGGGGCCAGGACGCAGCCCTGGCGAACACCACGGGTCACGGGAAAAGATTTAGATACTTGTCCCTGGCCTCCCCATCTCACCCTAGCATAATTGTCCTCATGCATTTTAACTATCAGTTCAAGAAGTTCCCTTGGTAGGCCCAAGTCCCTCAGGACGCACCACAGTTTAACCCTCGGCACAAGATCGAAAGCAGACTTCAGATCAATAAAAGCGGCGAAGATGGTACCACCGCCGAGCAAAACCACCTTCCAGTAGATCAGACAAAATCTGAACACCTGATCAATGGTGCTCGTTCCAGATCGGAAGCCTGCTTGCATGGGAGAAAGGATGTCCTCTAGTTCAATCCAACCTTGCACCCTGCCTAGAACCATGCGTGCAATAATTTTTTGGAAGGAATCGATAAGGCTAATCGGGCGATAATTGCCCGGATTAGACCTATCGCCTTTTTTGTGGATAGGGAGTATCTCCGCGCCCTTCCACGACCTAGGGATTCTTGCCCCATTAGCTATGGCGTTGGCGATCTTTGTTATGAAGGGCACCCAAAGAGTGGGGTTAGCTTTAAACAGGTCTACAGGGATTAAGTCCATACCAGGTGCTTTTCCCCGCTGGGACAATCCAAGTGCTGACTCTACCTCGTTTTCTGTGAATATAAGTCTCTCTCCGCGAATGGGTGGCAATAGTACCTCATTCAAATTAAAAGGAGATTCAGATGTTTCCGCACAGAATTGGGCCGAATAGTGGCTCACCCAGGCTTCTGGGGAGACATGGTTTGTGGGGGTACGTGAGTCTGAATCCCTACCCCATTTCACTAAATTCCAGAACTTAAGCTGGTTATTTGAGGTAGAGGCATCCAGGAGATCAGACCAGTACATATCCTCCCACTCACGTTTGGCTTCCCACTGGGCTTTCTTGTATTGCACCCTGGCTGCCTTAACCGCACAAAAATTATGGGACTTAACCTCTTTAACAAGATGTTTGTGGGCCTCCCTGCACTTTTTGTTATACCATTTCTGGCGAGTTGCATTCTGTTTAACAATACCCCTCTGACCTGGTAGGGAAAGAAGGAATTTGAGCTCGTGAAAACAGCGCTCATAGAGGTCGATAACAGTATTTGCAGATCCGCCCCCCTGCAAGTCCTCACGCATAATGTCGTCTAACGAGTTAGAAACCACAGTCTCAACACACTCCTGAAGGGTCTCATCCCCCGCTAGCCTAGACCATTTCAACCTTCTGCGGTCATTGGTCAAGAGAACGTCCCCTGTACGGGTTGTCTCGGGTTCTTTTAATCTCTGCATCCCTGGAAGCATTAATTTAAGTGAAAGGGGGTTATGGTCGCTTTCTGGCCGAGATACAACTTCCATATCCACAAGCTGCGGCCAAAATTCCAATTTCAGCAGGAAATAATCGATCCTGCTTTTCCTCAAACCATTATCAAAGGTGTAGTTAGCACCCAGATCGGATTTTGACCGACCATTTATAGCCCTAAACCCCCAGGTAAGGCACAGAGCCATCCAGTTCAACGCGGCCTCAGTAGCTTTAACAGTTTTGTTTGCCAATAGATCTGGGATGTTCCAGGCTGCGTCTTCTATAGAGCCCCAGCTGTCACCGGCTACATATAACGGCTCAAAGGTGCAGTTAAAATCTCCTGCCAGGAGGACAAAATCTTCTCTAGCCTGTCCTGCGAGAAGGTGGTCCAATACGTCCAACACAGCAGGGCAACGGCCCCCTGGAAGCCCACGTGCGTATACATTAATAATATTCATGTCCCGGTGGCCCTCTTTGCTCAATTTAATTACCAGGAGGTCCGGATTATTTACAGATATCTCAGATGGATGATATCCAGATGACTGTTTCACCCAGATCAACAGACCCCCAGAAGCACGCCCTCTGGCACCCTTTATGGCTGGTTTGAAAAAATTTACAAAACCTACTCTATGTACTGGTTCAGGTGCCCAGGTTTCCTGCAGCAGAATGATATCAAAACCGTCCACAAAGTCCAACCAATCTTCTGATTTCAGACTGCCCCTAACCCCTGCAACATTCCAAGACAGTATATTAAATGTATCCAATGGGAGGACTACTGAAGGAATCAATCGTACTGGCACAGCGGGGGTCAGTACTATACCTCCCCTTGGCCCAGCTGTGTTGCATGAAACCACCCCCGGAGGACCCACCAAAGCTCTAGTTGGTGTCACCTCCGATGAACCTGCCTCTTCGGCTCTGAACTCAATAGAGCCGAGTACAGGCTTCAAAACGGGTAGTGGGCCCTCCAAGGGTGTATCAGCAACAACGTGAGTTGCATGTAAATTAATAATGGGAAGCTTGGTTACATCTCTTGAAACATGGCCTGTTAGTTCAGAAGGGACAACATTTTCTACACAAACTTCTAAAGAGGTAGGGGCAGAAAACACAGGCAAGCGGGTTGATTCAGGATAATTAGCTGGCGCATTGTCCCTCTGAAGTCAATCGACCTCATCGAGGCAACCAAATCTATTTGAGGTGGGAACCCCTTCCCACCAACCATTTTGACCTTGCCAACCTTCCCTTCGTCCACCCCATGTAGTATTGTGGACTGTAGACCAATTCCCTCCTGGGTTTATGTGTGGTCGTGGGGGGTAAAAGAAGGTGAGTGGTTTAACAGTAATACCAGAGTTATCGCCCCGTACTTTCCAAGAACATAGATGGTGGGCTGTCTTTGGATCTGCGAAGGAAATAACAATGCAGTCAACCGGGGTAGACTTGAATGACGGGCCTACCCAGGGAACCCTGCGAACCATTAGGATGTTACTTCTAAGATTGTTCGGTAGTTGTCTATTTACGTTAAGCCAATGAATAGCCTTGTTCTTTAACGAACAGTGATCCTCTTGAGACCAAGGCTCCAAAGCGGGCACACCTGCCAACACAGCTACATAAGACCTGGCATCAGGTGGTAGATCAATATAGCCTCCGTGAAAATTAAGTCTATTACCATCTCTAAATCCATTGGAGTGGGTGTGTGGATTTACGCTCTTATTTGTATGCTGGGCACTAGCCTGGTTGCTCATTTTAGTGGGTGCTTTGTTTTGTAGGGGGCCGGGGGTTGGGGCGATAGGGTGGGGGTTAGTGGCCGATGGATTGCGGACCTTTGTGCGGGGTTTTGGTATGGGTTTAAGGTTGGGCGGGGGTAAGGCCGATGTAGGTTCCGCTGGGGCCTGTGGGATGTTCTCAACACCCAATAGGGTAGTTGCCTCCATCTGCTTTAAGCCAAGACTAGCTAGAGTTACAATTGTCTTGTCCATTTCTAATAGATTATTCTCAATTCGTGAAAGTCGGAGTTCCAGGGGGGAAAGAAGCCTTTTCAAAGTATCCCATACAATTTTAAGGAACTCTTCATCACCCCCCTGTAGCTTACCAGACTCACCTAGCACTTCCTCAGGGGCTCCTTCAGCTAAAATCGGGAGTGATTCCCCCATTGTTGTGTCTGGGTCTGTGCTATCTATACTGGTACCAGAGACCGCTCCAATAGGGCAAGCTTTAGCCAGCGGGGCACTGGTACCTGCTCTATTTAAGGCCAAGAGGCGGCGATTATTAAAGAAATGTGCCCTCGCAATTTTGGCCTTTTTACGAGCAAAAACTGATCTGGCAAGACGTTTTCTTATAAGTGCAGCATCCTTTTTGTTAACACTAGCTTGCTGCTTTGACGTATCTAATTGTTTGGGAATTCCTAGGTTTAAACATTGGGTTTTTAACATCAAAGTCTGCGGGGGCTTAGGAGATGTCGGCAATGGAATTGGTTGGGGGTCTGGTGGAGGGGTTGATGGTGGGGGATGAATAACTGCCTGTACTATCAAGGGCCGTGGACCAGACAGGCGTTCAGGGGTTTTAGCCGAGGCAATATTGCCTAAGGATGATTTTTTGGTAAATACCATGTCCTGGGATAGTCTTCGCGCTGCCTCGAGCTCGAGTGACACTCTATGCTGCATTTTAGTGATTTCATTGTCAATGGCTATATTGGTCTTGACAATGAAATCATCGAGTGTCCCGTTTGGTTTTAGCCCACCCTTTGCAGTTTTGCTACGGGTACCCCGTGAACACATGTTAGAAAATATAAGAATAAAGTGATTAAAACCAGTACATGTGCTCACAATTTGGTCCAGAGGGGTAGCTCAGCTGCGTCCCTCGCTGCGGGAGTACTGATCCACAATATAGTGACCGTAGAGGGCGTTGGGCGGGCCAACAGGGAGAGCGGACCGGAAGCTCTCAGATGGTCACGCAGGGACTCCTGGGCAATGGAGTCCCCGCAACGCTCGCAGCCCTGCTGAAACCGCTTTCCCACGTCCTGCGCTGTTCCTCCTCTCCTCCCTGCAGCAAGAGTTCTGCCACACGCACAGGCGGCGAGGTGCGGCGAGGTTCCCCAGGAAAAGGTGAAGTCCCGGCAGAGAAAGCACCTCCAGGTAAAAAGCGCTAGAAAAGATTTGATGTCCCAAGGAAGGGGTGGTTACAGGAGTTTAAAAACCCTCCAGCGGGCGGTGGGCGGGCCAACAGGGAGAGCGGACCGGAAGCTCTCAGATGGTCACGCAGGGACTCCTGGGCAATGGAGTCCCCGCAACGCTCGCAGCCCTGCTGAAACCGCTTTCCCACGTCCTGCGCTGTTCCTCCTCTCCTCCCTGCAGCAAGAGTTCTGCCACACGCACAGGCGGCGAGGTTCCCCAGGAAAAGGTGAAGTCCCGGCAGAGAAAGCGCCTCCAGGTAAAAAGCGCTAGAAAAGATTTGATGTCCCCTTTCTCTTTCTCACTTTCTTCTCACAGGTCCTTGTTGAATCTGAGTAGAAGTGGAGTTGGAAAAATTAAGAGACCGATGCCATGGTAATTACTCCGGATACAAAATTAACTGGCACAATCGATCCTATACGACCCTGGGGGAGGCGACCGCTGGACAACACTGCCTGAGCAACTGATTAAAACAACGGAGGGCTTCCAATATCTCGGGATTTACATTACCCTAAATAAGAAACTTTCGTAAAAAAAAATATAGAGAGAGTCATGCTGAATTCGATGGCCGATATGGAGCGCTGGAGACAATTACCGCTTACTCTCCTAGGCCGAGCGGCCATGTACAAAATGATTATTCTCCCAAAATATTTATACGCCCTTCAGAATGAATACTATGCACTCCCGGAGAAGCTGCTGCGCAGGGTCCACGCAGATCTCAGGGCCTTTCTCTGGTTAGGTAAACAGCCGAGAATCGCGCTGACCACTCTCCAAAGGCACCCGGAACATCTGACTCCAATTAATGAATGGCTACATACCCAAGCAGACCATCCCACATACGCCCTAGAACGTCATAAACTCTCCCCACACAATCTACTACACTATCTATACGGAGGCCCCGTTCGGAAGACACTGCTTCCAGCGACGCGTATAACCTTACGGGCTTGGAACATGGCCACGAAACGTACAGGCTGGGAGAAGACTCCTTCCCGGCAGACGCCTTTATGGCATTGCACGTGGCTAACCGAACTTAATAAACTCAAAGGTTTTCATCGGTGGGACGATATTGGGATCTCTACTATAGGAGACGTGATTTCTAAATGGGAACTAAAATCCTTTCCGGCGCTAAGGTCAGAGTTTGGGCTCCAACACTCACAGCTCTTCAAGTACACACAGCTGCGACATGCTTGGAGAGCACAGAACATACACCTGTTGGGACTCCCAGAATATGCCCCGCTTGAGGGCAGGCTCCTGCAGGAGCAGATACAGGGGAAGGCAGTCTCACTCACCTACAAAACTCTAACCAACAATATGCTAGGGGATCTGGCGAAACTCAGAAATACATGGGAGGGTGAAGTTGGAGCACTGGACGACCTAGACTGGGACCTGGTATTGATGCACCCTCGAGAAGTGGCGATTAAGTCCAGGCTCCGCCTCATCCAATACAACATGCTACACAGAACGTATTATGACAGGGTGAGACTACATAAAATGGGGAAAATAGAGGACACCAGATGCCTCCGCTGCCATAGGGAAGGCGGAGATTTTTACCATATAATATGGGCATGTGAGGTGATTCAAGTATACTGGAACCACATCTTTACGGAACTGAGGGAGATATTGGAGGTGCCGCTACCTCAGGAGCCTAAGCTGGCATTGCTGAGAATGACTAATGATGTGGATCTGCCGCGACCTCTCCTAATCTTCCTGGGGATGGCTTTAGTAGTGGCCAAAAGAGACATAGCGAAACACTGGGGGTCACCGACTCCCCCGGAGTTGGAGGAGTGGAGAACTTGGTTGGACCGCTACATGGCGGCCGAGAGAGTGACCTATAAATCTAGAGGGTGTCCTAGGAAGTTTCGTAGGGTTTGGTCCAGGTGGAGACACTATCATGGGCTAGATAGGGGACTAGGAGAGAGATGAGCTTGGTACAAATTTATAGGGTCAAGTGGGCACCGGAGGGAGGGTATGGGCGGGGGGTACTGAGAGAAGCCTGTTCATCGGAGGACTGGACACTATACATGTACTATTTGAAATGTAGTAGTAAAATATGTTGGTGGAGGGGCGGGAGCGGGAGTAGGGGGATGAATGTTGCTAATTACATGACTGTACTGTTGAGAAATAAACAAAATGCAAATAAAAATATTTTACAAAAAAAAAAAAGAATGCCCAGAGACCAATAAGTATCCTTGATCCCTGAAACACTCCAAAGGGGGAAAGGGGGAGTGGAGAAAATAATAAATCAAGAAGAGACTGGTCCTGAGCTGGTCCTCTTCCACTCGTCTACCACTTCTTATTTTCAGCAGATCGAATTTTCATGAAGAGAATCTATAATTCAAATAACAGGATAAGAAGTGAACATACTCTACTCTTTTCCTAGTACCTTTCCTTCCCTTGGTGTCACTACCTGCCCCAGGCTCTAGGAATCTGTGCCTCTCCTCTATTTTTCCGAGTAACTCTTCTCAGAGAATTCTTCAGTGAAGTGCGCATTAGATGATGAGCGCGAGCTTCACATACCGTTAAGGCACCTGTGGACAAATCGACTAGACCGCCACTAGACATTAGAGATGGCGGCCATCTTGAGGTTTCTGGTTCGAGTTAATCTCGACCCGTCATTACTTTTAAATGAAGTTTTACCTTTCTGACCTTGCTTCCTCCATGTCAAAGCGCCCATGCAGGCTCTTGTCACGTCTGAGGTCCTGACAGTACCCCCCAACAAAGGAGGTCCTACCATCTTGGGTTTCAATGGGAATCATTGATGAAAGGATTTCACCAATCTGGGAGCATGTACATCTGACTCTAATTCCCATGACCTTTCCTCTGGTCCATAGCCTTTCCAATCAATCAGGTAGTACATATTGCCTTTCACTATCATTGAATCTAGAATTTCTTTGACTTCAACTCCAATGTCTAGAAGAACAGGTTTTGGAGGTAAAGACCTGCACAGTTCTGATGGTGCCTTTTTTAACAAAGAAACGTGAAAAACTGGATGTATTTTCAGCTTAGTGGGTAATTGTAATCGATAAGTAACTGGACTCTTCTTTTATTCAACCAGATATGGCCCAATAAATCTGGGTTGAAACTTACGGTTTCCTTTTAATCTAAGATTCTTAGGGCCAGATGTAGGTAGGCGTTTACCGGGTGGTAACGGCCGAAAACCGGTAAAATCGGCCGTTACCGACCGGAATCCAGGAAATGAGATGTAGGAGGCCATAAATTACCGATTTTAGAAAATCCGAGTCGGAAACATACCGACTCGGTAAAAATGACCCGGTAAAAATACCGTGTCGGAATCTACCGTATTCATAAATACCGAGTTCGTATTTTCCGACTCGGTAAATCAGAAACGGTAATAATTGGCCTTGGAGATGTAGGTAAGCACAAAAATACCGATTCTGCCGAAAAACGGTATTTTTTAGTCGGTATTTACCATGGATTGAAAGCAGGTAGTAACCAAGGGAGGGCTATAAAAAAAGTCCCAAAATGCACCTCAGGACCCATGATGGCGGCTTTTTACATCATAGCAAGACGGCAGAGACTACAGGCAGCAGGACAGAGAGAATGGCTAAGGGAGGAACAAGTGTACAGGCAGAGGATAACACTGTTCCAACTGACAGAGCCTGAAATACTGCAGAGGTACAGGCTACACCCAGACACCATCAAGCAATTGATCAGGGACCTACACCCTCTCCTGGACCACCCAACACCCAGGGCCCATGCCATCCCACCTCATGTCCAGGTGCTATGTAGCTTACACCTGCTGGCCTCAGGGAGCTACCAGAGTGTGATAGCTGTAGTGGGTGGCGTGTCCCAGGGCTGCCTGTCCCGCTTCTTCAGGAGGTTTCTTGACGCCATGATGCAGAGGATGGGGCATTATATTTCATTCCCTGTTACACCGGCAGATTTAGCCAAAACCAAGACTGACTTTTATCAACTGGCACACTTCCCGCACGTGATTGGCTGCATCGATGGCACCCACGTCCCACTCTGTCCACCTGCAGCCACAGAGCACATATACAGGAATCGCAAATCGACGCACTCCATCAACGTCCAGGTCATATGTAATGCAGGTAACCTCATCACTGACATCGTAGCCAAGTTCCCCGGAAGTACCCATGATTCCTACATATTCCAGAATAGTGGAATATACACACGCCTACTTGCCGGAGAATTTGGAAATGGATACCTGCTAGGTAAATCACAATGACACACCCTGACACTCACATTAGATCTACGTCTCATGTACTTGCAATTAATGTCTATCTTTCTCCCCCTAGGCGACAGTGCATATGCCCTGCGGTCCTTTGTGCTCACTCCCTACCTCAACCCATCCACCAGGAGTGAAAGGCGATACAACGTGGCTCACAGATCCACACGAAACGTAGTTGAGCGCACATTTGGACTCCTTAAGAGCAGGTTTCGCTGCCTCCACAAGAGTGGAGGTGCACGGCAGTACACCCCAATCATCTGCTGCAAAATAATAGCGACCTGTGCAATGTTGCATAATCTCGCCACCAAGCAAGGCACTGAGGTGGAGCTCACATATCATGAGGACATTGATGACGACCCAGAGGTGGCAGAGCCCCAAGCTACAGTGGCAGCAGCAGCTACAGATGGGAGACTGAGACGGGCAGAGGTTACACAACAATATTTCTGAGTGAGTAAAGAGACACAGGCATGAATGTAACTTTGTGTAAGTAGTTTAATATTCACTACGCCACAGCATTGTTAGCTCACATTGGGCTCACTATATCAAACACTCCATGAGTGTGTTGTCACGGTTAACACCACCGTGACTACAGCCTTGGGTGGAGGGCAAAGTCATTGTTTGTGGCCACGGGCCACAGTGCGGGGCTGCTGTGGCTGTGAATCAATGTTCTCACTCTGGCCTGTCACACTTCCCCGACGCCTGCCACTCCTCCGTAAGTCATGCACAGGAGTGCTTGCACCACTCCTGCTGGTGGACCCCTCGCTTTCGGCAGCACAAGTGTCGCCTCCAGTGCCAGTCTGATGCGCGAGCACTAGCTCCATAGCAGAGGTCATCCTGGCCATACCTTCACTTAAATTGTTGCAGCACTGCACTATGGCATCCTGCATCGTGACTGACCGTCTGCACAGCACAGTGGTAGCAGTCGCAAACCTGTTCAGGGCCTTGGTTTGCTGGCGCACATCCACACGGGCCTTGCGTCTCTCCAAATGGTCCCTGTCCAATTTGTCACACAGGACAGTCATGCACTGTGTAATGTCAGATATTCCTGACGCCATGGATTGCATGCTTTCTGCCATTTCCCCTATGCCCTTGCCTACTGCTTCCAGTTTATTATTTGTTGTGCGTGCGTGCCTCTGAACCCCCATCATCGCTTTTGCCTGCAGGCGCTGCACCTTCACCATGGTGGCCTCCAGTCCGCAGAAGACACCTTGGACTTGACGCACATCCTCTACCTCCCGTGGCCGTCGCCCTCGGACACTGGCCCGCGTGACTCTGGGACTGGGCTGCTGCTCGGTGTTGCCTCTGTCCTGTGTGTCACCCTCCACCTCCTCCTCCGATGATGTTTGCAGTATTCTGCGAGGGGGCACATCATGGCTCCTTACTCTTCCCAGCACTGGGGATGGTGATGTGGGGGTGGGTGATTGTTCTGCCGCTCCTGTGTCCTGACTACCGAATAGGAGAGGGGATTGTGGATTTTCTGCAGTTGCCTCCTCAGGTATCGGGGCTGCCTGCTCTTGGTCCTGCCCTCCGTGAGATGTACTAGGTCCGGCTCCTTCCCTCCTCTTCTCTCTGACCTCTGCTGTGCTGCGCTTTGACTCTCCTGTGGACAGACATGGACATTGTGTCAGTAATGTTGTTCACCTGTGTCATGAGATAAAATACACTTCTATTTCACTTTTGCCTGTCTCTCATTTGCCTATGCTACTTGTCTGTTGCTCCCCTTGCTGCAATGCACGCTGACTGCTCTGAGGTATCTACACATGACTACATTTCCCAGGATGCATTGCAGGACAATAGTTAAACCTGTTGTGGAGTCTGATTTGTCCTGTGAGGGGAATAGGTAAATGGGTAAATGATGATGTCCTTGCATCTTACCTGGTTTCTTTGCTCCTCTTGCTGAGCTGTCAGCGTCTCCAATTCCATGAATACATTCCTTCTCAAGGGTGGATGCCACCATCTCCTCGATGTCGGTGAGTCTGGGGGCTCTGTTTCTTCCTCCTCCTGTAGCAGCACTTTCCTTGCGGTGGGCAGCAAGTTTTTTTTTGGTGATTATGCGGATGTCATACCACCGTTTTTTTAGGTCTTCAAGGTCACGGTGGGTGACACCAATGGCATTTACTTTGCCTTGTATGTCCAACCAGGTGCTGCGTTTGATTGATTCAGCAACATGCAGAGTTTGCTTTCCAAAAATGTTGCCATAATGTCTGACAATCTCCGAAATTAGCACCTGCAGTTCCTCCTGGCTGAACTTCTGCTTCCTTTTGCGCTCTGCTGCTTCTCTCTGTGCCTCCTGGCTCTCCATCTTGCAGTGTAGTTTGTATCAGGAAAGGCTGCTCCACACTCTGTCCTCCTGCTCTCCTGACTGTTTGTTTCTGCACCTGCATGGGCGTGGCCTGGCCCATGTACTGGGGTGTGGTGCTTGGATCTGATTGGTTAGTTCCCCTGTGGCTTTGGATTTGGGTGTGGTTGGAGTACCTGATTGGTTCACAGGCACACATGTTTGTCAGTTTCAAATTTTTCGGCGGATGGTTCCGACTCGGTAAATACTGGGTCGGTTTTTACCGACTCGGTATTTTCCCGGTCGGGAGTTGCCATTCATTCCTATGGGCCATGGCACCGGTGGATCAGTTTGGGTTTTTCCGTCTCGGATTTTACCGTGTAGGTATATTCCGAGTCGGTATATACCGTTTCAGATTACCGACAGGTTCCGAGTCGGTATTTGTTACCGGCATTGTTACCTACATCTCATTTTCCTACTCGGTAATACCGAGTCGGTATGACTCGGTATTTAAGAGGTCGGAAAATAAAAATTACCTACATCTGGCCCTTAGTACTTAACCAGACACTATCTCCTTCCTCAATTAGTGGACCTTCTCATCTCTTTTTGTCTGCATAAGTTTTATACTTTTCTTTAGCCTGTTCTAAATTATGTATGGCTGACTGATGGACTTGCTCTAGATGGGACACTAGGTATTTCACTGCAGGAACTGATAGGTCAGTCTGTCTGATTGTGGAATTTGGGCGTCTACCATAATTTAGATAGAATGGAGAATGGCCAGTGGAAGCATTTTTGACATTATTATGTGCAAATTCAGCAGTCCACGAATAATCTGACCATTCACCTTCTTGTTTTAAAAGGAACAATCTTAAGTACTGTTCTAATTCCTGATTTACTCTCTCCGTCTGTCCATCCGTCTCTGGGTGATAACTAGTCGAGTACCTAGCTTCTATACCTAATCCCTTTACGAAAGCCTTCCAGAAGTGTGACACAAACTGGGTTCCTCGATCTGAGATTACAACCTTAGGAATTCCATGTATCTTCACAATGTGTGTACTAAAGTGATGGGCCAGCTGTTTAGCATTGGGGGCCCCTTTTAAGGCCAGGAAATGTGCCATTTTGGTTAATGCATCCACAAACACCAGAATGGTGTTAAAACCTTGGCTAAAAGGTAAGTCTACTATGAGATCTAGTGTGACTGTGTGCCAAGGATAGGGAGGTGTGGGTAGTGGTTGTAACAACCCCTTGGGAGCTTGCCGTTCAGATTTTCCCTGAGCGCAGACCTCACAGGTTTTAACATACATCTCAATGTCCTTAGTCATATTGGGCCACCAATAGTTCCTCTTGACTAGTTCTTCTGTTTTCGCTTCTCCTTTATGTCCCGCTAAGAGATCGTCATGGCATTCATGCATTGCTTGGTCTTGTAATTCCTTGGTGGGCAAGTACAAGGTTCCTTTAGAATAAGGCAGCTGATGTTGAATCTCTCTATCAACTTCTTCTTTTGCCCAATCTTGCATTTCTTCCGGGCTTATGACCTTATGTATCTGTTCCTGTAAATCCGTTGAAATGGTGGCTCTGATTATTTTAGTACTTGGAATGATAGTTTGATCTTCGGTTTGATTTCTTTGATCACTTAATCCTATTCTTGATAAGGCATCCGCCTTACCATTCTGGGCTCCTGGTCTGAAGATAATCACAAAGTCATAGGGCCCGATTCACAGAACTAACTTAAGACAAAATCCTAAACTTAGTACCATATTCGTATTCACAGAAGGCACTTACTCATTTTGGTATTCACAGAAGACACTTACTCATTTCGGTATTCACAGAAGTTAGGAGTCCTAACTTAGGACTCCTAAATGCCATCTGTGAATACAGAAAGTCTTAAAATTAGGATTTTTCTCAGTTTAGTAGTAGTAAAGTTGGGAAAAATCCTAATTTTAAGACTTTCGGTATTCACAGAAGGCATTTAGTAGTCCGAAAGTTAGGAGTCCTAACTTTACTACTACTAAATTGAGAAAAATACTAATTTTAAGACTTTCGGTATTCACAGCAGGCATTTAGGAGTTCTAAAGTAAGGAGTCATAACTTTACTACTACTAAACTGAGAAAAACCCTAATTTTAAGACTTTCGGTATTCACAGAAGGCATTTAAGAGTCCTAAAGTTAGGACTCCTAACTTCTGTGAATACCGAAATGAGTAAGTGCCTTCTGTGAATACCAAAATGAGTAAGTGCCTTCTGTGAATACCAAAATGGTAGTAAGTTTAGGATTTTGTCTTAAGTTAGTTCTGTGAATCGGGCCCGGTGTCTGCAAAATATAGAGACCAACGAAGTTGCCTTGGAGTCAGTGTTCTCGCTGATTTAAAAAATTTCAGATTTCGGTGGTCCGTGAAGACGGTTACTTGATGCCGAGCTCCCATGAGGTAGTGTCGCCACTCCTTGAAAGCATCTTTTATTGCTAGTAGCTCTTTTTCCGTAATTGTATAATTCACCTCAGCAGGCGTCAGCTTCCGTGATCTATAAGCAACTGGATGCAACTGTCCAGTAACCTTATGTCGCTGAGATAATACTCCTCCCACTGCTTGATCTGAAGCATCCGTCTCGCGACATAAAATGGTTCTGCAGTGTCTGCATGCAAGAGTATTGGAGCGGTGGTAAAGTCTTTTTTCAACGATTGAAAGGCTTGTTCTGACTCTTCTGTCCAATCAAAACGAACACCTTTACGGAGTAAACGTAAAAGAGGAAGAATCTTCCGAGAGAATTCACTGATAAATCTTTGATAGAAATTTGCGAATGCAATGAAACTTTGAACCTCTTTAACACTTTCTGGAGACTTCCATTCAATCACATCCTTGATTTTTCGTTCATTCATGTTTATTCCAGTTGGAGACAGTATAAAACCCAGGAACTCAACCTGCGAGACATTGAATGCACACTTCTCTAGTTTCACAAACAACTTGTTCTCTCTGAGTTTCTGTAACACTTCTCTCACCTGTCCTTGATGCTTATCCTTGTCAGGTGAATAAATTAAGATATCGTCAATGTACACAATGGCACACTGATCGATATAATCACTGAGAATGTCATTGATGAAATGTTGGAAAGCCGCTGGAGCATTGCATAGACCGTACGGCATAACTTGGTATTCAAATAACCCAAATCTTGTTCTGAACGCTGTCTTCCACTCATCACCTTCGCGCATTCGAACAAGATGATAGGCTCCTCAGAGGTCCAATTTGGTATAAATCTGTGCTCCTTTAACTTGATCCAACAAGACTGAGATGAGAGGAAGAGGATATCTATTTTTCTTCGTAATCTTGTTGATCGCGCGATAGTCTTTGCAAGTCCTCAGATCTCCTTCCTTCTTCGGCACGAAGAATAGGGGCGAAGATACTGGCGACTGTGATGGCCGAATGAACCCATTAGCCAGGTACTTATCCAGGTACTCCTTCAAATGTGGATGTTCTTTTTCAGTTAGTGAGTAAACCCTACTGCAAGGCAGATTCGCACCCGCTTCCAGATCTATCTTACAATCATAGACCCGATGTGGTGGGAGTTGTTCGGCTTCAATTTCATTAAAAACATCTTCGAAATCTTTATATTCAGGTGGAATTTCCTGTGAATTTATGACACATACTGATACTCCTGTCATGCACAAGGAATGAGCTGGATTTCCTTAATCTATCTTTTCCTTGGCCACCAAACAGTTCTTTCTGCAATACTCTGAATCCATTACTATAGTCCTGGAACTCCAATCGATGGTCGGGTTATGTTCTGTTAGCCATGGTAGGCCCAATATAAGGTGAAACTGAGGTGCATCAATTAAATTAAATTGAATAACTTCTTCATGTCCGTTGTTTGAGATTAATTGAACCTGTTCTGTGTGACTTACTATGGGCCCAGATGATAGATTAGTACCGTCTAATGCTCAGACTGGCTCACTCTTGGGTTTCAATATAGCTCGTAGTCCCACTTTTGCTGCGAATTTTAAATCACAGAAGTTTCCTGTTGCTCCAGAGTCAATCATTACTGACACTTCGGTTAATGTAACTTGTCGAAACTTAAGCACCATCGACAATATCAAATGTGGAGCAGAGGATTGTAAGGTATTTGCAACTTGATGCTCACTGGGAGTTGAGTTTTGATTAGCATTCACCGATCCAACTCCTTCTACAGGTGGTGCTGCGAGTTTTCCTTCGGTTTAAAAGAATTTTTGGGCTTCTTCAGACAATTTCGTACAAAATGTCCACTGGAACCGCAATACATACAGAGATTACTTGATCTCCTTTTCTCTTTTTCTTCCTTAGTTAAAGGTCCTCTTATAGTTCCTATCAGCATAGGTTCTGCGCCCATGGATCCTTCATTAGTTCTACTTCCTTCTGACCGAGCCCGATCAAATTTTGGGACTTTGTTTTTGAAATCTCTTTTCTTTTCTCCTCTTCTCTCACCCTGACGGAAGTCGATTTCCAAGACCAAGTCCACCAATTCTGAGATCCCTGTGGGTCGATTGGGTATTTGGGCCAGGACATCCTTGAGTTCATCTCGCAGCCCTCTATAAAATACCGCCGCTCTTTTACTTTCTGGCCAAAATGTCTCTACCACTAGCTTATTGAATTGAGCTAGGTATGCTACTAGGTCTCGTTTTCCTTGTCTCAAGTCGAGTAATTCATTATCCACCGCTTGAGAAATTCTCCTCCGATCGAATATCCGAAGAAATTCTTGCTTGAAGTTTTCAGAATTTTGTAAAATAGGATCATCACGAGAAACTAAAGGCATTGACCATGATGCCGCGTCTCCATTCAAATATGACAGAACAAAGGCTACCTTGGACTGCGCATCTGGGAAGATTGAAGGGCGACACATGAAATGCAAACTACACTGTGTGATGAATATCTGTGCCTTCTGTGGGTCTCCACGAAAGCGCTCTGGGGGTGCTAACGGAATGACTGGGGATAATGAATGAATGACTTGTGTTGTGACCCTATTTGGATCCTCAAAAGAAAAGGTTGATGTGTCTTGTCCCAAACCCAAAGGGTGTTTTAGCCTCTGAGCTAATTCAGCTGTTCTTTTTCTAGAGTTCACTACTTCCAGTCTCAAACTTTGATTTTCCTCTCTGACTGCCACCAACTCTTGTTGTATAGTTTCTAACACTGTCCCCAGGGTCTGTAAATGTATTCCCTCCATCATCTCTGCTGAGGCACAATTTACTACTTGGGTACTTCACTCTGTCAGGATTTTAATTTCCTTACCAAGAGCTTGTGCAGGAACAGTGATGCTTGTTCCCAACTCCCTCTCAAGAATGCCCAGAGACCAATAAGTATACTTGATCCCTGAAACACTCCAAAGGGGGAAAGGGGGAGTGGAGAAAATAATAAATCAAGAAGAGACTGGTCCTGAGCTGGTCTTCTTCCACTCGTCTACCACTTCTTATTTTCAGCAGATCGAATTTTCATGAAGAGAATCTATAATTCAAAAACCAGGATAAGAAGTTAACCTACTCTACTCTTTTCCTAGTACCTTTCCTTCCCTTCGTGTCACTACCTACCCCAGGCTCTAGGAATCTGTGCCTCTCCTCTATTTTTCCGAGTAACTCTTATCAGATTATGTGTATTCACTCGAACCACATAATTATCTGAAAAATACACCATTCCAATTAGTACTGTGAATAACCCTTCTAATCTTTTCTATTTTCTAGTCTTCTACTAAACTTACTTCTTAATGGTTCTGTGCTCTTCTTATCTCTCTTCTGAATGAATATATGAACGTAGCATTAGGCTTCCCTATTTTGGTACTGACTAACACTCTCTGTTTCTTCCTTAGGTATCGTTCAGGAACATGGATAGATGATTCTGGTTAGTATTCTCTGTTTATCTGTTTTCCTTTCTTTTCCTCAAACACTATTTGCCTTTTCACTAAATTATATATTTTCTGCGTTCTTTTCTTTTTTCGATTGAGGACAAGACTAAATTCAGGTAAGTCGAATTTACACTTGAAACACTGTTATTATCGTTCTTTCTTCATTAGTCATAGAATGCTATTTAATAATCTCAAAAAGACTTAGCTCTGCAATTCAGTTGTCCGGTAGGTACATGGCGCGACGGAGACAAGATTCCTCTGAAAATACTTCAACATGGTGAGGGAATTTTCCTTAACCTTTCGGTAGAAAATATCACTGTTAGTTTTAAATCACTACAGGGCAAGGAACCGGACGAAAACCCGACGCTGGGGCCTCCTAAATGTATCTGTGACAAGAGCTCTTTTTTCTCCGCTGCTACTCCGAGAATTGTTCAGTGAAGTGCGCATTAGATGATGAGCGTGAGCTTCACATACCGTTAAGGCACCTGTGGACAAATCGGCTAGACAGCCACTAGACATTAGAGGTGGCGGCCATCTTGAGGTTTCTGGTTCGAGTTAATCTCAACCAGTCATTACTTTTAAATGAAGTTTATCCCTTTCTGACCTTGCTTCCTCCATGTCAAAGCGCCCACGCAGGCTCTTGTCACTTGTGAGGTTCTGACACCTAGGCAGAATGGTGGCACCAGAAACCAGTTGACAGTCAGTGGCCGGTAGCAGGTGGAGGTCGATGCGGGAGTGGGTATGGTGGGAGGCCGACGTATGGGTGTATCGACTCGCGCGGGGGTTCCAGACCCGCCACACATCGCAGAGTCCCAGAGCTGAGGCCCAGCCCAACAGAGCAGTAGCGGAGGAGATCCGGGCCACGGATGGGGTCCCGGTTGTGTCACGTTGAGGCTGCATGACGGCGTTAAAATCTCCTCCAACCACCGTGAGACCCTGCGGGAGGGAGGAGAGGACTTGCGTGAGATGCCGAAGTGTCGGGGACAGGAGGGTGGGGGGATGTAGAGACTCAGGAGGTTCAGCCACGTTCCATGTTTGTGAGGACATTTTTGCAGTTCCTTGCATTTGTCCTGCTGGTATAACCCTTGTTGTTGGAAGTGTGAAGGTTTTCATAATGAACTGTGTTAAATTTCTGTAAAGTTTTATTATTTCTTTGTGTAGTGGACGTATGTCTGCTGCCGGCATTGTATCAATGTCTGGGTGCTGCGTGTAAGCTGCTAGCACCGGCAAAGTCGTTCCGTCTCTGCTGAGCGGACTTTATCTGTTGTGTGTGGGAGGACGCCTTTATAACCAGTTTATGTGCTCCTGGTAGGTGAGCGGAACGTCAATATCCTAATATGGACAATATACTACCGGTGTTTCATCCGGAGTGTAAGTATGAATTGTATTTGTGCGTGCATCTGCTCTTGGGGATTTGACCCACAAATAGAATACCTCTGTCCTGTATGATTTGTGTGCCTCAATCTCAAAGGTTACTGTTCCACCTCTTGCTGAGACTCCATAGTCTGCTAATTTTTAAGTTTATATGTTTATATGACCTTCGTGTTCCTCTTCCACTGCTGCATTCGTACGTAATGCTGCTGCAGAGTTTTCTTCTTCAGACATTGTTGAAAAGAGTTTCAAGGAAACTGAGATAAGGTTTTATGCACAATAGGGAACTATTATCCTTCAAGTTTGAATAAACCTACAGCCAATACATAGGATATGCCTACTTAGCTGCAGCAGATCTTTCCCTTCCCACCCCAGACGTCTCTGGATATATGTGAGTAGGGGTCTCTGAGAAAAGCACGACTGAACTACTCAGAATTGACCGTTAAATAAGAACCAAACCAACATTGGCGGCGCCATGTCGTGTAGTTCCTATAAACCTATATAGGACTTGTGCGTTTAGACTAAATAAACTGTGGGAGTGGTGTCCAGACTGATTCCAGACACCCACGCCGGATATGTTCGCCTTTATACCAGCTAGCTCACAGTGCCACTATGAACTCCTCTTACCAAGGAGCAAATAGGTTTTGACAACTATCAAACTTGACAACCTTGACCCCTCAGGGATCGTGGAAACAGTACAGTCATTTTTGTTCAGTCTCCCATGCTCACTTTGTCTCAGAGAGATACAAAAAATAAACGGTGGGGACGTTTTCAATTAGCATTATTGCACTAGCGTCATTCTAGTGCAAAATATGTGTGCTGTAACAACCATAAGACAGAAACAGATATAAACGATTATAAGCACCAACAGAGTAAATTGATGGTAGATTTCTACCATAGTGCTAAAACAATGAGTATATGAAGGCATATGAATACATGACAGTAATAATGCATACTCCTGCTGTTGATTATAGTTAAGTTCTGATTGCCAAGACATTATGCCAGATGACTGCGCACTAGACTTGAGATTTAGCGGAAATGGCTCAGATGTAACATGTCACAACTGCACTGTTTTGTAGTCTTACTGTGCATGTTATGCTGCTGTATTGCAGGTATATCAGATGTTGTGAAAAACGTATAAACCATAATAAAAACAAATTTAAACTAAACAATTATGCGTACTCCTGCGATGATAACCCTAACTAGATGTATCTAAATGTACCTAGCATGTATGTAGGTGTATATTCAAGAATCCCCCTAGGATAGAACCAAACCCGTTACCCGGTGTGAGAGAACGAAGGACCCCGTCGTGGTCTCAAGATGGACACCCCGCGAGGGATGTTAGACCACTGTGTGCTGGAGTGTCTGCATGCAGGAACCTCAGCATCTCGCGTCAGTGTGTCAGCATGGAAATATTTTGTCTCTGCCTGCCCCAGCAAAGATATGATGCTTATATACTCAAAAGGTACCCTCAGGAGTTCTACCTTTCTGTGTCATGTCAGCCAAGGATGACGAAAGGGATGACCCTTATACATAGTTATTATGCAGTAGATGGTAGTTCAGCTGTGATTCCGAGAATTCTCATGCCTAATAAATTAGGCTAGTTTTTGGAGAAAACCACCCGTCATTTATGCAGCCCCTAACTAGGTAAAAGGTCAGTACAAATCCGTTATGTAGTACAATGGCACAGTAAATGTAGGTGAAAAGTTAGGTGACTACCCAGGCCTATATTGGGGTACATTACATATCATAACAGCAGAGAAGAAGATAACAGCAGCAGCAATGATAGACAAGCAGGGCATGTGCACATGTGGATTAAAGGCAAAAATATAATGGAACACATATTTTATTGACTGCTTATGGTTTTTAGGTGAACGGAAAACATTTTTAAGACCCATTTTTATCACTTATGGAATTGGATCAAGCCTTCAACCTGTTGATAGATATGAGATTTTTAAATGTCATAACTGGAATTGTGTGATATTCAAGTACAATGCGGGAGCTATTAAAAGGTCGGTCTGATAATTTTTTAAGGGACCTGGTGGGTTGGTAGACACCCCACCCCCCCATCAAACTGTTTCTTCTTTTTATACTGCTGTATTTGTATTGTGATATGTGTTTTAACCACTTTTTATCTGTGTATGATTTTAGGTTGTATTTATGGTAATGTTTATAGACCAAGGTCTAAATAAACAAATATTTCACTGACACCAATAACTCAACTACATTACAACTCCACACTAATGTTGCAATATCACTGATACATCGCCAACCCTCACCCCCCTGAAGTGAAAACTGATTACAAAAATATAGATGCCTTATAACATTCCTCTTTCAGTCCCCATGACCAGACCCTGCACCTCAAAGCACCGCTTTGTCAGGGACGTGGATCCACTGAGAATTCCATTCTTCCTAGATCCTATGTAGAGGCATTATGTACACCCTCACTACAAAGGTATAGTATACACCCTCCCCTTATCAAAGAAAGAAGGGGAATACAGGTCAACGGAAGAGAAAACACAGAAGCATTTTTGTTGAAAAAGAACAAGTTTCTTGCCTTCAGTAACTCTCTTTCTGATGGATACTCTAACCTCAGATTCCTCACCAGAATGGTTCTAGAAACTTTATCAGCAATACACCTGTGCACCGGTAGGAGGGGCTGTCTGGCTACTGCTATGCCAAAAGAGCCTGAATTTCACTCATGCTAGGAGCTGAAGTGATCACAATGACTAAGACAGTTTTGAAAGTCAGAAGATGCAACAAGCAGCTGTGCGTCGGTTAAAACCGGGTGCACATGAAGAATATCTGTAGCAAGTTAAGATCACACTGTGGAATCACAAATAGTTTGTGAGGGAATGTGTGGCGAACCTTTGATAAACTACAGCACAACAGGTGATTTAAACAAGGATGGTGGGCCCCGCAAATGCAAAAAGGCTGAAAAGGGCCAACAAATACCCTGGACCAAAGCCAAAACAAACAATAAAAAATCTAACAGTTTGGCTTGTATAATATTTGTGTTGCAGATTCCACACCAGGCCACAAATGTATCCAGCAATCTGTGTAAACAGACTTTGCAGAGAGAAACCTGGAAGCAAGGATAACATTAACAACCTCAGGAGGTAGATTAAATGCAGCCAACTGCCGCCATTCCCTCCCCACAAATGGAGGTGAAAACTGTGCAGGCTCTGATACGGAATCATGCCCTGATGCTTTGAAAGAAGATCCTCCTTAAGCAGTAGCCTTATTAGAGGAGAGATAATCTCCTTGCCCAATCTGGAGCCACTAGGATGACTTGAGCCTGGTTGTCCCTGGCATTCTTCGGGACTATGGCAGGAAAGGTAGATGCGGAAAGGCATACAGGAGTCCAGTGTTCATCTCTACCCAAGATGCTAGAGAGATCTTTCTTGCAAACGTCAACAGGCAAAGGTTCTGAGACTGCAGATTCTCAATGTTAGTGAAAACTGTTGGAAGATACCTTGTGCCTTTTTGCGGTGTAAGTACTATTTGTGATCCATCAGGCACAGCTGTGTGAGCTTTTCCACCCTGGCCGTTAAAGATCAAGGCAAGTGGTTCAGGATCAGGGAGGTGCCTAGATGCCTTAGCCAACTCCAGAGGTGCCGATCCTCTTGGCACAGGACCGAGGGTCCCACATAGCCTGCTTGTTGCAATGATGCATGGCCGTGGGGGCACTCGGTAGAACCTGCACCTACCTTCCTTTGATGGACTGTAGTGCTTTAACACCACGTAAATGGTTGCAACTCCAACAGACTGATGTGGAGTATAATTTTAATTGGCGACCACAGTTCTCTAAACTCCACCTCTCCCAGGTGACTTCCTGTGAGGGGGGCGACTTGATATCCACCATACATCTCCTTCCCTTAAGCCCTATAGCTCCTGTGCATAAGAACACTGGGGCATATTACCAAGAAATAACGATAATTATCGCTATGCATGGTTAGCGGCTAAAATTATATCGCCGTGCTCCGAAGATTTTTACCGCTGAGATACCTTGATGTTATCAAGGTTTATCTCAAAAGCGGTAAAAATCCTGCGAAATGCATGAATATCGCTGAAAAATCTGCGATATTCATGCATTATCGTGACAATGCTCTTAGCCATGTTATCCACCCTCCATTGGATAACATGGCTAAGAACTGCTCTGGGCAGGCGTTATCTTTTGGAGATATTCCCGCTTAGCGCGAATATTTCCAAAAGTAAGACTTTGTTGATAATTGGAGATAGCGATATTAGCGACTGTTTCCAGTCGCTAACATCTTGGCACGCCCACTTTGCATGTCATTAGCGATAAATATCGCTGACATGCAAAGTGGGTCCCAAGATGATCGCTATCTCCTACTAGCTGTCGCTAACTGGTGTTAGCGACAGCTAGGTAATAGGGCGATAAAATTATCGCCGCTTTAGTGGGAAAAAGTCCCGCTAAGGCGGCGATAATGGCCCTTGGTAATATGCCCCACAGTTCCTACTAGCCGGGATAGCAAGGGTTAACTGTCCCTAATGCCTCTTAGGTGCAGGAAGGAGTCCGCCAGCCTGAAAACCTAGACCAATGGGGAGCGAGGAGAGGCGGGGCCAATGCCATGTGAGGAGGTCCCGGAGAACCCAGAAGCGCACCTGAATCCCGAGAAGCAAGCAGGTCGGACTGCTGAAAGGAACGAGGACGCCATGGCAATGGAGCCCTGGCTCCTCAAGACCGAGACGCAGACAGAAGTCCGGAGACCTGGTCCTAGGAGTGGTGATAACCCCCAGAGGACGCCTGTGAGCCGCCGCAACTCAGGAGAGTTGCGGCCATTGCAGTACGTGAATCGGAAGAGGGGAGGGAGTGAAGGGTGGGAACCGGGGAGAGGGATACGCCACAATTTGCACTGTGTCACCTTTTTGCCACTGGTCTCCTGCACTGTACATGAACCTTCACGTCCCCCACACGAGTCCCTCATTTGAACTCCACACGTCGTTTTGAGCACTTGGAAGTTGGTTACTGGAACCGTGATAAACCCCAACTTCTGCCTTCCCTACCCTCCAGTGGTTAACTACTGAAAGGGCTGGATACTGGTCCAAGCCCAGTACCCAGTAGATAAGGGACTGTTGGCCAGGGTACAATACGTCTGTAGTACTGGCAGTTTGGCTATCTTGTGTGCGGTTCTGTGTACAGCACCCTTTTTGCTATTTGCATAAATATCTCTCACTTCTGGGGACGGTGGAGGGCCCTATCTTGACTAAAGCCTAGAAGACAGGAGAAACTTATCGCCCTTCTCTTTTCTCTTTACTGAGCCTCCTGGGGTATCCCTCAAAAGAAAAGACGAGCCATATTGGAGGAAGACCACGGACAAAGACGCAGAGAGGAAGAAGAGAAGATCCCACCAATGTTGCTGGTTTTTGGTTTCTGCTATTCCAAATAAAAGCTTTTCAAAATTGATCCCCGAATTCGGCCTCCTAGATTCTTCTTTTGCCCGTCCCTCTCACACTTTCCCAAACCATCAGTGATACATTTGTCACCAACATCAGCTGTGGGTGAGCTAGAGAGAGAGGTGTCTGCTGCTGGTCTGCAGTGGGAGCTGCTTGACCACAAATAGGACTCTTGGACCGAGGCTGAAACATCGGAATATCTTAGTGAAGGCCCTACATTGGACTGCATCCAAGCCAACACCTATAAGCGAACGTTTCAGTTTAATAATCAGTTGGGACTTAGAACATTGATCGAAACCCCCTACGATGTCCAAAGGTTCAACATTGTCTGTAGGTAGTCTGCTAAACTCTGAAGATGGGTGGTGACCACCGTAATCACTTTTGCGAACACCCGAGTGGTGCTGGTGAGGCCACAAGGGAGCTACAGCAAACTGAAAATGCTCCTGTCCTACCCTTGAACCACAGGCAACGTATATGTGGACTACAGGACAGGCATATCAAAATACACATTCTGCAGATCCAAGACAATCATCTAGTTGCCCGCATCCAGGGCTAACAGAACCTGGGCCACCGTATTTTGAAATCTCTCCTTCCATTTAGGCATTCATAGGGCTAAGATCTAAAACATGGTGGGGGCCTCCCTCCTTCAGCACAAGGAAATAGCAGGAGTAACAACCCATCCCTATTTCAGAGGATGGCATCCTCTCAATGGCATATCCTGACAACACAGCTCGCACCCCTTGCAGCAAAATGGAAGGGCAAAGCCCTGCTGAGCGATCTGAAGTACCCATCTGTCAGATGTGATGGACTACCACCCTGGGAGGAAATGCTGGATCCTGCCTACCACATAGTGGTTGTGCATTGTTAGGTGCAAACTAAAGTTCCTTTGAGGCTGATGTCCCAGAGGAGGACTGGGGGGAGATCGGTACCCCTAGTGACTTGCATGTTTCCTGATGATCCCCGTCCCCAGTCATAAATGGTGTGAGGTCACAGCACGCCTCTGACTCCAAGAGAGCACATTCTTCACACGACTTGGAGTTGTGCCCAAACACCAAAGGCACACCTGTTTATGATGGGCACAGCATGACTTGAACGCTATAGTTTAACATCATTCCCTTGTACACTGGAATTCAGGTTGAAAACGTGTCAAAAAGACGAAAAAGAGAGCAGAGCTCCGGATCGGATCTGATATCAGCGCGCAATGGCGAAGCTTGTATGCTGCTCCGTTCATTTACTTCTGGTGCAGTATAGGCCAACGCAGAGACGCATGGCACCAACCAGCAGCACATGGAAGCACTGCTGAGAAAATTCCCAGATCCAGTGTGATACCTGGGGATATTCTAAAGGTCATGATTCTGCAGTTAGAAATATTAATCAATTCAATTCATGAAGCTTTAATCAGCACATATAAAATGACCATAAAAGCACAAGGAAAAAACACAGACACATTATACACAAATATTCCAAGTTTCAGATAAAGAAAATACCAAAAAGGATACAGACATAATTCTTAAAAAAGCATGCTTTTCCGTGCATTAATAGACTGGTTTAAAAAAGTAGCAGTATAAAAACAGATATCGACAGATTTCAGATTAAATAATAAACTCATTGCCTGATTAACTGTACGTACACCATATTTAACAAACATAGGTTTCAAATAGGCAGTACGAAAGTTCATATACAGTTTACAGAATAATAAAAAGTGCAAGGTGCTCTGTTTAGATACGCTATCACACAAACACGGCCCTGTTGGATATTTCTTAAGGTTCGGTAGAGCCACTAAGTGATGTGCTACTCCAAACCTCAGTCTGGTTAGCACAAACTTATGGGATGGCCTGGTCACCATAACTAGATAAAAGGGAAAACTTCCGTAATGGTATATCTACTGTAAAACATAACAGTGGACATGGATCCATTAGCTAAAGCCCACTTCCTGGCTCTACTAGCCAAAAATTTAGTTTTCAGCTCTGCTTTGGGTATCAGGGATGCGGCACTTGGGTCAGTTAAAACGTTTAAGTTAAATATTTCAGAGAAACACTAAATGGGACACCCTGAAGGTGGTCATTAGGGGTGAGTGTATGACCCTCACCTATGGAGTCCGGAAACAGCTACTTCGGTAATTGCGGGCTGCGGAGGATGCACTTCTTTGTCTGCAAACCTTGCCAGATCCCGACGACCTGGGTCAGGAGTCGGAACGGACGGCTCGCACATGTGTACATGATATACTGAGCCGCCTAGACAAATACACCCTGGGCCAGTATCGGCAACGCCTCTATCGGGAAGGGGACAAATCGGGCCGGCTGTTGGCCTGGATCCTTCGGAGTGAGTTCGCCCCAGAGAGGATTGTGACCCTGAGAAACCCCACAGGAGGAATGGTGCACTCAGAGGCGGGTATCCTTCGGGTCCTCCGGTCTCATTTGCAGACAGTGTATGCCATAGATCCCACGGTTACTGAGTCGTCCTTCCTCCCTTATCTCCGGGGACTTACCCTACAGACACTTTCACAAGAAGCTGCGAAGGAACTGGATGCAGTCTTGACGCTTCGCGAGGTGAAGGTGGCGATAGCTGGCCTGCCGAGGGCTAAATCCCCGGGAGGAGATGGCTACCCCTCTGAATTTTACCAAGCATTCACGGACGCCCTTGCCCAGCCCCTCTTGCAGGTGTACCTGGAGGCGTTTGAACGGGAGGCTCTTCCGCCCAGTATGAATCAGGGCGAGATCTGTATGATCCTGAAGCCGGGTGGGGATAGTGGCGACCCCGCGGCATATCGACCCATCACCATGATAAATACAGATGTAAAGGTTTTAACTAAACTCTTGGCTGCCCGGCTGGCGCCGCACATGGCGCACCTGGTACACCCCGACCAATGTGGATTTATCCCTGGCCGCAACACCGCCATGAATCTGAGACGATTGAACCATATCATCCACGAGGTGCGAGACAGAGAGGATCAGATGGTCCTGGTGTCGATTGACCTCGCTAAAGCTTTCAACACCGTGGACTGGCTTCTGTCGTTGGATACGCATCTTGCACAATGCCCCCCGGGCCAGAGTGCGGCTCGGCGCAGCACGTTCGGAAGAATGGCTACTGGGTCGGGGCACGCGGCAGGGGTGTCTCCTCTCGCCGCTTCTTTTCGCCCTGGCGATCGAACCTTTGGCAGTTTAGGTCCGAATGGACATGGCGCAATGGGGCATCACATAGGCGACACGTGCAATGTGATCTCCTTATATGCGGACGACGCCCTCTTTTATTTAATGACCCCGCGGGAGTCGGTGCCTGTCCTCCTTCAGCACTTGGATCGGTTTGGTGCAGCTTCGGGTCTGAGAACCAACTGTGGGAAGTCCCTGATTTTCCTCCTGGCAGGCTACGGCGTGGGACCGCTGACGGCCCTGACGAATCTTGGGTTACGATGGGAACAAGAGGCGTTCCGGTATCTCGGTATCCAGGTAACAACCACAGATGCGCAGGGGTTGGCCCGAAATATTGACCGAGTTCTCAAGTCCTTGCAGCAATCGGTCACTTTCTGGAACTCGTTGCCACTATCCCTTATGGGAAGACTGGCCGTCGCAAAGATGGTGATGCTCCCTAGGACGCTATATGTCCTTCAGAATTCCCTGTGCCCAATCCCCGCGTGCGTTTTTCGCACACTTAACAAGTTGCTTACGTCCCTACTCTGGGCGGGAAGACCTAGCCGAGTTGCCCATGGGAGGAGGGGGGTTAGAAGCGCCTAGATTTGACTTGTACTACTATGCGGCGCAGCTATTGCCGGCTGCCCGGTGGTTCGCGGATGGGGACAGCTGGGAGATGAGTCTGCTGGCCGGCAGAGCTAACGAGCGAGTATTGCAGGTGGCATTAATGCGAGGACGGGGAGCACACGAGGACCTACCCTACGTGGTGCGCCGCGCAGCTGCGGTCTGGCAGCGGTTTGTGGAGAAAATACTGCGGCGAGCCCCCTTTCATAGGGAGTTGCCGGTGTGGATCCTGGCCCCTGTAGTAGATATGGCGGAGCACGTGTCCTTTAGGGATTGGAAAATGGGAGGCTGTGAGACTTTGGCGGACCTTTATCCCAGTGAGTCGTTCGTGTCCTTTGAACAAGCCATGGAAACCTTTGGCCTGGGGAAGGGCAATATTTGCACTATCGGGGCCTTCAGGAGGTGGCGAGAGTGACGTGGCCCCAGTTCCCGGAGGCGCCCCCGTTGTCCCATACCCTGAACATCCTCCTTTGTTGCGGCAGAGGGCGTAAATTGATATCTCTGCTGTATTCAGCCATGAGACAGGACTCGACCCCGCCGGTTCCACTTTCCTGGGGAGCCTGGGAGATAGACCTGGGGCTCACCCTGACCCCGGGACAGCGTAAGCAAATAGGGAGACTTACCCACAGTGTCCTGCAATGCGAGATTCAAATTGACACATTTGAACTTTATGCACCGTACCTACTTGACCCCGCTGTCCTTAAGGCGTATTTTGGGAGACAGGGAAGACAACTGCCCCAGGTGTGGGATGGAGGGGGCGGGGTTCTTACACCTGGCATGGGACTGCCCCTTGGTTGGTAGCTTCTGGAGAGGGGTGGTAGCTCGTATACATGCCATAACCGGCCTCCGGATTGATCTGACCCCGCTTCACTGCCTATTAGCCCTGGTCCCTAAACCTAGGAAGAGAAACATTTCCTATAAACTCTTGCAGTTAATGTTGGTGCTGGCGAGGCGTAGGGTGGCGATCACCTGGATGGGGCGGAGAGCTCCTGAGTTGTCAGCGTGGCATAAGGATGTAAGAGAGTGGTCACTGGCAGAGGAGACGCATATGCAGAGGACCCGCAGGGATGTGAAGTTGCAGGAAGATCTCCTTGCATGGTGAGTCATGTGTGCCTCGGAGTTGTCTCACAGCGATTCAGATGGCACGAGCGCTGAACTTTTCTCTCCAGGGGACTCGGGATCTGAGAAGGAGGGGGGAGGGGGGAGGTTGGGCCCGCGCTAATGTAGGTGCATTGCCTGTTCCTCAACAGTATTTCACGTTATTGATGTGGTTATTATGTCGCTCATGAATGCAGCCTGAACTGTACTCACTGTACCATATAGTGCCATAATGAGGTGATCGTATTGTATACACATGCTTGATGATCGATGCCAAGTTCGGGGGGGAAATGTTTTTTCCATGTTGCAAAATCAAAAAAATAAAGTTCTTAAAAAAAAAAAAATGTTTCAGAGAAACAATCAGCAACGTATTTTAACCAGGGAATTTTTCGGTGTTTATCCAGTGATAGAGTCCTCAATTATAGATCTATTAAAAGATTTTTCATCCTGGAGCCAAATGGAACGCCAAATCATAAGTGGCCTTAAAGATAATAGATCAATTAAGAAATTGATATCCAATTCTCGGTGGATCAGCTCAGTGGGAGCAGTGGGGGGTAAACACAAGAGCTTTTTTAAAAAGGAGTTTTCCTCCTGCTGCAGGTTTTGTACACAGCTATGACCCCAAACACCAGCCCCATACAATGCTATTGTGACACATCTTGCTTGGTAAATTTGAAGCATGTCCTTAGTACGTCTGTCCCCAATTTTTGCCGAAAATCTAAAAACACCATGGGCATTTTTAGCCATTTTATTGCTTATATTATTAAATTCATTTGTCCATTTTCTATCTTTTGAGAAGGTTATACCAAGATAGCAAAATGTATCTACTTGTTGCACCTTTTCACAATCAATAAAAAAGGTATTGGAGGATTTGCTTCTTACCCCGCAGGTCATTGTGTGCATTTTCCCCTTGTTAATGATCAGTTTTCTATCCTTGATAAACATAGAAAATCTGTCAATCAGGCGCTGGAATCCAAGGGGAGTTCTTGAGAGCAGTACGGCGTCATCAGCGTATAATAACACCGGCACAGGGACACCATTGATCTGGGGGGCATCAGCTTTTACATTTTTAAAAATTACGTCGATTTCATTAATAAATAATATAAAAAGTAGGGGGGCCAGCACACAGCCCTGTCTAATCCCTCGTTTGACACTAAATTTTGGGGTACATTCGCCTTTGGTGCCGTAGCGCACACATGTTTGTAACTTTTCGTACAGCCTGGCAAGAAAAAAGATTATACCCTCAGGGGCTCCTAGCTGTAACAGGGTCGGCCATAATATAGTATGGTCGACCATATCAAACGCACTACTTAAATCTGCAAAGCAGAGATATAATGAGCCACATTTGGCTTCAGTGTATTTACCAATCAGTAAATCGAGGTTAATACACTGATCCAGTGTACCCCGGCCCTTCCTGAATCCATACTGGCTATCGGACAAAATGCCCTCTCGCTCAACCCACTCTTCTAGTCTAACCAACATAACTCTACTCATGATCTTGACTGAGGAGTCTAGAAGACAGATGGGACGATAATTTTTTACATCTGACCTACTGCCCTTCTTGTATATCGGGATTATAATTGATTCTCCCCAGGTTTTTGGGGTCTCAGTGCATACTGCAGCATTAAATACAATAGCCAAAAGAGGGCTCCACACCTCTGGGGCTGCTTTGTAAACATCAATAGGGACCCCATCAGGTCCCTGGGCTTTCCCCCCCTTTCTTGCACGTATGCCAAGCTCAACCTCATTAACAGTGATATCCAGTGGTAGAACGGTCCACCTACTAGGGTTAGTATCTACACTGTAGTGTAGCTCCTATCTTCCCAATAGGCTCTGCGCATTGGAATAATACCTACAGCAGTAAAGGCCTAGGCCAGACGTTAACTAGGTCTACTACTGTCGATACTAGACTTAATTTTTGGGTTTGCCAGCTAAGCTCAGAGTTTGCTAGAAACTTTCTCGAATGTTCAAGGAAGGAATTAACTCCCCTGATTAGACAAGAAGGGATTTAGTTTCTGACAACCATAGAACATGACAACTTTGCTCTCCCCTAATCAAGAGTCAATCTCGAGAGTCGTGTGAGCACAAGGCAATTATTTTACTCAGTCAGTACGTGCATTCTTAGTCTCATCAGATTGTAGAGAAAAGGAAGAGACGGGCGTGTTCAATAAAAAGGTGTTATTTATTGATCAGTCTCTTTTCTCATACAAGAGAAATGGATCGATATTATTGCAATACTTATAGTTAAGTAAAGTGCATACATTAAAAGCAATAGTATAAAATAATACTGTAAAAACATTGATATGGTTTCTGAGCCATAAGATGTTTAAAATGATTAAAATATATTTACATACACATATACATTTGACTAAACGTACTCAACTGGTGTTTCTAAATACGCCTACCCCGTGTACCTGACCTAAGTCTAATGCGTGGGCGGGAATAGAAAGTTACAGTTTAAGTTAAGTTTGTTTTTGCCAAGTGAATAACTAAAGAATTCTCTGTGAGGGGTTATTCAGTTCTGTACCTGGAATTTAGGATGAATGAGGAATGGTATCTCTTTCTCTGCTCTCGATATTCCAGGCTGCCTGCGAGGGCTGCCCAGAAGCGCCGGTGCTGGGTCTCTCGGCTTGAGATAGCAGCGCGTCTCTCAGTGCGTCAGGAAGGCGGGGCTGCTGCCAGCGGGGTCTGCTTCTGCTTTCGGCTTCGGCAAGTATGGCTGCTCCGTCTTGTCACCACGCGTGTGTTTGCATAGGGCAAGGTCGGCAATATTTATACCTTAAAGGTGCCGAGATTGACGTAAGGATGGACATAGGTACGTCAATAAAGATGTCATACGACTTGCTCGTTAGCACATTCTTTACTAAAGTTCTCTGTGAAATCAAAACAATGGCCGCACGGATTTTCCAGGTTGTCATAGGTTTGATTTGTTATGAGAACGTCGTATGCCTTATCAGGGGCTGGAGGAATGTCGCTTGTCTAATTAGATCTCAAGCGTTATGACCTAATCAGATAACACGTTCCTGTGCCGTAGTGTGACTGCGTCAGATAACGGTATCTGCATCATGGGGGTTTTCTTGCCTCATGGGCTGACTGTTAGTTAACTTGATAGTTAGTTTAACCAGAATAGGGTCAGGAATGGGGGGACTGGTTCAGAACCTATAGAAATACACGACACCCACTCCACGCTAACTATGGTCATATCTACTAATCTATGCATAGTATAACATAGTACAACATACTATAGAGTATAGTGTATACCTTACCACCCCAAAATACATAAATGCATTTCGAAATTTTCAAATATACTGAAAAATTGCAGTCATATATATTGTATGCACTTAAGCTATGAATTAAATGCAAAAGTAAACACGCATTTTTATGCATTATTGCTTATTGGTATATGAGAAATACACATGAAATGGCTCTTAATATGGCTATACAGAAAGGAAGTCCGAGACCATTTCATCACATAATAAAATATTTGTGAACATACCAGCGGGCAGCTAAAGTCTATAAAGTATCTAAAAATAGAAATTTTAGTTCTCTAGGAATAGTTTCTTACTTTAAGCAGAAGATCAGTGTCCCGGGAAAAAATATGTAGAAAAATATTTTAAGGGGCATGCTGAAAAAATTGCTGTCCGTGAACTGGAGTGAAATTGTTCATGTGACTTTATTTTTAAAGTTGAAGGCCGAATTCAGGGAACGCCGTGTGCGAGTTTACTCAAAAGTCTCTATTTCTGTTCTGGAGAGAACATCATATCATTCAGGCTTTCGAAAAAACTGTCAACAGCTTCATGGGAAAGTTCCACTAAGTCGGAAATAGGGGTAACCATGCATTCATGCGCATGATTGTCTCCATTGACATTCTGATTTGCATCACTGACAGAAGGTCGTACCTGTTCGATGCTGCTTTCATCTTGAACTTCACCACTCTTCAATCGTAGTGATGAAGATTCCAGGAATGCCGTCATCAGGATTGGCAGCCTTTGAGGGCAGCACAAAGCGTGAACCTTGGTAGGAACCAACAGTGTATCTGCATCCACTGGCGCATCCAATTGTAGCGTCAGACAGGTGTCTAACACGCATTCTTCTCCGCATAGCAGACACCTTAGTACAGGTAAAACACACCTTTGCCACATTGGTCGAAATGATAGAAACCAAGTCATGTTCAGGTCTCTAAGCCGGGAGAGTCCCAGGATTTTTGATATCCGGTCCCGGTATCCAATGGCTAGGATCGTATCTTCCATTGTCGCGAGAGTTTGATCTGTGACATGGGTTGCCATAACGAAAAATAAGGACTAGGAATAGGATTCCTGCAATTAGTCCCAGGATCAGGGGAAGTCCGCCAAAAATCGAATGGACGAAATCTGGAAAAATACCCAGTATGGCTTTGAATGGTGTTAATGCCATCGAAAATACTGTCTTAAATACCTTTGAGACCCCAGTGGCATCAGAAATATTTAAGATTTCGCTTAGGATTTCCGCGAAATGTACGGGGGAATTAGTTGATAATAATGTATGTATCTCTGCAGTCGTCCTTGCGACTTGTAGATCATACGTTTCTTTTGATGACGTGAGCCTTGTAGGCGTCTGAAGAAGCACTGTTTCCATTCTGCTTAAAGTGTCTATTCGAATAGAAGTAATTTTCAAACTGGGCCATGCCCTTGCCTCCCTGTCTGGAAAGGAGCTGGGGAATAAAGAACGTCCACAGCACTTGACCTTCGCCGTTGTAGTTACTAGATAAGGAGTCCCGGGCATAAGACTGCAACATCTGCGGTCTACAATAAGAATATAACTCCCATTATAGAGTCTTTGAAAGAATGGTTCTATTTCAGTTGCAGGTGCGCCTTGCTGGTGACATGAAAGGTTGTATGAATTCCCTTCACAGGCTCCATGCAAACTAATTCCGTTACACAGAAGCGTGCCGCTTAGTGACATAGCACAATTGTTGCCACTAAGAAACACTTTCTGTCCTTTATTACTGACACATGCATGTGAATAGGGCAGGTCCCAAGTTGTTTTAAGGTACCCCTTTCCCAATTTCTCGTACATGCCAGCCTGTATATATTTTTGGCAGTATTGAAACCTGAAGGTTGAGATTGGAATATTTATGATTCCGTGGATTATCCATTCACTGACAGGTCGTTCTGACATTGTCAACGGTAATCTTTCTAGTTTTTCAATGCTCAAGATTGTATAATCAGCACCCTTTTGCGCCATACCGATTTGTCTATCAGTAAGGTTAAAGATTTGGAATAGTGACGTTGTGTTGATTAAACGCCAAGGCACATAGCCTGAACGCAGATTTTGTAACGTCCAGCCAAGCTGTACAATGGAACGCAGTTGTGACTGACCATGTTGTAATAACAGTAAGTCTTGCGATAATATATCGATTGCTGAAGACACAATGCTGTCCAATGAAAAAATTCTGGAGGACAGAGTCATTAACCCATTGTCCACTACAGAAAGTGATTTTTCCAAATTAATACGGTCAATTTCCCGTATTCTTTCTGCTGTCTCAATTTGAGTAACCTTCCAGGCCTCATTGTATGCTGCATATACAGAGGCTGCTATGAAACGCTTTTGACGCTGTTTGCGTGGTCCCAGTATGAAATCACGCAAGTCAGCACCATCAGTAAGTAAAGTTAGGTGTTGCTTAATTTCAGGCAGTGTGGAAGTCTGTAGCCATTGAAGGCATAATTTGCCCACACTGTAGGTTGTTATTATCCCTGGGTGATGTCTTTGGGGATATCTAGGGTCTGGCCTGGTCATTTTAAAACCCTGTGTTTTATTCAGGAATCTATCTTGACAGTTATTTGTATCTGTGGGCCAGATCAACCATTGTTTCCAATCAGGATGTGTTCTGTTTTGGTTTAATATATGGTTTACGTCTATCTCTTCATCTGTATCAGAGTTATTGCTAAACATTGTTGGCTTTGGAATAGACGGATTATTTAAATCTTTGATTTTGGCTAAGCCAAGACAGATGGTTTGTTGAACAGTGTCATTTAAAAATATCATTTGTTCTGGGATCATGCAGGCTCTAAACAAAGCTTCTAAACCCTGTACTTGCCATTCTTTTGTACCCCAAACACTTTTCAAATCAACATTTTTGTCCCAATAATCAAATCCAAAAGTATTCATTTTTTCGAAGAATGAATCTGAATATATCAATTTTGTGTTGGTTATCATGGTTTTCATCCCTGTCTTGTTTGACAATTTAAAATAAACTGTTTCAGCATTACTTATGTTAAAACCTGAAAAATATGAATATTTGTCATAAACGGTTCTAGAGCTCCCTTTTGGAGGTGTAGCACAATGTTCCCATTGATTATAATTTAAAACATTTCTAGGTTGTGCCGATTTATGTAAAAAATGGTTACCATAATGGTTATAGCAATACATACTATCATAATTTGTAGAACCTTGCAAATAATCATGTTTTGTAAATTTAGCAGACATTACTAAGTCAGACATCATGTTGTTAATACTTTCGAAGTCCCAATCATCAGCAAATGAGTTTGGTTTTGCAAAGTCACTCAAAGAGATCTTGATTTGGTGTGGATATTTCAGGATCTCGACCGGACCATAAATTTAATAGTCAGTGTTGTCCCAGGCTACCCCACCAGGTATAGGATTGGCTGTGAAGTTGGCTGAAGAAAGTTCTCTTTTCTCGACGTGTGAAGATGTGTGTGGTTTGAGGACCAAGTTGATGTTCTGACTTGCTGTGTCCATTTTAGCATATTTTCCCTCAATGAAGCGTCCCAAAGTAAATACCATGATGAGCCAAAGTATGAGGATAAATGCACCAAAACCCACCCAAAATTCAATCCATGGAGAAACCAGATATGTTTCTTTCAGTTGTTTCAAAAGTTCCTTCGCTTTGTCTTTAAAGGATTTTGATGATGGCTGTGTCTTTGATTCACTGAAGCCTTCAGAGGAATCATCGAAGTTGATGAAGTACCCGGATGCAGTTCTGTCAATTGTTCCAATTGCTTCAGGATTTTTGTTTCTTGCATTGTCACTTGGTACTTCATTGTAGATTGGTGTGTCTCTGCTAAATGTTTTTATTTGGGTTTTCAGAGGTCTTAGTTCTATTGCAGTGTTGCATAGTCCTTGTTGTTCTTCTGTAGGCGTTTCGAATGTGATGAGCCTCTTTGTTAGGACCTCTGTACTGGTAGCAAACCTTGGTGTTCTGCTACTTATTGGGAGTCCACTTGGCCTACTGTTTGTTATCGGCCACATGTTGTGGTTTTACCAGGTCGATGGATACAACTCGGTTCTCCTTTTTTCCAGCAAGTGGCGGTAGTACAACTGATCTTGTCCCGTTGACAAACAAGACAGGAACTGCTTTTCTGTAAGAAGGCCCAAATTCCTTCTTTACCGCGATCTTCTCCCTGACTAGATCCCCGACTTTTGGAATCCAGACAGGTCTTGCTGGGACAGGTGGTGATTCTTCAGTGGTTGTTGGCTGTTGTTTCAACTGTATGTTGCTCAGGTCTTTTCTTGTTTTGTTTAAGTCCTGCAAAATAGCCAAACGGTCTTTGACATCAAAGGTTTTTTCTATTACCACTGAAGTCTGACTATCAAGGTCAGAGATCAACATCCTAGTTCCGAATAATAATTCGTACGGACTGAATCCCTTCAGAGAATTTCTTGGCAAGTTATTTAGACTACGTTCGACACTTATTAGATGTTTGACCCACCCAGCTCCCGAACCTAATACCTTTGCCGTTATAGATTGCTTTATGTCACGGTTTTTTCTTTCAACAATTCCGTTCCCCTCAGGGTGAAATGGACAAGAGTACCGCAATTGCACGCCCATGCTGACCATGGCCTCCTTATAAGCCCGAGAGCTAAAAGCAGGACCATTGTCCGAATGCAGAATGCCAATTGCGTATGTGCCGATGAAGACCCGCAAATCTTTTATAACAGTTCTGGCGTCAGCCGTTCGCTGGGGCCACATCCATATGAATCTCGTGCATGAGTCCACTGCGACCAAGATATATTTATAGTTACCATCCCTTTGTAAGGGACCGCAGTGGTCTAGATAAACACAGGCTAATGGTTTATCCGAGATTAGAAGGGGCGTCTGTGCTGGACGTCTCACAGTTGATACTTTCATTTTTTGACATATTTCACATGCTAGAACATAGTTCCTTGTTTGTCTTCTCATTTGTGGCCACCAGTATCTCTGTTTTAATAATGATACAGTGGCTGAGACGCCAGCATGGGTAGAAGCAAGCCCTTCGTGTGCCGCTATTATTAGTCCTAATCTATGTTCCATGTTTGGAATTGCCCTATCCCCCACTCCAGGGATTTGAGCAAAAGGAACATTGTTTTCATCAGTTATGTATGAGTATTTTACTGGAAAGCCTTTAGGGAGTGGTTCTATCGAATCCTTTTCTGAAGCGCTGACAGCTTGTAATATTTCGCTGTCTATTTTTGTTTTTGACCGGGTGACGGCAGCTACGGAAGCCGTTTGCACAGCTGCCTTCGCGGCCTCATCAGCCAATGAATTCCCTGCAACGTGAACGCCATCACGTTGATGACTCAGTGTATGTATCACGTGAGTCTTTGGTAGTTCTTTTTGTAAAAGAGCTACTTGTTCCCATAGCATTTTATGCTTGATTGTGCCACCTTTCGCATCCTTGAAACCGTTTTGAAGCCAGATCTGCAAGTATTCATTATAAGATTGAACGCAATAATACGAATCGCACACTATGAGTGTGGGGAATTCTCGATCGGTATTTTCAAGCACCATCTTGAATGCTAGTAGTTCAGCTCGCTGAGCTGTGCAATCTCCTAGAGATTGGGTTTTAGTGAGGGTTGGTTTAAATTTCCCTTCGTGCCAACGACCTTTAACAATCGCGCACGCAGCACTGTAAGCTTGTTTACCCCCTACTGCGGGTTGTGCTGATCCGTCTGTATATATTATACAGCCGTATTGGTCTAGAGGCAGAATTTCGGTCGGCGGAGGACATTCAAATTCATATTGGAGAAATTCTTGTGTTTTTAAGTAAGGATCAAATTCGTACACCACGTCTGTTGCAGCAAGAGAGTTAGCCCATTGTATCCATCTCGGATGGAGTGCTTTAGCATTTGGAATGCTTGCCTTTGTTACCGCCTCTAGGGCTGGTATCGGTGTCACGATTATTATTCGTTTACCTTGTGCCAGGGCTCGTTCTTTTGCTATAGCTGTCTGTGTTGCTGTAAGAATTTTTTCCGTTGGGCTAAATTTCATTTCAGCCTTAGTGTACAAGTGTGATTTGAATGCAATTGGTACCTTTTCTCCCTCATTAGAGGTCAGGTATGTGAATCCGCATCTCCCTGGGATGACTCGGATCACAAGGTTGCGTGTGTTATCACGTGTTTCTAATTTTGTTTTAATTAGCATGTCTGTTTGTAAGGATCTCAAAATTTCTGTGTGTGTTTGAGTCCAACTGGATCTTTTAAAGTCTGGTTTAATTAGATCATAAAGGGGTTTGACCCTTTCTGCGTAATTTGCAATGTATGTTCTTCCGAAATTTAGGAAGCCTAGAATTGACTGTAGGTTTTTTAGTGTTTTAGGAGCTTGGATTACGGCACATTTCTCTAGGAAATTGTCTGCCAGGCTTTTACCTTCACTTGATAACTCATATCCTAAGAATAGGACCGTCAGATGGGCAATTCTGGACTTTTTGAAGTTGAATTTGTAACCCTCTGCAGCGAACCCAAGTATTATGGTGTTCACCCTTTTCAAGTGAGTCTCCAAGTCATCATCTGTTAAGTAAATGTCATCAACATAAGATAATGCTTCATCATCATATAGTTGTAGTAATTCTGTTACTCTCGCTGAGAATACCCCCGGGCTGTTCTTGTACCCCTGGGCTAACCGACAGAATTGTTTTTGAGTGCCATTTACTGAGAATGCAGTTAAATATCTGCTCTCCGGTGCTATGTTTTGACAAAAGAATCCATTGGAAATGTCCAAGGTAGTTTTGTATTTTTTGCGCACTATGTTATTCATTAGTGCAGCACTGTGTGAGTTTTGCACTGCAAAGGTTTTGCAACATGTGTTAAGGTGTCGGTAATCCAAAACTAGACGGTACGAATTGTCTGGTTTGGAGACCGGAAACAAAGGATTGTTCATTTGTGAGGTGCAAGTTTCAATCACCCCCTGGTATTCTAGCTGATCTAGTATTTCATTTACTTGTTTTTTAGCTTCTTGCTTAATTGGGTACTGCCTTTGTGCAGTAGGTTGTGATTTTAACTGGATTTTGTGAGGAGGAGAATCCTCATCCCATCCTACATGATTTTTATATAAAGCAGGTGCTAAGGCCACTGCCCACTTTCTAGCAAGTGTATATTTTTTATGAATCGGTATTTGATTCGAGAAGGCCGGCATAATTACTTCTTCGCCATGAGGGCACTCCCTGACAAACTCTGGTGGCCAGTCTTTTTCAGCTAGAAGGATGTCATAGCCTTTGGAGAGGTTATCCCAAAATAGTCCCCTTATTTTCCTAGTCTTATCTCCCTCTATACGTAATGTTATCTCGTATATCTTGTGGGGCTTGCTAACTCTGGTGTCTGCAGTTTCCACTTGAAGATATTCATTCGTGTCCACTGTCTCCAGATGATTCATAAGGACTTTGCGAGCTATGCTCACCTCTGCTGCGCTGTCTAGCATTGTCTGAGCCCACTCTCCGTTTTTCAGTTGTGTCCTCAGTATTCTCGGCATTGTTAACTACCTTGATACTGGCTACCTTCTTTTTGGAAATTGTAATTTCTTTTTTTGCTGAGCAGCTTCCTTGTCTTTGGACTTGGCGTGCTCTTCTGATCGTCCTCTTCTTTCCGATTTCTGCGAGGAATTCTGAAAAGATTGAGAGGGACGTGTATCAATGTCTTGATATCTATCAGGTTTTTTAATATTATCCCTATTTCTAAGGTTATATCTATTCCCAGAGGGGTCACTCTGCGGTGACCTCTGTCTTTGGTTTGGAGATTTCTCTCTTCGCCTCGGAGACCTTCCTCTGGACTGGAATTTCCTTTCTTTAGGATTGGATTGTTTATTTCCATCCCAGTTCTTTTTTGGTGAATTATTATTATTAAAAAATATTTTTTCTGGACTTGTAGTCAGTTGCGGTTTTACTGGTATTCCACCTAGACTATCTCTGCCTAGTTCTTCATAGGATTTTTCTATGATTCTGGCAATTTCAGCTGGTTGGTCTGCTATATCTGTCTCTTTTAACCTCTGGCGGATCGCCACGTTTGCTGCTTCACCTTTTATGTTGGCTAATAATATAGCCGAGACCTGCTTGAAGTCTTTTAGTAATTTCATACCAAGAGTTAAAGCAGGTTCTGGACCGTATTCATCTTGAATTTGTTTTAGCACATCTGGTATTACCGAAATGGATGGAACACCGTGCGTTTTTGTGTAGATGGAAGCAAAGACTGTACCCCAAGTGTCACAGTCCTCAATGTGTGGTGCAATTCCCATTGGGAGACATATAGTCAGAATCCTGTGTTTTTCCAGCGGGGTGGTGTCAGGAAACACCGCCTCTATTTGGGTGATTTTCTGTGCCAACCAGAATGGTATTTGTTCCCGTTTAGCTGGAACTTTACCCAGGCAGGATTGGATGTTCTGTGGTGTAATTTTATTTGTGTTCCCCTGGTGAGGGGTCAGCTGTGGAAGTTTAATCGCTGGCTGAATTGTTGAAGTCCGCATTACATACTGAACTAATTGTCTATGAATTTTTAGTAGTTGTTTTAGCTGTATTAACAGCTCTGCTGCAGGCATTCTGTCGATGTCTGGATGTGGTGTGTATCCGGCTAAGACCGGCCACGTTGCTCCTGGTCTTCCTAAAGGACCGAGCCTTGTGATGTGATTGTTATGTATTAGGGCGCCATCAAATAAGAGCAAATGCTCTTGGAATTTGAGTGGTACTTCCACCTCCTCGAAAGGAGTGTACGTTTCAGGAGGTTCCTCTACTTTGTAATAGTGGAAGTACTTTGTTACAGCATTTGCTGCTGGAAAATGTATCCATGTATAGTATACCTCTGTCTGCCGATATTCGTGTGCCTCAATTACGAATATGACTGTGCCACCTCTAGGTGTCAGTCCATTTTCTATAAGTTTTAGAGTTATAGATCTCCTTTTGATGACCGGAATGAGTATTATTTCCGCGTCTGCTGCTTGCATGGTAGCATCAGCATCTGCGAGTTCAGTTGCTAATCTAACTGCCTCTCTTTCGTCATCACTCTCTGCCATTTTACAGACAGGATGGTATTATGTCTATTTGCAGATCAGGTTTCTTTATGGAAACAGAGATTAGATGCACAATATTTTGGAACTGTTTTTATCCTTCAACGTTGACTATACGAAGAACCTTACATAGGAGTTCCCTCCTGCGAGGTTTTGGAGGATATAACCTTTCACCCACTCCAGACGTCTTTGGAGTATAATGGGAAAAGGGGTCTGAGTGAGAAAGCACGACTGAGTTACTCTAAATGTCTTACGTTAGTTTTATCGCCCTTTCCAAACACGTTGGGCGCCATGTAGTGTAGCTCCTATCTTCCCAATAGGCTCTGCGCATTGGAATAATACCTACAGCAGTAAAGGCCTAGGCCAGACGTTAACTAGGTCTACTACTGTCGATACTAGACTTAATTTTTGGGTTTGCCAGCTAAGCTCAGAGTTCGCTAGAAACTTTCTCGAATGTTCAAGGAAGGAATTAACTCCCCTGATTAGACAAGAAGGGATTTAGTTTCTGACAACCATAGAACATGACAACTTTGCTCTCCCCTAATCAAGAGTCAATCTCGAGAGTCGTGTGAGCACAAGGCAATTATTTTACTCAGTCAGTACGTGCATTCTTAGTCTCATCAGATTGTAGAGAAAAGGAAGAGACGGGCGTGTTCAATAAAAAGGTGTTATTTATTGATCAGTCTCTTTTCTCATACAAGAGAAATGGATCGATATTATTGCAATACTTATAGTTAAGTAAAGTGCATACATTAAAAGCAATAGTATAAAATAATACTGTAAAAACATTGATATGGTTTCTGAGCCATAAGATGTTTAAAATGATTAAAATATATTTACATACACATATACATTTGACTAAACGTACTCAACTGGTGTTTCTAAATACGCCTACCCCGTGTACCTGACCTAAGTCTAATGCGTGGGCGGGAATAGAAAGTTACAGTTTAAGTTAAGTTTGTTTTTGCCAAGTGAATAACTAAAGAATTCTCTGTGAGGGGTTATTCAGTTCTGTACCTGGAATTTAGGATGAATGAGGAATGGTATCTCTTTCTCTGCTCTCGATATTCCAGGCTGCCTGCGAGGGCTGCCCAGAAGCGCCGGTGCTGGGTCTCTCGGCTTGAGATAGCAGCGCGTCTCTCAGCGCGTCAGGAAGGCGGGGCTGCTGCCAGCGGGGTCTGCTTCTGCTTTCGGCTTCGGCAAGTATGGCTGCTCCGTCTTGTCACCACGCGTGTGTTTGCATAGGGCAAGGTCGGCAATATTTATACCTTAAAGGTGCCGAGATTGACGTAAGGATGGACATAGGTACGTCAATAAAGATGTCATACGACTTGCTCGTTAGCACATTCTTTACTAAAGTTCTCTGTGAAATCAAAACAATGGCCGCACGGATTTTCCAGGTTGTCATAGGTTTGATTTGTTATGAGAACGTCGTATGCCTTATCAGGGGCTGGAGGAATGTCGCTTGTCTAATTAGATCTCAAGCGTTATGACCTAATCAGATAACACGTTCCTGTGCCGTAGTGTGACTGCGTCAGATAACGGTATCTGCATCATGGGGGTTTTCTTGCCTCATGGGCTGACTGTTAGTTAACTTGATAGTTAGTTTAACCAGAATAGGGTCAGGAATGGGGGGACTGGTTCAGAACCTATAGAAATACATGACAACACAACTATCTGAGCCAAAAATGTTAGAGAAATGTGAGACCCAGCCATGGCTAGGGACATTAGAAGTTAACTCAGGTATGTTTTCCTCCCTCAGGAAAGGGGAGTTTACCGTAGCCTAAAATAGTGTATTATTAGATAGCTCAGCGGCTTGGTTAAGAGAGTCCCAAGCCTGCTGCTGTAACTCACCCTTCCTACGTTTCAAAGCTTGCTTGTACTCTAATCTTAGTTTAATAATTACATTAGTGTCCCTGGGTTTTTTGGCAAGTGCATATTTTAACTCAGTTAATAAGGTGGTACACGAATGATCAAACCAACCCGGTCCATTTCTACGCTGTACACTTTTAGAGCTAGTGAACCTGGCATTAATGGATTTGTTAATACCATTAAAAGCAGATAAAACCCGTTCAGGATTGGTATTATTTTCAAGGATAAGGGTGATATCTACCAGACATTCTTTAACAATAGAACGTGTTAATTCTTTAGCTTTCTCCCCTATCCATCTAAGTCTGACTCCATTTGGTCTGTGTGGTTCCACATTGGTAACAATGGTTCCTACTCCAGCAGAACCTTCGCCCCAAAGGATACATTCTAAAATAATACAATTGTGATCACTTAAAGAGCTCACTTCAATCCTGGGTGACACACAATAGGGGATAATATTAGAAGAAACAATCACATGATCAATGACGGAACTGGTCTGCCGGTTCTTAAAAGTAGGGATGGTCTGACCCTTTTCATCTTTGGAGAAACCCATGATTTCCATATCATAACAGCCCATAAGTTTATGTAATATTTCTCCATAGCTGTTATGTCTAAAGTGCAGGTCATCCATGCCAGCATTATTTTTGACCCCACAGACTTTTTGGGTTGACAGTTCACATAATGAAATATTAAAATCACCCACCCAAATAAAATCAAAAGAAACATTTATTTCAACATTTAAATTATCAATGACGCTAGCCAAGTCACTTCCTACTGACGTCCTAGAATTATCAAAGACATTGTTGTAGAAATTTACTAATAATATATTGCGACCTTGGTCCTCATGGAGCCAAAGAATCTGCGCGTGTGCTCCCACAGTCAAATACCTCTTTACTACAATTCGCCGATTGATAGAGACTAATGTCAAAAGGCCTCCTTTAGCTCTCCCTGATGTAGAACCTTGCGCCAGCAAATTATAGGAGGCAAACCCCTCGTAATTAACATCTTCCCTACTCCATGTTTCCTGGAAACAAAGAATATCATGGGTATTAATAAAGTTATTCCAGCCCAGAACAGTCCCTTTAGATTTCAATCCGCAATGTTCCAGCTAACAATTGTTATTCCTTTAGTACCCCTTGTTCTAATACTACTGTGGAAAATGACAATGTATATGTACATAAGCGGCGTTCATTTGTGTTCACCCTCGCCACTGTTGAAGGTAAAGCGAAAGTCACGAAACAGTGGCCCCGCCATCTTGTCCCTTTTTAGGCCCCATCACGAACATAGATAGTAGCCATTTTTGTGTCATGACCTCTCGGCCCACTGCCAATAGCCTGCGTCTCTCTCTCTCCCCCCACTCCCCAGCCTCGCGAGTATTTCCCCCGCGCCCTGACAGCCCCCGGTCTCTCCTGCGCAGGCCATAAACGCACCTCTAAACACGACCCTGCCACCGTGCTGAACCCCTGCCCCCTCGCTCTTTCATCCCACCCATAGAACAGACCCTTTCGGTAACCTCTTCCTCCCTGCCCGATTGCCCGGCCTGATCCCAGGCCATCACCTAGCCCAACAGATGCAGTTTATTGCTTCCTACAGTAGGACCTCGCCTCACATCAGAGGAGCGGTGATTAATAAAGGCCTTCACACCCCTAGATCTGACCGACACCCCTGCATTCCTCCCAGGAACACCCTTCCTCTCTTCTGATGACCCCCCCGGCTACACCTGGCCTCTTGACCCAGTCCCAAGTCATAAAACTAGGTCTCGTGGATGTACCCCCCCCCGGCCCCGCACAGCAAAACGTGATCTTATCGCCTGCCCAACCTTAGATCAGACCACCCCCTCCTGCCCTCGTGTCCTGTTGGAATGTCCGGCTGCAGATTGCAATCACATGTTACATTTGGGAGGGGAAAACAACATCAGAGCGACCGGTATGGGAATAGGCCTGGAGCTGGGATCCCAAACATGCCCTTTTTGTACTTCAAAGTGTCTTTATTGCAATAAGGAATGTTTGTGCATCATAAACGTGTGTATAAAAGACGGAGCCGTAGAGAAACTTGTTAGAGCACCTCGAGAAGATACCCTGTTGTCTGATTTGACGTGTTCTGTTCCGTCGGAAATAAACTCCTGTTTCCTGCCTTCCAGTCTCCAGCGCCTGCCTCTTTATTTGGTAATCATGAGATGGGTGAGAAGCGGCTAACGCCGGGCAAATATGGGAAAAGGGGTAATCGACCTGACCTGCCTGAACCCTTTGATTAACAATTGGCGCCCAACGTGGGGCCCATCAGCGACACGTGGATCCAGTGATAGAGGTCCCAACGACAGAGTGAACGACTGCAACGATCGGGAAGAGCTCCTGCCCGATAGACCCTTGTCTGGCAGCCGATCATCCGAACTTCACTGGTTCCGAGCAGACCTCTCTCGAGTGATCTACGGTCCTGACTGGGAACCATCAGGAGTGCCACAGCAATTACGGAGAATAGAGGACGATCGGGCGCTGGAAATGGAAGACAAGAAACTGTCCATGCGGTCCGGGTAAGGTCGTGTAACACGACGAATTGCGAATTGATTGTTTGATTGTCATTGGAAAATACTAGTATTACGCATTTGATTGTTGTGTTCTGAGAGATTCTCTGTCTGCAAACGGGGAAGGATAGGAGTATTCTCCCTTTGCAGATAGTGAAGGGTGGGTAGCGCAGGCTTTTGCCCCCGTTGTAACCCGTCGCGCCTACTTCCCTCTCCATTCGATTGATTGTTACCCAAGCATTTATTGTTTTGGAATTGGTTCTCTTTGGATCATTCTCTATTTGCAAACAAGCACGGAGTCGCCATACTCTGTTTAGTCTTTGCAGATAGTGAAGGGTAGGTAACGCAGGCTTTTGCCCCCGTTGTAATCCGTCGTGCCTATTTTTTATCCCCCACTGATTGATTGTTTGACCGGACATTAATCGTCCGGAATTGGTTCTCTGAAAGGATCTTCTCTGCCTACAAACAGGGAGGAACAGGAAGATCTCTCTCTTTGCAGATAGTGAAGGGTAGGTAGCGCAGGCTTTTGCCCCCGTTGTAACCCGTCGCGCCTATTTTTATTCCTCATTTGATTGATTGATTGATTGTTTGTCCGAACACTGATTGTTTGGAATTGGTTCTCTCTTTGGGTATTCCCTATTTGCGAATACTGTAGAATAGAAATATTCTATCTAGTCTCCGCAAAGTAGTGAAGGATAGGTAGTGCAGACTTTTGTCCCCGTTGTAACCCGTCATGCCTATCTTCTCCCCATTATTCAGTAGTTGGTTCAGCCCGGACCATTTATTAGAGGTAGACCATCTGGCTCCACCGGAGGACACCCCTAATAAAAAGGACATATATAAAGAAAAATGCGGATTAGCCGCTGTATCGTGCTAGCAAATTAAAGAACATAAAAATCGTTAGGAAAAGCAAAAGGAATCGAGCAAAATCAGTAGGCCACTGATGAGATCTCTTTTCGACCTCGCTGAAATGGAAACATTAGGAACAACCCCTCAGGAAATATGAAACTAGTGAGAAGAGCCGAACTCGACGCTATGACTGCAAGACAGCTCGGCTCCACCGCCCACCCCGCCCAAATAACGACAAACCCTAGGCAAATATTAGAAATATACAACACTCCAGCAAGGGAACATGTTAAAACGTTTTATTTTACAACTATATATTAAACAACTATTTACATGGCAAACGGCTGCAACACCAAACCCACAATGCAATTCGCCGCCTGCTTGACGCCGTTCCTGTCCCTCCTTGCGAAAAGTAGCAATATTGTGCTACTTTGGGCTACTTTTTAGTAGGTCTTTGGGCGTTAGAAAGTCTACAAAAGCCATCAGCTGGCGAGGTAGCGTCGGTGGCGGCCTGGGGTAGAGGGCCATTGCGCGAACAGCCCAGAGACGACACCACGCGCCGAGGCCTGCCCCCAGGATGTATCAGCGTTCCGCTCGACGAGCCCCGTGGTTGGCTGACCGGGGGACCCGCTCCTGTGGCCGTGGCAAAGAGCGGCTGGCCGCCATCGACCGGAGAAGTCGTGGGGTGAATGGCCCGGCCCGGAATGTACTGGTCCTCCCATTTCCTTCTTCTCCCGGCGCCTTGCAGGCCACGGGGGGAGGGATGTCTTGCATATGCCTCCGACCCCCCCCCCCTCTTTCATCGCCTGGTCCAGCCATAACGAATATCAGCGAGACGGCGTGGGGTGCACTGGGAGGGAGAGGCGGCGCAGACGAGCCTCTCCCACCTCCCCAGGTGGAGGCTCCTCAGCTGCACCCCCAACGCTCCACGCACCCGGCAAAGGGTTTGTCCACTCTTGCGGTGCAGCGACGCTCCACTCACCCAGCAGGGTCTCGTCCACTGCAGCGGTGCAACGACGCCTCGCCCGGCAGGCTGGAATCCGTCTGCTTTTTCGACCCAGTGACTGCCGGTAGCTGCAGAACTCCTAAAAATGGCGGTCGACTCTGCAGGAATGAGCCTGGCGTGCAAGGATGGCCTGGTCGCTGGCCAGCTAGAAAACGAGTCCCCCGTCCAGAAGCGTTCTCCTCAGCTTTGAAGATTCTACGAGAACTGCAGGGGCCCCAGGCCCCCGATGGGGAACGACTGCCATGATTGCCCGCAGAACAACCAAGACGTAGCCACGAGACGTTGGCGCCCTCATGCTGGCGCCAGCCTCAGTTTTGAATGACCAAAAATACTGCAGACTACCGATTTGATCAGTTCCGGTGGAACATCAGTATGACCCGGTAGGAAAGATTGTTGCCACCTCCCTTTTCTTTGATTGATGGTTCATGTCACCGGTCCCTTCTGTTGCCCCTTAACGAAACTTCTGGACTGCCGAAAGAGGTTCTGGTCCGACCACGAGTTGGTGGAGACATTTTGACTATACTTGGACCCACCTGACCCCACCCAAAATGGCGCCGGTACAAACGAAACCCGCAACTCCCTGTTGTGTTCCGGATGCTCAGATTTTGATATCATGAGATATGTATGCAGTTTTTTTGAAGCACATGGCGGGAGGGGATGAGTATTGATTGAACATTCGGACAATGATTTGATATTAAGTTCTGACGCGTCATTGATTACAGTATTATTGAAAGTTCGAATTTTCAACACTTATGGTACTTGCCCACAATGAATTTTCGATATGATTTTTTTGCACTTATCGTACCTTGATGAAATAAAACGACCACCGACTCAGTTACGTTTTCCTCAAATAAATATGCCCTCAGGTACAGTTCCAGTCTGCTCCGTGGCCGACCCACGTGGTTGTAGGCCTGCATTTGTACGTCAGCATTTTTTAAATAAAAGTTTTGTGAAAAGCAAATATAGTCGTAGCTCTTGGATTTGTAAGTTCGAATACATGACCATTGTTTCCGATATACGTAAAATACAGGCAAAATAAAGCAATTCGATCACTTAAAGGTTAAAAAGCAAAGTACCCAGAAATATTGCAAATATGAATGGTCCAAGTTCGTTGCGTGTGTTGTGTTTTTTTCATTTTATTTGACTTTTGTGCAACATAAAGCAACCGACAAAGGTCCCGATGTTCTGTTTTTCTTTATATGCCACCTATCTCAGGGAAATTGTTTCAGATGCCCATAAGCCAGACCAGGTACCACTGTAGACCACCCCTCCTCCTCGAAGGTAGAACACGAGTTCACCCCCACTTTGCACTGACTGCCCTTTTGTTTCGACCCCCCCCCCACACAAGATCCGCAATACCACACGTGGGCGATCTATGCAATATACAGTCCATCAATGATTATGCCTCCCGCACCACCAGTCCCTCTGGGCTTAAAACGCCGAGATGGAAGGGACTGCACCCCGCGGAGATAGGTCGAATACGTGGTAAGTAAAACCTTTTGGGTTTATGCGCGCGGATGTGTTTTAAGCGCTGCCCCCACCCCTTCTTCTTCCCCTTCTTTCTGCAGGTCGCATCGGAACATCGACTAAAGTGTGGAGAAGACCTAAGCAACGCGAATTTGGGTGATATGAATGCAGGCGTGTATGACCGGATGTGTGTAACTCGACTGGATATACGTTGCACGCGTTGACCTGATAAGAGAGATGTTTTTGTACGACTTGAGTGATGATTGAACGGCCGATGGAATGGGGAAAAAGGGGGTCTGAACATAGTACCTATACACGACGAACAAACATAGATATAACACTCCCTTACTTAGAAACGACCATCTCTCTCTCTCTCTCTGAACCCAGCGACTGGAGGGGTGGCCTGAAACAGAAACTTGGCGGGTTATTGCAGTATGACAAAAATATGACTCCAACCGGCCCCCGAATAATGCAACCAAGAATGACGTGCACCTACGAGTAGATTCTTACGACATGAAACTCGAAGCTGCCCATTGTTCCCCCAACTGACACCCTCCGTTGCCTCAGCCTGGATACCCATTCGCTAAAAACGATTCAAAGATCCCACCGTAAGTACTAGCCCGACCAGGTTAGTTCCCGAACAATTGACGAAAGTGTAAGTATTAGCAACAGAGACCAACAGCAAAAGACAGCCAGGCGAATTAAATAGGAAACTAAGGATGCGCAGCATGCAGGAGGAAATATCTTTGGCCAAGTACTGTTCTATGTTTTGTCTTGAGTTCTGTATGTAATACATGTACCCCCCCCGCCTGAATTCATGTGTACGTAGTATATGGATTTACGTTGTCCCTCAGTCTGTGTTTCTATATAACTTGACCCCTACTGTTTTGTGTTGTGTGCGCACTAAAATGGCCTATTATTGTACACGTTTCTCTCTCTCTTTCTTTCTCTCCATGTCGTACGTGTACCGAATAGTTCATTTGAAATGCGGACGACTCTCTCTCCGAGGGTCCCCCTGTTCCCTCTTCCTTTGTGTGGTAACGTTGTGCCCCCGCCGGCACGAGCCTAATTGGTTTTTCGAACACAAAGGTGTTCGACAAATTGCCAGAAACTAAAACAATTGTGATTTGCCATATTACTACCTCTCCTTTCCGTAAAAATGATAGAACTTGAATTGGCTATGAAGGAAAGACAGGTAAGACGACTGATGTCCCCTAATCTGGCCCTTTTTATAGGAGGATTATACGTCAGTGGCCTTCTGTTCTCAGCTCGTTAGAAACACAATCTCCTATGCCCAGATTGCCCCACCCCTCTGCACCCAAGTATGGATGTCCAAAACGTCCCCGTTCCTCCCGCTTGACCCCAGCTCCGTAAACTCGAAGTATAACTGATGACCCTGATTAACTGTTGCTCCCCGAGAAAAGAGTGTTTAGCCTCTACCTCTCTCTCATGATGATAGAAGACTGCCAGGGCTTGGGGTAGAAAAACGAGTCTCTACCGAAGGATCCGATTTCGAGTTTGATGAAGGATACAGTCAATAAGAGTCGGATCTCTCCCTGTACGTCATGAATGAACGCCAAATAGGCTTAGCACATACCCAGTAGACATGCCTGTATACATGCTCCACAGTGATAACTTCTGACTGTGACCGATGAACGAACCCCCAACTACTTAGATTTGGGACGGAATTGAAATGTATAAATATCTTCTCTTGTCAGTTCTCTAAAACCTGTTTTGTACCCATTCAAGGATACACAGTCACCGGAAGAGAGGGGCCGGACGTGACGCACAGCCTGGCCACAGATCATGAGGCACGTGTGACCTCGACCTAAGATGGAGCCGCAGAGCAACGGGACGCGGGACGATGCACCACTCTCAAACGCAGAAAATGAAGGAATGGAGGGCCGCCTTGAAGCCCTCTACTTGTTGACCAACGCGTGCCAGAAGTCCCCGCCCCTTTGAGCCCGATTGATGGACCTGCCTGCGCATCACCCTTTGCTCCCTTGGTTTGTCTCAAAGATCTGGTCCCACTCCGCCCTCTCTTCCCTCGATTATCCTACAAAACCCCCCTCTTTCCCTTTCACGTGGATTTTGACTCAGAGAGAAAGAACAGCATTTAGGTAGAATAGGGTTTGCCACGGAAGGAGAAAGAAATGCGGGTGCCCAGCATGAGGCGCCCGTAAAAAGATTAGTTAGGAAACAGGACTGTGGTCTAACAGCAGAAGACAGATCGCACCCTGCGACGTGTAAAGAAGGATCCGAGCTGGACCTATAGCTCCACCACAGGTGCTCAACAGCGCCAACGGAAGAAAACGAACTACCAGAGCCTACCAGTGATGGCTCGCTACTAAAAAGACACTGTGGCGAAAACCCCCCCTTTTTTTCGGAACTTTCTACACCCCTTGACTAATTGCCTGTATTGGACTAAATTCCTCCCTCAACCACTTTTTGCCTGTAAAATGTTTCATCGGTCACTTTTTAAATACGACAAATGTAAATTTATATGTATTCCACCTCGTATGTCGCATCAACTGCACACGGTTATATGCAAGTCCACCAGTATTGACAAACGCTATTTCATTGACAACACATGACTATATGTACACCCCGTCAGTTATGATAAACACGAAAATGACCTAACTTATGTTAAAAAGCGGCGACTGTGGAAAATGACAATGTATATGTACATAAGCGGCGTTCATTTGTGTTCACCCTCGCCACTGTTGAAGGTAAAGCGAAAGTCACGAAACAGTGGCCCCGCCATCTTGTCCCCTTTTAGGCCCCATCACGAACATAGATAGTAGCCATTTTTGTGTCATGACCTCTCTGCCCACTGCCAATAGCCTGCGTCTCTCTCTCTCCCCCCACTCCCCAGCCTCGCGAGTATTCCCCCGCGCCCTGACAGCCCCCGGTCTCTCCTGCGCAGGCCATAAACGCACCTCTAAATACGACCCTGCCTCCGTGCTGAACCCCTGCCCCCTCGCTCTTTCATCCCACCCATAGAACAGACCCTTTCGGTAACCTCTTCCTCCCTGCCCGATTGCCCGGCCTGATCCCAGGCCATCACCTAGCCCAACAGATGCAGTTTATTGCTTCCTACAGTAGGACCTCGCCTCACATCAGAGGAGCGGTGATTAATAAAGGCCTTCACACCCCTAGATCTGACCGACACCCCTGCATTCCTCCCAGGAACACCCTTCCTCTCTTCTGATGACCCCCCCCCGGCTACACCTGGCCTCTCGACCCAGTCCCAAGTCATAAAACTAGGTCTCGTGGATGTACCCCCCCCGGCCCCGCACAGCAAAACGTGATCTTATCGCCTGCCCAACCTTAGATCAGACCACCCCCTCCTGCCCTCGTGTCCTGTTGGAATGTCCGGCTGCAGATTGCAATCACATGTTACATTTGGGAGGGGAAAACAACATCAGAGCGACCGGTATGGGAATAGGCCTGGAGCTGGGATCCCAAACATGCCCTTTTTGTACTTCAAAGTGTCTTTATTGCAATAAGGAATGTTTGTGCATCATAAACGTGTGTATAAAAGACGGAGCCGTAGAGAAACTTGTTAGAGCACCTCGAGAAGATACCCTGTTGTCTGATTTGACGTGTTCTGTTCCGTCGGAAATAAACTCCTGTTTCCTGCCTTCCAGTCTCCAGCGCCTGCCTCTTTATTTGGTAATCATGAGATGGGTGAGAAGCGGCTAACGCCGGGCAAATATGGGAAAAGGGGTAATCGACCTGACCTGCCTGAACCCTTTGATTAACACTATCCGATATAATGTTTTCATTTAGGCCGTCTCCCACATTGGGGTTTCCATTAAATATATCCCTACTATCATTAATCAGATTTAAGTCGGCCATCGAGGTTAGCTCCGGGTCTATAGGCTTCTCGCTTAATTCAATCACCTGGCTATTTGTAGACACACACAGGGGAGACCCACAGACCTGGGTATGTCAATCATTTGAATCCAGGGAGCTTAGGGCTTGGTATCTGTTTTCCGTTGGGACCTCAAAAACTGGGCGATGAATAGGTGTAAAGGGTCTACTTCTATTGTTATCAAGGGGTGCTTTAATAAGATGACTATAGAGGTAGCCAAGTGGGCGCGCACATATATTATTCTCATCATGAGTTAGGGAAGCTGCTCTTAACAAGACAGTTGCAACGTGTTGAGGATGTTTAAAATTAACAATAACACAATCTCCCCTACAGGTCTTTCTGGAGTTGCCAATCCAGTTTACCCTTCTAGTGGTAAATATTTGATCAGAGTAAGCAGTTGGAAACCCACATTGCTTATGCAACCATGAGACTGTTTTATTTTTAAGGGATTCATGTGATTCCTGTTGATGCTGGGTCGGGTATTTTTCAGAGGATGGTACATTAGTTAAAACGACCACATAAGGTGCACAGTCAGGGGGGAGATTGATAAAACCTCTTTTCTTCACTTCTATCGACCGTGTCTTACTCTCTGGTGCTCTTAATGCCTGTTTTTTCTGACATACTATTGGCAGGGGATCTGGTGTGGTTACTTCAGTTACAATTAACCCTCCATTAAGTGGCTTTGATAAATCTATGCTAATTCTAGAACCCTTATCAACAGCACTCGGTCTTCCAGCCAGATTAATGTGGGTGTCCAAAAGGCCTCCTAGTCTTAGTACTTCTGCTGAAATCAGATCAAGTTTAACCACTAGAGGTTTGATAATCTTTTCTATCTTAGCATCTATAATACTGACTAAAAGATCAAATTGCTCAGTATTCATTTTAACTGTGCCTTTCTTATCCACTGGCTCCACGTCACCTTTGGTACTTTTAGGTGGAGTTTCTGCTCTTTTATTATTATTACGATTTCCCCCCGTTTAGTTTTTACTTTTCCTACCTTCCTACATGCCCTCAGTGCTCTAGGGACCGGGGTGCGCTGTACTGGGGTATCATAGGGTGCATCCTGTGGATCCTGATCAGACGCTAATTGGGCTGGCACTTCCGTTATTGAAACATCATGGTTACCAAATTTGCTGCTATCATCCAATGGTAGTACGGCCAATGGGGTAGACGGTGTAGGGGATATAGCAGATGGACTTTCCCGGCCTAACGATAATCGCCGTTCCTTGTTAATTTTATTCACCACTTTCACTAGGTAGTTATCCAGCGTAGCTGACACTGGCGGAGTTTTTACAGCTTTCTGTTTAGACATTGAAAAGACTAGCGACAGATCCTAAAATATTATAAAAGAAAAAAGCTATCATGAATTCCAAATTACAATGATGATAAAATTTATAGCTCGAGTTCCTAAAGCTTAGTAGCTCAGTTAATACTCATACACGCTGGGGGGATTCAGAAGTCTCACTTGGCAGGTAATTTCATGACCTCTGCTTCAAGGACCTAGATCTGTGGCCCAGCCCAGCCTCGGCCTGCCCCGGACTGCCATAGACTGTCCCGCCCTTGTCCCGGGCTACTCCCGGCGACGCCCGCCCGCGTCCCGCGACGCGGGGGCTGGTCTGCAATTTGAAGCGCCTCCGGGCTGCCGCTAGGGAGCCTGGGGCGGGTAGTCCAGCTCCTCCTCACAGCGGCCGCTGAGGTGGTGTAGCGGCGGCGGGAGGGAGGACCGGGAGACCCAGCGTCCGACCAGAAACAAGGTGAGGTGAATAGCTGCCCCCACACGAGTCAGGAATGCCCCCGCTCCACCTGGGCTGGTCTGCAATTTGAAGCGCCTCCGGGCTCCTGATTGGCGGTGGCGGCTGCTGCCGCTAGGGAGCCTGGGGCGGGTAGTCCAGCTCCTCCTCACAGCGGCCGCTGAGGTGGTGTAGCGGCGGTGGGAGGGAGGACAGTCAGGAATCAAAAAGGCATTGATAAAACTTAAACATCACTTGCTGTCTGCCTGTGATACACAAGGTGGAATGAGTTCTAAGTAGGAATGCTAAATACCAGAAAGTTAGTATACACTTATACAGCATATATTTACCTTTCATTATCATTGTGAAAGCATTAACTAGGCCAGATATCAATCCTCGAGATCCTCGAGATCAGAAAGAGAAGAGAGCTCTGTGAACAGCAGCAGCCGGATGGATGATCAACCACAAATAAAAGCAAACCCAGATGTAAAATGGGATCCAGGCAGGGAGAAAACAAAAAAAGTGATGGGTCTCTGGGAGAAGAGAGCCTTTACAATCACAAACTGTTCCCAGACAGAGCCATGAATGCAGTGTGGTTAAGTATGCTCTACATAGGCCTACCTGGTAGTGACACTACACTAGGAAGTTCCCACCTCTACAGTGGTTAGCATTCTAGCTGCTCTCAAATGCCAATGTTCCTCCTACCAAAGTCTCCAAGCCCTCATCCTGTCTAAATCATGTAATTCTGATGTGGAATGGTGATGCAATAGCAGGTTTTTAGCACATTTCCATTTAAAAGAGCAGCTCCTTAACCCCTTCCCAGTCACTTCTGTGTAGAAAGACTGAGAGTCACTCAGATAGGTATGTTTCACTGATATCAATTCACAACCTCACCCTTGAGAAGTGTATTACTGTGATTGTTGTAGCTCAAATCTGCCAACTTGTCTGCATATGCCTAGGCACTATACTAATAACATTCTTATATTTTATGTGACATGACCTAAAATGTTCTCATAAATATTGTTGGACAGGCCCCATGAAGGGCTCGCTCCCTCCCCGCATGACAGGGCCCTGGTACCGGCCTTCCAGGTACTACCCGCAGAAGCAACCCCCAACCCGTCCCCCATGGGACGTCTGCTCCTGGGAATCCCTGTGTCCCTGGCCTGGGCCACCGTCAGCACCCTTGCCCGGGCCAGCCGCCATCTTAGACACTGCGCCACGAGGCCGCGTGGCCTCAGCTCGACCCCAACCCCGGGCCTGGCCAGGTCCCGACATCCCGGCACCACCCTCCACCCAGGAGGTGAACGGACCACTTGGCAGGTCAATGGGAGTAAGAGGTGTCGATGGCTCTCTCCCGCCAGGTGCCGATCACCCCCAGCCTCCCCGGGCGCTGGCTCCACCCCCCTGCTGGGTGTCTTGACTCCCTCATCCCGGACCTCCCGACCTCCAAGAGCGAGGGTCCGGACATCAAAGAGTGCCAGACCTATAACTGAGGCAGCCCCAGAACAGGAAGGCAGTTGTATCCTGGAGTCGAGAGACACCGCGACGAACTCATCCTTGACGGACTGCTGGCGCTGCCGCAGCCCTGCCTTGTGAACTATTGTCCTGCCTGCTGGCGCTGCCGCGGCCTTCTGCAACCTTCATCCTCGTGGGACCTGCTGGCGCTGCCGCGGCCCGTTGTAACCTTCATCCTCGTGGGACCTGCTGGCGCTGCCGCGGCCCGTTGCAACCTTCATCCTCGTGGGACCTGCTGGCGCTGCCGCGGCCCGTTGTAACCTTCATCCTCGTTGGGACCTGCTGGCGCTGCCGCGGCCCGTTGCCACCTACGACCTCTTCGGGACCTGCTGGCGCTGCCGCGGTCTGACCCGTCCGAACACCAAGCTCGAGGATTGTGAGCTAACACCGTTCCACCGCCGTACCTACGGGTACCAAGACTGTCCCGCTACCCCCTTCCCTAATAGAGACTAGAATTGAGAGGATCATCGTGTCCTGATCTCATTGTATCGTACTACCTTACTTCAAGAACTGCCTATAAAAGGTGTTAATCTGATCTTCGTGTGGTGTCCATCTGTGGGGGGGGAGTTACTTGTCTGTACGATCGCTGGGGACGGCCCTCACCGGAGGCCTCTCCCCTTGTGCTCGGCCGACCCTCCAGGTCCCCGTCTAACATTGGTGGCCAGCGGCGCGATCCGAACCAACGCGTACCGTACAGATAGTAACTCACCCTACGACTAAACCACAATGACGACCAAAGAGAGCGGATCGGCAGAGAAGTTCCAGATGGAAAAGCTGGAGGAATACAGCCACCGAGAGCTAAAACAATTTTGCATGGACTTAGGCATTGCTACCACCGGGCTAAGCACAAAAGAAGACTTCAAAAACGCCCTAGAGGCCTGGACAGAGACGAATACTGCCACACCCTGGGACCTCGAAGCCCCGGAAGTCAACACCACCCTGACGGAAGAACGGAGAACAGGTCCCTCCCGAGAAGAGATCCAGGAGCGGGAAAAAAATAGACTACACGAGCTGGACTTGGCACGGCTCAAATTAGACGGAGAATTGAAGCTGGCGGAACAGAAAATAAACTTAGAACACTTACGGCTCAGAGAAGAGCGAGAGGAAAAACAGAGACAGAGGGATCTCGAAGAAAAAAGACTGGCATACGAACACGAGTGCAAACTAGCAGAGATAGAAATACGCAAACTGAACACAAACCATGGGGTGCCCGAGCCACCGCGCTCCCCGGGTACTACCGAACAGAAGGTCCACATCCCCAAGGATGTGGTCCGAGAATACCACCGGAACGACGACATACAGCAGTGGTTCAAGGCCTACGAGATCGCCATGACGGCCCACCGGATCGCTCGAAGTGACTGGGGAGCTGGGCTATGGGGAAGATTCGTCAATGAGGGCCGTGATGCCCTGCTGCAGCTTCCGGACCATCAAATGACGTCCTATGACCACATGAAGGCCGCCCTCCTCAGCCGATATGGGCTTACGCCCGAAATGTACCGCCAGAGGTTCCGCAACTGCACCCGGATCCCAGGTACAACTTGGTTGGAGTACGTAAACTATTTCAGCCGAGCCTTCGAGGGGTGGATCAAGGGTAACAACGTAACCACCTATGAACAACTCTTCAATCTCATTGTGTGGGAGCACCTCTCCAACAACTGTTTCGTCAAGCTCAGGCAGCACCTCCTCGACAGTAAATTGACTGAACCACGGCAGCTCGCCACCGAGGCGGACCGGTGGGAGAGCACCCGAGTGGCCCGGAGTGGGCCGAATGAGCAGAACAGATCCAACCAAGGTCATCATCGTCCCGGAGGAGGAGGAGGAGGACCGGGCCGGGGCAGAGACGCTGTCCCGGTCACTCCCGCTAACACCACCCCGCCCCCAGCCGGCCGGGGAAACCCCCCGATGCGCCCGGGGTTCCGAGCCAACGTTACGTGTCACCGATGCCAGCGAGTCGGCCACTACGCCAGTGACCCGACCTGCCCGAAGAACCCGGCTCCCGGGCCCCGCCAGGTGGCGGCCGCCGTCCTAGGAGAAGAACAAGTCTCCGAAGACACGGAAGCATACGAGTCGGAGCAGTTCGAGTGGGAACCTGCCGCCATGACCCTGGCCTGCCTAGGGGGAAGAGACATGGTCCCGCGGACTCCCCTGCCAGCCAACACTCGGAAGTACAGCCAATGGGTGAGCATAAATGGGCGCAAGGCCGAAGCCCTGCGTGACACCGGGGCCAGTGTGACGGCCGTCCGCTGTCACCTGGTGACCCCAGAACAAATCCTGCCAAACGTTCTTTGCCCCGTCCGATCGGCAGACAATTCGGAGAGCCTGTGTCGGATGGCCTGCGTCCCCTTCGAATGGGGAGGAGTGTCCGGCATGCTAAAAGTAACTGTCCGCGACGATGCCCCCGTGGACTGCCTCCTGGGGAATGATCTCGAGAGCTCCCCGTGGGCAGCTGTTGAAAGAAGAGAGCATCTGGGGATGTTGGGTCTCCCGGACTGGGCGTGCGTGACCACCCGGTCCATGGCCACCCGCACCATCCCTAGACCGGAAGAACCCGAATGGTCAGCACCTCCTCCCCCGATCGCTCCCGAAGACGACTCCATCCATACCGACCACCCGGAACCAACCCAGAGGGGTCCGCACAGCCCCCCGAACTTCCCGACCTGGCTCAGTGGCGTCAAGAAGGGGGGCCCACCCAAGAACAATTCCGGCAGGAGCAAAAGACCTGTCCCTCCCTCGAGGGACTGCGACAGCAAGCGCTCGCCCAGGGCCAAGGAGACACCACCGGGGCCCACTGGGTTTATTGGGACAATGATCTCTTGTACAGCGAGCAGAGAATCGCAGAGCTGGGGGCCGGTCCAGTGCTGGTGGTGCCCCTCCACTTCAGAGACTTCCTGTTGAACTTGGCACATGATGTCCCCCTGGCTGGGCACCTGGGGCAAGACAAAACCTACCACCGCCTGGTGACTCACTTTTTTTGGCCCAAAATGAGAAATGACGTCTCCAACCACTGCCGGTCCTGCCCGACCTGCCAGGCCAGCGGGAAGAGCGGCCGCAAACTCAAGGCACCCCTACAACCATTCCCAGTGGTGACCACCCCGTTCGAAAGGGTGGAAATAGACATTGTGGGGCCCCTGGACCCCCAAACAGCACTAGGGCATCGCTTCATCCTGGTCCTGGTGGACCACGCCACCCGCTATCCTGAAGCGGTCCCCCTTCGTACTATAACAGCCCCAGTAGTGGGTCGAGCCTTAATGGGGATCTTTTCTCGAGTGGGCTTCCCCCGGGAAGTCGTCAGTGACAGGGGCACGAACTTTATTTCAAAGTATATGAAATCCCTCTGGCAGCAGTGCGGGGTCACTTACCGATTCACAACCCCCTATCACCCCCAGGGAAACGGACTGGTCGAGCGGTTCAACCGCACTCTCAAGGGGATGATCATGGGGCTAGAAGAACCCCTACGCCGCCAGTGGGACGTGCTACTACCGTGCCTCCTCTTCGCCTACCGAGAAGTCCCCCAGAAGTCCCTCGGCTTCAGCCCCTTCGAACTCCTGTACGGACACACCGTTCGCGGGCCTCTCAGCCTAGTGAAGGAGGAATGGGAAATGGCCCCCCTAAAATCCCCTCCAGACGTCTACAAGTACCTCCTGACCCTCCGCAATCAGACCTGGAAATTCAGGGAGATCGCCAAAGCCAATCTGGAGGCCAGTCAAGAGGACATGAAGAAGTGGTACGATCAACATGCCTCCTCCATCGAGTTTGAACCGGGTCAGCAGGTATGGGTGATGTCCCCCATCGAACCGTGTGCCTTGCAGGACAAATGGACAGGGCCCTTCAAGGTGATCGAGCGCAAGAGTCCCGTCACCTATCTCATCGACCTGGAGTCCCCCCGGAACCCCCTCCGGGTTCTCCACGCCAACAGACTCAAACCCCACTTCGTGAGCTCAGAGCTCAGCCTGCTGATGGCTACCGACAGTGGCGCAGAAGGAGACTCCGAGCCCCTCCCTGACCTACTGAGGAACCGTGAAAGAGATGGTTCGGTGGACGGGGTCCGACTCTCCGAGGCCCTGACCCCAGAGCAGCGTCAAGATTGTCGGGCCCTCCTGCTGCCGTTCGCAAACCGGTTCTCCCTCGCACCCGGAGTCACCTCCTGGTGCCTGCACGACGTGGACACTGGGGACAGTCCTCCTGTCCGACACCGGGCGTACCGAGTACCGGATCGGGTACGTACATGCATCCAAGAAGAAGTCTCCAAGATGCTCGCCCTCGGGGTCATCGAACCTTCGGACAGTCCCTGGGCCAGCCCGGTCGTCCTGGTCCCCAAGGCCGCGGCCCCGGGCACCACACCTGAGCTCCGATTCTGCATCGACTATCGGGGTCTGAACGCGGTCACCCGAACCGACGCTCACCCTATCCCCCGAGCAGATGAACTAGTCGACCGCATGGGGGCAGCCCGCTACCTAAGCATCTTCGACCTCACAGCGGGCTACTGGCAGATCGGCCTCACCCCCAGGGCCCAAGAACGTTCCGCTTTCTCCACCCCGGATGGGCACTACCATTTCAGAGTGATGCCATTCGGCATGAAGAACGCTCCAGCCACTTTTCAAAGACTGGTGAACCAGGTATTGGCGGGCCTCGAGGAATTCAGCGCCGCCTACCTGGACGACATCGCGGTATACAGCCGCCACTGGACAGACCACCTCCACCACCTCCGAGAGGTCCTGCAGGCCCTCCAACAGGCCGGCCTCACCATAAAGGCCAGCAAGTGCCAAATCGGCCAGGGGTCCGTGACCTACCTAGGACACCAAGTGGGGAGCGGTCTGGTGGCCCCCCTCCAACTCAAGGTAGCTGCCATTCAGTCCTGGCAATCCCCCGAAACACAGACCGAGGTCCGAGCCTTCCTGGGGCTCACCGGATACTACCGGCGGTTCGTGAAGGACTATGGCAGCATTGTGGGGCCCCTCACGGAACTCACGTCTAAGAACCACCCACAAAGAGTCAACTGGACTCCCGACTGTCAAGCGGCCTTCGAGAAGCTGAAGGCCGCCATGTGCACCGCTCCTGTGCTCCAGGCCCCCGACTACAGCCGCGAGTTCATCGTTCAGACCGATGCCTCCGACCATGGTATTGGGGCCGTCCTCTCCCAACTGAACTTCGAAGGAGTCGACCAACCAGTGGCCTTCATCAGCAGACGCCTACTGCCCCGAGAACAGCGCTGGAGCACCATTGAGCGAGAGGCCTTCGCAGTAGTATGGGCCCTCAAGAAGCTCCGGCCTTACCTCTTCGGAACCCACTTCCGGGTACAAACAGATCATCGGCCCCTGCAATGGCTCATGCAAATGCGGGGGGAGAACCCCAAACTATTGCGATGGTCCATCTCCCTGCAGGGGATGGACTTCACTGTAGAGCATCGCCCTGGTCAAGACCACGCCAACGCGGACGGCCTGTCCCGCTTTTTCCGCCTCGACGAGGAAAGTCCCCAAGAGGATGGGTGACTCTCCCCGCCTTCAGCTGGGGGGGACGCATGTTGGACAGGCCCCATGAAGGGCTCGATCCCTCCCCGCATGACAGGGCCCTGGTACCGGCCTTCCAGGTACTACCCGCAGAAGCAACCCCCAACCCGTCCCCCATGGGACGTCTGCTCCTGGGAATCCCTGTGTCCCTGGCCTGGGCCACCGTCAGCACCCTTGCCCGGGCCAGCCGCCATCTTAGACACTGCGCCACGAGGCCGCGTGGCCTCAGCTCGACCCCAACCCCGGGCCTGGCCAGGTCCCGACATCCCGGCACCACCCTCCACCCAGGAGGTGAACGGACCACTTGGCAGGTCAATGGGAGTAAGAGGTGTCGATGGCTCTCTCCCGCCAGGTGCCGATCACCCCCAGCCTCCCCGGGCGCTGGCTCCACCCCCCTGCTGGGTGTCTGGACTCCCTCATCCCGGACCTCCCGACCTCCAAGAGCGAGGGTCCGGACATCAAAGAGTGCCAGACCTATAACTGAGGCAGCCCCAGAACAGGAAGGCAGTTGTATCCTGGAGTCGAGAGACACCGCGACGAACTCATCCTTGACGGACTGCTGGCGCTGCCGCAGCCCTGCCTTGTGAACTATTGTCCTGCCTGCTGGCGCTGCCGCGGCCTTCTGCAACCTTCATCCTCGTGGGACCTGCTGGCGCTGCCGCGGCCCGTTGTAACCTTCATCCTCGTGGGACCTGCTGGCGATGCCGTGGCCCGTTGCAACCTTCATCCTCGTGGGACCTGCTGGCGCTGCCGCGGCCCGTTGTAACCTTCATCCTCGTTGGGACCTGCTGGCGCTGCCGCGGCCCGTTGCCACCTACGACCTCTTCGGGACCTGCTGGCGCTGCCGCGGTCTGACCCGTCCGAACACCAAGCTCGAGGATTGTGAGCTAACACCGTTCCACCGCCGTACCTACGGGTACCAAGACTGTCCCGCTACCCCCTTCCCTAATAGAGACTAGAATTGAGAGGATCATGGTGTCCTGATCTCATTGTATCGTACTACCTTACTTCAAGAACTGCCTATAAAAGGTGTTAATCTGATCTTCGTGTGGTGTCCATCTGTGGGGGGGAAGTTACTTGTCTGTACGATCGCTGGGGACGGCCCTCACCGGAGGCCTCTCCCCTTGTGCTCGGCCGACCCTCCAGGTCCCCGTCTAACAAATATCATATCACCTCTTATTTTGCACATTCAGCAACATATTTCCGCTTCTCCACTTACTGTGCTAATATGTGGACTGGCGTCAGAGAGCAGATGGATGTTAGGCTATCACCATGCCAGTTGAGAATTGTCTAAGCATATTTCACTCTGCATAAATCTGAGGATGTTAAAGATGTGATTCACCCTTTTACCACTGTACTAAACAGTCTTTCATATCATGTCTATGTTTGCTTATAACTCATAACAGTCTACCAGTAGCTGTCACCCATGCGAGGGCATCGAGTATGTTCATTTACTTAGTAACACGTTATGCCGAGTCCTCCATTTTTAGGTTTCGTCTGCCGAAGGCTGCGCTCTGCGCAGCTTTTCGGCGCAGGCGAAATCTATTGTTTACAATATGGGCTTCAGGAACGTCCCCCGGCTCCCATTGGCTAGCTCCATAAATGGAGGCTAGCCATTGGGAGCCGGATCTGTCCGTCAAGGCCGGACCAGATTCGGGGGCGTTTCGGCGATGTTTTTCTCATCCTGCCTCTTTTCTGACGTCATGTGGCTGTGGGTGTGTATTTTTTTTTTTTTGTCCTGTGATGTTTTCGTCATTTTGAAAAAGCCTTTGGCCGAAGTGGTTGGCGAGTTTGAAGTTGTTGTTATTTCCAATGCCCCGTCTCATGTTGTCTTTTGTTCTGAAATGCCTCGTGTTGTCAATGTTTATGTTTGCACAGTATGCTTCTAACACGTTTATTTGTTTGGCTCGTGAATTCAGTTGTAGTTTTCATCAAGATAAAGGTGAGTGCAGCACTTGCGAAATGCCCCGTGTTGTGAATGTTTACTTTTGCACAGTATGCTCCTAACACGTTTATTTTTTTTTCAGAGTATGCTTCTGACACGTTTTATTTTTTTATTTCAGATTTGGCTCGTGGCTGGCTTGTGGCCGTTTTCGAGTCCAGAGTGCTAGGGAGTGCAGAGTGCTAGGGAGTGCTAGGGAGTGCAGAGTGCTAGGGAGTGCAGAGTGCTAGGGAGTGCAGAGTGCTAGGGAGTGCTAGGGAGTGCAGAGTGCTAGGGAGTGCTAGGGAGTGCAGAGTACTAGGGAGTGCAGAGTGCTAGGGAGTGCAGAGTGCTAGGGAGTGCAGAGTGCTAGGGAGTGCTAGGGAGTGCTAGGGAGTGCCGAGTGCTAGAGTGCTAGGGAGTGCTAGGGAGTGCAGAGTGCTAGGGAGTGCAGAGTGCTAGGGAGTGCATAGTGCTAGGGAGTGCAGAGTGCTAGGGAGTGCAGAGTGCTAGGGAGTGCTAGGGAGTGCAGAGTGCTAGGGAGTGCAGAGTGCTAGGGAGTGCTAGGGAGTGCAGAGTGCTAGGGAGTGCAGAGTGCTAGGGAGTGCGGAGTGCTAGGGAGTGCAGAGTGCTAGGGAGTGCAGAGTGCTAGGGAGTGCAGAGTGCCAGGGAGTGCAGAGTGCCAGGGAGTGCTAGGGAGTGCAGAGTGCTAGGGAGTACTAGGGAGTGCAGAGTGTTAGGGAGTGCAGAGTGCATAGGGAGTGCAGAGTGCATAGGGAGTGCATAGGGAGTGCAGAGTGCATAGGGAGTGCAGAGTGCGGAGTGCATAGGGAGTGCAGAGTGCATAGTGCATAGGGAGTGCAGAGTGCAGAGGGCATAGGGAGTGCAGATTGCAGAGTGCATAGGGAGTGCAGAGTGCATAGGGAGTGCAGAGTGCATAGGGAGTGCAGAGTGCATAGGGAGTGCAGAGTGCATCGGGAGTGCAGAGTGCATCGGAAGTGCAGAGTGCATCGGGAGTGCAGAGTGCATAGGGAGTGCAGAGTGCATAGGGAGTGCAGAGTGCATAGGGAGTGCAGAGTGCATAGGGAGTGCATAGTGCAGAGTGCATAGGGAGTGCAGAGTGCATAGGGAGTGCAGAGTGCATAGGGAGTGCAGAGTGCATCGGGAGTGCAGAGTGAATCGGGAGTGCAGAGTGAATCGGGAGTGCAGAGTGCATAGGGAGTGCAGAGTGCATAGGGAGTGCAGAGTGCATAGGGAGTGCAGAGTGCATAGGGAGTGCAGAGTGCATAGGGAGTGCAGAGTGCATAGGGAGTGCATAGTGCAGAGTGCATAGGGAGTGCAGAGTGCGTAGGGAGTGCAGAGTGCAGAGTGCATAGGGAGTGCAGAGTGCATAGGGAGTGCAGAGTGCATAGGGAGTGCAGAGTGCATAGGGAGTGCAGAGTGCAGAGGGCATAGGGAGTGCAGGTTGCAGAGGGCATAGGGAGTGCAGGTTGCAGAGTGCATAGGGAGTGCAGAGTGCATAGGGAGTGCAGAGTGCATAGGGAGTGCAGAGTGCAGAGTGCATAGGGAGTGCAGAGTGCAGAGTGCATAGGGAGTGCAGAGTGCATAGGGAGTGAAGAGTGCATAGGGAGTGCAGAGTGCATAGGGAGTGCAGAGTGCATAGGGAGTGCAGAGTGCATAGGGAGTGCAGAGTGCAGAGTGCATAGGGAGTGCATAGGGAGTGCAGAGTGCATAGGGAGTGCAGAGTGCATAGGGAGTGCAGAGTGCATAGGGAGTGCAGAGTGCAGACGGAGTGCAGAGTGCATAGGGAGTGCAGAGTGCATAGGGAGTGCAGAGTGCATAGGGAGTGCATAGTGCATAGGGAGTGCAGAGTGCATAGGGAGTGCAGAGTGCATAGGGAGTGCATAGTGCAGAGTGCATAGGGAGTGCATAGTGCAGAGTGCAGCAGAGTGCAGAGTGCATAGGGAGTGCAGAGTGCATAGGGAGTGCAGAGTGTATAGGGAGTGCAGAGTGTATAGGGAGTGCAGAGTGCATAGGAAGTGCAGAGTGCGTAGGGAGTGCAGAGTGCATAGGGAGTGCAGAGTGCATAGTGCATAGGGAGTACATAAGGAGTGCAGAGTGCATAGGGAGTGCAGAGTGCATAGGGAGTGCAGAGTGCATAGGGAGTGCAGAGTGCATAGGGAGTGCAGAGTGCATAGGGAGTGCAGAGTGCATAGGGAGTGCATAGGGAGTGCAGAGTGCAGAGTGCATAGGGAGTGCAGAGTGCAGAGTGCATAGGGAGTGCAGAGTGCATAGGGAGTGCAGAGTGCATAGGGAGTGCAGAGTGCATAGGGAGTGCAGAGTGCATAGGGAGTGCAGAGTGCAGAGTGCATAGGGAGTGCATAGGGAGTGCAGAGTGCATAGGGAGTGCAGAGTGCATAGTGCATAGGGAGTGCATAGTGCAGAGTGCATAGGGAGTGCAGAGTGCATAGGGAGTGCAGAGTGCACAGTGCATAGGGAGTGAAGAGTGCACAGTGCATAGGGAGTGAAGAGTGCACAGTGCACAGGGAGTGCAGAGTGCACAGTGCATAGGGAGTGCAGAGTGCACAGTGCATAGGGAGTGAAGAGTGCACAGTGCATAGGGAGTGAAGAGTGCACAGTGCATAGGGAGTGATGAGTGCACAGTGCATAGGGAGTGCATAGTGCATAGCGAGTGCAGAGTGCATAGGGAGTGCAGAGTACATAGGGAGCGCAGAGTGCATAGGGAGTGCAAAGTGCATAGGGAGCGCAGAGTGCAGAGTGCATAGGGAGTGCAGAGTGCATAGGGAGTGCAGAGTGCATAGGGAGTGCAGAGTGCATAGGGAGTGCAGAGAGCATAGGGAGTGCAGAGTGCCTAGGGAGTGCAGATTGCATAGGGAGATTCAACAATGTGTATAGGGAGTTACCCTTTCTGGCAGGAAAAGGATTGGGTCAACAATCTAACAAAAAGAGGGTTCCTTCTCCTGGGAGTAAATAATGCTTAAGATCCCAACTGGGGGATGATTTGCAATAAAGGAATGGGTTGCAGTGTTACGCTGATTACCAAATTTACAACTCAATATGTATGGACCATAAAGATATCATTAAAACCATGAGGCATACTTGTTAGTTAAAACATTTTCATACATTTATTAGAATAAGTAATCTTAGGTAGTAGTATGTACAAATCATATACACAATTTTATTCACACATTTAAAAAAGGTTATTCAAGGAATAATTAAAAAACATTTAAAACTTCACTAATTTGGTACTTAAACATAAACATTACATAATCATATTCATAAAACAAAAAATTGTTACAAGAACGAAATTGTCGACGCGGCGTTTCGGTGCTTTTTTTTCTATTCTGCACCTTCTTCAAGGACTCGTTCACAGCTTAATATTTTCTAGCAAACATATCATAATACATATCGTTAGGTCCAGATTTTTTCACAGTTGCACTTAGATTTATATCGCATGTTTAAACTGTTTTTCCTCTATTTGGTAACCCCGAACACTTTGCAACCCCAGATCGTACGTTACTATATTCTCATATCTTTAGCGAGAGTATAGTGGATTATTGTCATCACTAGTCTAGTGTCCATGTCTTGGTTTTATTTTCTTGACATGAATAGGCAAAAGATTAGCTTTTCGTGCCACAAAGATTTTTTATGTATTATTGTTATTATTCTAGGCCATTATATTCAGTATTATTCTTTACAGCCCATCGTTGTCTTTAACTTGCCCAGGTTTAGTCTTTCCTGGTTTTGTTGTTATAGGTATTTCTGAGCACGTATTCCTCTGCTCATGTTGCTTTCATTCTTTACTGTTATAGGAAAGATATGTCTAGTTTTAAATTAGCTCTATTTATTCAGGGAGTGTTGTATTTACGAGGAGCAGTCATGTGTAACTCTACCTTGTTTCTGTGATGTGTTGAAAAACTTTCCCCGGGTTTTGAAGAAAATGGACCAACTTCAATCCTATTGCAAGGATACATTTATATTATAAAGGTGGTCTCTTTGTTAGTAAATTCCACACATTCCGAATTGTCAGATTTATTATTTTTATTTATCTAACATTCTCTCCATCTCTAATCGGTTTTGCTACTTCAAATTAGCCAGGTTAAAAATCATCACAGTTAAGTTATAATTTCTCTAAGGTGAAGATTCACTTTTGTGTTGCATGTGATTGTCCCTCACCCGCATCTCTGGTTTTTCAAAGAGTTATTTAAAAATTATTAAAAAATATTTTAAAAGATATCTTATTCTCAAGCTTACCGATCCTATTTCCTTGATCGTTGTAGTAGTGGGGGGGAAGCCTCTGGGAGCTACCTTATGCTATTCCGTCCAGCACTTTCACTGCAGGGCAAATGATATTGCTGGTTGGTTTTTAATTTATATATGATTTACTTTTACTAGCCTCACTCTAAGGGCTGATATTAAGTCATGGTTTCCTTACCTCTGTGTAGGCAGGAATCTTTTAAGCGGTTAACTCTTGCATGTATTCATCATGGAATCAAGGGTCACTTTCTTTAAGCTTTTTTTAAAATTAGCTGTTCACTCTAGAGAAAATAATAAAGTATAGAATTCACTACTTATTCTGTATTAGAGCTAGTTTCTATCTGTAGTTGCTGCTAAAGCTTTTGGTGGAGACACCCTTCTCTTACTTACTTATAGCTGGCAGCTGATCTGCGTGGCGTCCTCCTCCTCCCAAGGTTGGTTTCTAATGACTAGCTCTTAATCTGTGTTTAGTATTTATACTCTCCTTAATTGGTAGATTTTTAACACCTGTTTGGTGTTGTTGATGATTAGAGTGTGCTTAGGGATGGATAGAGCAAACCCGTCGCCATCTTGTAGTGTGTTTTTATTCATGTACTTCACACCCTCAAGTCGTTTGTTGCAGACTTATGGGTTCCTGTACTGTTTTTTGTCTATTTCTTAGTGATCCTGTAGAAATGTGTTTTCTAAAGACCTGCTCTTATTATCCGTGTTCGTTATGCCGTAAAAATAACTAAAATGAATTAGGAAGCCTGCTATCATTTCTCATTATCTGTATTTGGACAATTATTTGTTTATTTTATTAAGCGCCTCTGTTTTAGTAAGCCAGGTTAAAGCATCAGTTAATTCTTTACCTGAACACGATGTATTTCGGCCGATTCTAAAAGCGGCCGCCATCTTGAAAGGGGGAATAAGTAACGGAAAACATTTATCGTATTCTCATCCCTACTCTACAGTGGCTGTTTCTTAGCTACCATTCCCAATGTTTGTATGGCCCATATAGACCTATTCGAATTGGGTTATTTTGTATACACATGTTTTAGTTATATATAGTTAAATGTGTAAATAATCGCCGTCTGACCCTCGTCCTTCGTTCCCACTTCAAAATGGCGGCCGAAAATAGACGGCGATTGTTTACACATTTAACTATATATAACTAAAACATGTGTATACAAAATAACCCAATTCGAATAGGTCTATATGGGCCATACAAACATTGGGAATGGTAGCTAAGAAACAGCCACTGTAAAGTAGGGATGAGAATACGATAAATGTTTTCCGTTACTTATTCCCCGTTTCAAGATGGCGGCCGCTTTTAGAATCGGCCGAAATACATCGTGTTCAGGTAAAGAATGAACTGATGCTTAAACCTGGCTTACTAAAACAGAGGCGCTTAATAAAATAAACAAAAAATTGTCCAAATACAGATAATGAGAAATGATAGCAGGCTTCCTAATTCATTTTAGTTATTTTTACGGCATAACGAACAAGGATAATAAGAGCAGGTCTTAGAAAACACATTTCTACAGGATCACTAAGAAATAGACAAAAAACAGTACAGGAACCCATAAGTCTGCAACAAACGACTTGAGGGTGTGAAGTACATGAATAAAAACACACTACAAGATGGCGACGGGTTTGCTCTATCCATCCCTAAGCACACTCTAATCATCAATGTTGGACAGGCCACATGAAGGGCTCGCTCCCTCCCCGCAGGACAGGGCCCGGGCCACCGTCAGCACCATTGCCCGGCCCAGCCGCCATCTTGGACACGGCACCACGCGGCCGCGCGGCCTCAGCCCGACCCCAACCCTGGGCCTGGCCAGGCCCCGACATCCCGGCACCACCCTCCACCCAGGAGGTGAACGGACCACTTGGCAGGTCAATGGGAGTAAGAAGTGTCGATGGCTCTCCCCCGCCAGGTGCCGAGCACCCCCAGCCTCCTCGGGCGCTGGCTCCACCCCCCTGCTGGGTGTCTGGACTCCCTCATCCCAGACCTCCCGACCTCCAAGAGCGAGGGTCCGGACATCAAAGGGCGCCAGACCTATAACTGAGGCCGCCCCAGGACAGGAAGGCAGTTGTATCCTGGAGTCGAGAGACACCGCGACGAACTCATCCTTGACGGACTGCTGGCGCTGCCACAGCCCTGCCTTGTGGACTATTAGCCTGCCTGCTGGCGCTGCCGCGGCCCTCTGCAACCTTCATCCTCGTGGGACCTGCTGGCGCTGCCGCGGCCCTCTGCAACCTTCATCCTCGTGGGACCTGCTGGCGCTGCCGCGGCCCTCTGCAACCTTCATCCTCGTGGGACCTGCTGGCGCTGCCGCGGCCCGTTGTAACCTTCATCCTCGTGGGACCTGCTGGCGCTGCCGCGGCCCGTTGCAACCTGCATTCTCGTGGGACCTGCTGGCGCTGCCGCGGCCCGTTGTAACCTTCATCCTCGTTGGGACCTGCTGGCGCTGCCGCGGCCCGTTGCCACCTACGACCTCTTCGGGACCTGCCGGCGCTGCCGCGGTCTGACCCATCCGAACACCGAGCTCGAGGATTGTGAGCTATCACCGTTACACCTCCGTACCCGTGGGTACCAAGACTGTCCCGCTACCCCCTTCCCTTACTAGAGACTAGAATTGAGAGGATCATCGTGTCCTAATCGCCTTGTATCGTACCACTCTACTACCAGAAGTGCCTATAAAAGGTGTTACCCTGATCTTTGTGTGGTGTCCATCTGTGGGGGGGAAGTTACCTGTCTGTGCGATCACTGTGCTCGGCCGACCCTCCAGGTCCCCGTCTAACATTGGTGGCTAGCGGCGCGATCCGAACCAACGCGTACCGTACAGACAGTAACTCACCCTACGACTAAAACCACAATGACGACCAAAGAGAGCGGATCGGCGGAGAAGTTCCAGATGGAAAAGCTGGAAGAATACACCCACCGAGAGCTCAAACAATTTTGCATGGACTTAGGCATTGCTACCACCGGGCTAAGCACAAAAGAAGACTTCAAAAACGCCCTAGAGGCCTGGACAGAGACAAATACCGCAACCCCCCGGGACCCCGCAGCCCCGGAAGTCAACACCACCCGGACGGAGGAACGGAGAACAGGCCCTTCCCGTGAAGAGATCCAAGAGCGGGAAAAAAATAGATTACACGAGTTAGACTTGGCACGACTCAGATTAGACGGAGAATTGAAACTGGCGGAACAAAAAATAAACTTAGAACACTTACGGCTCAGAGAAGAGCGAGAGGAAAAACAGAGACAGAGAGACCTCGAAGAAAAAAGACTCGCATACGAGCACGAGTGCAAACTAGCGGAGATAGAAATACGCAAACTGAACAAAAACCTAGGGGTGCCCGAGCAACCGCACTCCCCGGGTCCTACCGAGCAGAAGGTCCACATCCCCAAGGATGTGGTCCGAGAATATCACCGGAACGACGACATACAGCAGTGGTTCAAGGCCTATGAGATTGCCATGACCGCCCACCGGGTCGCTCGAAGTGACTGGGGAGCCGGTCTATGGGGGAGATTCGTCAACGAGGGTCGTGATGCCCTGCTGCAGCTTCCGGACCATCAAATCACGTCCTATGACCACATGAAGGCCGCCCTCCTCAGTCGATATGGGCTTACACCCGAAATGTACCGCCAGAGGTTCCACAACTGCACCCGGATCCCAGGTACAACGTGGTTGGAATACGTGAACTATTTCAGCCGAGCCTTCGAGGGGTGGATCAAGGGTAACAACGTAACCACTTACGAACAACTCTTCAATCTCATTGTGTGGGAGCACCTCTCCAACAACTGCTTCGTCGAGCTCAGGCAGCACCTCCTCGACAGTAAATTGACTGAACCCCGGCAGCTCGCCACCGAGGCTGACCGGTGGGAGAGCACCCGAGTGGCCCGGAGTGGGCCGAACGAACAGAACAGAACCAACCAAGGTCATCATCGTCCCCGAGGAGGAGGAGGAGGCCCGGGCCGGGGCAGAGACGCCGTCCCGGCCGCGCCCACTAACGCCACCCCGGCCCCAGCAGGCCGGGGAAACCCCCCGATGCGCCTGGGGTTCCGAGCTAACGTGACGTGTCATCGATGCCAGCGAGTCGGCCACTATGCCAGTGACCCGACCTGCCCGAAGAACCAGGTCCCCGGGCCCCGCCAGATGGCGGCCGCCGCCCTGGGAGAAGAACCAGTCTCCGAAGACACGGAGACCTATGAGTCGGAGCAGTTCGAGTGGGAACCCGCCGCCATGACCCTGGCATGCCTGGGAGGAAGAGACATGGTCCCGCGGACTCCCCTGCCCGCCAACACTCGGAAGTACAGCCAATGGGTGAGCATCAATGGGCGCCAGGCCGAGGCCCTGCGTGACACCGGGGCCAGTGTGACGGCCGTCCGTTGTCACCTGGTGACCCCAGAACAAATCCTACCAAACGTACTTTGCCCCGTCCGATCGGCAGATAACTCGGAGAGCCTGTGTCGGATGGCCTGCGTCCCCTTCGAATGGGGAGGAGTGTCCGGCATGCTGAGAGTAACTGTCCGCGACGATGCCCCCGTGGACTGCCTCCTGGGGAACGATCTCGAGAGCTCCCCGTGGGGGCCGCTGTGGAAAGAAGAGAGCATCTGGGGATGTTGGGTCTCCCGGACTGGGCGTGCGTAACCACCCGGTCCATGGCCACCCGCACCATCCCTAGACCAGAAGAACCAGAATGGGCAGCACCTCCGCCCTCGATCACTCCAAAAGAAGACTTCCTCCAGACCGACCACCCGGACCCCACCACAGAGGGGTCCACACAGCCCCCCGAGCTTCCCGACCTGGCTCAGTGGCGTCAAGAAGGGGGACCCACCCAGGAACAATTCCGGCAGGAGCAAAAGACCTGCCCCTCCCTCGAGGGATTGCGACAGCAAGCGCTCGCCCAGAGCCAAGGAGACACCACCGGGGCCCACTGGGTTTATTGGGACAATCATCTCTTGTACAGCGAGCAGAAAATCGCAGAACTGGGGGCCGGGCGAGTGCTGGTGGTGCCCCTCCACTTCAGAGACTTCCTGTTGAACCTAGCCCATGATGTCCCCCTGGCCGGGCACCTGGGCCAAGACAAGACCTACCACCGCCTGGTGACTCACTTTTTTTGGCCCAAAATGAGAAATGACGTCTCCAACCATTGCCGGTCCTGCCCGACCTGCCAGGCCAGCGGGAAGAGCGGCCGCAAACTCAAGGCACCCCTACAACCATTCCCCGTGGTGACCACCCCGTTCGAAAGGGTGGGAATAGACATTGTGGGGCCCCTGGACCCCCGAACAGCACAGGGGCATCGCTTCATCCTGGTCCTGGTGGACCACGCCACCCGCTATCCTGAGGCGGTCCCCCTTCGTACTATAACAGCCCCAGTAGTGGGTCGAGCCTTGATGGGGATCTTCTCTCGAGTGGGCTTCCCCCGGGAAGTCGTCAGCGACAGGGGTACGAACTTCATTTCAAAGTATATGAAATCCCTCTGGCAGCAGTGCGGAGTCACTTACCGCTTCACCACCCCCTATCACCCCCAGGGGAACGGACTGGTCGAGCGGTTCAACCGCACCCTCAAGGGGATGATCATGGGGCTGGAAGAACCCCTACGCCGCCAGTGGGACGTGCTACTACCGTGCCTCCTCTTCGCCTACCGAGAAGTCCCCCAGAAGTCCCTCGGCTTCAGCCCCTTCGAACTCCTGTACGGACACCCCGTTCGCGGGCCTCTCAGCCTAGTGAAGGAGGAATGGGAAATGGCCCCCCTAAAGACCCCTCCGGACGTCTACAAATACCTCCTGACCCTCCGAAATCAGACCTGGAAATTCAGGGAGATCGCTAAAGCCAATCTGGAGGCCAGTCAAGAGGACATGAAGAAGTGGTACGACCAACATGCCTCCTCCATCGAGTTTGAACCGGGTCAGCAGGTATGGGTGATGTCCCCCATCGAACCGTGTGCCTTACAAGACAAATGGACGTGGCCCTTCAAGGTGATCGAGCGCAGGAGTCCCGTCACCTATCTCATCGACCTGGAGTCCCCCCGGAACCCCCTCCGGGTCCTCCACACCAACAGGCTCAAACCCCACTTCATGCGCTCAGAGCTCAGCCTGCTGATGGCGACCGACAGTGGCACAGAAGGAGACTCCGAGCCCCTCCCTGACCTACTGAGGACTCGGGAAAGAGATGGCTCGGTGGACGGGGTCCAACTCTCCGAGGCCCTGACCCCAGAGCAGCGTCAAGATTGCCGGGCCCTCCTGCTGCCGTTCGCAAACCTGTTCTCCCTTGCACCCGGAGTCACCTCCTGGTGCCTGCACGACGTGGACACGGGGGACAGTCCTCCTGTCTGACACCGGGCGTACCGAGTACCGGATCGGGTACGTACATGCATCCAAGAAGAAGTCTCCAAGATGCTCGCCCTCGGGGTCATCGAGCCTTCGGACAGTCCCTGGGCCAGCCCGGTCGTCCTGGTCCCCAAGGACGCGGCACCGGGCACCACGCCGGAGCTCCGATTCTGCATCGACTATCGGGGGCTGAACGCGGTCACCCGAACCGACGCTCACCCTATCCCCCGAGCAGATGAACTAGTTGACCGCATGGGGGCAGCCCGCTACCTAAGCATCTTTGACCTGACAGCGGGCTACTGGCAGATCGGCCTCACCCCCAGGGCCCAAGAACGTTCCGCTTTCTCCACCCCGGACGGGCACTACCATTTCAGAGTGATGCCCTTCGGCATGAAGAACGCTCCAGCCACCTTTCAAAGACTGGTGAACCAGGTATTGGCGGGCCTCGAAGAATTCAGCGCCGCCTACCTGGACGACATCGCGGTATACAGCCGCCACTGGGCAGACCACCTCCACCACCTCAGAGCGGTCCTGCAGGCCCTCCAACAGGCCGGCCTCACCATAAAGGCCAGCAAGTGCCAAATCGGCCAGGGGTCCGTGACCTACCTCGGACACCAAGTGGGGAGCGGTCTGGTGGACCCCCTCCAACTCAAGGTAGCTGCCATCCAGTCCTGGCAACCCCCCGAAACACAAACAGAGGTCCGAGCCTTCCTGGGGCTCACCGGATACTACCGGCGGTTTGTGAGGGACTATGGCAGCATTGTGGGGCCCCTCATGGAACTCACGTCTAAGAACAACCCAAAACGAGTCAACTGGACTCCCGACTGTCACGCGGCCTTCGAGACGCTGAAGGCCGCCATGTGCACCGCTCCGGTGCTCCAGGCCCCCGACTACAGCCGCGAGTTCATCGTGCAGACCGATGCCTCCGACCATGGTATTGGGGCCGTCCTCTCCCAACTGAACCCCGAAGGAGTGGACCAACCCGTGGCCTTCATCAGCAGACGCCTACTGCCCCGAGAACAGCGCTGGAGCACCATTGAGCGAGAGGCCTTCGCAGTGGTATGGGCCCTCAAGAAGCTCCGGCTGTACCTCTTCGGAACCCATTTCCGGGTACAGACAGATCATCGGCCCCTGCAATGGCTCATGCAGATGCGGGGGGAGAACCCCAAACTATTGCGATGGTCCATCTCCCTGCAGGGGATGGACTTCACTGTGGAGCATCGCCCTGGCCAAGACCACGCCAACGCGGATGGCCTGTCCCGCTTTTTCCGCCTCGACGAGGAAAGTCCCCAAGAAGATGGGTGACTCTCCCCGCCTTCAGCTGGGGGGGACGCATGTTGGACAGGCCACATGAAGGGCTCGCTCCCTCCCCGCAGGACAGGGCCCGGGCCACCGTCAGCACCATTGCCCGGCCCAGCCGCCATCTTGGACACGGCACCACGCGGCCTCAGCCCGACCCCAACCCTGGGCCTGGCCAGGCCCCGACATCCCGGCACCACCCTCCACCCAGGAGGTGAACGGACCACTTGGCAGGTCAATGGGAGTAAGAAGTGTCGATGGCTCTCCCCCGCCAGGTGCCGAGCACCCCCAGCCTCCTCGGGCGCTGGCTCCACCCCCCTGCTGGGTGTCTGGACTCCCTCATCCCAGACCTCCCGACCTCCAAGAGCGAGGGTCCGGACATCAAAGGGCGCCAGACCTATAACTGAGGCCGCCCCAGGACAGGAAGGCAGTTGTATCCTGGAGTCGAGAGACACCGCGACGAACTCATCCTTGACGGACTGCTGGCGCTGCCACAGCCCTGCCTTGTGGACTATTAGCCTGCCTGCTGGCGCTGCCGCGGCCCTCTGCAACCTTCATCCTCGTGGGACCTGCTGGCGCTGCCGCGGCCCTCTGCAACCTTCATCCTCGTGGGACCTGCTGGCGCTGCCGCGGCCCTCTGCAACCTTCATCCTCGTGGGACCTGCTGGCGCTGCCGCGGCCCGTTGTAACCTTCATCCTCGTGGGACCTGCTGGCGCTGCCGCGGCCCGTTGCAACCTGCATTCTCGTGGGACCTGCTGGCGCTGCCGCGGCCCGTTGTAACCTTCATCCTCGTTGGGACCTGCTGGCGCTGCCGCGGCCCGTTGCCACCTACGACCTCTTCGGGACCTGCCGGCACTGCCGCGGTCTGACCCATCCGAACACCGAGCTCGAGGATTGTGAGCTATCACCGTTACACCTCCGTACCCGTGGGTACCAAGACTGTCCCGCTACCCCCTTCCCTTACTAGAGACTAGAATTGAGAGGATCATCGTGTCCTAATCGCCTTGTATCGTACCACTCTACTACCAGAAGTGCCTATAAAAGGTGTTACCCTGATCTTTGTGTGGTGTCCATCTGTGGGGGGGAAGTTACCTGTCTGTGCGATCACTGTGCTCGGCCGACCCTCCAGGTCCCCGTCTAACAATCAACAACACCAAACAGGTGTTAAAAATCTACCAATTAAGGAGAGTATAAATACCAAACACAGATTAAGAGCTAGTCATTCGAAACAAACCTTGGGAGGAGGAGGACGCCACGCAGATCAGCTACCAGCTATAAGTAAGTAAGAGAAGGGTGTCTCCACCAAAAGCTTTAGCAGCAACTACAGATAGAAACCAGCTCTAATACAGAATAAGTAGTGAATTCTATACTCTATTATTTTCTCTAGAGTGAACAGCTAATTTTAAAAAAAGCTTAAAGAAAGTGACCCTTGATTCCATGATGAATACATGCAAGAGTTAACCGCTTAAAAGATTCCTGTCTACACAGAGGTAAGGAAACCATGACTTAATATCAGCCCTTAGAGTGAGGCTAGTAAAAATAAATCATATATAAATTAAAAACCAACCAGCAATATCATTTGCCCTGCAGTGAAAGTGGTGGACGGAATAGCATAAGGTAGCTCCCAGAGGCGTCCCCCCCACTACTACAACGATCAAGGAAATAGGATCGGTAAGCTTGAGAATAAGATATCTTTTTAAATATTTTTTAATAATTTTTAAATAACTCTTTGAAAAACCAGAGATGCGGGTGAGGGACAATCACATGCAACACAAAAGTGAATCTTCACCTTAGAGAAATTATAACTTAACTGTGATGATTTTTAACCTGGCTAATTTGAAGTAGCAAAACCGATTAGAGATGGAGAGAATGTTAGATAAATAAAAATAATAAATCTGACAATTCGGAATGTGTGGAATTTACTAACAAAGAGACCACCTTTATAATATAAATGTATCCTTGCAATAGGATTGAAGTTGGTCCATTTTCTTCAAAACCCGAGGAAAGTTTTTCAACACATCACAGAAACAAGGTAGAGTTACACATGACTGCTCCTCGTAAATACAACACTCCCTGAATAAATAGAGCTAATTTAAAACTAGACATATCTTTCCTATAGCAGTAAAGAATGAAAGCAACATGAGCAGGGGATACGTGCTCAGAAATACCTATAACAACGAAACCAGGAAAGACTAAACCTGGGTAAGTTAAAGACAACGATGGGCTGTAAAGAATAATACTGAATATAATGGCCTAGAATAATAACAATAATACATAAAAAAATCTTTGTGGCACGAAAAGCTAATCTTTTGCCTATTCATGTCAAGAAAATAAAACCAAGACATGGACACTAGACTAGTGATGACAATCATCCACTATACTCTCACTAAAGATATGAGAATATAGTAACGTACGATCTGGGGTTGCGAAGTGTTTGGGGTTACCAAATAGAGGGAAAACAGTTTAAACATGCGATATAAATCTAAGTGCAACTGTGAAAAAATCTGGACCTAACGATATGTATTATGATATGTTTTCTAGAAAATATTAAGCTGTGAACGAGTCCTTGAAGAAGGTGCAGAATAGAAAAAAAAAGCACCGAAACGCCGCGTCGACAATTTCGTTCTTGTAACAATTTTTTGTTTTATGAATATGATTATGTAATGTTTATGTTTAAGTACCAAATTAGTGAAGTTTTAAATGTTTTTTAATTATTCCTTGAATAACCTTTTTTAAATGTGTGAATAAAATTGTGTATATGATTTGTACATACTACTACCTAAGATTACTTATTCTAATAAATGTATGAAAATGTTTTAACTAACAAGTATGCCTCATGGTTTTAATGATATCTTTATGGTCCATACATATTGAGTTGTAAATTTGGTAATCAGCGTAACACTGCAACCCATTCCTTTCTTGCAAATCATCCCCCAGTTGGGATCTTAAGCATTATTTACTCCCAGGAGAAGGAACCCTCTTTTTGTTAGATTGCATAGGGAGTGCAGAGTGCATAGGGAGTGCAGAGTGCATAGGGAGTGCATAGTGCAGAGTGCATATGGAGTGCATAGTGCAGAGTGCATAGGGAGTGCAGAGTGCATAGGGAGTACAGAGTGCATAGTGCATAGGGAGTGCATAGTGCAGAGTGCATAGGGAGTGCAGAGTGCATAGGGACTGCAGAGTGCACAGTGCATAGGGAGTGAAGAGTGCACAGTGCATAGGGAGTGCACAGTGCATAGGGAGTGAAGAGTGCACAGTGCATAGGGAGTGAAGAGTGCACAGTGCATAGGGAGTGCAGAGTGCATAGGGAGTGCAGAGTGCATAGGGAGTGCAGAGTGCGTAGGGAGTGCAGAGTGCATAGGGAGTGCAGAGTGCATAGGGAGTGCATAGGGAGTGCAGAGTGCATAGGGAGTGCAGAGTGCATAGGGAGTGCAGAGTGCATAGGGAACAGAGTGCATAGGGAGTGCAGAGTGCATAGGGAGTGCAGAGTGCATAGGGAGTGCAGAGTGCATAGGGAGTGCATAGGGAGTGCAGAGTGCATAGGGAGTGCAGAGTGCATAGGGAGTGCATAGGGAGTGCAGAGTGCATAGGGAGTGCAGAGTGCATAGGGAACAGAGTGCATAGGGAGTGCAGAGTGCATAGGGAGTGCAGAGTGCATAGGGAGTGCAGAGTGCATAGGGAGTGCAGAGTGCATAGGGAGTGCAGAGTGAATAGGGAGTGCAGAGTGCATAGGGAGTGCATAGTGCAGAGTGCATAGGGAGTGCATAGTGCAGAGTGCATAGGGAGTGCAGAGTGCATAGGGAGTGCAGAGTGCATAGTGCATAGGGAGTGCATAGTGCATAGGGAGTGCATAGTGCAGAGTGCATAGGGAGTGCAGAGTGCACAGTGCATAGGGAGTGAAGAGTGCACAGTGCATAGGGAGTGCAGAGTGCACAGTGCATAGGGAGTGCACAGTGCATAGGAGGTGAAGAGTGCACAGTGCATAGGGAGTGAAGAGTGCACAGTGCATAGCGAGTGCACAGTGCATAGCGAGTGCACAGTGCATAGCGAGTGCATAGTGCATAGCGAGTGCAGAGTGCATAGGGAGTGCAGAGTGCGTAGGGAGTGCAGAGTGCATAGGGAGTGCAGAGTGCATAGGGAGTGCATAGGGAGTGCAGAGTGCATAGGGAGTGCAGAGTGCATAGGGAGTGCAGAGTGCATAGGGAACAGAGTGCATAGGGAGTGCAGAGTGCATAGGGAGTGCAGAGTGCATAGGGAGTGCAGAGTGCATAGGGAGTGCATAGGGAGTGCAGAGTGCATAGGGAGTGCAGAGTGCATAGGGAGTGCATAGGGAGTGCAGAGTGCATAGGGAGTGCAGAGTGCATAGGGAACAGAGTGCATAGGGAGTGCAGAGTGCATAGGGAGTGCAGAGTGCATAGGGAGTGCAGAGTGCATAGGGAGTGCAGAGTGCATAGGGAGTGCAGAGTGAATAGGGAGTGCAGAGTGCATAGGGAGTGCATAGTGCAGAGTGCATAGGGAGTGCATAGTGCAGAGTGCATAGGGAGTGCAGAGTGCATAGGGAGTGCAGAGTGCATAGTGCATAGGGAGTGCATAGTGCATAGGGAGTGCATAGTGCAGAGTGCATAGGGAGTGCAGAGTGCACAGTGCATAGGGAGTGAAGAGTGCACAGTGCATAGGGAGTGCAGAGTGCACAGTGCATAGGGAGTGCACAGTGCATAGGAGGTGAAGAGTGCACAGTGCATAGGGAGTGAAGAGTGCACAGTGCATAGCGAGTGCACAGTGCATAGCGAGTGCACAGTGCATAGCGAGTGCATAGTGCATAGCGAGTGCAGAGTGCATAGGGAGTGCAGAGTGCATTGGGAGTGCAGAGTGCATAGGGAGCGCAGAGTGCAGAGTGCATAGGGAGTGCAGAGTGCATAGGGAGTGCAGAGTGCATAGGGAGTGCAGAGTGCATAGGGAGTGCAGAGTGCAGAGTGCATAGGGAGTGCAGAGTGCAGAGTGCATAGGGAGTGCAGAGTGCATAGGGAGTGCGCATAGGGAGTGCTGAGTGCATAGGGAGTGCAGAGTGCATAGGGAGTGCAGAGTGCAGCGTGCATAGGGAGTGCAGAGTGCATAGGGAGTGCAGAGTGCAGCGTGCATAGGGAGTGCATAGTGCATAGGGAGTGCATAGTGCAGAGTGCATAGGGAGTGCATAGTGCAGTGCATAGGGAGTGCAGATTGCATAGGGAGTGCAGAGTGCATAGGGAACAGAGTGCATAGGGAGTGCAGAGTGCATAGGGAGTGCAGAGTGCATAGGGAGTGCAGAGTGCACAGTGCATAGGGAGTGCATAGTGCAGAGTGCATATGGAGTGCATAGTGCAGAGTGCAGAGGGAGTGCAGAGTGCATAGGGAGTGCAGAGTGCATAGGGAGTGCAGAGTGCATAGGGAGTGCAGAGTGCATAGGGAGTGCAGAGTGCATAGGGAGTGCAGAGTGCATAGGGAGTGCAGAGTGCATAGGGAGTTCAGAGTGCTAGGGAGTGCTAGGGAGCGCAGAGTGCATAGGGAGCGCAGAGTGCATAGGGAGCTCAGAGTGCAGAGTGCATAGGGAGCGCAGAGTGCAGAGTGCATAGGGAGTGCAGAGTGCATAGGGAGTGCAGAGTGCATAGGGAGTGCAGAGTGCAGAGTGCATAGGGAGTGCAGAGTGCATAGGGAGTGCATAGGGAGTGCATAGTGCAGAGTGCATAGGGAGTGCATAGTGCAGAGTGCACAGGGAGTGCATAGTGCAGAGTGCATAGGGAGTGCAGAGTGCATAGGGAGTGAAGAGTGCACAGTGCATAGGGAGTGCATAGGGAGTGAAGAGTGCACAGTGCATAGGGAGTGAAGAGTGCACAGTGCATAGGGAGTGCAGAGTGCAGAGTGCATAGGGAGCGCAGAGTGCATAGGGAGCGCAGAGTGCATAGGGAGCGCAGAGTGCATAGGGAGCGCAGAGTGCATAGGGAGCGCAGAGTGCATAGGGAGCGCAGAGTGCATAGGGAGCGCAGAGTGCATAGGGAGCGCAGAGTGCATAGGGAGCGTAGAGTGCTAGGGAGCACAGAGTGCAGAGTGCATAGGGAGTGCAGGGTGCAGAGTGCATAGGGAGTGCAGGGTGCAGAGTGCATAGGGAGTGCAGAGTGCATAGGGAGTGCAGAGTGCATAGGGAGTGCAGAGTGCATAGGGAGCGCAGAGTGCATAGGGAGCGCAGAGTGCAGAGTGCATAGGGAGCGCAGAGTGCATAGGGAGCGCAGAGTGGAGAGTGCATAGGGAGCGCAGAGTGCATAGGGAGCGCAGAGTGCATAGGGAGCGCAGAGTGCATAGGGAGTGCAGAGTGCAGAGTGAGTGCAGAGTGCAGAGTGCATAGGGAGTGCAGAGTGCATAGGGAGTGCAGAGTGCATAGGGAGTGCAGAGTGCAGAGTGAGTAGGGAGTGCTAGGGAGTGCTAGAGAGTGCAGAGTGAGTAGGGGGTGCTAGAGAGTGCAGAGTGACTGCAGAGATTAAGCTAATGGCAATGTAAATGACAATCCCATTTATTTATCTGTTTTCAAAACCAACACATAAATAAAAATGTTGTCATTTACAATGCCAATAACTCTAACTTTTCCAAAGGCGAAACCATTGCATTGTAAATGCTTGTTCTCTTGTGCTCCCAGTTCTCCCGCAGAGTGCAAGTTGCAATTGCGCAAGTACAATCCAGACTTAACCAAAATAGTGTTGTTTGTTTACAGGCCATTAAAAATGCTATAGCTAGGACCCGATTTAATTTCAGAAAAATGTTCATGTTTTAGAGTAATTGCATTGCAGAAGCCGGGAGCCCGTGTGTGTGGATGTTTGTGTGCAACAGCGCATATTTTTAAAACTGCTCACCTGCCTTTTTGCATAATTTTAAAACTGCTCACCTGCCTTTTTGTATTTTTAATCGTGCACTGAGCACCATCACTGGCCAGACGATTTGGGTTCTGTCAGGGTGGCGTTTGGGACACACGGAGGACGGCCGCCATATTGGGGGACCCGAGTAGTCAGCGGGCTAGTTGTTGTAGCGCCAGGGACATAAAATGGAGGCCACGAAACGGACGCGCAGTGGGCGCGCCAGCGGCGCGCCAAAGGCAAGCCCGTCTGTGCCCGTCCGTGGCCGACCGGGGCTAGGGGCCAGGCCCCATGTCAGTCCACCTCCGAGAGAGCACTATAACGCCCAGCAGCTAATGGCTCTTCACCCCCCCATTGGGGAGAAATGCAAGCACAGTATGAGGCTGGGGAACTTTGACAAGAAATGTATGTTCTGTTCTTTTACTATCAGCCGCCAGCGGGAGGTCAGATGTAAGGAACAGACACTTAATCTCGCCGTTATCAACTGCCGTTCGTTAGCTAAGCATAGGTTGGAAATCAGTGACCTCCTTCTGGATGGACAGGTAGACGCCCTCTTCCTTACCGAAACTTGGCTTTCCAACACCTCGGCTCCCGACATCATAGCCGCTCTCCCGCCGGGGTATGGTATTAACAGAATGGACAGGCAGGAGGGAAGAGGGGGTGGGATTGCTATAATCCACAAACATGAGTTGACATGCACCTTGGAGAACGCAGAAATTGTGGACAGTGAGACTGGTTCCTTCTCCATTTCGGCGTCCCATAACCATATTCTCAAGGGACTTTTGGTGTATAGACCCCCAGGGCCAGGGGCGCGGTTCGCTGCTCATTTAATTGAGAACTTAATGCAGCCAGCCCTTAGGTACGAGAGACTCCTTCTCTTGGGAGACTTGAACCTACATTTCGATGACCCCTTAAGTGGGGAAGCACAGGAACTTCGACAAGAGCTAGCTGGAATGCAACTAATGCTAAAATCCGAGCTACCCACCCACTGCCAAGGCCACCTTTTAGATCCCATTTTTGCTAACTGGAACATGCTTTTCGTAACCCCTCCCACTTCCGTGATCTGGTCGGACCACTATTTGGTCACGTTCAGAGCGGTAGTACCTGAGCTCACAGCACGGGATGAGATGGACACGAAAATAAGATGTAGAAAATGGGCTAAGTTCTCAGTAGAGGCATTCAACAAGGCCTTTGGCAGGGACGGCCCACCTATAGGGCTGGGAGTGGATGCCCCTGCGAGGCATTAGATAGGCGCATTACTGAAGCTCTGGATTGTACGGCACCTTGGTCGCACAGGACCCCTCTGAGAAAGTCCAAATCTGCACCCTGGTTTAACGCGGAACTTCGGGAAAAAAAGAAAGATTGTAAACAGCTGGAGAGGCTGTGGAGAAGAAGCTACTCCGAATTAGAGAGAAACATTTATAAAGCTAGCCTGAGGGAATACCATGCCCTAATCAGGAAGGTCTGTAGAATCTACTACTGCAGCAGGATTGAGGGAGCTGACAATTCTATGAAGGAATTGTTTATGGTCTACAAAGAGCTATCAGACCTGTCCAGTATAGGTACCCCTATGCTGAGGGGTTCAGTAGAGTCCTGCAACCAGATAGCAGAGTACTTTGCCAATAAGGTGGATAAAATCTACTCCACCTTTCCGGACACGGCCAGGGTAGACGGCGGAAAAGACTTTGCCCCCGTAAACCCGGACAGGAACCATCTAACTGCTTTTGTGGTGCCCCCGCAGGAGACCCTATGTCAGATTGCCAGAAGTATTAAGTCAGGCTCCCCTGCAGACCCTGCACCCCCTAAAGCACTCCATGGATGTGTGGAAACTCTTGAGCCACATATCACACAACTATTAGAACTCTCTTTTGAGTTAGGGCAGGTGCCTAAATCATGGAAAGAGGCGGTGGTTCTGCCGTTGAGGAAAAAACCGAATGTCAGTATGGAACAACTTGACAACCTACGCCCCATTTCGCTTCTCCCATACTTTGCAAAGATTGCGGAAAAGGCAGTCAATAAACAACTTTCAGCGCATATTGAGGCAAATGGCCTGCTACACTCCACCCAGTCGGGTTTTCCTGCCCTCCACTCCACTGAGTCAGCACTCCTCTTGTCAACTGAAAGCTTGAGGAAACACGCGGATGAGGGGCAAACAGCGGCACTGATCCTGCTTGACCTGAGTGCCGCGTTCGACACCGTGGCTCACCACACCCTGCTACGGTGTCTAAAGAGGGGGGGAGTGGTGGGCAAAGCATGGGAGTGGCTGGAATCATTTCTTGCAGATCGTAGCTTCCAAGTGGCACAGGGTCCCTTACGATCGAACAAAATTGATCTAAAACAGGGAGTACCCCAGGGATCCAGTCTCAGCCCGACTCTCTTCAATCTGTATGTAGCTCCGGTTCCAGATATCACTGACAGATTTGGGGTAGAAGTAGTATCTTATGCGGATGACACGCAATTGGTGGTGACACTGACACAACCTAAGGAGCAGGGTGCCACCAATTTTAATGCGTTTATGCAGGAACTCGCCACGTGGATGGCTGAGAACTGCCTTAAATTGAACGGAAATAAAACGGAGGTGCTGATCATGGGCAGGGCCCCCTCAGTATGGACCTCGGCATGGTGGCCTTCCATGCTGGGTAATCTACCCATTCCCAGTAATCCAGTAAAAAACCTTGGTATTTGGCTGGACAATAAAATCTCGTTTGAGCACCAGACCAAACAAGTGGCAGGCACTAGCTTTGGAATGCTGAGGATCCTTAGAAAAACCCTGAATCTCCTACCACAGTCGGCTAGACAGACTCTAATCCATGCCGTAATCACATCTAGACTGGATTATGGAAATGTCTTGTACTTGGGAGCCAGCGCCAAGTGCTTACAGAGGTTGCAGCGCGTTCAAAACGCGGCGGCCCGCCTGATTCTGATGCTCCCTAAGAGAGCGTCATCTACGAAAGCACTTCCAACCTTGCACTGGCTGCCAATCAAGGAACGGGTGGTTTTTAAAGCACTCTGTGTAGGACACCGGATCCTACAGAGGAAGGGCCCTATGTACCTTCAATATGCTTGAACCTTACCTCCCGACGTGCCAACTGAGATCTAGTGGAACTGGGCGAGTCCAGGTCCCAAAGTTCACCAGAGCTAGAATGGGGGGAAAATCCTTCAGAGTCATGGCTGCTACCCACTGGAACAAACTCCCACAGAGATTACGACTTGAAACATCTGAAGCGGTTTTCCGCAAAGAGCTTAAAACCAGCTTGTTTCCCACTAGCTAACTTACGCGCCAGGGGCCTCCCAGAACTCTGCTCTCCAGTCTGTCACTCAGTTTGCCCTCTCAGCGCGGGACACACTAGCTAGTGTAACCAGGCGCTTTATAAGCTTCATATAAATAAATAAATAAATAAAAGAAGGATCATGTTTGAATCCACCAATAGCCTTCATAAAACACTATATGGTCATTAGACCTGGGAGGTAAATTCCATTCCGCTCGTGGAATTTGCAGAATGTGGGTAATTTCGTGCTAAGAATTGCCCAAAATTCCGCGATCCGCGGCTTCTCAGAATTTTTGCTTGTTTGCACTTTCAAAATGAGTGTTTGCGAGATATTTCTCCCCGAGCACCAAACAGCGGTTGCGAAACCGGAAAAAAGCATCACGAACGGGCGGAGCAAGCAATTCCGCGTGTGCACGGAGATTTTGCGCGCTCGCAGAGATTTTTTACCATTTCGCTGAGCATTGCGTAGCACGACTACGCAAATTCCGCCCACCCCTAATTTGGTCATAGCAGTTAAATTCAAAACACATCCCCATGCTAGTTTTCAGATCAAAAAACAATCTTGAGTTCTCCTTAGAGAACTTTAAACTTAACAAATGGATAGAAAGATCCTTCCATATTTAGGCACTCTACTTTGGAACTCCCTTCTATACAAGATAATAGTCACATCGAACAAGTTCAAGTTCCGGAAACAACTCAAAGCCTGGACCTTCGAACAGTAAGCCTTAGCTACTCCTGTCCCTTTCCCACTTTGAATGCTGCCCTTCGGTGAAAATCTATACTGCCGGGAGTCTATGAGTGACTGAGTGCTTTACAATAAATACATGTTCCCATACACATACTATTTGTGTTGTGATATTTCAAGAGTCTGGATGTTCCTATTTCAAGAGCGACAGTGATACATAGGCCTCTGCAATCAACTCTACACCATATCCACAAGACCACTTTAGGGGACAACCTTCAACCAGCAATTAGGCCCTCTACCATAGATTGATTACGCAAGTCTCTGACTATAATACAATAAATATGTTCTTTATCCATTTGTAACTTATTTTTACCCTTTTACTTTTCTAACTAGTGCATGTCTGTTTGTTTCATCATGTGACAAAAATGTGTCATCTCTCTCATATATTTATCAGCATGGGCATCATTTGCCACGTCTAGCAAGATCTCAGCTGCGATCTCACAATTCCAAGTTTGTATTACTATTTTCTGCACCATCAGGAGAATCATGTCCACCTCTATCTTCAAGGGCAGTTTTCCAGCAGCTGACATCAAGGGGAACCATCCACACACCAAGCACCTGTAGCACTGTCGGGTAAGACACTACCTGACCTCATGTCAAATGCCACATGCAAAGCAACAGATGGATTTAGTTTCGAAGAACCATATTCATCAAACAATTTATGACAATTGTTTCTTCTACAATGGATTTAATCAAGTTGAGGAAGCCAACTTGGAGAAAGCCCTTATTTAGAAATTGGATTTTTGGTTGGCCGAGGTATATATTCTGTTCAAGGAAGACCCACAATCCTAGACAGGGTAAGTCACATCACACCCTAAATTATGCTGTGCTCACCCTCTGTTAGCTTGGCACAGAGCAGTCAGGTTCAACTTAAAAGGCAATGTGTAAAGTATTTGTTCAACACTTCAAACAGTAACTCAGTGAAAACACCTGAAAAAGACTGCACTCCAGGATAGGAAAAAGGAGAACATCTGCATGAGTAAAACAAGACCAAAACGACAATAATTCAATAAGTAGAACCAGAGTTATTAATTTTTTGAAGAATAAACTCAAATATAGTGCTTAAAAGCATAAAAAAACCAACAGGAGCTATCTGGTCGCGCTAGACCAGGTAAAATCCAAACGTTCAGGCTGACCGTGATGGAGCGCAGGTTGGATACAGGCACCAGCCTCGGCCTGCTGCGAAGTACCTTGTTTGCGTCGAAGATGAGATATGAGGAGCAAAGAGGCGGTGCGTCAACGATGACTATCCATAGGATGGCGGTGATGCGTTGTCGTAGACCCGCGCTAAGTTGAAGATGCATCGAAAATGGAGGCAATGCGATGCGCAGTCAGAGATGCAATGCACTCGAACCTCGCAGAAGTGACGATGCATCATCATTGCTGGAGATGCGCCAGTTCTAGGCAGTGCAATGGCATCGATTTTTACTAGAGCAGCACTTTATACCCACTTCCAAGGGCCCAGGACTGGAATGGCAGCACCTGACAGGGCAAGACTCACATATGGCAGAGACCAGGTGTAGCAGGTGAGTTGGAAGTCTTTTAAATCCCTAAGACTTCAATTAGGAGGCAGGCCAGCAAGCCCTTGGAGTCACTTTGGTTCTGGGTTCAAGTGATGTGGGCCCAGTCCTTCTCACCCAGGCAAAAAGGGCAGCAGGTCAGCACAGCAAGAAAGCAGTTCTTCCAGAGCAACAGTCCAGCAGTGGCAGTTCTTCAGCTCACAGCAGTCCTTTTTCCTGTCAGAGTATCCACAGGTCCAGCGGTGTACTGAAGTGGTAGGGCCAGCAGTCCAGTTCTTATACTTAATGGTGATTTGAAGTGGGGAGACTTCAAAGAAGGACTTTGAAGTGCACAGAGGTCCTCCCTTCCTGCCCTAGCTCCAGACTCACTACAAGGGGTTAGGCAGTCCTTTGCGTGAGGACAGGACATAGCCTAGTAAGTGTGAGGCAGTGCCCAGCTCCCCCCCTCTCATCCTCCCAGGAAGACCCATCATTTCAAAATAGGAGTGATAAATCCGACTTTACCAGTAAAGAGGATTTGTCATTATCTTTCCAGAGGTATTAAACATGACAGATCTACTACCTCTCAATCAGGAATTACAGATAAGTAAGTGTAATATGGTATATCCAATGTTATCCTATGAGAGGGATAGGTCTCACATTAGTGAAAAACGACGGTGAGTGTTTTTCACTATCAGGACATGTAACAGTTAAACGTTCAAGTCCTCCCTTTTGATTACACAGCACCCTGCCCAATGGGCTACCTAGGCCTACCTTAGTGGTGGCTTATATGTAATAAAAGTGCAGTTTAAGACTTGGCAAGAGGTTTAAATGGCAAATCAACAAGGCAGTGTAAATTTCACCTACAAGATCTGCAGTGGCAGGCCTGAGACATGTCTAATAGGTGGTAGAATCAGTACTACATGCCCACTAGTAGCATTTAATTTACAGGCCCTGGCCACAGGTAGTTCACTCTACTAAGGACTTAAATGCAAATTAAATTTGCTAATTGTAGATACGTCAATCAAATCATGTTTTGGGGAGTGAGCACAAGCACTTTAGCACTGGTTAGCAGTCGCAAGGTGCACGGTCCTAAGGCAAATACAAAGAATTACGCAAAACCGGAGGCAAGCCGGCAAAATGTTTGGGAGAAGACCATACTAAAGATGACAGGTCTAACTGAAAATTCTTTACAACAGGTACATTTTTCTATTTAAGGGGGGCTGCTCTCAGCTTATTAAACCCCTCTGCCCTCCTTTCCCGTTTCCCTTATCTATTTCCCTACTTAACCCTAACCATTTCACCATTTCCCTGCCAATAAACCCTCTTCAGCACCCTTCTAACGTGCCCTTCCTTCTTGCAACTAATCCACTTGATAATGTGGCTGCCATTTTCCTACCCTGTCTCCTAAAACTCATCGCCTGTATCAATAGGTGAAAAGTAGAAATAATAAAAAGGCTATGTGACCACTAGTACTCCCTCTCAAGAATGCGTTAAAATAAAAAATTTAACATTATGTTTCAAAATAATAGTCATTTCCATTTAAAAAAAATATATAAATCTCAATTGTTCTCATGAAATCATCAATTGTATCATGTTTTGTAAATTCTACTATAACTGGTCTGGACTTGGGAATCGAACGAAGGTTGATGCATTTTTAATTTCGTCAAAATAATGTTTTTTTTAAATCTACTTTTTAGGGGTTGTCAAATAATTTTTTTTGACTTTGTATTTCTGTCACAGTCACTACATACCACTTAAGTATCAATATAACGTCCCATTTGACTTTGATGAAGTGTCACCTGTTCCGTAAGTTATTGTGCAAGGTCTTTTTGTTGTGCCTACACCTTTTTTAATATACAAGCCACACATTTAATTTCCCTACCCTTGCATCACTTGTGGACAAACTTCATGACAATTATGCCATACCATCAGAGGATGGCATGCAATCCTGAGAGTAAATCGAAACCTACAATAGGCTGCCATCTCTGTGGCACGAATGCTGCAAAGAGAGAGGAGACAGTTGACCCCTCCGCATGAGGACAACCTCCAAGCACACATCACGGCTGGCCAGCCATAGCCCTACTGCAGATTTCAAGTGCCCAGACACCACTCAAAAGCCACTGATGAATATACCTGCTATAACTCACCTTAATCCACTCCTCAGCCTACAAGTAGCTGGGTTGCGTCAACTGTTCCATCCTTGTACCCAGGTTCAACCTAAGTCTTCTCTTCACCTTCTCAAGTGAAGCTGACTTGTCTCCTATTGAGAGTTTCCCTTCATAACCTACCTGACGTACCCCCTTCGCACATTACAATAGGCTGGCTCCATCAGAAGCCCATGGAGTTGTATGTACCAATGCTCTCCTCTGGGAGGACAAGTTGCTGTACAGGGGGCAATTTGTTAAATGGGTTGACCATACGCAACATCTCTTCCCACCTGGAAGACTAACCAATGTTGGTCTTGTGCCCACCAAACAGCTGAGGACCTTGTTCTTAGTCCTAATAATGATCTGTAAAATACTTAACAGGGCTGAAAACGTTGTCAGCCTTAAACGTTACGATTAAGGACCGTTCACTGAATTCAAAATGTCACATTTTTGTATAAGAATATTTTATTGATCCAATGTTCTATTATATACACCCGTTTAGCACCTTTATCACTCATTGTGTGATCGCAGGAGCACATTTATTGTTTTAAACATATTATGCTGTGATTTCCGATTAAATGTGTAAAGTCATTCACAATGATGCTAAGATTTCCTTTACGAAGTTCTAAACCCATAAACTTATGAACTACTTAAATAATACCTCCATCAGATACTGCTAAACAATATGTACAGCATGCGTGGCTATAAAATGCATATATGATGGCAAGTATACAAGGTATGTACATGATTTTGACAAATAACACGTTGTATATGCTACTGTGTCAGAATGGTTAATACTTGCCCATAACACAATCTAGGGTCTGTGTCTGACGAAATAGAAATGGCCATAGGTGTTATGTGAGTTTAGCAATATAAAGTCACTGAGGACGAAAACGAGGCCATACAACCATGGTGATCTGTGCATTCTTGTGTGCCAACATCATGATAAAAGTGGATTTAATAAATGTATTTTTTGTAAAAATATAAAAGAAGAACATTAGACAACATGCTCTCAACTACACAATATATAAGTCATTAATCATTCAGAAAATACAGACACATTAAGATCCATCAAACAAAAGCCTTGCAAACGATACATGGCTGTACGGTAAGACTTACAATGTGCTGCTGATCATGATCCTCAACGTGAGTTTGGAGGATAAGGCAGTTTCAATGACTCTCCTGTGCTGTGGGGAAAACCTTTGGTACAGTTAATGGGGCGCATAGGATAGTCCCCAAGACATTTTGTGCCCGCAGGTTACCAGCATCAGAGGTCCTCCCAGTGCCTCCAGCACTCCCTTGCGGTATGGGTGTGAACACCCTCTGCGCTGCAGCACCTGGCGATGTCTTGCCAAATTTCAATCCGCACTACACTGCTAAGCTAAATGCCTGGTCCCACATATAGCTGAAAAACATTTTGGAGCGCCCCCTTCATGATCATGTCTAATTTCAACTAGGAGGAGCACTGATCTATATTTTCTATCTCCTTAGCCATTTGGAGGGTTATGGGTCAAAGGGAGCAGAATAAACGAGGATTGATTTAGAATGACTCAGGAATAGCCTTACTTGCGGTTCCTGTTTGTCGCGGTTAGTGGAACACTCTGCCTCCACTAAGTAGTTCTCCAACAACATTGTAGAAAAATACACCACGCAGGTGTATAAACTGTGGAAAATTAACAAGTGAAGGGAACAACATGCTTGGGATTATTATTATGGATCCATCGTAGTACCAGGCACTTTATATTGTTGTAATTGTATTAGTGTTAATGTGTAACTTAGTGTATGTGGGAACACTCCCAGATTTGTTAGGTGTCATTCTTCGTTTTACATATGGGGTTTCCTGATCTGAGGGGAGTTACATGTGTGAACAAACGATGTATATACACATGACAGATTGTGTCGATTAATAAATGGGTGATGTGTTAGTGGATGCTTATTATTCCTCTTACCTTTCACAAATCAACTTTCTTCCCTCAGTATTCCCTATTCTAATTGGCCTCTCCTGTCCCCTACCCTTTCCATTTTCCTCTTTTCCCTTCCATCTGTGCCTTTTCCACATCCATTTTATCTCTAAGGACTTTCTCCTTCTTAGCTCTTTCCTCTACCTCCTCTGCTAAGCAATTTAAAAAACCAATGGTAACCAACTTGCCTTCCTCCTCCAACTCCTCCTTCCACCTTCACGCCTCCTCTCACCACTAAGATCTTTTCAGTCACACTTTCTTACTCCTTACACCTCAAACTTCTGCCCCGTCCCATCTGTCACTACCCTGCTTCTCTACCCTACACTTTCTATATCTCCCAACGAAGAAACAGATGGCAAACTGCTCCTCTACCCCAGCCCCTTCCCTCTTCACATCACTCACACAATAGGATATTTTAGACCACCCCCTTTCCAATCTCTTACACCTACCTATCCACTTAGCATCTTAGCCTACTCCATTCCCTTACCACTTAATCTCCTCCCCACCCTATCCTACCTCAACCCATTCAGCTCCTCTAATCCAGCCTCCTCTCCACCCACCACCATCCTTCTGACCTCACCCATCCCTCCCTGCTGGACCACTCCTTCTCCTTCTCCCCATCTCTCTGTCCACCAACCCAAGTCACCTTAAAGTTTTGCAACCCTCTCCCTTTTGAACGTTGATTTCCTCTCTCACTGATCTTGGAAACCATGAGCCTCGGCGTTGATGAATGTTGTTTCCCTGTGAGTGGCTTTGACATAGAGTAACGCTACATCAGGAATAAGAGGAAACACTTTCGAAGGAACTGGAGGGATACGGGGATTAGGGATCACAATCCTACATTCGAGGCTTCATTCAGGGCCAGAAGGGGTCAATACTGCAAACAGTGCACAACAGAGGCATTGAGAATAATTGAGGGAAACACAAAATTCAGCGTTGGGTTTGGGGTCGAACTTCTAGGGCAATAAGAGCAGTGCCAGTCTCTAAGACTCACAATGGCATACAGCAGATGCCTGGCAACATTCCTGGTTGTTTTGGTGTTTTACTTCTGAACAGATTGTTGACTCCCCCACACATCATTATTTTCTCCATTGTTCGGGTCAAGGCATTTCACACACTCTTTCTTCATGCTCCTCAGTGCTCCCTTATTTTCTAATTATCCTCCCCACTCCCCTTCAGATATCTATTCTCACCTGTGCTTTGACCCCTTTCTGATTCCTCCAAAGGCATGCTTCTTTGTAGTATCCTGTGCATTTCACTGTGTACTTTACTGTGCTGTGTTTCCCTTTAATACTGTAAGGTTCTGTTATTCTAGAATGTATTGTCACTTGGCAACTTTGGGATTCAGTGACTGTCTGTTGGAGCGGTTTATGGAGACGGTCCTGACCGACTCCACTTTACATGTAGCCAAACCAATAACCAGTTTAAACTTACTCCCTGTGCCTGGTTACTACATTGTTCTACTCCATCATCAAGGACAGCCTGAGTCTCCTCTGCTTCTTAGGCTCTGGGCCTGTATCCTGCCAGGACCGAAGCTAGTTATAGGGCCTAATTTAGATCTTGGTGGACAGTTTACTCCATCACAACAGTCACATCCGCCGAAATATAAATCCCAATAAATCCTATGAAATTTATATTTTGGTGGATGGGTTATCCATCATGATGTGATGGAGTAACTTGTCCGCCACTCAGGCCCATAGTCTTTCCTTGCAGAGTGAGAGGTAAGATGCCATCTTCCTTTCTTTTTATGTTTGCATTCTACGAGCATTCTACATTATATAAGCTTGTCACAAGGAGTCTTTTTTATTTGTTTTATTTATTGCTTTTACCAAAAAAGAGAACACAACCCAAAAAGGACACTCAGCAGTCGGATGCAGTACAGTATTATCATGTTCCGATACATGTTAAGCCAGGCAACATTATGTAAGAAGTAAATCCCTAGATGTCATGCAAAGTAGTAGGGCAGTATGGATAAGTTACTTACCTGTAATTCTAGTTCTCTTCCAGGGGTATCCTCATCAACGTCATAAGCACTGAATATTCCCGCCCATGTGAGGATCCCCTGGAAGAGAAGGATAAGTTACTTACCTGTAATCCTAGTTCTCTTTTAGGGGTATACTCATCAAAGTCATAAGCAACCCACCCGCCTCCCCAGGTAAATGAGATGTTTCTAAAGTGTTAAAGGATATCTTTGTGCCCTGACCTTCTGGGTTATGCAAAGAACAACTGACCTAACTGTCACCCCTGAGGCATGATGGGAAGCTAGGGGCCATGGTTGCCTTAAAGGCACGGTGCCAGTTTTTGTTGAAAATGCTTTCATTTTCTATGCTATTGGTCAGCCTGTAGGCTAACAATGTCTACTTTATTTGCAGTTTTACTCTTTATGAGTGCTTTACTCTTTAAAAAAAAAAACAGAGTTCAAGTGCTACTTGCCCTCTTGTGTTTTTATATATTGGCAAATACAGTCTTTATGTGTATAATTACATTGTTAAGCCTCCTATTGGGAGCTGCATTGGTATTAGAAAAATATGATATATGTATATATATCTATACTAATATAATAAAGAGAGAGCCCAAACCTTTGAGGCGGGTAATCTCAGGAACCACAGCACCAATCACAACACCCAATACAGCGTTAGAAAGGGCAGTTGCAGCAGAAGGACATAGGCTATGCAGACGCCCACCATATACATTTAAAAGGTAAAAGAACCGTGCCAGCAAAGTAGTCCCTTGTGGGCGTGTCTGCGTTGTGCTGTGGGCGTGTGCTGAGAGCGTGACAAACGCTGGGGGCGTGTGGTACGTTCCTGCCCTTCTTGCCATGTCTCATATCGTGTGCTGTGGGCGTGTGCTGGGGGCTTGTGCGGGGCGCGGGATTACGGGGAAAAAAAGCGAGCGTTGTGCCCAATATTTCATTGTTTTTTCTTCCCAGGTTCTGTACATTCCAGCTCCGGGTGTCCACCCTGCTCCCTTTAAATACCCCTGCACCCCATAATCATAACCCACCCTTACTCCTTAAAATACCCCAACACCCTTAAACACTAACCCATCTTAACCCTATAAATATACCATGTACCCCAAAACCCAAACCTAGCCCTAAACCCTAAAAATACCCCTGTACCCCAAAACCCAAACCTAGCCCTGAACCCTATAAATACCCCTGTACCTCAAAACCCAAACCTACCCCTGAACCCTAAAAATACCCCTGTACCCCAAAACCCAAACCTAGCCCTGTACCCTAAAAATACCCCTGTACCCCAAAACCCAAACCTACCCCTGAACCCTATCAATCAATCAATCACAAAATTTGTATAGCGCGCTACTCACCCGTAAGGGTCTCAAGGCGCTGAGGGGGGGGTCGCTACTGCTCGAACAGCCAGGTCTTGAGTTGTTTCCTGAAGGAGAGGTGATCCTGGGTCAGCCGTAGGTGAGTGGGGAGGGAGTTCCATGTCTTGGCTGCCAGGTAGGAGGAGGATCTTCCTCCGACGGTGGATTTCCGAATTCTTGGGATGGAGGCGAGGGCGAGGCTGGCAGATCGGAGCTGGCGGGTGGGTGTGTAGAAATGGAGGCGGCTGTTAAGGTACTTCGGGCCCAAGTCGTGGAGAGCCTTTGTGCATGGGTGAGCAGTCTGAACGTGATCCTCTTGTTGACGGGGAGCCAGTGCAGGTCTTTCAGGTGGGCAGAGACGTGGCTGCGGCGCGGGATGTCCAGGATGAGTCGTGCTGAGGCGTTCTGGATGCGCTGGAGTCTTTTCTGGAGTTTGGCTGTGGTTCCAGCGTAGAGGGTGTTCCCGTAGTCCAGACGGCTGGTGACGAGGGCCTGGGTGACCGTCTTCCTGGTTTCGGTGGGGATCCATCGGAAGATCTTTCGGAGCATGCGCAGGGTGTTGAAGCAGGATGATGATCGTGAGGGAGGAGTCCAGGATGACGCCCAGGTTGCATGCGTGGTCCATCAGTTTGGGTGCGCTGCCCAGGGCAGGGGGCCACCAGGAGTCGTCCCAGGCAGAAGGGGATGGTCCGAGGACTTCCGTCTTGTCTGAGTTCAGTTTCAGATGGCTGATCTTCATCCATTCCGCGACGTCTTTCATTCCTTCCTGGAGGTTGGCTTTGGCGGTGGCGGGGTCGTTGGTGAGGGAGAGGATCAGCTGGGTGACGTCGGCGTAGGAGATGATGTTGAGGTTGTGATGGCGGGCGATGGCTGCGAGGGGGCTCATGTAGACGTTGAAGAGGGTGGGGCTGAGTGAGGATCCTTGCGGGACGCCGCAGATGACTTCGGTGGTCGCGGATCGGAACGGGGGCAGGCGGACTCTCTGGGTTCTTCCGGCGAGGAACGAGATGATCCACTCCAGGGCCGCTCCTTGGATTCCGGTGTTGCTGAGGCGCTGTATCAGGGTGCGGTGGCAGACTGTGTCGAAGGCTGCTGAGAGGTCCAGGAGGATGAGGGCAGCCGTTTCCCCGTTGTCGAGCAGGGACCTGATGTCGTCGGTGCTTGCGATGAGGGCGGTCTCGGTGCTGTGGTTTGCTCGGAAGCCGGACTGTGAGGGGTCGAGGGATCCGTTGGGCTTGAGGAAGGCGGAGAGTTGTCTGTTGACGATCTTCTTGATGACTTTGGCTGGAAAGGGGAGGAGTGAGATGGGGCGGAAGTTCTTCAGGTCCGTGGGGTCCACGGTGGGTTTCTTGAGGAGGGCGCTCAGCTCGGCATGTTTCCAGCTCTCCGGGAAGGTGGCGGATGCAAAGGAGCTGTTGATGATGTTCCGGAGTTGGGGTGCGATGGTGGAGTCGGCTTTGTAGAAGATGTGGTGTGGGCAGGGGTCGGTGGGGGAGCCGGAGTGGATGGTGTTCATCATGCGGGTGGTGTCTTCGGTGCTGACAGGGGTCCAGGTGCAGAGGGTGGTGGTTGGGGGCGCTGGTTTGTGCGCCGAAGCTGTTGTGAATGTCGGTGATCTTGCGGTGGAAGAACGAGCCGAGAGAGTCGCAGAGAACTTGCGAGGGAGTGATGTCGGTGTTGCAGGCGCTGGGATTTGAGAGCTCTTTGACGATGTTGAAGAGCTCCTTGCTGTTGTGGGTGTTGTTGTCCAGTCTTTCTTTGAATGTTGTCTTCTTGGTGCTTCGGATCAGCTAATGGTGTTTGCGGGTGGCATTCTTGAGGGCGGTCATGTTCTCTGCTGTCTGGTTGTGGCACCAGGCTTTCTGGAGGGTGCGGCAGGTTTTTGAGGTCGATGGTAAACCACGAGGCTTTCCTGCTGCCGGGTCTGCTGGGAGGATTCTTCAGTGGTGCGAGTTCGTCGGCGCAGTTGGTGAGCCACTGTGTGAGGTTGCAGGCTGCTTCGTTGGGGCCCGTCGTGTTGGTGGGCGGGTGCTGGCTGAGGGCGGTGGTGAGCTCGTCGGCGGTGATCTTGCTCCAGCTTCTGCGGGGAACCTGTTGCGGGTGGTGGTGGGTCGTGGTTCTCCTGAAGTTGAAGTGGACGCAGCTGTGGTCTGCCCAGTGTAGTCCGGTGCAGTGGCTGAAGGAGATGTGCTTGCTGGAGGAGAAGACGGGGTCAAGCGTGTGTCCGGCGTAGTGGGTGGGGGTGTTCACCAGTTGCTTGAGTCCGAGGTTGGCGAGGTTGTCCAGCAGGGCGGTGGTGTTGCAGTCCTTGTTGTTCTCCAGGTGGAAGTTGAGGTCCCCTAGGAGGATGTAGTCTGTGGAGGTGAGGGCGTGTGGACTGACGAAATCTGCGATGGCTTCGCTGAATTGTGTGCGTGGTCCCGGAGGTCTGTAGATGAGGGTGCCTCTGAGGGTGGTCTTGGGGTCGGTGTGTATCTGGAAGTGAAGGTGCTCGGCGGCGGTGAGGGTGTCGTCGGAGTTGGTTGTGATGCGGATGGTGTTCCTGTGGACGATGGCGATGCCTCCTCCGGTTTGGTTGATGCGGTCCCTCCGGGTGATCTTGTAGCCGTCCAGGATGGCTATGGCGATGTCGGGGGCTGAGGAGGCGTTTATCCAGGTTTCCGTGAGGAACGCGACGTCTGGTGAGGTTGTGTCGAGGAGATTCCAGAGTTCCACGGCGTGCCTGTGGATGGAGCGGGTGTTGAGCAGGATGCACTTGAGGTGGTTGTTGCTGGTGCTTGGCTTGGTGGGTGCGGTGAAGGTCCGGAGGCAGGTGAATCGGCAGGCTTGGCAGGTGAAGGGTCCGTGGGTGCGTTTCGGGGTGGCTCGGTAGCAGGCGGGGTTCCGGCCGGCATTGAGTGCGTGGAGGGTGGCGGCGTCGTAGGTCCGTCGGGTGCGCTGGCATCGTCGGGGACCAGGGTTCCTGGCGCTGGGCGCGGTCCAGGCGCGGACGGGCATAGACGGGCTTGCCATTGGCGCGCTTTCGGCGCACAATCGGCGCGCCCGCTGCACGTACTCGCGGTCTCCATATGAGGCGAAGAGGGAGGGAGGAGCAGCTGGGAGGCGGGAGTGGGGCGGCCAATGGGGTTTACAGAAAGGAAAGGGGGCGGGCCGCGAGGGAGCAGCGGCGGGAAGCGAGGAGCACACAACAGAGGGTACAATCCAAACAAAAGGCACAATATGAAATTAAACAGAAGAAAAATTACAAGTTAAGACAAACTGGCGAAACAGAAGTACAATTTAAGACAAGCTGGCGAAAAATGCGGAGAACTACGAGGGAGGAAGAACGAGCGGCAGCGAGGAGGCACCAAGGTCAGGGACGAGCCTGTAGCGGAGGCAGGGGCGCGCCAACAGCTGGAGGGCCGTGCGGCGTGGGGGTGCCCTGGGGACAGGTCACCCCTAAAATACCCCTGTACCCCAAAACCCAAACCTAGCCCTGAACCCTTAAAATACCCCTGTACCCCAAGACCCAAACCTACCCCTGAACCCTAAAAATACCCCTGTACCCCAAAACCCAAACCTAGCCCCGAACCATAAAAATAACCCTGTACCCCAAAACTCAAACCTACCCCTGAACCCTAAAATACCCCTGTACCCCAAAACCCAAACCTAGCCCTGAACCCTAAAAGTAACCCTGTACCCCAAAACCCAAACCTAGCCCTGAACCCTAAAAATACCCCTGAACCCCAAAACCCATACCTATCCCTAAACCCTAAAACTACCCCTGTACCCCATAACCCAAAACTATATCTGAACCCTTAAAATACCCAAACACCCCAAAACATATACCTCAGTACCCCAAAACATATACCCCTATACCCATACTTACCTTATCCAAACATTTAAAAAAAAAACATGCTTTTACCATTCATGCATTTACAACGAATTTTGTTGTAAATGTATGCGTGGTAAAAGCATATAAAATGTAATGCCATGCGTTATAATGGCATTGCGGAGTCATGGTACTTTCGTAATGAAAGTATGCGGAGTGATGGTATGCGGAAAGAAAGTTGTGGAATAATGGGTGTTTACCCTCCCCCGGTAAGTACATTGGTGGCACGGCGGCCCATATCTCCAGCAACATACTCATATTTTTTCACCACCGATTTGAAAAATGCACAGGTCTCTCTCATTGATGGCCAGCACCGACATACACTTTTAGACACACCTACCGGGGTGGTGCTCCTCTCGGAACTCTATGAAACGCGTCAGGCAGCGGTGGTTGGGCTGCGAAAGGTATCAGTGGTCCGGGGCCCCTGTGAAATGTATTTGTGGGCTGCAGCTTGAGGCCCGTGTCCACGTTCGAGTGCCTCTCGAGTGTTGGTGCAAGCAAGAGCTGGAATTCATAGGCAGTTGCCAAGCCGCCGAGAGGAGCACCACCCCGGTAACGTGGGGGCCGCAGAGGAAACATCGAGCAACCTCAACTTGTGGGACGTTGGACACTCGAAGTAAGGGAACCCCTGACAACTGAGGCCCATTGGGGGCTTTTAAACCAGCAGAAAATTGTAACGCACTTTTGTGGAGATATTCAATCCCTCCGTGACTACAAGTACCATAAGGCAAATGCGCAATCTTAACTAAGTGGCCGACAGATGGCGCAATAAAATAAATCCTTTTCTTGTTAACACGGACTGTGCGTGTTCCTTCCCACATTACAGCCTCTGAGGAAGACTACGAAACGCGTCATGCAGCGGTGGTTGGGCTGCGAAAGGTATCAGTGGTCCGGGGCCCCTGTGAAATGTATTTGTGGGCTGCAGCTTGAGGCCCGTGTCCACGTTGGGGTGCCTCTCGAGTGTTGGTGCAAGCAAGAGCTGGAATATATATATATATATATATATATATATATATATATATATATATATATATGGCAGAAACCTCCGTCTCCCTCGCACTGCAGCCTTTCTCACAGCCACGAACAGGCACGAACCAAGGTATAGGATGCCAAATTTTACTTTATTTCTTTATTTCTGGGGAGAGGGGTTGGCCTAACGGCTAAGGCGCTCGACCTCGGACCTGGGGATCTGGGTTCGAGTCTTGGTAACAACGCCAAAAACCCCCTGTGATTCTGGGCAAATCACTTAATCTCCCCGTGCCTAAAAAAATGAAAGTGTGTCCTCATGTAACGTAACTGGTGCTATGTAAAGCGCTCTGATAACTGATTCGGTTCGGTTCTAGTTCGCGCTATATAAAACTCCGAAAAAAAAAAAAAATAATAATAATTTCTTGTGCTGTCGCCATAACGTTTCGGCTCTCTCGATTCTTGATCACATGACAGCGTGCCGTAAGAGTGAAAGTACTTTTAGAGTGCAAGTGCTACCATTTCATTGGGTTACAGTTTAGTAAACATAATAGACAGACTCGATTACAATTTCTCACTAAAATAGAAGATATATACACAATAAAACCAAGTCACAATGCAGGTAAAATACCAACACTTTGAAAATATACTGCACAAACTGACACGTAATACCTGTCTGCAAATTATGCTACTCATCATCATGGATGACATATGTGTCAGGTATAATGTCATCAATAAAAAATAATGGGTTAAATCCCCTGAAGTAAAGTGCAATTGCATACAAAACTGTTGTTCTCACAAAAAACCCATACCTAAGGTGCTACGTACATGAAAAAAGTGCAAAACTGCAATGTGTGCCATTAAAAACATCAAATTTAGATAAAGTCAGTTAGACAGACTGAGCCCAGTCATGTCTGTTCCAATAGGTATAAACTCCTAGAAGTGCTCACTTAGTGGCTCATTAGGATGGCGGATGGAAGGACGACCGCCGTCCTGGAGTAGGCGGAAAAAGCCTTTTTCCGTCCGCCTGCCGCGGACAGTCCGACCGCCATATTAGGATGGGAACCACTGTCAAAACTCCGGAATTACACCCGACCCCGCGGCGGACGTAAACAATCCAGAGACACCGCCGTACGGAATGACGTCTCCGACCGTGTCCCAAATCACGATGGCGGAAAACACACATAAAACCGCTGCGGAAAAATAACCTGCCTGAACACGGCGGATTCCCCACAGCTAATAAACCACACATTGCAAAGATACCCACCACAAGCAGCTCGCCCACATGGACCCAGCGCTACACGCTTTTCCGATACTCTTCGCGATCCTCCACCAGCAAGTCATGGACCATCATCGACGACGACGCAGGTACGCTACACACCATTTACTGTCGGAAGGGGAGTACCTGGCAGGGCTGTGACGTTGGGAGGGGGAGTGTCATGTCACAGGAAATACATTGACGAACGCACAAAAATATACACAATTGAAGTACACAACCAGGAATGTCAGCAACAAACCACAAAACATGATTTATTAGCTTTATTCAACATAATAGGTGCATAATATCAAAATATCCAAGAGGATGGGCATTGGGTACAACAGATCATGTACATCACTGGCATCACATGAGAGGGGGTAAGTGCATCAACAGTCCATTGCACTCAACAGGTCCATCAGAGGCAGCACATGAGAGGGGCTAAGTGCATCATACAGTCCATTGCACTGAACAGCTACATCAGAGGCAGCACATGAGAGGGGCTGAGTGCATCAACAGTCTATTGCACTGAACAGGTCCATCAGAGGCAGCACATGAGAGGGGCTAAGTGCATCATACAGTCCATTGCACTGAACAGCTACATCAGAGGCAGCACATGAGAGGGGCTAAGTGTATAAACAGTCCATTGCACTGAACAGGTTCATCAGAGGCAGCACATGAGAGGGGCTAAGTGCATCAACAGTCCATTGCACTGTAAAGGTCCATCAGAGGCAGCACATGAGAGGGGCTAAGTGCATCAACAGTCCATTGCACTGAACAGCTACATCAGAGGCAGCACGTGAGAGGGCACAATGCAGTATCAGAACAGCAACAGGGCATTGTGGACAACAGAGCAGGTACATCAGAGGCAGCACGTGAGAGGGCAGAATGCAGTATCAGAACAGCAACCGGGCATTGTGGACAACAGAGCAGGTACATCAGAGGCAGCACGTGAGAGGGCACAATGCAGTATCAGAACAGCAACAGGGCATTGTGGACAACAGAGCAGGTACATCAGGGGCAGCACGTGAGAGGGCAGAATCCAGTATCAGAACAGCAACAGGGCATTGTGGACAACAAAGCAGGTACATCAGAGGCAGGACGTGAGAGGGCAGAATGCAGTATCAGAACAGCAACAGGGCATTGTGGACAACAGAGCAGGTACATCAGAGACAGCACGTGAGAGGGCACAATGCAGTATCAGAACAGCAACAGGGCATTGTGGACAACAGAGCAGGTACATCAGAGGCAGCACGTGAGAGGGCAGAATGCAGTATCAGAACAGCAACAGGGCATTGTGGACAACAGAGCAGGTACATCAGAGGCAGCACGTGCGAGGGCAGAATGCAGTATCAGAACAGCAACAGGGCATTGTGGACAACAGAACAGGTACATCACTAGCAACACAAGTACGTGTTTCAAGCCACCCGTCCCAAGGACAACAACAGTGCAAGGCTGGTTACAATGGACAATGTACACACCATGTGAAATGACATGTGAGTGAAGTGAACAGCACCTCACATCACAGATTCAGATGGACTGTTTGAACTACCTGCCTCGGACACACTGCCATCACCAGTAACAGGAGTGTGAGACACAGCCACAGCTCGAGTGACTGACACATGAGCCACAGACCCAGACACACTGCCAGCACCAGAAACCGGAGTGTGAGACACAGCCACAGCTCGAGTGACTGACACATGGGCCACAGACCCAGACACACTGCCAGCACCAGAAATAGGAGTGTGAGACACAGCCATAGCTCGAGTGACTGACACATGAGCCACAGACCCAGACACACTGCCAGCACCAGAAACCGGAGTGTGAGACACAGCCACAGCTCGAGTGACTGACACATGAGCCACAGACCCAGACACACTGCCAGCACCAGAAACCGGAGTGTGAGACACAGCCACAGCTCGAGTGACTGACACATGGGCCACAGACCCAGACACACTGCCAGCACCAGAAACCGGAGTGTGAGACACAGCCACAGATGTAGTGACTGACACGTGAGCCACAGACCCAGACACACTGCCAGCACCAGAAACAGGAATGTGAGACACAGCCACAGCTCGAGTGACTGACACATGAGCCACAGACCCAGACACACTGCCAGCACCAGAAACAGGAGAGGGCACAACTGAGACAGTGCTACTACATGATGCATGACAGCAAACAACAGACACAGTGCCACTATCTGACACATGAGAGTCAACTGCATCTGCGCCACTGTACCACTGAAATGATGAGCCACAGGGCTGAATGGGCCAGGAGGCAGGGTGGCTCTGGGAGCTGGGGATAGCTGTACTGTAGCGACATCGGGGTGTTCAGGTGTCAATGGTATGTGTCTACGTTTCTTAGGGATATGTGAGGGCACCCTGGACATGACAGGACTGGCAAGTGGTGCGGACTCAAATGAAATATTACCCACCAAAGGTGGAGCATCTGCTGCTGGGGGTCTGCTCTCTGGGGACGTGCTGGAGCCTGCTTGTCGTTTGCTGTGTGCCTGCCTTCTGGCCTCTGCATCATGTTTAATGGGGGATGCAACAACAGGGTACTCCTTCCTCTGCTTCTGACGGGCCTGGATGGGAGTGGAGGTATGGGGGGACTCCACCGCGGACACATCTTTACTACGTTCCTTCAACAACATCAGCCTCAGTGCAGCCAGGGGTGATGTATGCCTGTCCTTGATGGAGCTAGTGTCTATGGGAGAAGCCCTGTCCCTTGGATGTGCCTTGGCCGTAGGAGGTGTCCTGTCCCTGGAAGTTCTCTGATCCCTGGGCGGTGCCCTGTCCCTGGGTGCAGACTTTTCCCTTGTAGTGTACCAGTCTCTAGAAGCAACCTTGTCCCTGGGAGTGTCCCTGCTCTTGGGAGTTGCGCTTCCTTTGTAGTGTCCTTGTCCTTGGGAGTGTCTCTTCTCTTGGGAGTTGCCCCTTCCTTTGTGGTGTCCTTGTCCTTGGGAGTGTCCCTGCTCTTGGGAGTTGCCCCTTCCTTTGTAGTGTCCTTGTCCTTGGGAGTTGCCCATTCCTTTGTGGTGTCCTTGTCCTTGGGAGTGTCCCTGCTCTTGGGAGTTGCCCCTTCCTTTGTCGTGTCCTTGTCCTTGGGAGTGTCTCTTCTCTTGGGAGTTGCCCCTACTTTTGTAGTGTCCTTGTCCTTGGGAGTGTCACTGCTCTTTTGAGGTGGCCTTGCCTTTGTAGTGTTCTTGTCCCTGGGAGTGTCCCTGCTCTTAGGAGTTGAACCTTCCTTCGTGGTGTCCTTGGTAGTGTCCCTGGACTTGGGAGTTGCCCTTCCCTTGGCACTACCTTTTGTGGGGGATGCCTGTGTAGCATGTGAAGCCATTTCCACCCACACCCCTTGAGGATCCTGTGTGTCAACTCCAGTGTAGCTCACGTCGTCTTTGGTGCCAGATTTACCAGTCCTAGGGGATGGGGTCTGTGCTCTCCGTGCCCTGCCCTGCTGCCTGTGGCTGCTCCTAGTGCAATAACCTGTAAAAGAGTCCTACTCTGAGAAGTCACTCCCCCCCTGAGACATCTAGTGGTGTGGATGGGGGAACAGAAGTAGCACCCTGTCTTTGCTACTGTACAATGGCAGAAGACACAGTGTTTGCCAATGACTGAACTGTTCTGTGTAGACCAGCAACATCGCCATGCTTACCCTCCATGAATGCCACCACCTGTCCCAACTTCCTATCGTGGTCTTGGAATGCATTGATCATGTTGGTCTGCCCTACACACAGCTGTCGCAGCAGATCAACAGCCTCTGCACAAAGTGCACTTTGTGTCACTCGGGCAGGGGCGGCGGTTCCTGCACCGAAGTCAACTCTGCTCCCCCTCCTCTGGCGAGCACGAGCAGTACATGTTGCAGTGGGTGGCAGTGTGGGCCCTGTGTGCTGTGTCCCGACTGAAGGTGTCGATTGCCCACTCCCTGTCTGTGCCAACAGTGCGGACTCACCAACACTTTCTGAGGATGAGGGCGATGGTGTTTCCACATGTGAGTCCTCAGGGACGGTCCTGTCCCCCTCTCCGGGGCTGCCCTCTTCAGTGTCAGTCAGCGTGTGTGTGACCTCTGATCCGGAAGCATTGCCACCACTCATCTCCGTCGTCTGTGGGTCAGTGCCCTCTGCCAAAGCTGAAATAGAGAGAAACGAGGTGTGAGTAAGTGCCACACTCACGTGCTGAAGGACAACAGATCTAGAATTCCATTACATACATAGTACATGTAGCACACATCCTGCACACGTCCCACCCCTACCAGTCATCCTCACATCAAAGAACCGGTGTTGGCTGTCAAACATGTACATCACACGAACATGGCAAGTGCCTGTAGATCTGCACACATGTCATGCCATGGGACCACAGACCTCAACGGCATGTCCTGGAACCCTCAACTACTAAGGAAGTGGGCTGTCCACCTGGCGGACATGGATGCCAACGCTTACTCCGCTAATGGCACCAGCATGGTATTTCAGCTAAACATACGCACCACAGAAGCCACTATTGTGTCTGAGCACCAATACATGCATTGCAGGCCCAAGTAACATACACATACATTCTGCTTACCGCTAGTTTGCTGTGGATCCCCACTCAGCCGGGCGGACAGGTCAGGATGCGTCACAGCAATGATACGGTGCATAAGAGGGGTCATGGTGCGGCGGGCCAGACGTGTAGATCTTGGAATCATCCCCTGTGTCATCTCCGCCACATTCTTGCTAAGCCTGGAAATGTCGTCCCAGCGCTTGTGGCAGTGTGTGTGTCGTCTATTGCACCCCCCCACTGCCCGTACATCACGTGCTATGTTCCTCCACACGGCCTTGCGAAGGTGCAGCTTTACCTACCATGATGGGAGACAAGAGGGTAACGTAAGTGGACAGTATGAAATGCACAAACATCGTAGTAACACGTTTCTACATGCAGTCATGCTCAGCACTACACATGTGAAGGTCCCACAGCACACCGCCAGGCTTGCAGAAGACAGGAGCCACTGAACACCTCATGGCCAACAACATGTACACCACTGAACTTACCACCTGTCCGGGTGCACCGTAAAGCCGTTGGTAGTGGCTGAGCACACCGTCCACAAGGACATCCAGCTCCGCTGCGGTGAAGGGACGAGACCGGGTCTCTCGCAATCCCTGCATGGCAAGGTCCTGGACTGTGGCACAGCAGCAGCAGCCGTTGGTCAGCTCATTAGCAGCAGGTCGAGGTGATGGTCACAGGCAGCAGCCGTTGGTCAGCTCAGCAGCAGCAGGTCAAGGTGATGGTCACAGGCAGCAGCCGTTGGTCAGCTCAGCAGCAGCAGGTCGAGGTGATGGTCACAGGCAGCACTGGATCAAAGCAGTGAATGTGTGCTTGTGAAAGTCACACATATATAGGGCCCAGAGCCCATGTCAGTGGCACACTCGCCAGCTATTGGTTCCCCCTGGATGCCTCATTCGAAAAGGGCCAATGACAGGCCCTGGTGTGGCGGTGCACTGTTTCCGCCATTGTCGATGGCGCATACGCGCCCCGCGGTACCTCTTCCCATTGGCTGCCTGTGCACATGCCGTCACGGACACACATCGGCAACCGCAAGTGCGCACTTCCGCGACGGTTGCATCTTTTGCAACAATGTTCAATCAGTGGCGCCACCATGGCGGTGCACGCCTTCCGTGGGGGTGGTGCAGGCCAACACATACTTGTGATTATGAAAATCAAAATGGTAGTTCATGACCCCCCTTACAGTCACATTGCATCATCCACCGTAGACCGACCGTCCCAACCCGGTCACCCACCGCCGGGCCAGGCCGGTCACCCACCGCCGTCCCAGCCCGGTCACCCACCGCCGGGCCAGGCCGGTCATCCACCGCCGTCCCAGCCCGGTCACCCACCGCCGGGCCAGGTGGACGGTCGGTCTACGGTGGATGATGCAATGTGACTGTAAGGGGGGTCATGAACTGCCATTTTGATTTCCATAATCACAAGTATGTGTTGGCCTGCACCACCCCCACGGAAGGCGTGCACCGCCATGGTGGCGCCACTGATTGAACATTGTTGCAAAAGATGCAACCGTCGCGGAAGTGCGCACTTGCGGTTGCCGATGTGTGTCCGTGACGGCACGTGCACAGGCAGCCAATGGGAAGAGGTACCGCGGGGCGCGTATGCGCCGTCGACAATGGCGGAAGCCGTGCACCGCCATGTCGACGCCACTGATTGTATATTTACAAATGCAGCACCGTCATGGTAGTCCGCACATGCGTTATGAGGGGTGTGAACGTGATGGCTAAACAGCATATGTCATGCACTTTATCATGTGTGTTCACACTATGGCCATTGATGTGCACCCAATTTGCTACACATGTGCATGTCTACGTGTCGACCTCTTGTTTTTCCGTACACACGTTTCAACTCATACACATCTACACACTACATCAAGGCTGTCTGGCCACATTCAGGATCTGTTATGAGTGTGTGGTTTGTGCGTGCAAGTAACAATGGTGGGGGTACACATGGATTCAGTGTATGCGTATGTGTGTTGCCTCTTGTGTGACCATGCATGTAATGTGAGGATGCTCACCATTGTAGGAGTGGTAATTGGTGCATGAAGATATGGAGTGTGTGTAGCATTATTGTATTGTGTGTACACGTGCATGTGTGTCTGTGATGACGCTTGTCCACATTAGCGTCATTAGGCATGTCTTGTTGGCAGTTCTTTTGACGTGTGAGTACGTTACATTGTACATGTTGGCACACATCATGTTGTTAGTGGCTGCACATTGTTTGCATGCTACTCTGTATTGTAGGTAATTGCAGACATGTCACACATATGATAATTGTCGACGACATTTCTCATTTTGTTTGTGTTGGCCTACATGTGATAGAGTTGCACAGCTATGCGTTGTTGGTAAATTGACATCTACTACATCTACTCCCACACAGGAGGGCTCCAAATGTGCATCGCCCATACACTGTGCTGGAGGACATGGTTGACGAGGAGGTGATCAGGAAATTCCGGCTTGATCGACGTAGATTGCTGGAGCTTGTAGACCAATTGTCTCCTCATCTGCAGCCACGAAGAACATATCCTGGTTCCATTACACCCACAGCAAAGGTGATGGCGGCACTTCACTTCTTTGCAACTGGCACCTTCCAGTACACAGTTGGACATGCCCGGGGGGATGTCACAGTCCATGTTCAGCATGGTACTGCGGGATGTTCTCAGGGCCATGATGATTTACAAGGATGATTACATCCATTTTCCACGGGCGGCAGAGTTGGCAGCAGTCAAAGCAGACTTCTATGCACTGGGCCAGATACCACACGTAGTGGGTTCCATTGATGGCACCCATATCGGTCTCATTCCACCCTGGGCACGTGAGCCTGTATATCGCAATCGGAAACACTTTAATTCGCTGAACGTGCAGGTGGTGTGCCTGGCCGACAACATCATATCCCATGTGTGTGCCAGATTTCCAGGGTCCGCACATGACTCCCACATCATGCAGAGCAGCATTGTCCCCCAACCGATGGCAAATCTGCGACCAGAACGTGCGTGGCTTGTTGGTGAGTATGCTGTGGGGACAGTTGAGTATTCTGTGTGGCATGGGGTACCCACCAATCCTGGTAGTGATATCTGTGTCTGTCATCCCCCCACATAGGCGATTCAGCGTACCCAAACAGGCTGTGGCTGCTGAGTCCCATACGTAATCCAACTACAGCTGGTGAAATGCGATACAATGATGCCCATGGAAGGACACGTAGAGTGGTGGAACGTACTTTTGGACTGCTAAAGTCTAGGTTTTGCTGCCTGGATAAAACCGGAGGAGCCCTGCCTTACTCACCAGGCAAAGTATGCAGGATCAGGATTGCCTGCTGCATGCTCCAAAACCTGGCCGTGCGCAATGACATTGAACTGATCTTGGACCCTGAAGACAAACAAGTCCCTCTGCTTCCCATCCCACCCATGTAGACTGATGAGGATAGTGGTGAGGAAGAAGGTGTGGACCAGAGGCGTCAGCTCATTGATCGCTATTTTCCTTGAATGTGAGTGACTACCTCTTGTGCAGGTTGACAATGCGTGATGTATGTTTGCTGGTGGTGTGTGGATGTGGTGTTTGAAAGCTGGCTGTTCTGGTATGTTATGTTTGCATGGGTGTGTTGTATTTATTGTGGACATGCAAGGCTCCATGATGTGTGTCCTCTCATCCACAGATTTGGTGGTGAGTGTGGTTTGTGGAATGTTGCAGTACAGTGTGTTGTGATGGGTGTGAATCAGTTTCCTGACGTGTGTTTGTTGTCTCTCATTTTCCCTAGGTCACTCCCACTGAGGCATAATTCTCACCGACATAGTTCCCTGCGCCTGGTGACGTCTGATTCTGATACAATCATGTGGTTAAAACATGGAGGCAACACATAATTGAGTGTGTAAGTGAAATTTATTTACAGGTTGTGAATTGATGCTGGTGGATATTTACAAGTAAGTGTTGGGTGGGGGAGTGTGAGTTGAAGGTCATGGTAGATGAAAAGACCGTGGTGACACCACATTGGGTGATGTCCAGCTAGTCCAGCAGACCGGTGCCAATACTTGGCGTTGTGGGACAGGATAGTTGGCGGGTGAATGGCAGGGTCAGGCAATGTTAATGTCATTTGCGGCCCCTCTTTGGGCGGGTGGATGGTGCATCCCCGCTGCTCTCACCTACTTCCAGCCTCGGACGGCCCCTCCGCCTTGTAGCCGGAGCGGAGACAGCTGGGGGGGGCAGGTTGGTCAGGGGCCACATCCGTGTCCATGGGCTCAGGTGGCGGTGGCAGTGGTGTTGGCGACCGTGGCGGCTGGTTACTTGGCTGAGGGGGGGGGGTGTTGCGGGATAACCAGTCCCTCCACAGTGCTGTTACCTGGCCCATGATGTCCACTAGTTGCCCTATGCGCCTGTCAATTGACCGCAACTGATTGGTGTTCTCCACTGAGTCCTGGTGGGCACGGTCAGCCTGTGCCTGCCCCGGTCATAGGAGGCCTGGACTCTGGCTAGGGCTTCCAGTGTTTCTGCAGCAGGATGGGGTGGGTGTCCTTCCACACATCGCCGGTGAGAAGCACTCCTGTTGGTGAGATGTGCCCTCTGGTCTGTCCTTTGCCGTCCACTACCCCTGCTTGGCTGGGATGTAGATGGGCCTGCGTCGTGCGATGGGTCAGGCAGGGTGGCACAGGCAGGAGTGGTGGTACAGGTGGTGGTGGAGGTGGTGGTGGTGGTGGTGGCTGCACAGGTCACTATGGCAGGTGTTGGTGGGGTGACACAGGCCAAGGTTGTGGAGGCAGGGATGTCCTGTGAGCCAGATGGCCCTGGGAGTCGGCTTGGGCCCCCTTCGTCCTCCGCACCGGATCTGACAGTGGGATCGTCCCCAGAGAGTCCGTGCTGTGAATGTGGCGACTGTTGCAGGCGGTTGCTGGTTTCGCCAGTCAGGTTGCGATCACCTGAGGGACAAGATTTTAATGATCAATGCAGTGGACATGACATGTTTTAATCTTTCCAACATTACATATCACTGACCTCTCTACACACCCCACCCACCTCCCAACACACCCCACACACCTCCCAACACACACCACCCACCTCCCAACACACCCCACCCACCTCCCAACACACACCACCCACCTCCCAACACACACCACCACCCTCCCTGTGGACATGGGGGCCTGTTGGGAGTCGTAGTGCTGGTCTCTCACACACCCCACACACCTCCCAACACATACCACCACCCTCCCTGTGGACATGGGGGCCTGTTGGGAGTCGTAGTGCTGGTATCTCACACACCCCACCCACCTCCCAACACACACCACTCACCTCCCAACACACACCACCACCCTCCCTGTGGACATGGGGGCCTGTTGGGAGTCGTAGTGCTGGTCTCTCACACACCCCACACACATCCCAACACACACCCCCACCCTCCCTGTGGACATGGGGGCCTGTTGGGAGTCATAGTGCTGGTCTCTCACACACCCCACACACCTTCCAACACACACCACCCACCTCCCAACACACACCACCACCCTCCCTGTGGACATGGGGGCCTGTTGGGAGTCGTAGTGCTGGTCTCTCACACACCCCACACACCTCCCAACACACACCACCCACCTCCCAACACACACCACCACCCTCCCTGTGGACATGGGGGCCTGTTGGGAGTCGTAGTGCTGGTCTCTCACACACCCCACACACCTCCCAACACACACCACCCACCTCCCAACACACACCACCACCCTCCCTGTGGACATGGGGGCCTGTTGGGAGTCGTAGTGCTGGTCTCTCACACACCCCACACACCTCCCAACACACACCACCTACCTCCCAACACACACCACCACCCTCCCTGTGGACATGGGGGCCTGTTGGGAGTCGTTCACATTTTGGTGAGTATGTGGCCCACATGCATGGTTTGGGGCCTGGGGGATGTGTCCTCTCAGTTGTGTGAGGCAGACCATGTTGGTGTGATAGTGGTGCTTGGTTTGTACTTACCAGCCTCTTCTCCCTCGTCGATTCCTTCAAGGCTCTCTGGGTGCAGTATGCCCAGCACCTTTTCCTCCCAATCTGCATAGGGTATGGGCTCCGGGGGTGTGCCGCCGCCAGTGTGGTGTGCCCGCAGGTGATTTTTTGCATGGATGCCTTTGACCCTTGTTTTGAGGTCGTGCCACCGCCTCTGGATGTCGTGCTTTGTTCGTGGCACGGTCCCTGACGCATTCACTCGACTGACTATCCTGTCCCACATGTGGTTTTTGGTTGCCACGGTGGTCTGCTGGACTAGTGTGCCGAATAGGTGGGGTTCGACACGGATGATTTCATCCACCAGGACCTTCAACTCTGTGTCAGTGAATTTAGGATTTTTCTTTGGTGCCATGGTGTGTGATGTGCAAGGTGTGGGTGGAGTGGGTTGGGATGTACAGGTGTGTGGTGTGTAGGAATGGTGTGGTGGGTGTTTGTGTGGTGGGTGTGTTTGTGTGCAGGTTGTATGTGTGGACTTTAGTGTCTGCTGTTAGTTGTATTGAGCCTCTTGCTTGCAGCTATGCTGTGGTGCAAAGGATTGTGGTAGTGGGTGGGAATCTTTTTATACTCGGTGTCGTGGTAGTGTTCCAATGGTTTTGCCAGTCAGGTGCTAGGTGGGTGTGTTGACTTCAGTGGATTTTTAGGCGCTTGGGGGGGTGTCATTGTGGCTTGTGATTGGTGTGGGTGTTTCAGGTGGGTGGGTGTCCTGTGTAGTTTGTTTTTTATTTACTTCCGTCAGCCATTTGGAAATTTGTTTGACGGTAGGGATGGTGTTCGTGTTGTCCTTCCGCTGGGATGCTGGGTTTATCGTTGCATTGTTTCCGCAGCGGTCGTGGATGGAAGTAAGTTCCGTGGGACTGGCGGCGTTATCCTAATCGCGGGCACGGAGCCTCCGCAGGTATTGCTTTGGCTGTGCCTGTTCCCGCGGTCATGTTCGTCCGCGGCGGACGGTGTTTCTTAGGTTCCGTCCGCTTGCGGCGGTCTCAGGTGTACTCTGTCCGCCGCCGACGGGGTTTGATGTACTCCGTCCGCCACGGACGGAGTTTCATGACATTATTATCCTAATCGCAATGGCGGTTTATCCGCGGAGCGGTCGGGAGTATCTTGGCCGCGTCCTTGGCGGACGGAACCTGTTTCCGTCCGCCATCCTAATCGACCCTTTAGTGTACAATGAGAGAAAATAGCTAAGAAGTACCGAGGAATGTATTGTTACTAATCAGACTATAATCAGGAGGTAGATATTGCCATAATGTACAGTACTCAAAGGGATATATTGAACCACTTATCACAACTCAAAGGGTTGTGGAGTGGGGGTATGAAGTGCAAACAGCGCAATAAATAGTCATAGGATGGTGCAATAAGAAATAATTAAAAGATGAGTCATGTTAAAACAATAAATAGTAATAAATCTCATAAAACACTATTTAAAAACCTTAATTGACTCCTGCACCCCACAATTGCTGATAAATCCAATTCCCATCCTACAGAGCCTAGTGTAAACATGTGTATAAATCTTCCGTGAGATTTAAACCCCCAGGCTGCTTGGTGTCTAACTGTAGGATGTATTTGGTTTCAAGTTTGCGCAATTTTGACTCCCTGTTTCCCCCTCGTCTGCTGGCTAGTACTGCATCAATAACAAAATATCGGAGTCCCTTGTTGTCGCTCTGATGGTGCTCTTTAAAATGTCTAGCAACCAGATAGGTGTTGTCTTGGGAGGTTATGGCCCTAAGATGTTGCAATATACGTTTGTGGACCGGGAGTTTGGTACTCCCCACATAACCTAATGCACAGGGACATTCAAGAATGTAGACCGCGAATTAGGTTTTACATGTGAGAATTTTGCTAATCTGATGTTCATGATTGCTAAAACTATCCTTGTATGTCATCCTGTTAGTGCCGTGTGTACAGGCTTTGCAGGTTTTACATTTAAAAAACCTCTATTGCTTTGCAGCCAAGAGGTTTTTTTCCAATACTTCCGGGCCAGTATCAACCAATCTATCCTTCATGTTCGGGGCTCTACTGTTTGTTATAGATGCCTTCTTTGGTAGTAGATTGCCTATTACAGGGTCCTTGAGTATGATGGACCAGTTCTTATTGATCATTCTACGTATGTCCTTATGTTGGTTGCAATAACCAATAATGAAACGGAAGGAGTCTGCCGCATTAGTGTTCCCTGCATTTTCTAAAGATTTCTGTCTTGATGCCTCGTCGGAGACATCATATTTAGATAGTAATGTGGGGCGGCTAATCATCATAGATTTTTGCCTTGCTTTATCAATGATCTTCAGTTGATACCGTCTTTCCAGGAACCTCTCTGTGCTGGCTGCCTGTGCAAGTTGTAGTCTATGTCATTGCTGCACAGTCTCCTGAGGCGTATCATCTCGCCATACAGAATACACATTATTAAATGAGCCGGGTGTGTGCTGCCTGCGTGTAGGGTTGTATTTCCAGCGGTACTCTTTCGATACAATCTAGTTTCTAGTTTATTCCCGCTGGCATACACCTCAGTGTCAAGGAAGGGTACTTTTTCTTGGCTCATAGTAACCGTGAAGTTAAGATTATATTGATTCACGTTGAGTCTTTCTTCAAAGTCCAAGGCCCCCTCTCGACTACCCCTCCATGCCACGAAAAGATCATCAATAAAGCGGTACCATGCTATTACTTTGTTGGTCATCTCATATTGATAGCAAGCCCTGAGGACCAGTTCTTCCCAGGCACCCATGTGCAAGCACGCAAAGCTTGGAGAAAAACTGGCCCCCATTGCAACCCCTTGCAGTTGTCTATATAGTAGATTGTTGAACATGAACACATTGTGCTCCAAACAAAATGTAAGCATTTGAATCAACATGTTGTTATGCCGGTCAAACATTGCATCCCTTCGCTCCAAATAGTACTTAACTGCAACTATACCATCGGGATGACGCATGCTCGTATACAGGGCAGTGACATCTAATGCCATCATCCAGTCACCGTCCTGCCAATTGACATTTTTCAATTTGAACAAAAAATCCCCCGTGTCTTGTATATATGATGCAAGAGATTTGACATGACCTTGTAAAAAGTAATCAATATAAACCGATGTCCTTTCAAGTAGACCCCCACGGGCTGTGATGATAGGTCTGCCTGGGGGATTAGCTTGGTCCTTATGGACTTTTGGTATAAAATATATTGATGGAGTCACCGGGTAGTCAGTTTTCAAATACTTGTATTCTGCCTCCGATATTAGCTTCTTCGACCTCCATTTGGATAGGAGTTGGTGGTATTCACACCTTGACCATGCTTACATTCATCCTTTCATAATGGTCACGATTGTTCAATTGGTTGATTTTTCATAGTTGACCCTGGTCTGCAGAACAACATTGCCCCCTTTATCACTGGGGCGCAGAATAATACTTTTGTCTTTGCTTAGTTTGTATACCAAAGATTCATACTCCATAGTTGACTGATCGTATTTGTAATGTCCCTTACATGCCTTGCTGTGAAGATCCTTAAGTTCACTGATTAACTTCTCGTGAAATACGTGAATGACGTCACGTGGCATAAAGGCAGCGGACCTGCAGTGCTAGGAGACTCTGGCACTGGGTTACAGGAATGGAAACTGCACGGAATGGTGCTCTTTAAAAGACAGAGTTGAAACTCTGTTTGTGCCCACTTGGGAATAATGCAAATTAATTTGGCACACAACGCGGTGAGTGAATGCAAATACCAGAGGCCTGTGGGGTAGGAAACCACGCCCATTTGGGTGGGACCTTTAATTGATGCAGGTATTTTTCACCGAGCTGTTGTGGCTGTAAGCTGCTGTGTGGCTCGTGACCAAGGGAGCAATCCTGAAACGCGTTGATCCTTTTACTGAATAAAGCGGAGAAACAACAAACTGCTTCATCATTTCTCTGAGGCGAAAGTTTCCATGAGGTTAACCTCACAGGGGCAACTCTTTTGATGGATATGAGCGGTTAGCCTACGCCGCGAGGTTTGACCCGCCGCCTGGAGCGGACCTGCAGTGCTCGGAGACTCTGGCACTGGGTTACAGGAATGGAAACTGCACGGAATGGTGCTCTTTAAAAGACAGAGTTGAAACTCTGTTTGTGCCCACTTGGGAATAATGCAAATTAATTTGGCACACAACGCGGTGAGTGACTGCAAATACCAGAGGCCTGTGGGGCAGGAAACCACGCCCATTTGGGTGGGACCTTTAATTGATGCAGGTATTTTTCACCGAGCTGTTGCTACTGTAAGCTGCTGTGTGGCTCGTGACCAAGGGAGCAATCCTGAAACGCGTTGGGCCTTTTACTGAATAAAGCGGAGAAACAACAAACTGCTTCATCATTTCTCTGAGGCGAAAGTTTCCATGAGGTTAAGCTCATAGGGGCAACTCTTTTGATGGATATATATATATATATATATATATATATATATAAATATATATATATGCAAAAGAAAACCTCCTTTCAAAGAAAGAAGCGGGAGCCTCAGAGGGGATTGACGAAGCAACACACTTTTAATCTTCAAGAAATGGCGAATGCATTTCGGCCTGGATTGGCCTTCATCAGCGCCTGCAGTGTGTGTATACTAGCAGCCCGTCCCAACGTTGTCCGGGTATGAATTATAGTATTATATTGTTTTGTAGGATTTCCATTTGATAGCATTTCTTATCTGTGACAGACCTGTGAAACGCTCAGATTCACAGTGCACTGCTGATGCACTTAAGAGTGCGCGTTCAGTAGTGCGTGAACTCGAGTTTCCCTACTTTATTTTTCCTTGCAATATTATAGAGTGCGAACTCGACAACATGGCATGAGCACAATTTACATTACAGAAGAACACATTCATTTGTGGTAGGCACGGGGAGACAAAGCGATTTGCCTGGAATCACAGGATGTTGAACTGATGCCGAGATTCAAACGTAGCTCCCCAGCTCTACAGTTTGCAATTCTAGAACTTGTGGCGGGAGGTGTGTCTAAAAGTGTATGTCGGTGCTGGCCATCAATGAGAGAGACCTGTGCATTTTTCAAATGGGTGGTGAAAATATATGAGTATGTTGCTGGAGATGTGGGCCGCCGTGCCACCAATGTACTTACCGGGGGAGGGTAAACACCCATTATTCCGCAACTTTCTTTCCGCATACCATCACTCCGCATACTTTCATTATGAGAGTACCATGACTCCGCAATGCCATTATAACGCATGGCATTACATTTTATATGCTTTTACCACGCATACATTTACAACGAAATTCGTTGTAAATGCATGAATGGTAAAAGCATGTTTTTTTTAAAATGTTTGGATAAGGTAAGTATGGGTATAGGGGTATATGTTTTAGGGTACTGAGGTATATGTTTTGGGGTGTTTGGGTATTTTAAGGGTTCAGATATAGTTTTGGGTTATGGGGTACAGGGGTAGTTTTAGGGTATAGGGATAGGTATGGGTTTTGGGGTACAGGGGTATTTTTAGGGTTCAGGGCTAGGTTTGGGTTTTGAGGTATAGGGGTATTTTTAGGGTTCAGGGGTAGGTTTGGGTTTTGGGGTACAGGGGTATTTTAAGGGTTCAGGGTTAGGTTTGGGTTTTGGGGTACAGGGGTATTTTTGGGGTTCAGGGCTAGGTTTGGGGTACAGGGGTATTTTAGGGTTCAGGGGTAGGTTTGGGTTTTGGGGTACTGGGTTATTTTTAGGGTTCAGGGCTAGCTTTGGGTGTTGGGGTACAGGGGTATTTTTAGGGTTCAGGGGTGGGTTTGGGTTTTGGGGTACAGGGGTATTCTAAGGGTTCAGGGCTAGGTTTGGGTTTTGGGGTACAGGGGTATTTTAGGGTTCAGGGGTGGTTTAGGGGTACAGTGGTATTTTTAGGGTTCAGTGCTAGGTTTGGGTTTTGGGGTACAGGGGTATTTTTAGGGTTCAGGGGTAGGTTTGGGTTTTGAGGTACAGAGGTATTTATAGGGTTCGGGGCTAGGTTTGGGTTTTGGGGTACAGGGGTATTTTTAGGGTTTAGGGATAGGTTTGGGTTTTGGGGTACAGGGTATATTTATAGGGTTAAGATGGGTTAATGTTTAACGGTGTTGGGGTATTTTAAGGAGTAAGGGTGGGTTATGATTATGGGGTGCAGGGGTATTTAAAGGGAGCAGGGTGGGATTATCACACAATATGAGACATGGCATGAAGGGCTGAACGTACCACACGCCCCCAGCGTTTGTCAAGCCCTCCAGCACACGCCCACAACACAACGCAGACATGCCCACAAGGGACTACTTTGCTGGCAAGGTTCTTTTACCTTTTAAATGTATATGGTGGGTGTTAGACCTTTCAGCCCTTTGGGTGGTCCCTCCTAATTTATTTTCCCTCTCCTTTTTGCCTTCCTATTTTTTTTTTTTTGTGTGTCCACTACATTTTCTTGGTGTTGCCCCTAGGTATCTGGGCGCCTCATTAGTACCAATTAGTAATAAGGTGCAGGTGCTCCTCTAAAATGGAGAAAAGGGTTCTTTCACAAAATGGTGGATTGCTAACTGACCAAATTACCTCACAGCCTGAGGCCATAGGAATGTCATAAGGGGTTCCAGAACTTTCTGGTCCACTCTGGACATTCTAGGCTCAGGCCATATAAGTTGGAATTTTGGGCGGCCATTTTGTGAGGGAGCTGAAGGGAGAGGAGTTAAGGCAACTACGTGGGGAGGTTGGTGCACTGAGTAGTGTTTGATTGACCTTTGGGCCGGCTACCCTGCTTTGTTGATGCGACCCCTTGCCTGCTGACCTAACCCTCCTGCCATCGTTTTATTGTAGCCCCTTTTCCCATCTCTAGCGCTCCTTTTAGAGAAACCCTGAAGATCCGAGGAACTGAGACACATTGGGTTAGGAGATAGGGAGTGCGGGGGCCTGACTCTGAATAAGGAGCTAATACCACTACTTAACCCTGCTGTATCCCTGTCATTGCCCGAAGCTTTAATGCACTGTGGGGACCTGAGCGATTCAAGCGCTTGACTGTGGGGACCCAAGCGATTCAAGCGCAAGACTGTGGGAACTGTGCCTACCGTAGCTGCCCTGGTGTGATCCGAGGGGCGGGTGCCTCCGACTCGCGGCTTCTCCCCATTCCTGCGGGTAGTTCTGGCACTGTATCCGCGCCGCAGAAGTTCCCGAGTTGCTGGGTTGCTGCGGTGCAGGAGCCACGTGGGAGAGGCTGTCAAGAGGAAGAGAGCGAGTGGAGCTCCGCCCGACAGGCTAGCAGGGAGGCGCTGGAAGCGTAGGGGAGGAGCTGAGGTAGGCCGGCTCCGGCGTAGTCCTGGCGTGGCTCCTCCCGTGTCAACGCCCTGTCGAGGAAGAACACGGAAGAGCTGAGGAGCGTCTGAAGTAACCCTCAATCGGCGGCAATCAGCATCCTGCCTCTGAGAGGGGCCGTGCTGCACTGAGGAGAGCATCGGCTGCAGGTCGGGCTTCATTGAGGACCATTCAGTCGAGCTGGAACGCCTGACTGGGAAGTAAGCAGGGCACTGAAAGTGGAGGGAGGGAAGACCGTCAATGGGATCTGCTTCGTGACGGTCCCCCTTTGGCCCAGGTGAAAGACGGGTAAATCGGGCATCTGTTACTAACACCGGCTGAACTGCCTCCCCCCTATGGAAGGCTATTAGCCCTGCCCATTGAGGAACTATTACCGTCTACAATAAAAAGTCACCCCAGAGGTAGCAGATCTTTGCAGACAACAGATTTAGGATGAACCTAATTGGAGGAGATCGTGAAATCCATATTGGCCTTGGAACAATGCCTGACTGAGAGGAATGCTATATACAAACTGATCAGGGCTTTTGAGATGTTCTTTTGATGATTTGCTAATTGACTGTGGATATAAAACAGAGTTAATGTATATCTGATAGGTGAAATGACTTATCCTCTTTTTCCACCTAGGAATTTAGTTGTTTGAGATCGCATAAAACTGTCTGCTGAAATGTTTCCTCATGTTTGTAATGGGAATGTGACCTCAATGGTAATGTATCGTTAAAGTTATTCTGCTAATTTTGAAAGGACAGAGTAGAGTAGAGTTGTTAAGATTCCAAAGTCATGCCATGACAAATGTTTTAGAGGCAGATAGACTGATGGCGAGCAACCTATAGTTAATGGTAATAAATGTGATGCAAATTGAAACCTAACGTGAAAGAAAAGATAAAGCTTTTCTACTTTTCCAACATACGGTGTAGTGTAGTTTTTTTTTTAGTGGAGGTACGCTGGGGTGCTGAGGAGAGTGTGACGCAAGTACAGCACAAAAGCCTTAGAGTTAAGTCTTACCCTCTTGTGCCAAGCTACCCTAGTCGGACCGGTGACCCCGGGTCCAACATATTGGTGTTCAGCGGTGGGATTAGGGCTTGTGCTTGCATCCACTTGGCAGTGGCTCAGTGTGCACCACGTACCCTACACCTGGAATTTTCTCCTAGCGGTCTCCCTAATTGGACGTTTTTGCTTTTTCCAAATTCCTTTCTGGTGGTGGGTTGAAGTAGCCCTTATTTGACACCTCTTTTTTGAATAACCCAAGTAAATGTCTGTGGGCCTGCCTGGTAAAATGGAGTTTGAGTTGGCTGAGTTAGAGACTTACACAGCGGCCCAACTTAGGGAATTTTGCCAGGAGAAAGGGGTGTTCTTCAAGCGTGGTGCGAAGAAAGTGGAACTCCAAACCAGCTTGAGAGCATGGGTGGCAGCTCACCCAGATGGGGAAAAGGGGGAGGAAGAAGGGGATCGTGACACCATCATAGAAGTGGACATGCTGTACCAAACCGAAGGGGGGAATCTGTTAACAGGTCCTGGGACACCTTCGAGGGCGGGCAGTAGTGTGTCTGGAAGTAGCCTGTCTTCAGCAGAACTAGCGGATAGGAGGGAGAAGAGACAACTAAAATTAGAATTAGCCCGATTGGAGAAGGAGCGGGAGGAAAGGAGGTTTCTCAATGAGCTTAGCTTAAGGGAGTTAGACCTCAAAGCCCTACAGATAGGGACCCCCAGCAATCCTATTGGTGGCAGGGTACCTAAGGAAATTACCAGGGAATCCAGACCCTATTTGCCCAAAGATGTAGTCGCCAGTTTTAGTGTAGGAGATGACATTGCCAAATGGTTGGCTGCCTATGAGGTCTCATTAAGAGCCCATGGGATTTCAGAAAGTCATTGGGGGGGTGGTCTGTACAAGTATATGCCTCCGGTGAGGAGGGATGCTCTCTTAGCCTTAGAGTAGGAGGAACAGACCAATTACCCTACCATGAAGGTTGCCTTGATTAGGAAGTTTGGGCTGACCCCTGAAAAATACAGGCAGAAATTTCGGAACAGCCACAAACTAGCTACACAAAATTGGGTAGACTTTCTGGACTACGCTAAAAAGGCATTGGAGGGTTGGGTGCAAGGCAGTGAGGTGACCGATTACGAGGGGTTGTACGACCTGTTATTAAAGGAGCACCTACTCGAGAAATGTTTTCCCGAGCTGCGTCAACACCTGGTGGACAGCAAGCTGACTAGCCCTAGGAAGCTTGCAGAGGAGGCGGACATTTGGGCTAGTACCCGGGTGTCCTCAATGGGGACTGGAGGGGATTCCCAAAGGACTGGTCAGGGCGCTCCCCAGAAGAAAGAGGGGGGAGACAAAAAGAGGGAGTTCTCAAAAGGCCCCCAAAACAGTTTACAAGGAAACGGATCAGGTTACACACCTAAGGTTAATCCACAAAAAAACCCTATCCTGACCATAGTCAGCAGCCAAGGGTTGTCCGCTGTTATGAATGTGGTGGGGTTGGGTACTATAAAGGAGATGTCAAGTGCCCAAAGAGATCACCCCCTCCCACTGGAGGAAAAACCCCAGGAGTGGCTAGTGTAGTGCTCGGGGAGGAATTGCCCTTAGGAAAGGGAGGTGAGTGGGCAGGGATAACCTTAGTGTCCCTGGGAGACAGTGAGATGGTTCCTAAGATCCAGGTGCCCCCAAATACCACCAAGTATGGGCAGTGGGTCACCATCAATGGCCAGAGAGGGGAGGCTCTGAGGGACACAGGTACCAGTATGACCATGGTAAGGAGTCAGCTGGTGTCCCAAGAGCAGGTGATTCCAAACGTACTCCACCCCGCCGTGATGGCTGACCGCTAGAATTTGCCACTATCCTGTGGCCGAAGTTTCTTTTGAGTGGGGAGGGGTCACAGGTCCCCTACGAGTTGCGGTGAGCCCTGCCGTGCCAGCCGATTGTCTGTTGGGGAATGACTTGGAGCACAACTCTTGGAAAGAGGAGGAATTCTGGACTCATTCAGAGATGCTGGGTACACCTGATTGGACCTGTGCAAGCACACGGTCTGCGACTGCCTGGAGAGGGAGTACGCAAGGGCTGAAGCCTGGAACAAAGGCACAGCCAGCTGCCAAAAAGGGGAAGATCCGGGGACAGGGAAAACCTGCCTCGGCATCCACACCCCGTGAGATGGATGGGACGCCTGAGGTGGTGGTTCCGGAGTCCACGGAGGGGGATGTTGTTTCCCTGGAGGACTTACCTATCCCTGCAGAATGGCATGTGGAGGGAGGACCTACCAGGGAAGAGTTTTGTCAGGGGCAGAAGGAGTGCCCTACCCTTGTGGGTCTGAGGCGTCAGGCCGAAGCCCAGGCAGCTGGTAACATTGCAGGGAACTTTCACATCTACTAGGAGGATGATCTTCTCTACAGTGAACCCAAGGCTCCGGTGCACGGTTTGTCACGGGCCTTAGTGGTTCCCCAACGTTATAGAGCCTTTCTCTTAGAGTTGGCTCACGAGATTCCCTTGACAGGACACTTGGGACAGGACAAGACCTTTGCCCGGCTTGTCCCCCATTTCTATTGGCCTCAGATGAGGGTGGCGTCCGACACTTTTTGTAGGACGTGTGTGTCTTGTCAAGCTAGTGGGAAAACAGGGGTTAAGCGGAAGGCTCCCCTGGAACCACTACCCGTCGTTAGCACCCCCTTTGAAAGGGTGGGCATCAAAATTGTTGGGCCATTGGATCCACCTACTTCGGCCGGTCACAGGTTTATCCTGGTTCTGATGAATCATGCCACCCGGTAACCAGAGGCTATTCCTTTGAGGACCGTTACTGCACCTGTGGTGGCTCAGGCCCTGATGGGGATTTTTACCTGAGTGGGTTTCCGCAAGGAAGTTGTGTCCGACAGAGGGGCCAACTTCATGTCAGCATACAAGCGGGCTATGTGGAAGGAATGTGGAGTTACTTACAGGTTCTCCACTCCTTACCACCCCCAGACCAATGGTCTGGTGGAGAGGTTTAATAAAACCTTAAAGGGCATGATCAGGAGTCTGCCTAAAAGCCTGTGGAGGAAATGGGACATCCTCCTACCCTGTTTGTTGTTCTCATACAGGGAGGTGCCACAGAAAGGAGTGGGCTTTAGCCCCTTTGAGCTTCTGTACGGGCACCCTGTCAGAGGACCTCTCAGCCTGGTGAAGGATGGATGGGAACAGACTTCCAGGAAGCTTCCCCAGGATGTGGTGAGTTACATGCTGGCTTTCCGTAGCCAAATGGCTAAGTTGTGGAAACAAGCTTCTGACAACCTTGAAGCCAGCCAGGCAGTCATGAAAGAGTGGTATGACCACAATGCTCACCCTGTGGAGTTGGAGCCTGGCCAGAAAGTGTGGGTCATGGAGCCTGGAGAGCTTAGTGCTCTCCAGGATCGCTGGACAGGTCCCTTTGAAGTGGTTGAGAAGAAGGGGAAGGTCACCTACTTGGTGGATCTTAAGACCCCTAGGCAGCCCCACCGGGTGCTCCATGTCAACCGTCTCAAACCCCACCATGAGAGGCCCGAATCATCTTGATGATGGTGACTGATGGAGCAGAGGAAGAGGACAGTGAACCTCTCCCTGATCTATTTGCGTCCCAAGAGAAGGATGGGTCAGTGGAAGGGGTGATCCTCTCACCATCCCTAACTCCCGAACAGCGGAGGGACTGCCGTCAAGTTCTGGAGCAGTTTTCCTCGTTGTTCTCCCTTATCCCGGGAAGGACCCACCTGTGTACCCATGATGTGGACACAGGGGACAGCCCACCTGTGAAGTCCAAGACCTACCGCTGTCAGATAAGGTGAAGGCCAGCATTCACAGTGAAGTCACTAAGATGCTGGGCCTGGGAGTGATTGAACCTTCAAGCAGCCCCTGGTCCAGTCCGGTGGTTTTGGTACCAAAAGCTGCCCCGCCGGGCACCACTCCAGAACTCAGGTTCTGTGTGGATTACCGGGGACTGAATTCTGTGACAAAGACTGATGCTCATCCAATCCCTAGGGCGGATGAGCTCATTGACCGGCTGGGAGCTGCCCAATATCTGAGTACTTTTGACCTCACATCAGGGTACTGGCAGATCTCCCTTACAGATGGAGCAAGGGAAAGGTCAGCCTTCTCCACGCCTGAAGGCCACTACCAGTTCTGTGTGATGCCCTTTGGGCTCAAGAACGCCCCTGCCACGTTTCAGCGGCTGGTGAACCAGGTCTTCTCCGGTATGGAGGCTTTCTCTGCTTCTTATCATGACGACATCGCTGTCTTTAGCAGCAGTTGGGAGGACCATTTGTGTCACCTTCAAGCTGTCCTCCAAGCCCTGAAGCAGGCTGGCTTGACGATCAAGGCTAGCAAATGCCAGATTGGGCAGGGGTCGGTAGTGTACCTAGGCCACTTGGTGGGTAGGGGAACGGTGCAGCCCCTCCAGGCTAAGATTGAGACTATCATGGCCTGGGAGCACCCCAAGACCCAAACCGAGGTCCGAGCTTTCCTGGGCCTAACAGGATACTACCGTTGCTTCGTCAAGGGTTATGGCACAATTGTGGCACCCTTAACTGAGCTCACATCTAAGAAACAACCTCGACGGGTACTCTGGACTGAGGCGTGTCAACGAGCTTTTGACACCCTAAAGCAAGTAATGTGTGCAGCTCCTGTCTTAAAGGCCCCTGACTTTTCCAAAGAGTTTATTGTCCAAACGGATGCATAGGAACATGGCATTGGGGCAGTGTTATCGCAACTCAATGAAGAGGGTCTGGACCAACCTATGGTTTTCCTATCAACGAGACTGCTCCCCCGGGAACAGAAGTGGAGTGCGATTGAAAGGGAAGCTTTTGCCGTGGCATGGGCTTTGAAGAAGTTGCGACCATACCTGTTTGGCTCGCACTTCCTTGTTCAAACTGACCACCTGCCCCTTCGTTGGCTGATGCAAATGAAGGGCGAGAATCCCAAGCTGTTTAGATGGTCCATCTCCCTACAGGGAATGGACTTCAGGGTGAAACACCGGCCTGGAGTGGACCACGCCAACGCAGACGGTCTCTCAAGGTACTTCCGCCTTAGTGTTGAGAACTCCCAAGGGGTTGGGTAGCTCTTCCCACTTTCAGCTGGGGGGAACGCGTGTTAGACCTTTCAGCCCTTTGGGTGGTCCCTCCTAATTTTTTTCCCTCTCCTTTTTGCCTTCCTATTTTTTTTTGTGTGTCCACTACATTTTCTTGGTGTTGACCCTAGGTCTCTGGGCGCCTCATTACTACCAATTAGTAATAAGGTGCAGGTGCATGGAGGAAAGGGTTCTTTCACAAAATAGTGGATTGCTAACTGACCAAATTACCTCACAGCCTGAGGCCATAGGAATGTCATAAGGGGTTCCAGAACTTTCTGGTCCACTCTGGACATTCTAGGCTCAGGCTATATAAGTTGGAATGTTGGGTGGCCATTTTGTGAGGGAGCTGAGGGGAGAGGAGTTAAGGCAACTACGTGGGGAGGTTGGTGCACTGAGTAGGGTTTGATTGACCTTTGGGCCGGCTACCCTGCTTTGTTGATGCTACCCCTTGCCTGCTGACCTAACCCTTGCCATCTCTTTATTGTAGTTCTTTTCCCATCTCTAGCGCTCCTTTTAGAGAAACCCTGAAGATCCGAGGAACTGAGACACATTGGGTTAGGAGATAGGGAGTGCGGGGCCTGGCTCTGAATAGGGAGCTAATACCACTACTTAACCCTGCTGTATCCCTGTCATTGCCCGAAGCTTTAATGCACTGTGGGGACCTGAACGATTCAAGCGCTAGACTGTGGGGACCCAAGCGTTTCAAGCGCAAGACTGTGGGAACTGTGCCTACCGTAGCTGCCCTGGTGTGATCCGAGGGGTGGGTGCCTCCGACTCGTGGCTTCTCCCCATTCCTGCGGGTAGTTCTGGCGCTGTATCCGCGCCGCAGAAGTTCCCGAGTTGCTGGGTTGCTGCGGTGCAGGAGCCGCGTGGGAGAGGCTGTCAAGCGGAAGAGAGCGAGTGGAGCTCCGCCCGACAGGCAGGCAGGGAGGCGCCGGAAGCGTAGGGGAGGAGATGAGGTAGGCCGGCTCCGGCGTAGTCCTGGCGTGGCTCCTCCCGTGTCAACGCCCTGTCGAGGAAGAACACGGAAGAGCTGAGGAGCATCTGAAGTAACCCTCAATCGGCGGCAATCAGCATCCTGCCTCTGAGAGGGGCCGGGCTGCACTGAGGAGAGCATCGGCTGGAGCTCGGGCTTCATTGAGGACCATTCAGTCGAGCTGGAACGCCTGACTGGGAAGTAAGCAGGGCACTGAAAGCGGCGGGAGGGAAGACCGTCAATGGGATCTGCTTCGTGACGGTCTCCCTTTGGCCCAGGTGAAAGACGGGTAAATCGGGCATCTGTTACTAACACCGGCTGAACTGCCTCCCCCTATGGAAGGCTATTAGCCCTGCCCATTGAGGAACTATTACTGTCTACAAAACAAAGTCACCCCAGAGGTAGCAGATCTTTGCAGACAACAGATTTAGGGTGAACCTAATTGGAGGAGATCGTGAAATCCATATTGGCCTTGGAACAATGCCTGACTGAGAGGAATGCTATATACAAACTGATCAGGGCTTTTGAGATGTTCTTTTGATGATTTGCTAATTGACTGTGGATATAAAACAGAGTTAATGTATATCTGATAGGTGAAATGACTTATCCTCTTTTTCCACCTAGGAATATAGTTGTTTGAGATCGCATAAAACTGTCTGCTGAAATGTTTCCTCGTGTTTGTAATGGGAATGTGACCTCATTGGTAACGTATCGTTAAAGTTCTTCTGCTAATTTTGAAAGGACAGAGTAGAGTTGTTAGGATTCCAAAGTCATGCCCTGACAAATGTTTTAGAGGGAGATAGACTGATGGCGATCAACCTATAGTTAATGGTATTAAATGTGATGCAAATTGAAACCTAACGTGAAAGAAAAGATAAAGCTTTTCTACTTTTTCTACATACGGTGTAGTGTCATTTCTTTTTGAATGGAGGTACGCTGGGGTGCTAAGGAGAGTGTGACGCAAGTACAGCACAAAAGCCTTAGAGTTAAGTCTTACCCTCTTGTGCCAAGCTACCCTAGTCGGACCGGTGACCCCGGGTCCAACAGTGGGCATCTGCATAGCCTATGTCCTTCTGCTGCAACTGCCCTTTCCAACGCTGTATTGGGTGTTGTGATTGGTGCTGTGGTTCCTGAGATTACCCGCCTCAAAGGTTTGGGCTCTCTCTTTATTATATTAGTATAGATATATATATATATATTCATTTAAAAACCATAGGTTTCACATCAGTTATAGTTAGCTGGAAGTTTTACTCGCATAAAACCAATGAAATTCCCACGTTATAGTTAGTTGGACTCACAATAACTTGCGCGTGCAATGCACTGCTGATGACGTCACATATTACATTACTCATGACATGGTCAGTGACATCACTCACACCATCCTTGTGACAGAGTGACAGACCTCCTTTCACTGAAATGTAACCCTTGAAACACATATTCAAAAATAAAAAGTAACATTTTCAAAAAAATGGAGATTCCCATACCAGTTACTACAACCAATTGAATAATTCCACCATCTATATACACATGCACTGATTCACCAACAGTTCTATATAGTCACTCATACATATACTCACTCATCATATGTAGTGATACACCTATACATCCTGTTACACACCGACAGTCATCCAAAAGTTACTCACACACATACTCACACATGCAAATAAACTATTGAACATCCATTTATTTGCATATACAGCTATACACACACTACCACTTTACTTCAAAGAAAACTTACACATACTTACTCTCTTAAACAATCACTTATAGAAACACATACTAATTTAAACAGGAACTCTTACTCTTAGATATACTCACTTATATACATCAATATTCACATACACTAGATTAAAACATATGTAGTTACTGATAAAGAAACTAGTGAGACACTCATTCACTCAGTAACACACACATATACACAGTCATCCACCCATACAGTCCTGCACATATGCTGTCTTCAAAACACATACAAAGAGAGAGTCAGTCATTCATGCATCTATGTGCTAAGTAATACCTCCACCAAACCATACAAACACTCATACTGATACTAAGAAAAACATCTAATAACCTATATACATACACATGTACCTACTCACCAACCCATGCAGCCACTTATACACAAAGTGAAACACTAATTAATATATTTAAATATTTAAACATTACTCACTAATATTTATTTTTCAAAAAGACACACATTCACTGGATGGTGTCATCAGTGATGTCATGAGTGATGTCACTGACCATGTCATGAGTGATGTAATATGTGACGTCATCAGCAGTGCATTGCACGCGCACGTTATAGTGAGTCCAACTAACTATAACGTGGGAATTTCATTGGTTTTATGCGAGTAAAACTTCCAGCTAACTATAACTGATGTGAAACCTATGGTTATTTTAATGAATTTAATTGTTTTTTTTAATGCTAATTCCTAACTATAACTGGTGTGAAACCTATGGTTTTTTCAGTGAATATATATATATATATATATAATTTCTATGGCAAAATGAAACCCCTCATTTTGTTCCTTTTCAAATTAAATGTATTAAGTGTTACCACTTTATTTCAATCAAGATGACTTCAGGTGTGCCATACTTTTGTCATAAGTAAGACTGTTAGCGTTCTAGTTGTTCTTTAGAACACTCTGGGACATTCTGTCATTGGGCTATAGTTGGGCTACATCTGGCTGATATTTCGGCTACATTTGGGCTCTTTTGTCTCTGGTGGCCATCTTGGGAGACTGCATATCAGAATTTTTTTAATGAAATTTAAGAGGATTTGAGAAGTCACTCAAAATGTGCCCTAATTTTTCTTTCTTCAGCACTAATCATAATTTCTATGGCAAAATGAACCCCCTCATTTTGTTCCTTTGCAAATTAAATGTTTTAAGTGTTAACACTTTATTCCAATCAAGATGACTTCAGGTGTGCCATACTTTTGTCATAAGTAAGACTGTTAGCGCTCTAGTTGTTCTTTAGAACACTCTGGGACATTCTGTCATTGGGCTATAGTTGGGCTACATCTGGCTGATATTTGGGCTACATTTGTTTTTTTTTGTCTCTGGTGGCCATCTTTGGGCTACATTGGGCTCTAACATATATATAGCCCAAAGTAGCCCAATATATATTTTTTCAAAGTTAATTTTCATAAAAACCACTGGAGCATATATCTTGAGACATAGCAAAGGCACATCGGGGTACCAGTCCCTACAATTTTGCCAAATACCGCCAGTAGGTAATATATATATATATATATATATATATATTACCTACTGGCGATAGCCAGTAGGTATATATAGTTAGGATTGTTTTCCATAGGGAAATCCGCAACATTCTATTGGGAATAACTTTGGCGCCGGTTGAGGGATCTGCCTGTAATTTTCCTTAACTTTGCCTCGCTGCGCTCCGCTCCTTCCCTGAAAGTTTCGGGGGGATTCGTCAAGCGGGGGCCGAGATAAAAGGGGGGTCCCAAAATGTGTTTTCCCCATGTTCATTTCCATAGGGCGGTTGGACTCACTTTTAGCCCGAACGGCTGAATGGTTTTCCACCAAACTTGGCAAAATTGTAGGGACTGGTAGCCCGATGTGCCTTTGCTATGTCTCAAGATATGTGCTCCAGTGGATTTTGAGTAATTTAGGTTCAAAAATATATATATATCTATAGCAGCTTACCCGTGAGCTTACCCGTACGCTTACGGTACGCTTACCGTACGCGTACCGTACGCGCACGTATGCGTACCGTACGCGTACCTCTAGTGCGCGAGCTGCATTCTGATTGGCTGCCAATGTCTGTCAACACTCCAAAACAGAAACTGTTGGCAGCCATCTTGTGCCTCGGTAGCAGGAAAGCAGAAAAACAAACGTGTAGAACTCAAAAAGGGGGCAGGGTAGAAGCACCCTGCTCAGGGGGTCCCACAAGGACCCCCAAGGCAAAAAATTTTTTTTTTGTTTTTTAAAGTACCGTACGCGCACGGTACGCGTACCCCACAACTTTTCTTTTTTTTAAACGTATTTTTTTTTTGCCTTGGGGGTCCTTGTGGGACCCCCTGAGCAGGCCTAGGGGGTCAGGGTGCTTCTACTCTGGCCCCTTTGCGAGTTTCACACCTTTGTTTCACTGCTTTCTTGTGCCTTGGTTCTAACAAGGCACAAGATGGCTGCCAACACTTCTTGGTTTTGAGTGTTGACAGACAGTGGCAGCCAATCAGCATGCCTTCCCGAGAAAGCTGCATGGTCATTGGCTGTCAACACTTCTAACCAGGAGGTGTTGGCATCCATCTTGTGCTAGTGTTGACAGACAGTGGCAGCCAATCAGCATGCCTTCCCGAGAAAGCTGCATGCTCATTGGCTGTCAACACTTTTAACCAGGAAGTGTTGGCATCCATCTTGGGTCTTAGTAGACTGAGGCACAAGAAAGCAGAAAAACAAACGTGTAGAACACAAAAAGGGGGCAGGGTAGAAACACCCTGATCCCTTAGGGCTGCTCAGGTGGTCCCACTAGGATATTAATATATTTAAACGTTATCCGCTAATAGAATTAGCATTAAAAAAACCTTTGAAATTCACTGAAAAAACCATAGGTTTCAGGCCTTATATAGTTAGGAATTAGCATTTATAAAACCTTTGAAATTCACTGAAAAAACCGTAGGTTTCAGCCCTTATATAGTTAGGAATTAGCATTTAAAAAACCTTGCGAATTCACTGAAAAAACCATAGGTTTCAGGCCTTATATAGTTAGGAATTAGCATTTAAAAAACCTTGCAAATTCACTGAAAAAACCATAGGTTTCAGGCCTCATATAGTTAGGAATTAGCATTTAAAAAACCTTTGAAATTCACTGAAAAAACCATAGGTTTCAGGAGTTATATAGTTAGGAATTAGCTTTTACAAAACCTTTGAAATTCACTCAAAAAACTATAAGTTTTAGTGGTGTTATAGTTAGCTGGACATTTTACTCATACAAAACCATTGAAATTGCTCCTATATAGTTAGTTGTACTAACTATATTTCGCGCACCCGTAATCCACTGCTGATGATGTCACATATTAGATCATTCATGACATGGTCAGTGACATCACTGATGACATCTCAAATGACATCACTGATGACATCACTGATGACATCATCCACGTGACAATCACATACACCTTTTCATACACTATTACAATTTTTCATCACTCTTTGTAAAATACAGAGTATCATATTTAAATCCATTGCCACAGCAATACAAGTATCTAAAAATCCACTCAGTGATTCATAAATGTATACACACATCTAATCACTTACCTATGGATTCACTCATACATGCTGTCAATGAACAATAGAACACTATCAAAAATACGTATACATCTATATCGACATTAAACAACAGCACGCATCCTATTCACATATGAAGTCATCCTACTCACTTATGCAAACAATGGATCATACTTACATATTTACTTAGCAAAACACTTATACAAACACCACTACTTCTATTCATTTAGATAGTAAGTCATACTTAGTGAATTATAAAATCATTATTACAAGTATACAGTTATCCATACAGTCACTCACACAATCATTGTGTCTTATGTATACTTATTTATATACGACAACTGACACATACACTGCCTTTTATTTTTCTAGTTTGTTGGACCTGTACCTTTGAGAAATATATTTGCTCATCACCACACCCATAAAGAGATTCCCTCACCCAAACTGTTAGAACATGTAGTTTTAACTTCATATATCTACTGAATCAACTATTCACACATCTTTGGACAGTCACACCCCCCCCACCGAACCACACACACTTTCACACTCCCATACAAATACTCAGTTAACTAATCAATAACTAATATAGACTTTCACATAGCTAGTAACCAACTGTAGAATCAGTTTACATAACAACTGACAAAGTGATACAGATATTCACACAGTTTAGTCACTATCCACTATATTTAGTGAGACATTATAAATTGGTCAAGAAAACAGTCAATTACACTGCTACTAAATCCTCCATCCAAATATTTATTTATATATATCCACACATTCTTCAATGCAAATTGCTATATATATAATGCATATTTAAATAACGAAGCAAACCACATTCACTGGATGATGTCATCAGTGATGTCATCAGTGATGTCATTTGAGATGTCATCAGTGATGTCACTGACCATGTCATGAATGATCTAATATGTGACATCATCAGCAGTGGATTGCGGGTGCGCGAAATATAGTTAGTACAACTAACTATATAGGAGCAATTTCAATGGTTTTGTATGAGTAAAATGTCCAGCTAACTATAACACCACTAAAACTTATAGTTTTTTGAGTGAATTTCAAAGGTTTTGTAAAAGCTAATTCCTAACTATATAACTCCTGAAACCTATGGTTTTTTCAGTGAATATATATATATATATATATATATACATACTAGCAGCCCGTCCCGACGTTGTCCGGGTATGAATTGCTGCCGGCCAGTAGTATGTTGTTTTGTAGGATTTCGTTTTGATAGCATTTCTTATCTGTGACAGACCTGTGAAACGCTCCGATTCACAGTGCACTGCTGATGCACTTAAGAGTGCGCGTTCAGTAGTGTGTGAACTCGAGTTTCCCTACTTTATTTTTCCTTGCAATATTATATAGCGCGAACTCGACAACATGGCATGAGCACAATTTACATTACAGAAGAACACATTCATTTGTGGTAGGCACGGGGAGACAAAGCGATTTGCCTGGAATCACAGGATGTTGAGCTGATGCCGAGATTCGAACGTAGCTCCCCGGCTCTACAGTTTGCAATTCTAGGACTTGTGGTGGGAGGTGTGTCTAAAAGTGTATGTCGGTGCTGGCCATCAATGAGAGAGACCTGTGCATTTTTCAAATGGGTGGTGAAAATATATGAGTATGTTGCTGGAGATGTGGGCCGCCGTGCCACCAATGTACTTACCGGGGGAGGGTAAACACCCATTATTCCGCAACTTTCTTTCCGCATACCATCACTCCGCATACTTTCATTACGAAAGTACCATGACTCCGCAATGCCATTATAACGCATGGCATTACATTTTATATGCTTTTACCACGCATACATTTACAACGAAATTCGTTATAAATGCATGAATGGTAAAAGCATGTGTTTTTTTTAATGTTTGGATAAGGTAAGTATGGGTATAGGGGTATATGTTTTAGGGTACTGAGGTATATGTTTAGGGGTGTTTGGGTATTTTAAGGGTTCAGATATAGTTTTGGGTTATGGGGTACAGGGGTAGTTTTAGGGTTCAGGGCTAGGTATGGGTTTTGGGGTATAGGGGTATTTTTAGGGTTCAGGGGTAGGTTCGGGTTTTGGGGTACAGGGGTATTTTAAGGGTTCAGGGGTAGGTTTGGGTTTTGGGGTACAGGGGTATTTTAAGGGTTCAGGGCTAGGTTTGGGTTTTGGGGTACAGGGGTATTTTTAGGGTTCAGGGCTAGGTTTGGGTTTTGGGGTATAGGGGTATTTAAGGGTTATGGGGTAGGTTTGGGTTTTGGGGTACAGGGTTATTTTTAGGGTTCAGGGCTAGGTTTGGGTTTTGGGGTACAGGGGTATTTTTAGGGTTCAGGGGTAGGTTTGGGTTTTGGGGTACAGGGGTATTTTAAGGGTTCAGGGCTAGGTTTGGGTTTTGGGGTACAGGGTATATTTATAGGGTTAAGATGGGTTAGTGTTCAAGGGTGTTGGGGTATTTTAAGGAGTAAGGGTGGGTTATGATTATGGGGTGCAGGGGTATTTAAAGGGAGCAGGGTGGGATTAGCACACGATATGAGACATGGCATGAAGGGCTGAACGTACCACACGCCCCTAGCGTTTGTCACACCCCCCAGCACACGCCCACAGCACAACGCAGACACGCCCACAAGGGACTACTTTGCTGGCACGGTTCTTTTACCTTTTAAATGTATATGGTGGGCATCTGCATAGCCTATGTCCTTCTGCTGCAACTGCCCTTTCCAACGCTGTATTGGGTGTTGTGATTGGTGTGTGGTTCCTGAGATTACCCGCCTCAAAGGTTTGGGCTCTCTCTTTATTATAGTAGTATAGATATATGTATATATGTAGAGCTGTATATATATGATTTCCATATATAATGTTAATATTATTTCCGGGGTCCCCGCACATGGGCGTGAATATTCAGTGCTTATGACTATTGATGAGGATCCCCTGGAAGAGAACTATACAGCTACGACAGCACATCCCACCAAAACTTATAACACATATATTGTAGAATAGTGGAGACATACTTGCTGGGGGGTGGGGGGGAATATCCAAGTGGGTCAATCACGCTGTGGGTGAATCATGAGTAAGTGTGCCTGCCTCGTCAGTTCCCTGATGTTGTAGACAAGTAGCAAGGGGCACTGAGATGTCTTTGGGCCGAGATCCTGGCGGCATAAGTTGCCAGTACATTGTTAATTGTTCCTGACAGTAGGTAACGTACGTCAGCCAAACCCGGCTAGTGGGGGCCGGCTTCCTACCCCAGTGCATTGCCACTCTATTTTTGGGCTGCAAAAGTAACATCGCAGTGAGGCGTTGGTAGCCTTCAGGGCGTCTTTCATGTATCCAAGTAGACAGACCATGGGGTTGGGTGGAAAAGGGGCCTCTATGATGGCGCCCATCGTACCGCAAACAGCGGCCCAGACGTCCGCCACCCTAGGGCATGACCATGCCAGATGCAACAAACCTTGGCATATCCAAAATGTCCCGCCTTTGGGACCTTATAAGTGTTTAGCCATGCAACAGTTGATGTTGTTGCACCAAGGATATTGTGCTGCATAACTAAATACTTATAAGGTCCCAAAGGCGAGACCTATTGGCTATGCCAATGCTTGTCTGACTAGGCAACCTTGATGGCTGTCTCTTAGATGCTAGAGACATTGGACTTGAAAAGGGACAGGGGACCCTTACAAACCTGCCCTGATGCCATGGGTTCAGCTATCTATATTTTCAGTTCCGCTTTATTGAAATATCATGCAGAATTCATTTGTTGAGTTTCATGCTACATTGTTATGATGAAAGTTGTTTCTTAACTCATTTTTGCAATAGTAATGGCCCTATTGCATAAATCTATGTAGATGTTGCACTGTGTTGGAAACGGCAGCAGCAGCCACAGGTTCCCAGGTGTAAGCCTGGAATACCTTCTGCATTCAAAAAATCTGAAAATGTACTCTGAACGTAATGGAAAACCAAAAGGAGTAAATTGTTTTTGATAATAATAATCGGGCTCTGTAAGAGGTGTATTAGGCAGTGAAAGGCTCATTATGGTGACACATATCCGAACTTGCGCTGAAATAGACAGAAATTGTGATAATGACAGGGCATCATTATGGTTGCAATGATCATTGACAATGTGTGGTTTCCTACTGGGAGTCAAGGGAAGGCACAAGAACAAATGGTGCCCCAAAAAATGCAACAATTGTCGCCAACAGTCTTGAGGAACCTTTTTTTTTTTTTTTTAGCCAAGGGCAGTATAGATATAACATATAGTACTATATTTTGCACGAGTTTTGTAAACCTCGAAAATTCGAGATAGAATTTTAACAAACATGCTATAGTCATACAAATAATGCATGCGTAAGTATGGGCTCAAAAGCACCAAACAATACTAATACGTTCTAGCGGCTAGAACGTATTAGTATTGTTTGGTGCTTTTGAGCCCATACTTACGCATGCATTATTTGTATGACTATAGCATGTTTGTTAAAATTCTATCTCGAATTTTCGAGGTTTACAAAACTCGTGCAAAATATAGTACTATATGTTATATCTATACTGCCCTTGGCTAAAAAAAAATGAGCTCATTAAATGAGCAAGTGGTGTGGCACAGGCAGTATTGAACTGCTACCCTACCAGTACCCGCGCCACTTGCATTTTCGAGGCAGGCACTGCATCTTTGTTCTGCGTGTGAAGCAGCAGATCGACCGGTAAGCCCTGGCCTGAATTAGTTGTTCTTGTTGTGTAGTTGTAAGTGTAAGCTGACTATGCGAGAAGACGCTTCCTACAATTCTTTCCTAGATTTTTATCAGACCGCTTTATGTTTCATCATGGCACTGTGCACGTCCAATGTTGTGCGTTTGCAGCCTGCAGAATATCTTGCCTAAATTAGTCGCAGCATAATTGTTTGCTCGTAAGCCAGCATTAGTATTTCTCAGCCAAAGGCGCCAAAAATATTCTTGCCCAGAACCACGGTCAGTGAAGAGTATGGAGGGCGTGAAGAGAGTGAGGAGGGGGAGAAGAGATCCGTGATGCTAACCATTAAAATACAAATGTCAAAACGTACTTCATAATATTGGCAGTGAAACAAACCTAAACTGATCATACCAAAATTCACTAATTTAAAATGCACTTGTGAATTACAATATTTTGTGCAACATGTAGATTCCCAGAGATTACATCCCCTAATGGAAAATAAAACTACGGTGGCCATTTACTGTTGTTATGCCTTTAAAATGCTGAAAAAAGATTTTTGGTGTTTGGTGAAAGTTACACTCAGAGGTCAAGAATATGCTTCATGTGCCACGATGCCTAACTCAATGGCAAACTTTTGGAGTGAGCAAACAATATCCGTAGGATGCAGCAAAAAGAATTAGCAAGATAGTAGAAGTTTCCCAGCAAACTGCATTTTCATCACGATATAGATTGCTGGCTTATTTTATGAAATATCTAAAAATAAAATGATTTGCAGGGGGATCTTGAAGTACAGACCCCCTGATTTAAGCTCTCAAAGTATAGTGGGTGTGAATGGATGCCAACTCTGAAGTTATAAATACCTCTGCTCAGAGATGTTTTATACGTGGGCAAAGTGGACTCTGGGCCAAGGCCCCAGCCTTCCAGGGGGCCGTGATAGAGCAAGCTCTGTTCTTCACAGTCTTGCACTTATAACTGTGAATAATTCTTCAACATATTGTTTTATTGTTTAACTTTAATTTATTTTTAATGTCTGTGAAAGTCTATTACAGACGTTTTTGCAGAGAAATGTTGTGTTTGTTTGATGCAACATCCATAAATCAAGTTCCTATTAGATCAAAACAAGACCTCCTATATGAGAACTAGGAGGGTGTTGCATGAATTATTTGCAGCAATATTAGTGAGATGCTGCATTACAACATTGAAAACATACCCCACTATCCCTGAATATATAAAATGTAACCGCTTTAGAATTTGGACAAATGTACCTCTGCACTGTCTGTGACCTGACCAAAGACTGCATGCAAGAGCTGAGAATGGATCATAAATTCAAAGCTGTTCCGAACAGGGGCCTCCAAGATACCTTTGGCCCAGGCCCAAAAAATCCATAAGATGTCCATATCTCTGCCTTTGGCCTGGCTTATAACACTTTCACCAGGGGACATATTTGCCGTCAGGGCAGGAGAGGAGGGCAGCTCGCCTTGATGGGAACTGGTCTTTTGGGAAGCAGTAAGGGAGTCATGTATGGCCTACAGGTGAAGGCCAGAGATCATCAGCATGAAGATTAAGGGTTCAATTCCTCCCCTCCACCCATGGTTACCGTCTGTTTAAATTTGATTACATTGCAACTAATTAAACTAAGGGTTCACCATCATGGATAATGGGAAGGACTTCACGTTGAGGAGCACGGCAAGGCCAACCAATGCGCTGATTAGCTCAGATGAGATCAGTAATTTCTAGGGAACCCAAGTATTTTGTTCAAACCACAGTATGGGCTCTGAAGAAATTAGGCTTGCCTTAAAAAGTCAATGAAGCTGCACGTGAGAGAGTCTCTCGGAAAAATGTGCGAGTTGCTTGGCCCTTAGTAGCTCACTATGATTTTCACTGATCAGAAGTAGCTCTCACTGCAGAAAAGGTTGGAGACCCCTGTTCTAGCCTCTTCCCATAATGTCGAGCTCGGTCATTTTCAGCTTCATAACATACAATGCATGTTGTTATGGTGCCATCATGTGGCCACTTTTGATATTGCAAGCGTCGGTATGAACACACTGGCATGTTAACCCCTCCCATGCTCATGACGAGCTCAGCTCGTCATGAGCCACGGTGGCCGTCATAACGGCCAGAACGCTTGCACGCGGGACTAATTCCCCCGCTGTGCTGGTGGATGCCAGCACAAGCACGAGTATGCTTGAAAAGGAGCAGGCCGATTTCCAAGATAATTAACATTAACTGCTCACCATAGAACAGAGCCTGGAATGATCAGCTTTTCTACAAGTACAACTACAATCCAGACTTATGGAATAGTCCCGACCAGCACACCACTCCAATAAGACAAAGGCAACCGACCCAAAGTGGGGACCTTCACCCAACATAGCCTTGCAATGACCTCGACATAAGTCATTCAAAGATGGGTATGGCTTTCCACTCAGCACATGAAGATCCGCTGTCTGTGTATAAGAAGGATCTATGGTTCTAGACAGAGAGACATAGACACACTTCTGCCTTACTTCTACCAACCCCAAGATGGAGAAAATTAACTACAGGCTTTTTAATGGCCCTCCCAGCCTCATTCTGACATAATCGGAGTCAACACAATATCATGAGCCAATTTACTACCAGATTCCTCAACATAAGCCGGACTGACATAATATAGGACAGGGCCTATCGAACCTTGCAGACAGAGATGCAGGCCCTACCAGCCTGATTAACTAATCACTCAATACAGACCCAACAGTGCTGCAGAGAGAACTACCACACATTGATGGTCAACAGAGGATTCCAACCCAGTGCTCCCAACAGGTCCTGAATAGTCACATACCCAGAGCACCAATTTCCCAAAATGTCAGTGATATAAGCCATGATTATAATACAGTACCTCCTGGTAAATCTCCATACTTGACATTTCATAATGGCAACCATATAAAAAAGGACTATAATGAAGTCTATCTGTGTAGATATCGGACTCCACTCACCCTCTTTCTACACAGATTACCTTTCTGGAACATTAACATCTCAGAGCGGACAACCTCCTGCCAAGTCCCACACAGGAAATCGGATTGAGAGCATAACAGAAAAAAATAATACCATCACATTAAAGCGAGTTGCAGAGCCAATCGTAAATGACAGCATACTAAAAACTACAAAAACGCTGGTCAATCTCATAATTTGATACCCTTCAGGACCTCACACTGCTAAGGACTACGTCCCAAAGCATAACTGTACGTCAGTAGCATCACGCACAACATGGAAGCATTTCCAACGCAGGTTGAAAGCAAAAGCAGCACCTTGTTTGTGTGGTTTGGAAGTGCACTATCTGTGTAAATGAGCACTTCAATACCCCACAAGGGGTAGTAAGTGATGTGCAAATGCTACAATATAGTACAAGAAGCATAATTCGCAATTTCTATATGCACCTCACATCCCAACAGTTGAGTAATAAACTGTGTTACAAACGTAAGGTTACATCCAATGTCATGAGCAATAAGGAACGGAATTGGGTTAGGGTAATATTATAGCCAAAATAAACCAGACATAGGCCATTTTGCCACATTGCAGGAACCTCAATGGCGCATGTGCAGTTTTACTAGAGATTAGTAACGAAGAACAGGTCCACACATCCTATTTCTGGATCAAGGGTCCTTCAAGGGTACACCAACATACAAAACATGGGAATGCTGCAGGTTAATAAATAAAACCACACCTACTGTGTGCTTTGTAAGGGACCACCATATAAAGCACAGGAACAAATCCAGTGTCTGAGTGGAACTGTGTCATGACTGACAGCAGCCTTTTTATGAAGGAACTACCACTCTACTGGATCTAGTGCATGGGTGCTCGCAAACATTTTCTCAGGTGTGCAAAAAGTACATTGTAGGGCGTGCCGGAGTGCTGCATCGATAGCGGGGCAAGCCCAGAGAGATGGGGTGGGTTGGGTGTAGTAAGGATGTTGAGGAAACAGCAGGTAAGTTTCAGAGGTTTATCTCAGGGTTTACATAAACCCACAACAGGAGTCCCGGCGTCTCTGAAGAACCACCAGTAACTGACAAATATTGCAGTGAGCCACGCAGACACAGTTCCAATCCAGAGTGTGTAACTCATGTCGTATCGCAATAAGTTATCCTTGTGATAGAGGTGCATGAGGATACTTCACCCTACAACATTTCCCTTCTTTTTCTTTTACTATAGGAACATAAGTTATAACTTAGTAAACGAAGAATACAAACAGATATAATGCATGTTCTGATGCCATCATGTGTCCACTTTTGATATTGCAAGCATCGGAATAAACACACTGGCATGTTAATGCTTGCACTCGTGCTTGTGCTGGCATCCACGACAGTGAGCAGCAGCGCGCAGGCCATATGTTTTCAATTTGCACGCACGCCGCTGCTCGCTCCCGCAAAGTGGATGCCAGCACAAGCACGAGTGTGCTTGAAAAGGAGCAGACCGATTTCTAAAGGTCATCTCCTAGTGCAGGGCATGCGCGCTGCCTAGGCGAGACCTAAAAATATAGCATAGTGCTTGTGACAGCATAGGCAACGTGAATCAGTAACTAGTCGCAGCCTAAAAAGCTGCAATGGAGTGTGGTACAGTCGGTTTATCTAGTTAAAATGTATCAATCTCAGTCTATAGTCGGGGGACAGCATTTCAGATTGGCTACAGCATTAATCCCACTGCGCAACGGACATGTCCGATCCCAGTTCCTCCTCCCAGGCAGCTCTTGCTTTCAGAGTACTTATCTGGAAAGTGGTCATCGTGAGGGTGTAAAGCTGAGTAATAAGCTTGCGAGGAGATATAGATGTCTGTACATATTCCAGTGCTGCAGCGATAGGAATGTGCTATGCAATGTACAGCAAGCGGCTCTGATGTGGTAGTACAAGAGCGTGTCTAGTGGCCCAGGGGCGTGTGCGTCGGCTCACAGGCAAAGAAAGGAACCAGCCCTCTGGATATAGGTCAGCGAAGCCTTTGATGCCAAGGGCTCCTGCGGGCCTAACTGTACCATGTACGGGAGGGAACATAGTGTTGTCAGCCAGTGATAAGAAGGCATGTACAGTTTTGCAAGGCCAGCACATCTGCGAAGACCGTCCCAAGCCCACCTCACAATTCCACAGTGTTAGTTTCAGTTAGGGGTTTCTTGTAGGGTTGGAACAGTGCTGTCACAAGCGGCCATGGGAACACCTGGTCCTGCTCCACTGCTACACGTGGTTAAAAGTGGGTTGGTGGAGCCAAAAATGTAGTTAGTGTGCTTGGGCCATACAGCTGCATGTCAGGCACCACCAGCCCACTGTGTAAGCAGTAATGTTCATAAGAAGCCCTCGGTTGCCACACGCCCATTCTAGCACGATCATATTTGACCTCAACCGCTTGAAGAATTGTGTTGTGAGTGGAAGTGGAACATTGACAACTTGGGCAATATTACTATTTTTTGCAACGGATATGTGGCCTGCTAAGGATAATGGTAGCTCAGTCCACAACTGGACATGCGTCTCCAGCCAATCCTTTACGCGACCATAATTCGCTCGCCATAGCTCCTCCGGGTCTCTGCTAAGCCATATTCCAAGGTACCTGGTCAGTTCCACTGCCCATCTCAATGGAAACTCAGTTGCATAGGGCGTTGTGGCCTCTGTAAACAGCAATCGGACCGATTTGTTCCAGTTTATCTGGATTCCCAAGTGTCCCTCCAAAGCGTACCAACTCTTGCATCATCGGTTCTAAGTTTGTCCGCAGTTCTAGTATGTAAAGAGTGACATTGTCAGCATACATTGACACAACCAGGCCACATGTTGTGAAGCCAATGCCTCTATCAGCATGATGCTGGCACAATCTAGCAGTCAGTGGCTCCATAGCTATAGCAAATAGGAGCAGGGATAAGGGGCATCCCTGCCTCCTGCCCCAAGCAATTTCGATCTGTTCATGACATGCCAGTTAAGCCTGTCGTGAGCCGTGGGGAAAGTATATAGAAGTAGCATCTGTTGGACAAATTTAGGGCTAAGCCCCAGGCGCCAAAGCAGTAGGAAAAGGAATGTCCACTCTAGGGAGTTGAATGTCTTAGTGGCATCCAAGAGGGGTGAATGTGGTGCATTACGGCAAATTTGCTGCGGAGATTGTGCGAAGTGGTACGGCCGGAGACAAAGTCCGACAGGTCTGGTCCCACAATCAGGGGCATGAGGGTCGACAAGCAGTTTCCCAGCACCTTGGTGTATATCTTATTGTCTATATTTATGAGAGAGAGGGGCCAGTAGAAGTCTAAGTGTTCCACTGGCTTATCTGGTTTCAGTAAGGTCACTATAACTGCCTCTTGTTGACAAGGGGGAAGATGGTCTTTAGTGAGCGAGTCTTGGTACATTTCTAGGAGATGCTGGATTAAGGGAGGAGCATACTCTTTGTAGAAAGCTGGTGTTAACCTGTCTAGGCTGGAGGCTTGGTCTCCTGGTAGGCTCGCAATAACCTGGGCAATCTCCTCCGGGTTGATTGTGGAATCAGGATACTCCTGATGGACAGGATCCAGCCATATTAGCTGTATGGTATCTAGATAATCCTGCAGTGACAACATATCGCACACCAATCATGCTGTGCATAATTTAGCATATAAAGAGGATATAACCCCTATCAGCGCTGATGGGGAGGAGATCAGCTGAGACTTTTTATCCAATAATCCGGTCACATTTGTAGATGCGTGGGGCCTGCACTGTAATCCTGCTAGCGTTCTCCCAGGGCGATCCCTCTCGCCATATCTCTGCACCCGTGCCTCCCTTCCCAGGTATTTCACCTCCCTATCTGCATCCTCCCGGTAGTCTGATATTTTATCCCTAATGTCTGCTAATACAGAAGGCTGGGGATTCTGAATATATTCCCACTCAAGGGCCTGGATCTCCAGTTCCAATCTGACCAGTGACCCTTGTTTCGCCTTCAGTGCCCCTGATTGCTTGGCAAAACAGGTCCCACATATTACCACCTTGAGCGCCTTCCAGAGGGTGGATGGCGTTTGAACCGACCCATTGTTGAGAGCACAATAGTCTTTTATGGCAGAATAGATTTTCTCTCTAAATGCAGAATCCTGCAGCGCATGCGACAGCAGGCGCAATATAAACGCTCAGGGGAGTGTCTGTGGAATGCGGATGACCAGCTTTACTGGAGAGTGATCAAAAAGTGTATGCGGAAGGTGTGTAACTGATTTGCTCCAAGTCAGAGCATCTTGGGACACAAGCCAAAATTCCATGCGGTACCAAGAGTTGTGGTACGTAGAGAAACTTGTGCCTTTGCATGTATTTTGATGTGTGTGGTGCCAAACTAGTTGGAGCTGGTTTTCTAGAATTAGTGTATTGATCATGTTACCGGCTTGTGGGTGATGCTGTCTTGTGCTGGAGCGGCCCATAGCCCCTTCCATTGTCATGTTGAAGTCCCTCCCACACCACCGCCTGCCTGTCCATAGTCCGACATTTGTCTCCATGTTTTCAGGAAGAAGTCTTAGGGCTAGATGTAGGTAATTCTATTTTACCACTTCTTAAATACCGAATTTTACCGATGTTTCAGAATCGGTAAATACCGAATCGTTAAGATTCGGTATTTACTGATTCTGTAAATACCGATTCGGTAATGCCCGTTGATTCCTATGGGCCTTGAAGCCCATAGGAATCTCGGTAAATACCGATTTCAGCAAGGGTGCAGGGGGTGTCACTTTGACACCCTCTAGCACCCCAAAGACGGGCATGTGTGCCATGTGGCACACAGACATGCCCTAAGGGCATGTCTGTCTGTCACATGGCTAGGTGTGCATGCACACCTGGATTCGGTATTTTACCACCCAATTGGATTGGGTGGTAAAATACCGAGGGCCAGATGTAGGTAATTTTTATTTACCACCTCTTAAATACCGATTCATACCGAATCGGTATTTAAGAGGTGGTAAAATAGTGGGGGGGAGATGTAGGTATTTCAGGGTCGGTAAATACCGAATCGTTAAGATTCGGTATTTACCGATTCTGTAAATACCGAATCGGTATTGCCCATTGATTCCTATGGGCCTTGCAGCCCATAGGAATCAATGGGCAATACCGATTCTGTAATTACAGAATCGGTAAATACCGATTTTTGCAAGGGTGCAGGGGGTGTCACTTTAACACCCTCTGGCACCCCAAAAATAGGCATGTGCGCCATGTGGCACAGAGACATGCCCTAAGGGCATGTCTCTGTGTCACATGGCACAGGTGTGCATGCACACATGTGCATGCACACTTGGATTCGGTATTTTACCACCCAATTGGATTGGGTGGTAAAATACCGAATCTGAAAGGCCTGCGGCACTCAAAGATGTGCTACCTACATATGCTTTTACAGACTCTGTATTTTTACCGAGTCTGTATTTACCGATTCGGTAATTTTACCGAATCTGTAAATACAGAATCGGTAAAATTCCGATTCTGTAAAGCATGCTCCTACATCTCAAAATCCAATTACCGGTCGGTAACGGCCAAATTCGGCCGTATTGACCGGTAATTGGCCACCTACATCTGGCCGCGAATCTGTAAGGCTTTAGGGCCTCTGAAGAGTCCCACCTACATCTGTCCGTTACCGAATCGGTAAAAATACCGATTCGGTATTTTACAGAATCGGTAAATTTACTGATTCGGTAAATTTACCGAATCTGTAAAATGATGCCCCTACATCCCAAATACCCATTTACCGGTCGGTAACGGCCGAAATCGGCCGTTACCGGTCGGTAAATGGCCTCCTACATCTGGCCCTTAGTCGTCAATATTGGGGCCGTATATAGCCACCATAGTGATTGATTGCTCATACAGCGTGCCTACCAGAATAACGTGCCTGCCGTCTTTGTCAACCAGAGAGTGTGATGTGTGCCATGCTAATCCTTTTCTTAGTAATATCACAACACTTCAACCATAATTGGAATACATGGAGGAGTGAATCTCACTGCACCAACGAGAACAGAGGTGAGACGCGGAATTGGTAGTCAAGTGTGTCTCTTGTAAAAAACAAATGTCTATTTTGTGATGGGCTAGGTATGCCTGCACTTGGCGGGATTTGTGGCAGTCATTTAGCTCTTGTACGTTCTAGGTTAGGTACGAGACAAAAGCCATGGTGTCAAGGCACAGGAATAGCTATTGTGATGTGCCAATGGAAAGTACTTTGCGTGCAACTTTGCTGGGATGTAGCTCGTTGCCTGTCAAGCGGAGTTCTAAAAGAGGCAATGAAGAGTATAATCTTGGGTCTAAGCTGTATTGAAAACAGTACTACGCTGGGACGTTAGTACAGATGCTCTCCCTAAAACCCTGTCTTCAAAAGCCCCTCTGCCTCCCGCACCAACCTCAAAATCAGGTTGAGTCAACGTTCCCTCCCTCCCCAGAAAACCCCAACTCAAAGTTACCATGAATTGCTTCAGGAATTATCCCTTGGGGACATGGGCTCACTAGGTGGACGCCCCCATCTCATAAGCTGTGGTGACCAAGCAGCAGTTCAGGGGAGAATAAAGTTCAGACGCCATCTTGGCCGACAAATGTCCAGTGGCACAAAGTATCTTATGAGAGTGTCTATTCAGCGGACCAAAAGGGCGAGAGGGAGCCAGAAATTAGCACTGTAGAGCACCTCTAGCTTCACAAATGAAGTAGTTTGCTTTTGGTTGTTAGATGTGTGTTAGTCGTCATCGCTGGTCTGTCCATCCTCCATCAAGTGAGAAGATTTCAGCAGGGAATATCGAGTCTTGCTAAGCTGCTTGGCAAATTTCAGCGCAGCGTTGGGATCGACAAAGAAGTGCATCTTGCCGTCAGGTGGAATCTGCAGCTTAGTAGGGTAGAGGAAGGCGAAAGGTACCTCTGTTTGTTGCAGAAAGTGCTTTGCGGTGAGGGATTCCCGTCTCGCTGCCTGCACCATGAGGGTAAAGTCTGGGTAGAAGGAGAGGCTGTTTCCCTGGTGTCTGATCTTGCTACATTTACTTACCCGTCTCAGGATTGTGTCCTGGTCCAGGTAATTAAACAAGCAGGCTATTATGGGGCGAGCCGGGGTCCCCAGATGTGGCCTCGGGCCAAGTGGGCAATGTGCTCTCTCTACGATGAAAACCTCAGATGAATCAGTCCCAAAGGGCTCATGCTGCAGGGTCTCTACATAGTCTTCCATCCTGGGGATGGCAGTGGACTCCGGGACCCCGGTGATGCGGAGGTTGTTGATGATTCTAGGTTCTCATTTTTGGCCTTTATGACTTCCAGCACTTTGTCCATTTTCATCATGAGTTGTCTGTCGTCTGCTTGCATGTCGTTTGCGTTCGACATTCTGGTTTCCAGGTGATTTAGACATGTTTCATGGGTGTCCACTTGCTTTTTTACCTGGTCCAGGTGAGCAATTGGGAGATCCAATTTTTAGTCTATAGTTTTCTGACTGGTTCTCATGTCCAACAAGAGTGTACGGATATCATCATCCCGCATGCTGGTCTCCTCCGGCTGTGTAGCCTGGCCTTCAGTCTCCTGGTTTGACTCTCCTTGGCAGGTGTGTCACATGCCCTCAAAGGCCAGTTTAGACTGTTTAGAGTCCTGTTTGCCCATATTGACAGCATCGTGTGAGGGGGTATGCCTGAGGTAGGCACAGATGATATCCGGAAGGCCGTGCCGTTGGATCAGAGGCACCTCCCCCACTTACCCCCGCTACGCTGGTGCAGAGAGTCCACTCCAAGTAAATAGAGAGCCCTGTCCCCACTCCTCCTTCCCGCTCACGTGTGGGTTCAGCAATCCGGGGTAGTAGCAGTATCCTCCTCTGTGCAGTTATCGGACAGGATGGCAACTGTATAGTTTTTAGGTCGAGCTGGTGTAAGCAGCGCGAAGCGCTGCGTCCAGCGAAGCATCTTTTGTTATCCACTTGCTGGGAATGTGAGACAGGGGATGGGCACGCACAGGGCCGTCGGCGATTTCAGCAAGTGTGCGCGCACGTACAGCCCTGCGCCATGCACATCTCCTGTCCCACATTCCCAGCAAGTCAGCCTCTTGCACTTGCGCGCGTACACACAAACAGCCACACTCACACACACACACACACAGCCACACACACGCATGCACACACACGCAGGCACACACACACACACAGCCACACACACACACACAGCCACACCCCCCCCTCTCTCTCTCTAAGAGCCACTCACCTGGCTCTTTTGTCGCGACTCTCCTGGTGTTTTCTCCGCCGCATCACCTGGCACACACGCGGGGCTTCCCTCATTCATGGGAGCCCCGCACTTGCATCGGCGGCCTCAGCCGCCACGTCTGCTGCCAGCGCGTCAACACTGCTGCTCTTTGCCACAAACTCCGTGGGCGCGGGCTTCCAGCAGAAAGCGGACGTCCCGCCTCACGACCGGCTTCACGCTCCCGAACTTCCGGTTCTCGCGCCGGGATATCCTTCACCATCGCTCCACTACGTACGTCGATGACAATGATACAATAAGGCACCCTGGTTAGTATTTGGCGATCATAAAACGGGATAATTTGAATGCATACTTGGCACGCGGTTTCTGTGTTGTTTAGACTGCTTCCTGATTCGTGCTGCTTCACACGCCTGCACACGCGCACACGATTGCCTCCGTGTGTGATTTGTCGACCCTCTTCCCAAACCAGAACATGCGGTACACTTACATAAATCAGCAGGGAGAGACACTTAAAATACCCAGAGGTAGGGGTACCAGGAAATCCGGGGCATCCGGACACTTCCCACTGCTCAGCTGTCCTCGCGCCAGACTAGAAGTTTGAGCTTTGCTGCCAGGTACAGAGCTCTGCACATTAGTTTTTGCTCTGCCCACTTCATCCGTAGTCCTAAAACGTTAGGGCCCTAGTTCTTTCTTTCCTTTTGTAATCTTTATTCCTCAATATTGCATCCGCGCCTTCTCCATTGAACACTTCCAACTCTTTAAAAAAAAAAATAAATCCTCCCACCGAAGGAGTCTGCATAAACGCTAGGCCATTACTCGGCAGCTTCCAAATCTCATTAGGGCGTCTGGACACCGCCTCGCCACCCCCCGAGTCCCCCTCACCTGTCGGACATGGCGGCCACAGGCAAACCAAGTCTGTTCCAGGAGTAATAGAGGCCCCCTCAGGCGGAACTCAGCAGGAAAAGAAAACTTCTGCTCGAGTGGGCTTGGATGTGTATTTGGAATAATACTGCATTCATGGCCCAATCGGTTATTTCAAGTGACAATGGACTAGCCAAGATGAAAGTGCAACGACACTGCGGGCTTTTAGTTCACAACAGCCAGTTCTTGTTACATGTAAGTTAAACTTTATTTTAGATGCTTCTATAACAAGTCCACTGTTTCTAAGCTGGCTGGTGCGCAATTACCTGCAGAGAGGGGAAAAAGCTGTTGACCTCATGTAAGGCCCCACAAGTACCTCCTCGGCCTGCCCCAACCCTGCCCTCTGCGACAAGGTTGTCTCCAACTCTCTGCTCTTTGGCTGTGCTTTGGTGACCACTGTCCGCACGAAGCAAAAAAGTGTTCCTTCTGTAATAATAAGAATGGAAAGTTATTCTTAAGAATTGTATCACCTACGATGTTTTATTTCCGAAGCATCTTTATGTACAAGGACAGGAGTGACATTATGATGCATATTTGTTCTGTCATTCTTCTTTTTTTAAAGCGTTCCATAAATAGAATTTAAATAACACATATAGTTTTCGTGATGGTGTTTACCAACAATTTCTTTTTCTAAAGTACAATTTTACTAAAATGGACTATAGAGACACCCCGCCCTGGGTAACATTGCTGTCTTCAGTTTAAAACCAAGTAAGAGTTATCATATTTCAAGAAATACTTATTGGAGTTATAATATACAATATCTAGGCGCTAAGATGACTAAGAGTTAAATGCTCGCTGCTCAGCCCTGCAGTTGTCACTCACGAGTTGAATTCTATTTCAGGACAGGAGACTCCGATTATGCTTATTCTAATTTCTTTAATAGAAATGCCCAGCAGCCAATAACAAGTATAAAAACAACAATACCCATGAACACTTGGGAATAACCATAGAGTCTGTTATATAAAAGGCCATGTAGAACGTCGCACTTCCTCTTTCTTTGCTGCTCCGCAGCCAGTTAAGTGCATTTTCTCTTACCTTATTCGTATTTGCGGTGTTTTTCATTATACTTTGATTAGCGCTTTGCTCGCGCTTTGTGCCGCGTTTCTGTGTGCCGCTTTGCGCGTTGCTTCGTATTCCGGTGTTTCGCGGCTGGGAGCGTGTGTCACCTCCCTTTGTGTCCAGGCGCTTTGTGCCCGTGCCTTTTCTTTTGTGGTGTGGGAGTTTGGGGTTGTTGGGGTCTAGGGCTGGCAGCGCGAGCTCCCTTCGCATCTGTTGAGGCAGCCGGTGTCCGCGCATGCACGGTAGCATTTTCTGGCTCTCCGTGTCGCCTCAGATATCGGAGCTTGTGAAGGATGTCCCTTGCGACGCAGACCGCCCACAGCCTCAATTGTTAACCCCTTCTGACGCCGGTGGTTGCAAAAAAGCTACCGGCTGCATAATTTGGCATAGGCTCTGCCTAGAGTGCATTTTTTTCGACACGGCAAGCCCTCCCTCCACCTTCTAATTGTTTTAAGGCAGTTTTTTCTGCTTCTCATTGGCTTGCTGTGGGTTTTATGTCACTCCCCCTGAATTTGCCTTTTGCAAGTCTCATTTTCTGTCATCTTGTGGGCGTATTTTACACTTTGGTGTACCATGAGTGATTATTACAATGAAGATGACTGTGAGTATGACGAGGAGGCCTCTGAGTCTCTTGAACAGGAGTTAGTGGAAGCCCTTGATAGGGGTGTACAACAATCAATGAATAAAGCGCTGGTTCGCGCTATTACTCCTCTGATGAGGCATTTGGCTCAGTATGCTCAACAACAGGGTTGGGTTCCTACTTCGTGTAAGTCCACTTCTTCCCCACGTAATCCTCATGCTTCTGATTTTCAAAAGTTGGCAAAATCTCTATCCACTGCCACGTCCAAGTCCGCGCCACCTGCGGCTGACAGTGATGATCAGCTTTCCTCGTCGTCCTCTGACCATGTACCGCCACCACCGAAGAAGAGGAAATGCAAGGAGCATTTTGTGGATGCCCCCTCTCATCCCCCTGTCCTGACCTTTGAATCCTCAGACATTATTCACCCCAATTCCACCGCTTGGCTCCCCTCACCGGCGGTGGCAGAATATGTACAACAGCATATCCGTCAGCCTTTTGAGAAGGAGGTCCGCGCACGCCTCCGTTCAAAATGCCCCCGGCGGTGGCAGAATATGTACAACGTTTAAATGGAGTCCTTGAGACCAAGAACTATACAACGCACAGCTTTCTGGCAGTCCTGCCTCAAAAGTTATAAATAAATCGTTTTCACTAACGTTTCCTGATGTTTGAACACAAGGTATTTTACATATTTATTTGCAATTTTTCACATGAATTGTTAAGCCATAATAACTCAATGTATCTTTATGAAACATGCGTTACATGTGAAATCAAAAAATCTAAACAATACATCACAAGTAAAAGACATTTATCAAATCAAAAACAACTCAATGCATTTCGGGTTCAACAGAACCCTTCTTCAGGGGTTATGATAAAGCTTCTATGTTCAAGTTCTCTGGGCGGGTTCAGGTAATGAATCTACAACAAAAGTATTGATACATTTTCATACATTAATGACTTCCTAAGGTTTGCATTTTCTCATAATATCAGAGTATCAGTGTAAAATCTAGAAAAGCCAAAGGGTCCAAGAACCAAGAAGAAGTTAAAGTTAAAAACTGAATGTCAACCATGCCGTGATTCACACATCTAGTATGAATGTGAAGTTAAAGATTTCCAAACCATAGTGAATTATATGTATAGATAGTGCGCTCAAGAGTTGTAAATGTGCTCTAAAAGCTATATCAAAACAAGTACCTTAATTCCTACACAGTTTCAACGTGAAAAAATGCTGTAAGAATGCTGTAAGAAACAAACAGACCTGATTGTAAATCTGCACTATGATGGACCCCAGTATCTAATAAATGTAAAGTAATATGCCTACCATGTCTGATGTATTCAAATGGAATCTGCTAAATTGTGTAGTACTCCATGTATAGGCATCCTGTAGTCCGTCTCTCTAAAAAGAATAGCCAATATCTCCGGTGTAACAACTATCAGTTCGATACAATGGCAATACATCAACATCGGGAAACCCATTCCCTTCTTACCAGTTATAACACGACATGTAATCCATCCACATAAACTGTTACTGATTCAAAAAGCTCCCTCCCTGGAGAAATGCCTAAACAAAACGAAGACGCTATTAGAAGTGAGTTTGTTTTGAGCCTCTGGTCGTAATTATAAACCCATAGCGTTTAGGAAGATACCTTTTCTTCGAACGACTCCTGCCAACAGCAGCGCCGTCACTAACTTCACCATTAATCCACAAGTTGAAAGACTCGGTCAAGTTACGCGAGTCTTTCCCAATACTTAACGTGAAGTAAATCATGTATCAACATGAAAAAAGGACTACCCGTGAAAACAGCAACCTGCTCCAAAATGGCGGTTCTACTAGTCTCCTCAGTGCAGGGTTCTAGACTACCCTCGCCGGCTGTGAAGTTCCACTAAGAGCGAAGTACATAGATAAAATATAAAAACAAACACAGACTGAAATAAATAAATTAAATTAAAAGATAGAGTGAGATAAGTGAATGAAAGAATTCCCGAAAATGTGCATGCAATGATAACTAATGTGTGAAAAGATAACACTTCAACTCGATAATATAAGGGAATGCAACATAACCCTGTACAATCTCAAATCCAATGAAAATTTATAGAAAGCATAGTAATTCATAGTGGTCATTAAGACCCCCCGGGATTATGGTCCCCAGTTTTTTTATCCATTCTGTCTCTTTGCGCGCTAGTGTGGTGTTGATGTCCATGCCTGAGTGTGGTGTGATATGTTCTAAGATGGTAAACCGTAGCTGAGGAATGGTATGTGTGGCATTGACCCAATGCGCAGATAATGATGAATTCATGTTTTTGCTCCTGATCCGACTTTTATGCTCTATGATCCTTGTTTTAATTTTTCTGCTGGTCCTGCCAATGTAAACTAAGCCACACGGGCATTTGATTGCGTAAATTACATTTTCTGTTGTGCAGTCAGATGTGTGTTTTAAGGATATAGATTTTCCTGTCTTGGGGTGTTGAAACTGATGGCCAGTGACAACATTTCCACACTGACCGCAGTTGTGACATTTTCTCATGCCTTTAAATGTTTTGGTGCTTTGTGGTGTTTCAGGCCTCTTCAAAATTTCTCGTAAATTTTGAGCACGAGTGTGCGCAAACAATGGTGGATGCATGAAAATGTTCTGAAAATCTGACTCGTTTTCTATAAGTTCCCATCTTTTCCGTATTATAGACTTGATCTTGGGAGCCTGAGTTGAATGTTTAAGAACATATACCTCTCTTTTGACTGAAGGTTTTGTCTGTTTTTTTAAAAGATCATCCCTTTTCTTAGTGGACACCGTCCTTTTAGCTTCATCAAGTGTGGGTTCAGGATAACCTCTCTTTTTGTATTGTTCTATTTGTGCTTCAATCTCTTGTCTACATGTTGTATCATCTGAGGTGATTCTCTTGATCCTCATTAGTTGTGAAACAGGTAGATGTTTTTTCAGGGTTAAAGGATGAGCACTAGAAAAGTGCAACGCACTATTCACGTCAGTAGGTTTGCGGTAAACTCTAGTTTCAAGTCCCTTAGCGGTTTTCAAAATTTCAATATCCAGGAAATGTATCCTATTTGTGTCGATCTCTGACGTAAATTGAATTCTGGTGTTGTGTGTGTTGAGATCAACCAAACATCTTTCCAATAGTTGTCTGGATCCTTTCCAAATTACAAGGATGTCATCGATGTATCGCATAAACAGAATCATGTGTTCTCTCCATTCAGGATGGTTCAGTATGAACTGGTACTCAAAGTATGCCATATACGTATTCGCATACGCGGGTGCCCCCGGAAAGCCCATTGAGGTACCCGTCCTCTGCACGTAGAATTTATCCTGCCACTTGAAGTAGCTATGGTAAAGAGCAAAATGTAGAAGTTCAAGTAAAAAAACACTTTTTTCACTTGAGAGGTTAGAGTTTAACAATCTCCATTCCATTGCCTCTAATCCTTACCCATGAGCAATGGACGTGTACAACGCCACTACATCAATGGTGCATAGAAGTATGTCATCATGAAAGTGCTCCTGCACTGCTTCCAGTTTTTTCAGACAGTCTGTAGTGTCTTTTACATAAGTTGTCCACATTTGTACAAGTGGTTGTAAGTGGTAGTCAAGGAAATATCCCAGGGCTTCGTGTATTGATCCGCATCCTGCTACGATCGGACGAAATGGTGTGGAAAATTAGTACGGTTTGGTAAACATTATCTGCGCCATCTTGCCTTTTCCCTTTATGCCACACTTTTTGTCGTGCGCACCCGCCATTTTAGGTGCCTCGATCAGAACCACCCTCTGCACACCGCTGGCCCCCCAGCACAGCCCTTCGCCCTCACAAACACCCCCCCCGCTCTCGCATGCCTTGGGTCATAAACCCCTCTTCAGCGCAGCTCTGCCTCAGAACCCCATCCTGTTCCCAGCGCGACACCTCCCTTCATTCCTTTCATGGTCCCAGGCTCTTTGATACAAACCCCCTTTCCTGTGTGCCCGTTTGTCTTCCTCGTTCCCAGGCCGCCACCTAGCTCTGCGGATACTGTTTATTGCCCCCCCCCCGTACAGTAGGAAGCTTCCCCCAATTAAAGGACCCTCGAATTGATCAAAAGCCCCCACCCTATGATATCCGATCAACCCCACACATTCCGTGAATCGGCGGAATGTCCAGCTGCGCGATAATCATCACCTATTGTGACCGGGGTGGGGACTTCAACTGTAAATGCGTGTGGGAACGGGCCTGAAGGGGAGATTCCGAGGATGTCCTTTCATACTTCAAAGCATTACAAGAATGTGTTACCTGCAATAAAATTCATAAACTGTGTATAAGAGGCCAGGCCTCAGAGATGCGGTTAGAGCACCTCGTGACGATACTGGCTGTCTGAACTGATGTGTTCTCCTCCGGAGAAAATAAACCTTGTTTCCTGCCTTCCAGTCCCCAGCGCCTGCCTCTTCATTGATTAATATTTTGTGGGTTAAAGAGGCGATACCGCCGGGCAAATATTGATTGTCCCTGACCCTGTTTTTACAATTGGCGTCCCAAGCGTGGGGCCCATCAGCGACACGTGGATCCAGTGGGAGAGGTCCTGACGACAGAGTGAACGACTGCAACGATCGGGAGAGCTCTTGCCCAATAGACCCTCGTCTGGCAGCCGATCATCCGAACTTCACTGGTTCCGAACAGACCTCTCTCTCGAGTGATCTACGGTCCTGACTGGGAACCATCAGGAGTGCCGCGAGGAATACGAGGAAAAGAGGACGATCGGGCGCTGGATTCGGAAGACAAGAAACTGTCCATACGGTCCGGGTAAGGTCGTGTAAACACGACGAATTGCGAAATGATTGTTTAATGGTTCGGAAAATACTAGTATTACTCTTTGTTGACTTATTTGGAGATTCACTGTCTGCACACGGAGAAACAACAGGCTCTTTCTCTTTGCAAACAGTGAAGGATAGGTAACGCAGCCAGCGTGCCTATCTTTCTCCCCCAATGATTGATTATTTGTTCACGGATTGTTTTCGGGAGATTTCCCTCTCCCACACTGATTAATTGTTTTATTCCCCGAACTACTGTTCGCGGATTGTTTTCTGGAGATTCTCTGTCTACAAACAGGAAAGAACAGGTTCCTCTTTGCAGATAGTGAAAGGGTAGAGGACGCAGACCTTTTGCGGGCCTACTTATTCTCCCCACTGGTTGTTTATTGACTATTTGATATTGGTTCATGAGGTATTCACTGCCTGCAAACAACGTAGAATAGAAATATTCTGTCTAGTCTTTGCACGCAGTGATAAGATAGGCAGTGCTGACTTTTTGTCCTCGTTGTGAGCTGTCATGTCTGTCTTCTCCCCACTGATTGGTAGTTGGTTCAGCCCGGACCGTTTATTAGAGGTGGACCATCTAGCTCCGCTGGAAGGCACCCCTAATAAAGACATGTTCACAAAATATGGATTAGTTACCATAGCCTATAGTAAGCTGTGGCACAAATGTACCAAAGAAAATCAAGAGAAACAGTGGCCACTGATAGGATCCTTCGATCTTGATAAAATAGAAACGTTAGAAATAGCCCTTTATAGTAATAAGACAACGCCTATTATGCTCGACAGTCTCGGTATGTGGCGCAAAGAAGCAATGCAACGAAAGAAAAGAGGCGAAGTCAGAGTAGATAAAGGAATATATCGACAGGACAACCCCAAGACACAACGACCCGAAAGTAATCTCCCGACACTACGCACAGGACGACCAGACTTAGGGCAAAACCAACGTGCTTTTTGTAAATGTTCCGGGCACTGGAAAGCCCAATGCCCGACTCTACTGAACAAGGGTAGGAGCAGAGGGCCGACAGGAATAACAGGCCGGCAGAAAGGGAAAAGGCGCGAGACAAAGATGAATCAGACTGACATGGACAGGTCAGATAGAACCACCACGTTTGATTATGCCCGATGGCACAGATTTCGCCAGACCAATTTCAGCGACATGTTTGAGTCTTCATAGATCGAACAACACTAAGACGGGAAACCCAGTCTAGCTCTAAGTTACCCGGTGACGAACCCCGTACTACCGCTACTGTTCCCTAACACAAAAAGCCACCCTTTTCGGATAACCTACAGAAACAATACACAGAGTAGTCTCGGACAGATTAGTATACATTCCATTAATGAGCTCAAACTTCGAGTGCAATGGGATTGATTACTCTCTGCTGCCCCCCCACTCTGTAAAAAAAAGGGAGCAATAGCAGGCCAGCATAGACAACCCCCCATTACCCAGACATGCCTGTCCAAACAAAATACCTACCCCCACTCCGGAGGTTCCCGAAATGCCGCAGGTCACCGGTCACGCCCATCCGGAAGGTGAAACACACAGCACGTGTGGGGCGGGGCCTGCTGACAACCATCGATCGAATCGCCAGTGGGATGTCCAGGAGGCACCACGGGCCCGGCATGAAATGGCTGTCCCATCCTCTTCTTCGTGGAGTGGGCTGGGAGGGAGAGGCGACGCGAACGAGCCTCTCCCACCTCCTCCGATAGGAGGTTTCCCAGCCCCGGTCCGGCCATCACAAATACCTCTGCTGAAATTGGTACAGGGTGGGCTGGGAGGGAGAGGCGACGCGGACGGGCCTCTCCCACCTCCTCGGATAGGAGGTTTCCCAGCCCCCGGCCCAGCACCGAAATCCTCCAGCCGAGCGGTGCCCATACTTGCGCAGCACCGAACATGCAACAGTGCCCATACTTGCGCAGCACCGAACATGCAACGGTGCCCATACTTGCGCAGCACCGGTCATGCAACGGCGGCCATACTTGCGCAGCACAAGACATACGATGGCCCTCAAGAGTACTTGTGGAGCACGGGATGTGGAGTGGCCATCATGTATGCCCGTGAGAAGGAGCGGCGTGGGGTGCACTGGGAGAGGGAGACGGCGCGAACGAGTCTCCCTCGCCCCCCCAGGTGGGGGCACCACAGCTGCACCCTAGCCGAAGGTCCTGCTCCTACGGCACGGTGTTCCATTTCTTTCACCCCAAAGGGCCTCTTCCACTCTTGCAGACTCGACGAAGGGCGGCTGCTGCAGGGCCTCAAAATGGCGTCTGGGCCCCCTGGAAGGCGGGTCTAGGCCACTAAAGTAACTCTGACCAGCAGTGTAACCCGGACGCTTGCCCACCGGGGCACGAGCCCCCACCTCCGACAGCATCCCCACAACCTTGAAGATTCTACAAAAGTCCCAGGAGCCCTCGGCCCCTGCCGGCTTCCGGTGAGGAACAACTGCCTTGGTCGCTAACGAAATAACCACGACGTAGTCACCCCTTCTGTTAGCATGAATTTTTGAACTGCCGAAAGGGACTCTGGTCCAACCGCCGGTTGTAGGAAACATTTTTTTTCCCTGATGCTACTTCCGGACTAACCCGGCCCTGCCCAAAATGGCGCCGGTATCAATGAGAACTTACGAACACCTCGTGGTGTTTTTAGCTAAAAAGACTCGATGTTCTGAGATATATATATGATCCTTTGTACACTTGACGAAAACGAGGGAGGGTTCACTCGATGAACATGTAAAAGGACCCCGTGAAAAATGTTGTTTTCAATGTACGATTTATTATGATATTATTGTAGCCGATACATAACCTCGCTTGTGACACACGCCCACGGTATGCATATAGGAAATTTGATTACAACTAGCCTGACTGTGCTTCCAATTATGAAATGAATGCTCCTTGATCCTTCACCTATCGATAGACCTTTTTAGTCTCCTGCAAATAACTAAATAAACCCTTTTTAATGTTTTCAATGCTGCAAAATACCCCCCTTACTGTACGTGCTTCAGCCATCGCCGTGTCCGGCCAAATACGATTACACTCTCATATCTACATGCTGAACGATTGTGCAAATAAAGGTTTTCCAAACTATGAACAGGTATTGCATTTTTTTTAAAATGTGGGATCAGCGGGAGAGTTTTTTTGTGCACCCTGCTTTGTTCTCTTTTTTTAAGGTTATTAGAAGATGGTTGCTCAGCCCCAGATGGAGGATCGAATCTAAGACACGATACTCTGCCTCCAAATATGCGACTGGCTCAGGAACTAACGCATGGAGAAGGACCTCGACTTCTGAGGACGGGTAAAGTGAAGCGGTGTAAATGATAGAATGTTATAAAGGTACGGCACTCAAAGGTACTAGGGAACAGAGTTGGCCGAAGAGCTGATATGCCTTAGAACATCACAGCGTTGAAAAGGTTTAAGGACCCCGACAGCTAGATACATCTACCAACTAGATACCTCACACTAAGTGCCTCTGATTTTTTTAACGTTTCCCTACACACGGCCTATAAGGACACACTGCCCCCCCCCCCTGGCTTCAGAAACCAAGACCCCAGGGATTCTATCCCGAGGAGATAAGACGAGTATGTGGTAAGTAAAGGACTTTCGTGCCCATGCATTTGATATGCTCGAATGTTGTCCCCCTCCTTTCCCCTCTTTTCCTCCCTCTACAGGTTACATTGGAATCACGACTGAGGTATGGTGAAGATCTGAAGCCTCGCCATGTCTGGAACATGAAGTGGACTAACGCTGCAAGGTGGCACCTAAACACGCCCACAAACTGCTCTTGTAACAAAAGAGCCAATAAGTTGTATGATATGATGAAACACGATCACCCCCTAATCCGTGTTGCGTGAATGGGCACATGTCACGTATGTCTGAAACTATGAGAGAATGTTTTTTGAGTGACTGAAGCGTTGACTTAACTGGTCAAAGGACCGAGAGTGCGAGAAGTGCGACACAACGGTGCCTTTTTACTCAATGCATGTCCCCTGTACCCGGCCTAATGCTCGTCCGTCCCAAACTGCATGCTTTCAAAATTCTAACACAGACCCGTAATGTCTCATGTTGTGTAATGCGTTGAATAGTCTATCTTAATACACGACCACTCCCTATGTCGCACGTGTACTATTTAGCCTATTGTTGCACATCTCTCTCTCTCTCTCTCTCTCTCTCTCTCTCCCTCTCCTCCACCCTCTCACTCTCCTGAACGACTAGCACCTAATTGGCAAAACCGCCACCCCTGGTGCACCACCCAATTGGCTCCAGCTACCGCAAGTATTTGCGAAAATTTGTCTTAAATAAAAATCACCTTGATGCCGTGTCACTACCTCTCCTTTCTACTAAATATTGATGAAACCTAGAATTGGCCAAAAAGGAAAGGACAGGTAAGACGACTGAGGTTCCCTAATCTGACCCATAATAAGGGAACTACATGTCAGTGGCTTCTATGATAAACAAAAATGCCTCAGATAACGCGACCTTCCCCGTCCCGAATTGTCTCAATACCCAAACAGTAAAAGTGACCGAAACATCCCCATCTTCCCAGAACGCCCTCGGTTTTGTATCAGCTGCCCCGGACGAGAGTTTTTAAAATGTCCCTCACCCCCGGTTGTAAGAGATGGGTCGTCTTACGACTAACACAGGCCAGCCGTTGTTCCTAGAAATGATTTGTTGATGAGCAAGCTACAGAGTTTAGATTTCGAGAAATGTCACTGAACGCTTACCAACTGAACTGTGGCCTTCTGCTAGATAACGCCCTCATGACACAAAGCAAGACGATAGTCCCTCACCACAGTTTGCTATGTTCCTAGTTGTTTTCCATAAGACCTCGTTTTTTTTAATGAAGTAGTCAGGTTGTAAGAGACCATGTAGGAATTAGAATGATGTTTGCAAAGTTAAGATTAGACCAAAATGAAGAAATTGTTGCAATAAACCCTGTTAGAAGTAAAATGTTTAGCTGAAAGGTAGGATGCATTGATCGAATGGAAAATTGTTTAGCCTATGTTCGTTCCTCATTAAGATACCTGTCAGACCATGGTGATAGCACGTTGCACTTTTTTCGTAAAATATAAAGCCCTGGAGAACGGTATAGCTTCGTAAGGCTCGTACTAGGAAAGTGGGTCTCTGCCAGAAGAACTGATGTGACTGTAATAAACAAAATGCAATGAATAGGTACCAGATCTCGTACCACGACAATGAATGTAACACCAACAAACACCACAGAAATAGTTACGAAAGAAAGTTATAGGAAATCCAGCAAGCCCATCATCAATTATTTATATGTTGGTTGTGAACCCCAATGTAACGGATGTTTCTCATTTACTTGGAGCTGGGAGAGAAATAGACTTATGTGATTACCTTCCTCTACCAATTCTCTAAAGACTGTCTTTTCAAACTCATTTAAGGGTACCACTGTCGGTGGAGAGAGAGATCGGATGTGGGAGCACGCGGCCTGACTACAGATCGTGGAACATCTGCGACATTGGCCAAGGCGAGACCGCGACAGTAAGGATTTGCAGGACGAGGCACTGTTTCCGACAAAATGAGAGGAAAGGCCTGACCTGAGGCCCCTGCTCGACGATCAACATGTGCCGAAAAGTCCTCGCTCTCTGAACTCGGTCATGGGCCCGCCTACCAAAATTTTCCGTCCCTCTGGTCTGTTCCCGATCTGGCCCTGCTCCATCCCTTTTTCTCCGACCTACCCTAAGGACTACTCACACACACACTTCTTCCACCTGAACTTTTTGACAATCGACTCAAAAGGACACAGGGCGAAAAGGACCTTTTAGACCAGGAAAGCGAGGAAAAGGTCATGCCCTGCAACGCGGGACCTAGAATAGAGCTGGACACATAGCTCCACCGTGCCAACAGAAGACGACAAAGAATGCTGAGAACTCACTAATAATGGTCCATGACAATAGGACCTCCCCTTCGAACAATGACACCCCTGATTATTGTTTTTTTCCTACGTCTCATTTCTCTCCCAGCCACCATTGTATTGATTATGCTCCAACCAAATATGAACAGAACTTACATATGTAATAACCTATCAGTTCACATTCCGAATGACTATAAGCATCTATGAAATGTACTCAATGCTCTCACTACAGAATCGTTTTTTGTCCGATATTGCATTACTATGACTTTCCTGCAAACGAGTTTATCGATAGACCCGCCTCCTAAGACGAAAGATTTTAAATGTAATGTTTATAGCTCCTCCACCTAGGTTCCTGCTTCTTTACTTATGACCACCACAGTAGACATGGATAGGAAATAGGCCAGCAAGATGTCTTGGATATGTTAAAGGGAGGACTGTGGAAAATTAGTACGGTTTGGTAAACATTATCTGCGCCATCTTGCCTTTTCCCTTTATGCCACACTTTTTGTCGTGCGCACCCGCCATTTTAGGTGCCTCGATCAGAACCACCCTCTGCACACCGCTGGCCCCCCAGCACAGCCCTTCGCCCTCACAAACACCCCCCCGCTCTCGCATGCCTTGGGTCATAAACCCCTCTTCAGCGCAGCTCTGCCTCAGAACCCCATCCTGTTCCCAGCGCGACACCTCCCTTCATTCCTTTCATGGTCCCAGGCTCTTTGATACAAACCCCCTTTCCTGTGTGCCCGTTTGACTTCCTCGTTCCCAGGCCGCCACCTAGCTCTGCGGATACTGTTTATTGCCCCCCCCCGTACAGTAGGAAGCTTCCCCCAATTAAAGGACCCTCGAATTGATCAAAAGCCCCCACCCTATGATATCCGATCAACCCCACACATTCCGTGAATCGGCGGAATGTCCAGCTGCGCGATAATCATCACCTATTGTGACCGGGGTGGGGACTTCAACTGTAAATGCGTGTGGGAACGGGCCTGAAGGGGAGATTCCGAGGATGTCCTTTCATACTTCAAAGCATTACAAGAATGTGTTACCTGCAATAAAATTCATAAACTGTGTATAAGAGGCCAGGCCTCAGAGATGCGGTTAGAGCACCTCGTGACGATACTGGCTGTCTGAACTGATGTGTTCTCCTCCGGAGAAAATAAACCTTGTTTCCTGCCTTCCAGTCTCCAGCGCCTGCCTCTTCATTGATTAATATTTTGTGGGTTAAAGAGGCGATACCGCCGGGCAAATATTGATTGTCCCTGACCCTGTTTTTACAATGGTGGATTCTCTCTGTTCTTATGCACTTTAGGTAGCATATATATTGATGGAATCTGGGGATGTTGGTTATACAAAAATTGCCGTTCTTTCTCGTTGATCGCTCCCATCTCTAGAGCTTTATCAAAGATTTTTATTAAAATCTGTTGAAATTCCTGTGTTGGATCATACGTAAGCTGAATGTAAGTGTCGTCATTCTGAACATGTGCATTAACTCCTTGATGGTAAAATTCAGTGTCCAATATTACGAGAGCTCCTCCCTTATCAGCAGGTTGAACAGTTATAGACGGATCTTGTTTCAATTTGTTGAGAGTTCTTCTTTCCTGCAAGGTGAAGTTATTGTGCAGCGATGGTGTGTATCTTACTTGCTCCAAATCTTTTTTGACCAAAACCTCAACGTTATCCAATGTTTTATGCGAAATGGGAGAGAGAAATTTACTATAAAAAAAAAAGTTACACAGACAGAAACAGGGAGACCAAGGAGAGATGTCAAGAAATGAACTTGGATGAATCACTGGTGATCAATATCTCTCACAAAACACTGAACAAAACGGAATTGCAGATACTCAATAGAGGAGCATCGTTTGTACCTACCTATACCACTAAGGAGCTAGAGACAGAAGTGTCTCTATTTAAATTCATGAGGAAATTAAGATTGCGTTGGTTCTTTTCCACACAAACCACCAGTGAAATAGCGTCGTCTACAGAACGTCAATTTAAACCTAAAAGTAAATTTCTCTCTCCCATTTCGCATAAAACATTGGATAACTTTGGATAACTTTGAGGTTTTGGTCAAAAAAGATTTGGAGCAAGTAAGATACACACCATCGCTGCACAATAACTTCACCTTGCAGGAAAGAAGAACTCTCAACAAATTGAAACAAGATCCGTCTATAACTGTTCAACCTGCTGATAAGGGAGGAGCTCTCGTAATATTGGACACTGAATTTTACCATCAAGGAGTTAATGCACATGTTCAGAATGACGACACTTACATTCAGCTTACGTATGATCCAACACAGGAATTTCAACAGATTTTAATAAAAATCTTGGATAAAGCTCTAGAGATGGGAGCGATCAACGAGAAAGAACGGCAATTTTTGTATAACCAACATCCCCAGATTCCATCAATATATATGCTACCTAAAGTGCATAAGAACAGAGAGAATCCACCATTTCGTCCGATCGTAGTAGGATGCGGATCAATACACGAAGCCCTGGGATATTTCCTTGACTACCACTTACAACCACTTGTACAAATGTGGACAACTTATGTAAAAGACACTACAGACTGTCTGAAAAAACTGGAAGCAGTGCAGGAGCACTTTCATGATGACATACTTCTATGCACCATTGATGTAGTGGCGTTGTACACGTCCATTGCTCATGGGGAAGGATTAGAGGCAATGGAATGGAGATTGTTAAACTCTAACCTCTCAAGTGAAAAAAGTGTTTTTTTACTTGAACTTCTACATTTTGCTCTTTACCATAGCTACTTCAAGTGGCAGGATAAATTCTACGTGCAGAGGACGGGTACCTCAATGGGCTTTCCGGGGGCACCCGCGTATGCGAATACTTATATGGCATACTTTGAGTACCAGTTCATACTGAACCATCCTGAATGGAGAGAACACATGATTCTGTTTATGCGATACATCGATGACATCCTTGTAATTTGGAAAGGATCCAGACAACTATTGGAAAGATGTTTGGTTGATCTCAACACACACAACACCAGAATTCAATTCACGTCAGAGATCGACACAAATAGGATACATTTCCTGGATATTGAAATTTTGAAAACCGCTAAGGGACTTGAAACTAGAGTTTACCGCAAACCTACTGACGTGAATAGTGCGTTGCACTTTTCTAGTGCTCATCCTTTAACCCTGAAAAAACATCTACCTGTTTCACAACTAATGAGGATCAAGAGAATCACCTCAGATGATACAACATGTAGACAAGAGATTGAAGCACAAATAGAACAATACAAAAAGAGAGGTTATCCTGAACCCACACTTGATGAAGCTAAAAGGACGGTGTCCACTAAGAAAAGGGATGATCTTTTAAAAAAACAGACAAAACCTTCAGTCAAAAGAGAGGTATATGTTCTTAAACATTCAACTCAGGCTCCCAAGATCAAGTCTATAATACGGAAAAGATGGGAACTTATAGAAAACGAGTCAGATTTTCTGAACATTTTCATGCAACCACCATTGTTTGCGCACACTTGTGCTCAAAATTTAGTAGAAATTTTGAAGAGGCCTGAAACACCACAAAGCACCAAAACATTTAAAGGCATGAGAAAATGTCACAACTGCGGTCAGTGTGGAAATGTTATCACTGGCCATCAGTTTCAACACCCCAAGACAGGAAAATCTATATCCTTAAAACACACATCTGACTGCACAACAGAAAATGTAATTTACGCAATCAAATGCCCTTGTGGCTTAGTTTACATTGGCAGGACCAGCAGAAAAATTAAAACAAGGATCATAGAGCATAAAAGTCGGATCAGGAACAAAAACATGAATTCATCATTATCTGCGCATTGGGTCAATGCCACACATACCATTCCTCAGCTACGGTTTACCATCTTAGAACATATCACACCACACTCAGGCATGGACATCAACACCACACTAGCGCGCAAAGAGACAGAATGGATCAAAAAACTGGGGACCATAATCCCGGGGGTCTTAATGACCACTATGAATTACTATGCTTTCTATAAATTTTCATTGGATTTGAGATTGTACAGGGTTATGTTGCATTCCCTTATATTATCGAGTTGAAGTGTTATCTTTTCACACATTAGTTATCATTGCATGCACATTTTCGGGAATTCTTTCATTCACTTATATCACTCTATCTTTTAATTTAATTTATTTATTTCAGTCTGTGTTTGTTTTTATATTTTATCTATGTACTTCGCTCTTAGTGGAACTTCACAGCCGGCGAGGGTAGTCTAGAACCCTGCACTGAGGAGACTAGCAGAACCGCCATTTTGGAGCAGGTTGCTGTTTTCACGGGTAGTCCTTTTTTCATGTTGATACATGATTTACTTCACGTTAAGTATTGGGAAAGACTCGATGGGGAGGCGCTAGGGGGCGCACGGCGACATGGCTGCCTGAGAAGCAGCTCCGCCGGGCGATCGCCAACTATGGTGGATGTCGCCGATCTCACCCAGGCCACCGGCCCCTCGATCGACTAGCAAGATGTGTGAAATGGTGGAGCACATAACGTGTTGAGAAACGGCCCCCGGCGGACAGCGACTGCCCTGAAATTTGCGGATGACCGTGGCGAGAGGTCCGGATGCCTGACAAGATGGCCGCCGCGTTGGGACGTGCACACAGCGGCCAGGCGGAGGACAATCACCACTCTACTGTCCAGGAGCGGGGAAACGTGGCGGAGGTAGGATTCTGAGGACTGGCCTCCCCACTGCCCCTGCATCAAAAATTGTAGCGCTGCGGTGCGCCGGGGACCCACGTTAAGGCGCTGGATGCGCTGCCTGACAAAATGGCGGCCCCGACTCGAAAAACGCGGGCATAATCTAATAATCCCCAACTCCGGTAGAAGTGCCGAGACACTGGCGGTAGCCTGACACAGCGGAGGGGAGACCAGCAAGCGGAGGAGCGCCCAGCGTGGAGAACGGTGCGGAGCGCTAGCGGAGAGGGAGACATACCCACGCTCCTGCAGGGTGGATGGTGCTGGCTACTGGCGGCGAGCGCTATGAGAAGCAAACAGTCTGCGATTGTCGGTGCTGCCTGAAGATCTGCGTGGGCTCGCCCATACCTCGGAGACCTGTGGCCGCCACTGCCCGACCCCATCAGCCCATGAGAGCAGGTATCTTCATGTGGTTGCGCCAGGGTTGGCGTCTGCTGTGAATAACGTGTCCTTCCTGGCGACCACGTGCGGGCGGCCCCTCTTGGTAGGACGCTCGCAGACCCCGGAATTACAGGCCCGCGCGGGCTGCACGGAGAGACAACGACCTGGCATGCGTTGGGCCTGCGGAAGCTACACACCTGCGGTGATGGCTGCCTGCCTTAAACACTGAGTGTAGAGGGGGTGTGCTGGCCATATTGCGACGACACGCCACCTGTGGGGTCAGAGAGGCCTGAGATATCCTCTGCCCAGCGAGCTGCCACACTGGGACACTTTCTCTGCACGATTGAGGGGCCACCAGTCCACTAAGTGGAGGGGGTTTGCTAGACGGCGGTGCGGACAGCGAACAGCCGGCCTTCGGTCACGTTGCCTCACGACCGGGGGAGTGTCACCCTCGCCCGGTGCTTTCAGCGCTGTGACGATCTTTTAGGCGGCGATCGCCCCAGGGGTGGGGTTCAACACGGCGTCAGCGACCAGACATACGAGGGCATCGGGGTCCACGTGCAGGAAGGCGACCTCCCCACCCGCAAGCATGGGCAAACCAGACAAACACCAGCAGAAGCTGCCCTTTGAGACGAAAAAAACGCAGAAATCCACTGACGGGGTGCTGGAGGAAGAGGCAGGTCAGGCGCCCAATAACAACATCGAAAAGATCCTGCTAGCGATACAATCGAACCTACAGGATATTAATGGCAAGTTGGACAACTTAACTTGCAGAATGGACACCATGGCGGCGCGACAGGAAAAGCATGGAGAGAGACTGGATGAGGCCGAAACACGAATATCCGCGGTTGAAGATGAGGCGCGGGCCTCCACCTCAAAATGCGCAGATATGGAAAGGCTACTGGAGGTTATCAAGGCGAAGGAGGAGGATTTAGAAGCGCGCTCGAGGCGCAACAACGTACGGATCACGGGCCTGCCGGAGTCCACCAACACAGGCCGCATGGAAACCTACGTGGAAACACTGTGCAAGGATCTGTTCGGAGCTGAGGCCCTGTCGCCCCTCTTCATCGTGGAGCGTGCTCACAGGTCGCTGGCCCCGAAACCACCGCCAGGTACCACGCCGAGACCGATTGTTGCGCGTATCCTCAGCTAGCAAGAGAGAAAGGGAAGATCCAGCATCAAGGGAACTCCTTGGAATTTTACCCGGACCACACAGTTGCGGTCCAGCAGGCCCGGAAAGAATATACTGCAGTGAAGACCAAATTGCGTGAGTTGAACATTGTCTACTCCATGATGTATCCAGCACGCCTCAGGGTGGTGTGGAAGGAGAAAGCGACAGTACTACCGACACCGAAAGCAGCACAAGAATTTGTCAAAAGGGTTCAACGAGAGATCAGAGACAATTCGCAAAATGAACAACGACGAGACTCGGACTAACAATGAGGGGTTGTTTCATGGTATGCCACTGGTGAGTGTGCAGTTCAGTTACCGATCATGCGTTAGCATGGACTTTAATCTCCGCACTTGCTAGACTGCTTGAACCTGTTTTCCAGTTTGCCCGGTAGTGGGATTGATTCAACATGCACGGTGTGTCTGGGTGGAGAGGTCCCGATGGGGCTAAGAGGCCTCTGATCGGAGATGCGGCTCACTACGAACTTTGTACTGGGAATGCATCACGACACATGCACATTACATAAGGCAATATTGGCGTACACAACTGAGTGACACTATTACCCTGTGGCGATTACTCAATGCAGGCTAGTGCGCGAGTGGCGAGAAACTGCCCCCTTGTCTGCTGTGCTCTGCTCAATATGTTTTGACTATGGGACGCCTCCGTCACTGACTGTGAGAGATCCCCAATGCACTCTGTGCGGCGAGCAGTAAGGGTGGGAGGAGAGGGATTCTGTGCCTTGATGATTAACTGTTGAAATTGCATTGGAGACGCACTGTGCCAGACATGTTGCTCGGCCAGTGGCTTTGTTGTTGGTTGTTCGGGGGGTGGGGGGGGGGGGGGGGACGGCGAGTATTCACCTGAACTGCGTTTCATACAGCTTCTTTAGCATCGCCCACACCTGTACACCAGGTGGTGAGTTGTGCCCCTGGCGGGCCTCTACAAGGGTATTACCCAGTAAGAGTTTGGTTCTGGAACTGTATTACTGTTTATGGGAGTTCTGGATTGGTGCACTGGATGGGACTGGCTTCGGCAGGTTGGGGTTGCTGGAGTGGGTGGGTTCTGGGGGGGTGGGATGTATGATTGTACTGTTAGGCCGACAGAATGTGTGATGTCTTTTTGTACTGGTTCCAAGTTAGTCCCGGCTGCTGCTGGGTCGACTGGAACAACTAAAAGGGAGATACTAACAATCCCTATGCAATTGATTTGTGATGAGCGCTCATGCCTTATATCATTGGCTTTTGATGGGGCCCAGGGAGGCGGGTAGACACAGTTTAAACGTTCTAACCTGGAACATTAGAGGGTTCTCACAGCCACGTAAAATACGGCAGATTTTTGCAAGCCTGACAAGGTGGAATGTGGATATAGCGTTCCTACAGGAGTCTCACCTGGCCCCACACTCGCATGCACAACTGGGGGCAAGATGGGCGGAGGAGGTTTTCAGGGCCTCGTACTCTTCTTACTCTAGAGGGGTGATCATTTTGGTGAAACGAGGGGTGGGCTTTGTGAATCACACAGTAACACAGGACCCTTCCGGCAGGTTTCTAATGGTATCAGGTACATTGAGGGGGCAGAAGGTGACATTGCTGAATGTATACGGTCCTAACACAGATGCCCCGGATTTCTTCAGGGAGGTATGGGGACACCTACAGAAACACAATAGCGCACATATATTGTGTGGTGGTGATTGGAACGTGACACTACGTGACGGTTTGGACCGTTCAGCTAACTCGGTGGAACAGCACAAACACTCACGCACAATGGTGGGACACATGATGAAGGATCTGGGTCTAGAGGATCTTTGGAGGTTGAGGAACACCGACGCACCTGGGGCCACGCACATTAATGCTTCCCACAACAGCTGGTCCAGGCTGGATTATTGGCTGGGCTCCTCTGACCTGGCGCTATGGGTGCGACACCTACAGGTGCTCCCTCGCACGCTGTCTGATCACAATCCTGTCCTCCTGCAGCTGGACATTCCACGATACGCACCCCCCCCTTCCAATGGCGCTTTAACGCACGTGCTCTAACTGATGCAATTTATGCAGACACGATTAAGAAGGCGATTAAAGATTACTTTGACCTTAATGCCCCATCGACTGATGACCCTGGCATCCTCTGGGAAGCATTCAAGGCCACGATTAGAGGGGTCTGTATTAGCACCACAGTGGGGGTTCTGAAGGATATTAGAACTCAGATACGCAGGTGTGAACAGCAAATGAGAGACCTGGAATCCCTATATGAGTCCACTCAGGATATCATACACCTGGCCAAACTCCGCGAAATACACACAGAACACGAGACCTTTCTAGACTCTGAAATGAAATATTTAAACTGCACGCATGTGGCTAGAGCCTTTGGGGAAGGAGGTAGACCGGGGGCTGTTTTAGCTCGGAAGATCTGTACAGGTCGCGGCCCGACTGCGATCCTTAAGGTGAAGAACGGGGAGGGTGACACACAAACCCATGCTAATGACATACTGAAATGCTTTGTTAATTCATTTGGATCCCTGTACAAATCCCAGCCCACTGCTCCGGCAGATGACACCTATGAATACCTGCACGATGTAGCGATAGGGTGGCTGTCAGATGCGCACAGGGAGTACTTAGCAAGGCCTATCACAGCAGATGAGGTTACAGAGATCATAGGCTCACTTCCGAATGGCAAGGCACCTGGCCCGGATGGGTTCACCCCGGAATTTTACAAACAATATGCAGACATACTAGCGCCACACTTAGTAGATATGTATGGCACCTCCTTTGAGAAAGGCATGCTCCCCCCCACGTTACGCGAAGCCATGATTATCGCTCTCCTGAAACCATCTAAAGATCCGGAGGAATGTGACTCGTACCGACCATTATCTTTAATAAATGTAGACTCGAAAATTCTTGCGAAGCTTATAGCCAAGCGGCTGTCACCACTGATGACCAGTCTGGTGCTGCCAGATCAGTCCGGCTTTGTACCCTCCAGATCGACAGCACATAACACCCGGACTCTATTTGCACTATCGCACTATCTGCAACCCTCAGTCAAAGCTGTAGCGGTCATGTTAGACGCGGCGAAGGCATTTGACTCCATTGAATGGAGGTATATGATCACTGTCCTCAATAGAATGGGGTTCCCTAAACGTTTTGTGCAATGGGTCACCCTGCTTTACACGCAACCAAAAGCCAGGGTCAGAATTAATGGGTATATTTCGGATCAATTTGCGATTGAGCGAGGGACGCGGCAAGGCTGCCCACTCTCGCCGCTATTATTTGCGTTAGCACTAGAACCTTTGGCGTGTCTGATACGACAGAACTACAAGGAATCGGCACTGCACTTCATAGCCAGGCCGCTTCACATATCCTTATATGCGGACGACATGTTGCTATACGTCCGGGACCCGGAGACTCACTTAAACGCCATACTCAGGGAATACATAAGGTTCGGGGGGCATTCGGGTCTGGCCATAAATTGGTCCAAATCATCTATAATACCCCTCACGGACACCACTTCTACGTTTGTGGTGGACTTTCCGCTGGGATGGCAACAGGACCCTATCAGATACCTAGGGGTCATGTACCACAGGGATCCGGATGAGGTGCTTAGGGCAAACTACGGAGTGGTGCTGTCGAAACTGGAGGACAGTGTAAAACGTTGGATACATCTGCCCCTTTCATTGGCAGACAGGATAGCGATTGTCAAGATGAACATACTGCCCAAGCTACTATACCTGTTTAACAACATACCAATCACTCCACCGCAGGCTGTCTTCCGACACATAAACTCCCTGGTGCGGACCTTGATTTGGGCGGGTAAACAGGCCCGTGTGGATTTGCGGACTCTGACACTTCCACTTGCACGGGGCGGCTTCGGGGTACCTGACTTCCTCCTGTATTATTTGTGCGCACAGGCACAATATGCGGCGTATTGGTATCACGCAGTTCCATACCTCACTCACACCGCTATAGAGGAGAGCGACGCACACCCTATTCCACTCACAGCAATAATCTCACACACCCGCCCCCCGCTGCATGCTAGAGATATCAACACGGTGGATGCTACGGTCAAAGCCTGGCATAGATTAGGGCAACTAGCACACAAGACCCCACTATATGCTCCAGCCATGATGCTACACCATCACCAGGAGCTCTCGGTAACTGGGGAAAGCGTCGGAATGTCTCTACTGGCCAAAGCCGGTATTGATAGGATGGGGGACGTGTTCCAAGATGGCGAGTTCGTGGGCTTAGACAAACTGGGTTATGTTCATAACCAAACATCCATGTTTCGCTTCACATATTTCAGACTCACTAGAGCCCTGAGGGAGCACTACCCTACGTTCCCTTCGGAGCCGGAATGCCTTGCACCACTGCAACTGTTAATCACAACTAATGATTTATCACACCTGGTGTCTAGGCTGTATTCAGCCGCACAATCGGAACTAGACGGACAAGTGTTGAAGGCGAAGGGGCGGTGGGATGCACTACTGGACACACCATTGTCTGAGGACGAATGGGCTAGCACATGCGCTCTGACACAGATACTTACACCAAATGGTAATCTGAGGTTAATTCACTTTAAATTCCTCCATCAAGTGTATTACACACCAGAGAAATTGTTTAAATTTGGGCTTCAGGAGGAGGACAGATGTAAAAGGTGTAACCAGGAAGGTGCGGGCTTTGCACATTTGGCGTGGGACTGCGCCAAGGTGGAAGGATACTGGGGGGAGGTAACTGCCACTTTATCTGTTATGCTGGAGGAGGAGGTACACTGTACACCCAAAGTCTGCTTACTGGGGATAGTACCGCAGTTCAGGGCCTTGAAGAGGAAGTTCTGTGCGATAGCACTCTTATTGGCTAAGAGACAAGTGGCACAATGCTGGCATAGTCGCAAAGTGCCGAAGTTAAAAACATGGTTGCATGACATGTCCACCTGTCGTGACAAGTTACAAACTTATGAAGAACTGCTGCCAGTTAAGTCGCGACCAAAAAATATGTGGGTTTATCTGGAGGATTATCTGACCTCCCTGCAAGATGATGAGGAACTTCCACCCATGGACTGAACGGGTCGCATGACTGCATGAGTGCTTGTGGGACGGGTGTGAGATGACGGCGGGAAGAGGGGGACCCTAAGTATGTCAACACTACTGCTAGGTAGTACATTAAGATTACACTGTACGGTCTGAATTGGGGTATGTTGTTTTATTGTTCTTGTTATTAAAAGAGAAAAAGTGAGACTCAGTTCTAATGCCAGCTATTAACCATGCATACGATACCCTGCAATATTCTGAGACGTGTGTAACATTCGATCACAATGATGGTTAATGGAATAAACGTAGCGAGCCGGCCTCCGGGTTGTAGGCTCATGCTGTGTCGAATGCTTGATTTTCAATAAAGGTCTTGCGCAAAAAAAAAAAAAAAAAAAAAAAAAAGTATTGGGAAAGACTCGCGTAACTTGACCGAGTCTTTCAACTTGTGGATTAATGGTGAAGTTAGTGACGGCGCTGCTGTTGGCAGGAGTCGTTCGAAGAAAAGGTATCTTCCTAAACGCTATGGGTTTATAATTACGACCAGAGGCTCAAAACAAACTCACTTCTAATAGCGTCTTCGTTTTGTTTAGGCATTTCTCCAGGGAGGGAGCTTTTTGAATCAGTAACAGTTTATGTGGATGGATTACCTGTCGTGTTATAACTGGTAAGATGGGAATGGGTTTCCCGATGTTGATGTATTGCCATTGTATCGAACTGATAGTTGTTACACCGGAGATATTGGCTATTCTTTTTAGAGAGACGGACTACAGGATGCCTATACATGGAGTACTACACAATTTAGCAGATTCCATTTGAATACATCAGACATGGTAGGCATATTACTTTACATTTATTAGATACTGGGGTCCATCATAGTGCAGATTTACAATCAGGTCTGTTTGTTTCTTAAAGCATTCTTACAGCATTTTTTCACGTTGAAACTGTGTAGGAATTAAGGTACTTGTTTTGATATAGCTTTTAGAGCACATTTACAACTCTTGAGCGCACTATCTATACATATAATTCACTATGGTTTGGAAATCTTTCACTTCACATTCATACTAGATGTGTGAATCACGGCATGGTTGACATTCAGTTTTTAACTTTAACTTCTTCTTGGTTCTTGTACCCTTTGGCTTTTCTAGATTTTACACTGATACTCTGATATTATGAGAAAATGCAAACCTTAGGAAGTCATTAATGTATGAAAATGTATCAATACTTTTGTTGTAGATTCATTACCTGAACCCGCCCAGAGAACTTGAACATAGAAGCTTTATCATAACCCCTGAAGAAGGGTTCTGTTGAACCCGAAATGCATTGGGTTGTTTTTGATTTGATAAATGTCTTTTACTTGTGATGTATTGTTTTGATTTTTTGATTTCACATGTAACGCATGTTTCATACAGATACATTGAGTTATTATGGCTTAAGAATTCATGTGAAAAATTGCAAATAAATATGTAAAATACCTTGTGTTCAAACATCAGGAAACGTTAGTGAAAACGATTTATTTATAACTTTTGAGGCAGGACTGCCAGAAAGCTGTGCGTTGTATAGTTCTTGGTCTCAAGGACTCCATTTAAACATTGTATCTAGGGATTGTGGTACCCTTTTCCCCATACTTCGCACGCATATATTTTGATAACTTCAATTAGATTTCCGAGTACATTGGTTACCTTTGGTGTGCAGAACCACCCACATTTAAATTTCTAGAATATGTACAACAGCATATCCGTCAGCCTTTTGAGAAGGAGGTCCGCGCACGCCTCCGTTCAGAATGCCCAAGACCGGATCTGGCAGACAACCTGGCAGATTCACCTGAGGTGGATCCCACCATGGTGACTTACCTTCGTAAGTTTGCTAAGGATCCTAAAAAGGGTCTGGACTGTTCCTGGCGTTCTTGTCAGGACAAGGTACTTGATCTGCTGGGCCCACTCACAAAGATTTTGGACCTCGGCTTCGTTGCCAAAGAGTCATCTGCGATGGTGGATCCGGATGAGCTTATTGAGTGGGCTCAGAGGGCGATTTGCCAACTTGGCAACGCCAACTGCGCTCTCTCTAGAGAGAGACGGCGTTCCATACTCCTTAAGCTTGATCCTAAGCTGGCGGAGCTTTCCACTTCGGAATCTGGTCCGGCTGCTCAGGGCTTGCTTTTTGGCCAACCGTTTTTGAAAGAACTAACGCAATTTGTCAGCACCTTCAGTGGTTTGGACAAAGCTCAGGCCTCGCTTCGGCGGGCTTTCCGTCCGGTTTTCAGCAAGGCCGGACGAAATAGGGGACGCTCGTTCAGCCGTGGTTCCCAACAACCCAACCAGAGAGGGTTTCAGTCCCATAGAGGTGGTCATCAGGATTCCAACTACTCCCAGAGGTCAAATTTCTACCCCTCAAGGAAAGGTCGAGGACAGTACAACAAAGGACGTTCCGGTGGAACCTCCGGCGGATATCAGGATTCCGAAACTTCAGGTGAGCCTAATTCCTGCTTGCAGTGTGGTTCTGGGGGGCAGAATATGTTTTTTCCTAGACAGTTGGCGGTTGATCTCCAACGATGCTTGGGTGCTGGAAACGGTCCAAGGGTACAAGATAGAGTTTTACCGGCCCCAGCATCAGTCCCACCCTCCCTCTCCACTTTGTTTCTCCCAAAGGGATCAGGAGTTAATCTCTGAAGAGCTAAAGTCACTTCTCTTGAAGGGGGCGATTGTTCCAACCATGCGTCACCCACAAGGGTTCGTCAGCATGGTTTTTCTCGTGGAGAAAAAGGGAGGGGGCTCCAGGTTAGTGCTCAATCTAAAGATATTCAACGGAGGAGTGGTCTACAGACACTTCAAGATGGAGGGGATCCATCTGTTGCGGGATCTTTTACGGGAGAAGGATTTGATGGTTCGTCTCGATCTCAAGGACGCTTACTTGTCCATCCCCATCTACCATCCGCATCGCCGCTTTCTCCAGTTCCACTGGCAGGGGACTTGGTACGAGTATCAGGTTCTCCCGTTCGGCCTCTCATCGGCACCTTGGTGCTTCACGAAGCTGTTGAGGCCGGTCGTGGAATCTCTTCGCAGTCGGGGTGTTCGTTTAATCATTTACCTGGACGACATCCTCCTTCTGGCAGATTGTCCGCTCAAACTGATGTCTCATCTGGAGTGGTCCATAGACCTCTTACAGTCCCTGGGTTTTCTGGTGAACATTCAGAAGTCTGTGTTGCACCCGACTCAGGTGATAGACTTTTTGGGTTTCCGGGTCAACTCTCTTACCTGTCAACTTCTGTTACCCAATCAGAACATTCGGTATATAAAGAGAGAATTGACTTCAGTTATTATGAGACCGACTGTGTCATTGAGATCGTTAGCACGAGTTGCCGGTCTTTTGGCTTCTTCCCTTCAGGCGATCTTCCCGGTCCCTCTGCATTACAGGGCTTTGCAGCGCCTCAAAATTCGCCATCTCCAAAACGGCCTCCGATATTCGGATCAAATTCCTCTCTCGGAGGAGGCGAGGTCAGAGATGCAATGGTGGCTGGATCATATGGAGGCTTGGAATGGTCGAGCCCTGTTCGGCTCCTCGCCGGAGGTAGTGATCGAATCGGATGCCAGCCGTTGGGGCTGGGGGGCCCGGTGCGGTCCAATCTCCACGGGGGGTCGGTGGTCTCCCCAGGAACTCTCCCTCCATATCAATTGTCTGGAGCTCCTGGCGAGCTCCTTTGCGATTCGTTGCCTATCTCCCCTTCGGTCCAACTGCTGTATACTCCTCCGCATGGACAACATATCAGCAGTCCGTTATATCAACAAACTGGGGTGAACTCGGTCGAAGCTACTGGCAGAGATTGCCAAGGATTTTTGGCACTTTTATCTGCAACAGAAGATCACTGTTATTGCAGAGTATCTCCCCGGCCGCAACAATCTCATTGCGGATTGGAACTCGAGATATCTGAGGGACTTCAGCGATTGGAGACTCCATCCCCGAGTGTTCCGTCGCATTCTCCGGTCTTGGGGGCAGTGTCAGATAGATCTGTTTGCTTCACGCCTCAACACCCAACTCCCGTTGTTCTTCAGCTGGAGGCTGGATCCGGAAGCCCTAGCCACGGATGCCTTTCTCCAACCGTGGCCGGCGTCTCTGTGTTATGCCTTTCCCCCGTTCATGATGATCCCCAGGGTTCTGGCTTACATGAAGCGCTACCAAGCAGAATTGATCTTGATTGCTCCCTTGTGGAGTGCTCAGCCGTGGTTCCCGGTTCTCATGGAGATGATTTGCGCGATGCCGTTGCTTCTTCCTCAGAAGTGGAATCTCCTGCTAGATCCTCTTCAGAATCCGCATCCCCTGATTCTGTCAGGCTCTCTTCTGCTACTGGTGTGGCGGATTTCGGGGAACGCTGGTCGGTCCCGGGCCTTTCTGCAGACGCTTCCAGATTCATCAGTGACGCCTGGTCTCCTGGTACCCACAAAAACTACAGGGGCTCTTGGCTGCGTTGGTGTGACTGGTGTGTTCAACAGAAAGTTGATCCAACATCGGCAGATGTTTCTGTGATGGTTAACTTTTTGGCCTCGCTTGCCTCATCTGGTTTGGCATATCGCACGGTGAACAATTTCCGTTCTGCTATCTCTGCGGGCCACCTCCATGTGGATGGTAAACCGGTGGGTGAACATCCTTTGGTTGCTAAGTTGCTCAAAGGTATCCGCCCTGCGAATCCTCCGCGTCCTAAGTATGTTTCTTTATGAGACATGTCGGTTGTGTTGCGTTTTCTGGATGCCTGGCCAGTTAATTCTTTGTTAACCCGTAAACAGCTGTCAGCCAAACTGACTATGTTGTTGTGTCTGGTTTCCTGCAGGCGGGTGTCTGATGTCAGTGCTTTAGATCTGGCCGGGTGCAGTTTTACTCCTGAGGTAGTCACATTTTGCCTTTCTCGGCGTACCAAGACCAATACTGAGTTCATTTCTTATCCGTCTTTCCCCGCTCGTCCCAACCTTTGTGTCGTCCGATGTCTCAAGGATTACAAAGTAAGTACTTCTTCTTTTCGTTCGGATATGCAAGGTCAGTTGTTGATTGCTTTGCAGAAACCTTTTCGCCCCGTTACCCCGGCTACTCTGGCTTGGTGGGTACGTTGGCTCATGGCGGAAGCTGGAATTGATGTGTCTGTGTTTGGGGCGCATTCTGCTCGAGGGGCTATGGCTTCTAAAGCTTTCTCGATGGGTGTCACTTTGTGTGATATTATGAAGGCCGCGGATTGGTCCTCTGATTCTGTTTTTAAAACCTTTTATTTTAAGCCTATTGATAATGTTGCTTCTGTTGTGGTGGATCAGCTTTAAACAAGCATAATCGGAGCCTCCTGTCCTGAAATAGAATTCAAAATTTGCAAACATACGTGACAATAATTTTCAATTCTATTAAGGACAAGGAGGCGAGGATTATCCCACCCATTGTTGTATGCATTATTGTTACTGTACACATGTTCAAAAGTTTCTTACTGTTGGAATGATGCATTTGCCTTTTTTTTCTACCCTCCCTTCTTTTATGTTCATGTTCCACGGAATGTGTATTACGCCTCTGTGTCTCTTTTCAGGATCTGACCCCAAGTGACGACTCTTCCTTGCGATCTGGATTCTCCTGCCTACTCTTCTGAGGATTGTAGTTCCTGTCTTCCTCTGGCATTGGCTTTTGGACTTTCCTGGGCAGTCCTGGTTTGGAGATGGTGTTTTTTTCCGTGATTGACTTTCCATGTTGTTTTTCTGGTTACTTGCACAATATTTTCTCACCAAAGAAAGAGGAAGTGCGACGTTCTACATGGCCTTTTATATGACAGACTCTATGGTTATTCCCAAGTGTTCATGGGTATTGTGGTTTTTTACTTGTTATTGGCTGCTGGGCATTTCTATTAAAGAAGTGAGAATAAGCATAATCCTCGCCTCCTTGTCCTTAATAGAATTGAACATTCTTGTCACGTATGTTTGCAAATTTTGAATTCCAGCCAGACTGCAGCAGATTTAAAGAAGGTACTTTGGAGGTAATGTCACCCGGACTCAGAGCTTAGGTTAATCTCTGAAATCAGCTAAACTTCCTGAAAAACGTACTGATAAGGGTGGCTTCCGAAGGGTCCCATCAATTGAAGAACATGCATCAAATTCACTGGCACATTTCTCACTTCCTAGCTTCTGAGAACTCAAAAACGCGGGGGCAGATTTACAAGCCTCTTGCGTCACTTTTGCGTCACTTTTCCCATGTTAAAAGTGAGTCAAAAGTGGCGCAAGTGGCTTGTAAATCTGCCCCTACGTTTTTTATTTAATTTAAGTTCTCAGAAGTTACGAAATGAGAAATGTAGGTCGACACCTATCTCCAGAAATGGCGTCTCTAGAGCCCACCCCACTTGGCTCACCCAAACCAGTCCTGTCTGCTTTGCTTTCCCTATCCCGTGACAATTACTTAACCTCGCCAGTAATAAACAAATCCCGCCTAAGCCGTGTTGTGATTGGGCTCAGCAGCTGTATTGACAGGCCGGGCTCTCGGGGTGGACAGGACCCTCCCATGTGGATTTAGCTGCAGGACAGCACTGCCCGTCCGAAGGCCCAGCCACCTGGAGGACCCCTTTAAGCCGCCGCCCGGCCGATTTGTACTTCAGAAGTGCCCTAATGAGCCCCCGTTGTAAGACGCAGACGCTAATTGGCTCAAGCAGCCTGTAAATCACTTTCTACAGGTGATGGGAGGCAGTGAGCTGACGCCTGCGGTGAACTGGTGATCGGCGGCCCCAGTAGTGCTCAGAGCGGTAGAAAAACTACTCTTACATCTTACCCAGAAATAATTACAGCAGTAGTGACAAGTACAAAGAGAAATCTCAAATTCTGATAAACTTAACTGGTGCGTGTGTCGGATTACCAGATGCGCTTTCTTATTTGACACATTCCTTTTCTGGTTTCATCCTTTTCTCACAACCTTCTTTGTATTGCCAGATCTATGTGTATCACGTGATCCTTTAGTCTCACATCACTGGCCTTGTTGCTAAGTGCAGGTGCTTGCACACTTCTTGCCTCATGTAGAAGGTCCATCTCAGCTCACAAGACAGTGCAAGGTATCTTGAGCTCAAGGAAAGCAGTAACTTTAGTGTCACCTTCCATACCCTCGCAGAACCAACTTCCAACCATCTCATCATTCTTCTGATTCCATTACACTGGCACCGCTGATTCGCTGGCAGACGTCATTTCCTCCGACTCTCTGAAGTCCAAACTCTGTACAGCGCCATTGGTGTCAGTGAGCAAACTTCCTGAATTATAACCAGACACATATGCCATCTCTTAAAGAAGCTTTTCCTTGAGTAAAGATGTACTTGAGCAACAAAGTGATTTTGCCCTACCCTAATATTTGCTCCTTCTTATGTTGGCAGCAGATAGATAAAACGTAGATCGGCAGCTTAAGAAAGACGCTGTCAGTGGCACCACTACATCACTCAGAGGCACCACAACATCACTATACGCGACCACAGCATCACTGAACGCCACAGCATCACTCAGCGCCACCACATCATCAATCTGTGCAACTATTCAACAACAACTGGTTCAAATATGTTCTCTTAATTTTTCAAGCTTTATTACAAATGTCACAAAAATATGTTAATATTTCACTTCTGTTCTTGGATTTTCGTCACAATAAACTACACAACATATTCTTCACAAAAGTTATTTACAAAAGTTTAAGCTATTGTCATTATAAATTACAATAACTTTTATTTAAGTATTAATTATTAAAAAAATGTAAAAGACATTGTTATTTGTAATATCAATACATGTAAGTCACGTAAATACAACACATATTGCATTACAAATGCTATAGGTGTCACATTTGCGAAAGTTAAAACAATTGGCATTGTAAATGACAAAGCTATTAATTTAGCTATTTTCAAAACCAACACATAAATACAAAATTTGAACAGGAAAACATGGCGGCCGCTTGAAGCTCGGTCGCGGAGGCTCCCGGGGATGAGAGAGCTGCAATGATCGTTTTTTTAATCTCAGTGACGGTAAAATAGAAATAAGGGCTGGAGAAGAAGTTTGTAGCATAGGTTTGTAAGGAAAGAGATGAATTTACAATAACTAACCTTGCTGGAGTTCGGAAGCACGGAAGTCCCGAGTCCTGGGGTGTTTCTCGGTGTAGACGCCGAGGTGGTTGCCTGCTACGGTCGGTCTTTGTCCTGTGACGGTGAGAGATGCCTGGTCTGAATCGTGGAGTCCCGGAGTCTGGAAGCGAAGGACTCCTGCTGGTCCCGCGCTGCTAGAGCGCTTGGAAGAGGCAGGAAGGCGCTGGGACAGCGTTCGCTGAGAGGCTCCGGTGCTTGGGCTGGTGGGGGCGGTGGCAGAGTCAGAACAAGTCACACAGGACCCGGAGGTCTTGTGGTGAAGGTGGGAGAGGGGAAGCGTGGAGCTATGGCTGCTGCTGGGTCTGGAGGCGTGTTTGCCCGCAAAGGGCTTGAGGTGGAGAGACCAGGTAGGGGTAGAGAGTCCACAAAAAGAATAGAACCCGCTATCACTGCACTTGTAAAAAAGCCAGCGAATGTGTATTTTCCATACTCAAGCAGTATATCTTCTGAAGTAATCTCAAGCGGCAGGATCATTGATTTAAAGGTGGCAGAACAGAGGGTACCAAAAGGGCCGAGAGAAAAAGTTATCCGGTCTTGCAGCTATAATTTGAGGAAGCTGGAGGAAAGAAAGAAGGCAAATGTCACAAACACTGCCTTGTGTGCGCAAAACACTCCAGGCAGAATCAGTGAAAACGGTATTGAAGTAGGCCCCCCCAGTCTACAGGACATAGACGGGGAGTGGGAGACTCCAAGGAAAAAAGGGCCGAGAGGGGGAAGAAAGATCCACTCTCCAGAGTAAAAGTCACGCGGATCTCCCTGAGATCATATTTTAAAATAGCACCCATAATAGTGGAATTGAAGAATCCTACGCTAGGTGTTGAAAACCCGGGTGCTGATATAGCTATTCTAAGTCCTAATAGATATCAGGTACTGGGGGAGATCACCGAGGACGGTGAGTCTCAGGCCTCGATTCTGCCAACAAAACAAACATTGGTACAGATAGAGGAAGGAGATCCATCGCCTGGCAATATGAGTATACAAATCAATAGCAATAAACTGTTAGAAGCTCAGCCAACAGCAAATTTGGTTGCTACAGGGGACATGGCCATTTCTCACCCTCGAAGTAACGCACAAGACCTGATTCAGCCACAAACACTGCCGCAAACACAAGCACAATCAGTGTCAGAACTGATTCAAATACTGACAATGGAGGTAAGAATTAGATTTGAGACTTCAGAGACAAATCAAAAAGAGATTAGGATGTCCTGCGACAGCTTGGAAAAAAAATGGAAGACATCACAGAGAGGACAATACAGCTAGAGTGTACGGTAATAGATCTGGAGGAGAAAACTGAGGCGAACCAAAAGCAAATTACAATCTTAAAGGGGAATGAGACTATGCTTAAAGAAAAACTAGAATCGTTGGAAAATCACCAAAGGAGAAATAATCTTCGATTTCTAAGAGTACCGGAAGGATCTGAAGGGGAGGATATAAGAGCATTCGTGGTGCGATTAATCAAGCAGGGAGTACAGGTAGACATATCGGAAGAGGATTTAATCCAAGATATTCAGAGAGTGCATAGAGATCCCTTTACACTTAATGCAAAGAAACCCAAGCCATGGAGAATTTTAGTCAACTTCCTTACTTATAAAGTCAAGGAACAGATACTCTCAAAAGCCTTACAACAGAAAAGCCTATCATTAGACGGAATGATTTTTTGATATTAGATCAGATGTGTCTCAGATAACGGCTAGTAAACAGTGGGAGTTGGGGAAGTTGATCGAACCTTTCAGGAAGCTTGGCGCAACGGCGCAATTAAGATTCCCTGCCAGCCTGCGCGTCATGCATAACAATAAAATGCAGAACTTTCGAGTTGTAGAAGAGGCTGAAGCATTTTTGGAATCAATATCCTTTCCGAAGGAAACATAAGAAAAATGGAAAGTGATGAGAATGGTTTACTTCAGGTTAAATCTCAGGTTCTAACCCCTTTTTTTTTTTTTTGAGCTTAACACATAAGCTGGTTTTCTCAACTATTTATTAGATGTGTTTGCGCAAGTGGTAGGTGTTTCTACCTACTTATTCTCTTTCTTTTCTTTCCTTTGGTTTTTATCCACAAGTGCTGGCGTGTACCGCAATTTAAGCCATGCATATATACTCTATTTTTTTCTTTTTTTTCTCTTTTTTTTCTGTTCCTTATTTCTGAGATATCACATTTTTTTCTTTCTCGCTGGGAAAGGTTAGTGAGATATATCTCAAGTCCCAGGAAGACTCCTCAGGCATATGCCATGAAGGAAAAAGGAAAGGGGGTTTTCCAAGGGAGGAAAAGGGTAGGACACAGTTAAGGGTGTGGGAGCATAGGGAGAAAATAAAAAATTTGTCCTTTATTATTGCTTTGCAGTTCCGACTATAGGAGAGTGACGGGTGTAAGGATTAGAGCATGAGTACCACTAGGGAGGTTCAAATAAATTTACTCTCATGGAATGTTAATGGCCTTCGAGTAAAACAGAGAAGAGAAAGAGTTCTACAATACTTAAAAGATGCCTCGGCTCAGATTATAATTTTGCAAGAGACACACTTAACAAAAGAAGAAACTATGGAGATTTTAAAATCCAGAAAGTGGATCCAGAAAGTGGTATGCACTGACCATCATTTAACTATAAGAGGTGTGGCAGTTCTTGTTAAGAGTAACCCCCAAATAATAGTTGAGGATGCTAGAATGGACAATCTAGGTAGGTGGGTAATTGTGAGAATAAGATGCCACAACCAGCTATTTACAATAGTCGGCTATTATGGCCCAAATCAAGATGATCCTAACCCATTTAGCAATTTACTGGTAGAGCTATTAGACTTTCCTGACCCAGTGATTATGGCCGGCGATTTTAATGTGGTACTGGATGAGAAATTAGATCGTTCAACTAAATGTAGAGCTGTGACCCATAATAAAACACATTGCTTAATTAAAAACTCAATAAAAAATCTGGGCTGGTGTGACATCTGGCGGGAGAGGATGGGTGGGCTAAAAAGCTTCACATTTAATAATATGAAATACAAACATCAATCAAGAACAGATTTCTTCTTAATAGTTCAAGGTATAAAAGAGCAGGTCAGGGATGTCAGCCATGTAGGATCCCACTTATCAGATCACTCGGCGGTGACCTTACGTTTGGCATTGTTAAATACTGCACCCCAAAAAAGATGGGCTATTGATCGTACTATACTGGCTGATGAAGCCAGTATTGAAGAGGTTAAGCAAGATTCCTATCTTTGAACAGAACCTAGATAGTGCCCCGTTAGGGGTAGTATGGGATGCCTTCAATGCCTTCTTGAGAGGAAGGATTATGTCGATGCATACTTTCAAACATAAACAACGAAAGGCAGAGATAGCTTCCATTGAAGAAAAAAATCCAGATGTTACAATGTAAGGTGCATACGCAGGAAAGGGCGGAGGGGAATGAGCTGAATGCTATCGAAGCCTTGAGAGTGGAATTGAAAGGCGTCTTGGAGGGAAGAGTACAGGAGAGATGGAAGGCAAGTAGACTGGCACATTTTAATTATGGAGAGGGTTGTGGCAAGCTTCTTGCCTGGAAGATAAAAAACGATCAGGCAAGAAATCATATAAAATAACTGAAATCAAATGGGTCAGTCCCTCTAGTTAGATCAAGGGAGGGGATAGAGGAAATTTTAGTGAGCTATTTTGAATCAGTGTACTCGGAAAATCTAGTCACTAAGGGTGAGGAAGTGAAAGAATGGTTATGTCATTATATTCCTCGTAGGTTGTCTGAACCACAAAGGGAAAATTTAAATAGTCCAATTCTAGACTAAGATATAAGGAAGGCCATTAAAGCTGGAAAAATAAATAAAGCTGCAGGACCGGACGGTATCCCTGCAGAGATATATAAGAAGCTGGAGTGCTGTGTAACACCTGTAATGTGTAGACTTTTTAAAGAGATTTTTGAGGATGGAAAAGAGATCCCAAAGTCCTGGAATGAGGCCACCATCACCTTGATCCTCATGCCGGATAAGCCACCAAACTGTAGTGATTCTTACAGGTCCATTTCATTACTGAACTCAGAATATAAAATCTTCTCGAGGGTCTTAGCAGATGGGTTGAGTGAAGTTTTGGATGTTATATTAAATGAACACCAAAAGGGATTTATGCGTGGTAGGGGAATCAAAGACCTAACATATAACTTAATTGGGGCAGCAGATATAGCAACCACTTTCAAATTGCCCCTAGCTGCAATCACTGTAGATGCCACAAAAGCATTCGACCGAGTAAACTAGGCTTTTTTACAGGAGATTTTACATCTCTCCAACTTAGGGAACAATTTCTGTAGGGCAGTAAAACTTATCTATAAAAATCCGACGGCCAGGGTAGTAGTAAATGGGAATATCTCAAGCAGCTTCAATATCCAAAGGGGGACCAGGCAGGGGTGCCCCCTATCACCACTGCTTTTCAATTTATATTTTGAACCGTTGGCTGAAAAAATTAGATCCCATGAAGGCATCCAACCATTTAGGTTTCAGGGCTAGGTGAAGAAAGTAGGTCTATATGCAGATGACTTAATTATATACAGCTCAGACCTGAATACTTCTCTGCCAGCAGTGTATGATTTGGCAACAAGATTTGGTTCGCTCTCCGGATATGAAATTAATGAAAATAAAATGGTGGTCATGGAATGGAATGCTAATTCGGGACAAAATTGTGTTAAGGAGGAGATGAGGTATCTTGGGATCCAAGTGGTACAGAAGGTAGAATAGATACCGGAAGTGAATTATCAAAAGAATAAGGCAGTAGGGAAACTTTTACTCAGCTGGGCCCACCTACCACTAACAATCTATGGCAGAGTACATCTGGTGAAAATGTCAATTCTGCCTAAATTTACCTTCTTATTTCAAAATATGCCAATGGCCTTTAAAGAATGCTGGCTGAAAAAAACACAATCCAGGATTTGTAATTTCGTTTGGGCATCGAGGGGAACCAGGATTGCCTGGAAAAAACTCAGAAGGCAGTATGATATAGGAGGCCTACGGCTACCAGATTTGACATATTACGCCTGGGGTTTTCTATTAAAAGGAGGGAAGTCTTTGATGAGCGCCCCTGATAGCTCAGAGACTGGTAAGATGTTTGGAGCAATGTTATCCGGGATACAAGGGGGAGAAAAGGGGCTTGTACAAAAGTATGGAGATCCGTGCTACTTCAAAAAGGTACGGCTCAAAACTCTGCAGAGCTTCGCATTAATATGGTTTAAAATAAGGAGAGAGAGCAATATGAACTATTACAGTGAATTCGCGCAGGTGTGGTATTCTCCAGGGTCCCCTAAATGGTTAAGTGACAGTCTGGCACGTCCCCTGAGAGAAGCGGGGATAGAAACTTGGGGGCAGTTGATGAAGGAAGGGGAATTGATCTCCTGGGGAGAGGCTCAAGAGATAACGAAGGGGAATTTGTCTAGATTTAAATATCTTCAAATGAAAAGTTGGAGCCTCAAAACAAAAACAAAAAACAAAAAAAACAAAAAAAAATTGTAATTTACAATACCAATAGCTCAAACTTTCCTAATGCGAGACCTATTGCATTGCAAATGCTTGTTTTCATTGTGGTGTTGGGGTATCCCAGCATATCTGCAGTACCGTTTCTGTCTTCCAACCCACTCCAGCAGTACTTCAGTGTGTAGGAGATAATCTTTCGGCCTCAGCGGGCACACAAAGCTCGGGGCTCACAGGTTGTCATAGGACCTGCGGCACAACAGCCTCAGGATTGGCAATTCCTGCGCTCCTAGCACCCGCAGGTGAAGTGCTATTTTTGGCAGGGGCTCAGGTCATCAACATAAGGGTTGCTACCCCGTTGCCGACAGGATCTGTTCCTCAGCCCTGGGGTTCCCGGTGCTTCCCGCGTAGTTCTTCTGCAAGCAGGGCCATGAGGGTATTGCAGTGTGGTTGAAGAGGCACGGGCCTTTCCCTTACCTCCGCCTCCTCGGTTGCGGCGCCCGAAGTATTCGTCTGCCTATGTGGGCCTCTATGGAGGAGGGCTTCGTCCCTCTCAGGTGCCAAGAGGTGTCGGGAGAAGAGGGGTGCCCCCAACAGTCCCAGGGATCCCCCTCTCAGCAGCGTATCTCACCCCGGCTGTGGCATCCAGCACCAGTCTCACGCAGCCTCCGAAGGTAGTTCCTGCAGCTTGTCTGTCCCCTCCTATCTCATGTAGCGTGTCGATCTCGCTAACATCACTCGCCGGTCCATCTCCACCCAGGCTTTGTTCACACTCTCCTCACTCGGGTCTGCGCAGTTGGCCGCCTCAGGCCTCGGTCGGGTCACATAATTTAGGGTGCCATCATAGATATTTGCAGCCCCAGCGGGAAAACGGCAGCTTGCGCTAGCTATATACAGCAGGTCACGCGTCCCCTATAATTTCGGATTCATCGCTCAGCCAGCAGAGTCCACTCAAAGTGCGGCCATCTTATGGTCAGGCGAAGCCATGCCCTTGTCACAAGGAGTCTGAATTGTTTTTAGGTATATTGTTTCTTTATTTTTAAATATTATCGAGCTGTGGTTCTGTGATGATCTGAGGGTGACATCGTTCCACACCAATGTTTCTGGTGTCTTACCCTTTCCCCAATTTTTCTCCTGGTTCCTAATGAGGTATTCATATTCACCATCAGCTATGGTTGTTTGGGAATTTCTCTCTTAATATATAAAACTGCAAAATAATGAATTAATTCAATATTACAATTAGAATTCCAAATTTGTTTGTGATGTGATGATCATTCGAGTGTGGTGTCTCAGGATCGCATATATGGTCAATGTAATAGCGGACTAATCATCACTGACTCGACATTTGCGAGCCAGTGCGATGCAGTAACCACATTAGCAGCTCAGGTGCAATGTGTAGCCACTAATCATACACCTGCAGACCCTGACCTCTGGTATGTGTCCCCATCCCACAAACCAGGATGGGACCGTAGTTCAGGGGTAAGGGTTACAAGAAAGCTCCATCCCATGGCAATGTGGTGCAACACGCAACAGCCTAAAATGATCTTGCACACCACTGCTGGAGAGTGCTGAACATCGCCTCGCACCCTCCCATCCAGATGATCAAGTCATCTGAAGGTCGCTTTGAGGATACCAAATTGAACTCAAAATGACTGCTCGCATCTGTTGATGTGCCTTGTTGGACCTTGGTTGACGAAGGTTCATAGGACATCAGATGGGGATGAGGAGACCGGGAGAGAAGTAAAACACCACCTTACCTGCAACAAATACATGTAATATCTGTTATAACGAACCCAAGAGAACGCTGCAGATATTCCATACATGCATGTAATCAATCTTTGTTTCATCAAAGTACTGGGATGTGGTGAAGTTATAAGTAACAATGTTTGTGATGCTATCCCCAAGGCACACTTGCTGTCCAAGTGAGGTAGGTTAATCAATCCAATAGCCATATAAACAAAACCCCTAGCAACCACCTGTCATTGAAATGATGCCTGAAAATATACCTTTTGTGTGCGCACTCGGGTATGGCAGAGTAAACCACTTAAGCAGTCTCTAGCATTGCAGACAGCTTGTATATTGATGGACTGCCAGAAGTGCCTTTTGCAGAATGTATTCACCTTGTGGTGGGGAGGCTGAAGTGCCATATGGCTGCAATCAATTGCACCTAAGACCCAAAGGAAGTAGATAATGGAATAGAATTCTATGTCAGGACCGGCGACGAGGAGTATGCTCTACTTTATTTTATTTTCATTCCAGCAGTCTTAAACAATAACTTTAAAAAACGTGCTTTCCTAAGCTGCAAAGAGAAAGGTCAACACAGTTCAACCAATCAACAATCCACAATTTCCATAAAAGGCAGGAATCTCCCGAATAGCTTCATCTTTCTTCCATTGCCGTCTGCGCTTTATAATGGATTGTACTGTGTTTAATCGTTCTTTCACGTGACGTGGCTACTTCGTGCGGCCATGGGAGCGATACTCATCACTCCATTTACGGGGTCCAGTAAGTCTCGGGACTGCGTGTGTCAGCTTCGGTAACTGATGAACTCGCGTCCCCATGGAGTACGAGCCAACCTGGGCCGCCTGGAAACCTCTGACACCTGTGTGTCATACGGGTCTGTATTCACAGCGAAAAGCCTGACGCCGGCGTCCCTTGTCCTAGTGACTCCTCAGTATCCACAGCACTTGTATGCTTGCCGCCTCAGCGCCCCCTAAACACCTCCCCAGGTGTTCAGGGTCAAGGCCCAGGCATACTGAACACTCTCGAGAGCCGTAGGTGGAGGCAGCACAGGGCAGGGTCCAGTTTTGCCTCGTGCTAAGCTCACCCAAAATTAGACTGTCCCAGTCACCAAACTGAGCACTAGGTTAAGTATTTATATTCAAGAAAAATATTCATTACAGCCACAGTGAGCTGAACCTAAAGTGTGCAGCAGGTACTCATGTGTCTACATAACATCTCTGACTGGCAGGGACACTGCGTCCTTCTGCCTGTGCCTGGTTGAAAGTTAGTGGGGTCATGGAGGAGAAATACTCAGAAAACGAGTCCAGCAGGTCCTCCCCCAGACGATGAATTTTGTGAGTCAGTAGATGCCTCAAACCATAAGGCATTAGGGGCTGCCAAGGGGCCCTTTGAGCATCACCTAATGGAAATGGCGTATACCTCCTCAGCCCCCGATCCATTTGGGATGATGCCCACCCAGCCCTGGGTGCCCCCTCCTCATTTGTGCGTGCGCCTGAGTGTAACAGTGGCCCTGGGGTGGGTTTGAGCGCATTAGGAAAACTTTCCTTGCCTGCCCTGCCTGGAGTACACTGGATACCTTTGCTGACATGGCTGACCTATCCCACCCCCATTGCCTTGACGCAAAGGAAGATGACTCCCATAGTGACTCTAATGATAAGGCCGGACCCTCCCGGGCCTGGTGTCCTTCGTTGGCCCCCGCTCTCTCAGAGCCATTAGATTGTGGCACAGAGGATTCCTCTGATATGCGAGTCCCAGAAGATCTATTGCATCCCCGCTCAGATGCAAAGATGCCAAGTCTGTGGCAGGTTGCCTTAGAAAAACCATAGAGGAAGAGGTCAGGACATGCCCTTGACCAAAATGTGCCCGTCCCTTCCTCTCAGGTAAGGTTGCACTGACCATGGAGATAGATTCCTGCATGGTCATCTTCTTGCAGAAGTATATCAGACAACCCAAGAAGGGCATTGATAGGTCCTGGAAATCCTGGCAGGAGAAGCTGTTAGCCATCTGTGGACGTCTCTCAAAGATCTTAGATGTGGCCGAGGAGGCCAAGGCCTCTGGTACCCCAGTTGTCCTGGAGGTGCTCTTGAAGTGGGCACAACATGCTAGGGAATGCCAACTGAGACCTGTCAATGTACAGACGTTGTTCCCTCCTTCTGAAGGTGGACCCCAAACTGGGGGATTTGGCATCCACAGAGGCTGGTGCGGTGGAGCAAGATGGGTTCTTCGGGAAGCCATTCATTATGGAGCTTGGCAAATATGTAGCCACTTTTACCTCCTTAAATAAGGCACAAGCATCAGTCAAAAAGATTTTTCATACCCAAATTTTTGTTGGGGGCACCATGGCAAAGGGTGCTAAACCAGACGCTTTTATATCCTAGTCCCTCCCAGAGGCTTCAAGAAGTCCCTGGACCAGTCCAGACAAGGGGAGTTCTTCCAATCGCGGAGAGGTCCATGTGGCTGCGGTTCCAGAAGTTCCTCTGGAGGGCAGTTACAAGCCCCAACAGGTGAGAATTTGCCTTTCTTCCCAACTAAAGTGGGAGGCCGGTTGGCTCTAGTCATTCACAACTGGGAACAGCTCACTTCTGAAGCATAGGTTCTACAAACTATCAGGGGTTTTCACATCAAGTTCTACGGCACTGTGATTCAGGAATCTCACCCACATCCGCTGCTAGTTTTTGCAGACAATCAGACCACCTTGATAGATCAAGAGGTGGCGGAGCTGCTGCAAAAAAGAGCTATTACCTGGACCTGCCTCCATCCCCAGGGGTTTCACAGCAAATATTTTTGGGTGGACAAGACAGATGGTGGGCAATGACCAGTGATCAACCTCAGGGCATTCAATGGATGGCTGGTCTATCATCATTTCAAGATGGATGGTATCCATTTTTTGCACAATCTTCTTTGTCCCAACGACTGGATGGTGTGTTTGGACTTGAAGGATGCGTATTTAGCATTCCCCATTTTTATTTCACATTGCAGTTCCTGCAGTACAGGTGGCGGGACCAGGTGTACGAGTTTGCAACTCTTCTATTCGGACTCCTCAGCTCTCTGGTGTTTTACTAAGGCTAAGGTTCTCAAACCGGTGGTGGAATTTGTCAGGGCAAGAGGGTTTCGCCTCATAATTTACTTAGATGACCTCCTCCTTTTAGACCAATGTCCAATACGTTTGATGGAACAGTTTCAAACAACAGTGGATTTGCTGCAAAGTTTAGTTTACCTGGTCAACGAGCAAAAGCTGTTTCTTGTCCCTGCCGAACAGATGCAGTTTTTTGGTTTTGTCATAGATTCAGTGGCAAAGATCTTAAGCTTCCCCTCTCTGAAGGTAACCAACATTTGCAGAGAGTTGATGAGGAAGCTGTCAAGATCCATGACCACTCTCAGGCAGGGAGCCAGGGTTGTAGGTCTTCTATCATCCTCCATACAGGCGATCTTCATGGGCCCTCTCCATTACCGGGCCCTACAAAGCCTCAAAACCGTTCACCTTTACCGGGGTCTCCAATATTCTGAACAGATCCACCTTAGGAGGAAGTCACAGTAGAAATGAGATGGTGGCTGGACCACATGGAGGCGTGGAACGGTCGGGGCGTATTCGGTTCCAATCCGGATTTAATAACAGAGTCTGATGCCAGCAAGTCAGGCTAGGGAGCCTCAAGTGGGGATTCCTTTACAGCAAGAAAGTGGTCCATAAATGAGCAGCAGCTCCACATTAATTGCTTGGAGCTATTGGCTGGGTCATTTGCAATCAAGCATTGGACAAAAGACAGGATCGACCGCAGTGCTCTCTCAAGATGGACAATGTGTTAGTGGTACGCTACATCAACCATCTAGGAGGTACCAAGTCAGAAGTCTTAGTGGATCTGGCCAAAGAGCTTTGGGCCTTCTGTCTATCTCACAATGTCTCAAAGATGGCAGAGTACCATACCGGAGCGTCCAATGTGGTAGCAGACTATTGCTCCAGAACATGGTCGGACATGAGTTTGTGGCAGTTGAACTCCTAAGTCTTTCGGAGGCTGGATGCCCTTTGGAGTCCCTCCACAGTGCATCTTTTTGCCTACCAGCTAGATCATCAACTTCCCAGTTACTTCAGCTGGAAGTCAGACCCTCTGAAAACAGCAACAGACTCCTTACTCCAGAATTGGTCTTTGGAGACAGGATACGCCTTTACCTCGTTTACCATCGTCATGAGGCTATCAGCTCAGGTCAGAAGGCAGAGGACGAAGGTGGTCTTGATCACTCTGCACTGTGAGTGAGTGAGCGGAGACTTATACCGTGCAACTTAGCCCAAGGGCATCAAGGCGCCATCTGGAGTGATCAAATATTCTTCCAAGTTCAACTGAAACTTTCCTGGGATTCTCCAATCCTTTTACCCCACATGCCGGATCTCCTTAAGGATCCTCTGGGCAATCATCAGCCGCTAGTCTCTCATGGCCTGGCAGATTTCCGGCAACGCTGGAGACTCCCTGGTCTTTCACAGGAAGCTCAAAGAATGCTGGCAGCAGCGTGGCCAGATGGAACAAATAGCGTTACAGGTCCACATGGGCCAGATGGATTGGTTAGAATATTCTAAATAATCAAGATCCCATGGGGTGCGTAGTGGTCCCTATCATGAACTTTTTGGCATTCTTGGCATCCCAGGGACTGGTATATTGTACAATCAACTCCTATAGGTCAGCCATTTCAGTAGGACACGTCCCCTAACACGTTTCTCCAGTGAGCGAGCACCCATTGGTGTGTAAGCTGATGAGAGGAATACATTTGGCACTCCCACTGGAACCCAGGTACTCATGGGATGTTAACAAAGTCTTATACCTTTTCCAATCTTGGCAACCGAACAAGCACTTGTCGCGCAATGAATTGTCAGGAAAACTCACCATGCTTCTATGCCTAGTATCATGTAGGAGTGTGTCAGATGTGCGGGCCCTGGATATCTCAAGGCATCTCTAGACGTACAAAGTCAAACTCCAAAGTGGTGTCTTATCCAGCTTTTGGCAAAGCCCCCAAGTTGTGTGTGGTACGTTGCCTCATGGCATACGAAGGTATAGTCGAAAAACTCCATCCACTGGGGGGAGAGGGAGTTGTTACTATCCCTCAGGAAAACTTTCAAAGGGGTCAATCCTTCCATCATAGCTTGTTGGATCCCACGGGTAATGCAAGAAGTGGGCACTGATGTCTCGCAATTTGGAGCCCATTTTGTCAGAGGTGCAATGGGCTCCAAAGCATTTTCTCTAGGGGCTCACCTTGAAGAAATTATTAACGCAGCAGACTGGTCTCCAGACTCCATGTTCAAGCGGTTCTATTTTAAGCCAGTCGCGGATATGGTGTCTGTGGTGGTGGGGAAGCTTTGAACGAGCTTAATCCTTGCATTTGGTCCGGAAATAGAATGAAACATTTCCTAGCAAACATGAAGGAAAGTTTCAATTCTATTAAGGACACGGAGGTGAGGATTATTCCCACCTAAGGTTCTTGAGACCCTTTGTTTCTCCCAGTCTCGAAGAATGTATGTGATTTGAAGTCTTGTTTGGAAACACATTTTCATGACTTTTGTATGGCTTGTTTTCTTCTTACCACTGACTGTGTTTTGTTTCATTGTGAGTGTCTCCACTATAAAAGTTCATAATTATCTTCCAACTTTGGTTCTGCATGGTTTGGAAGGGGTTCTCTTGATTGAGGTCAGAAGGTTCAGATCCATGGTTCTTGTCTCTGGATTGTTGCAGGATCTGATGGTTCCAAAGCAGACTAATGCAAGTAGTGGAAGCGTTACTGTCGCAGTCAAGAAAGAGGAAGCTATTATGGGATGTTCTGCCTTTATGGATATGCTGGACTACTGATTGGTTTAACTGTGTTGACCTCATTTAAAAATGATGTAATTGTCTTCTTGTGGGTTGGAGGTCAGCCAAACAAGTAACAATATTCAATGGAATCCTTCCTCTACAAAGGAACATTAACACTTAACAAGAATATCTTTGGATTTACTGTAATTATGCATGAAAAATGCTATGCACTTGATAGAACTTTAAACAGACACTCATATATATTCTATAAATGGAAGAAACAACTATTAACTAAAGGCATAACTGTAATTCTTTCTGTTCTAAGGCCCTTCAAAGTACTATCTGAGAAATCTGCAACAATGAGAAGTGTAACTGTGGTGATCATACCCTGAGGTAACGGCTGCCGATCTCTGCAGTTGTGAAAGGCACAATATTCAGTTGATAGCATGAGCTCTCTTGTAGTCTAACCCCTACTGGTATTTGTTTATATTTATTTATACCAGAATTTTCAGGTGCCCTGACAAGTGCAGTAAATGGTTGATACACTACATTTCTGAAAAACTGAAAGGTACAGTACAAAGTTTATAACTAGAGATCTCAGCAACACTGACAGGTGCCTTATGCTGGAAATATCTTTAGACGTCTGTAGTTCTGACAAGTGGCTGAGGCTTGTAATGCTCTGTGGTCTGTGCAGCACTGACTGATGCAAAAGATACCTCCAAGCCTAACAGGTATAGACAGCACTTTACACCTGGAACTGTCTGCTGCCCTGATAGGTGCAGTATAGTGTTCACAACCTGAAATCTTTGCAACTCTGACAATTGCAGAATAACATCTGCACCCTAAAGCTGCTGCAGCTCTAACAGTTACTGTGTGCTATTAATACCCTGAGACCTCTACAGGCCTGTCATGTACTGTACAGGGTTAACCCAAATAATCTCTTCAGCTCTGACAGCTACTATACCTTAATATTCCAATGAGAAAGGGATACTGAACAGATTGTGGGGTTTATGCCACGAGATATATGCAATTCAGGCAAATGCATTTTTGGTAGTATTCCATGAGGTCAATATGACTTTGAGGCAGATGGATTTATACCGCTGTGTTTACAGCTCAGCCATGCAACAGACTTCGCACAGACATATGGATTTTGGGTGCTACAACCATGGTGGATTCTGTATAGATGTGCAGCCGTAGAATAAGCTAATGTAAGGCACATTTAAGAACATGGTGTGGAGTCCTCAACGTTCAGCCTATTCACATAACACATGAAAAACGTGGAAATGTTAAATGTGGAAATGCAACTCACAAGCTGAGAACCCCCACAGAAAATCAAGCAGAATGCAGAGTACAGACAAAACAATACTTTCAAACACATGCCTAAAGTCTGAGCAAGTTTATTAAGGAATATAAACAATTAGTAATAACAAAAATGTGACAAGGGTTTCCCCCTTAGCCCAGTGAGAATCAATGTTAATTTCCCCATCTTAGCCTCTCCCCCAATATAGGCTTCAAGTTTTTACTGCTATAAAAAATGCTGAGTCAATAGAGACCATTACATGCATAGCAAAAGCAGATCGAAATAATAAATATTAATAAAAAAACAGCGCCGGCTTGTATCAAACAAATTCCTGTGATTAACTACACTTAAAAGTTTAAAAGACCATGTATGCTAAATCAAATCAAATCAAATCAGGTGTTTGTTAAGCGCACCTACTCACCGTAAGGGTCTCAAGGCGCTGGGGGGGGGGGGGTTGCAGGTTCCAGTCCATCAAGGAGGGGGTCTGTCAAACAGCCAGGTTTTGAGATTTTTTGCGCAGATGGGGAGGGGTATTATCTGTCTGAGGTTGAGGGGAAGGTCATTCCAGGCCGCGAGGAAGGAGAAGGAGCGGCCTCCCGATCTGGTCTTTCTGGTGTGGGGCACCACGGCGTAGGAGAGCTCTACTGGTCTTAGGGTCCTTTGGGGTGCGTGGAATCTGAGTCGGCTGTTCAGGTATGCTGGTCCGGTGTTGTGGAGGGCCTTGTGAGCGTGGGTTAACATCTTGAAGGTGTCTCGAGCTTCGATGGAGAGCCAGTGGAGTGTGCGCAGCTGCTGGGAGATGTGGCAGTGTCTTGGCAGGTTGAGGACCAGTCTTGCGGTGGCGTTTTGGATGTTCTGTAGCTTGCAGGTGAGGTTTTTGTTTATTCCGGCATAGAGTGCGTTGCCGTAGTGGAGCCTGCTGGTGACCAGGGCGTGAGTGACGGTCTTTCTGTGTTCGTGGGGGATCCATTTGAGGTCTCAAGTAGGAGCCAGAGGGTGGGGAAGCAGGAGGACGAGACAAGAGTTGATCTGGTGGTCAATTTTGAGCTCTGGGTCCAGGATGATTCCCAGGTTGCGTGCGTGGTCAGTGAGGGTGGGCGCGCTTCCGAGAGTGGGGGGCCACCAGGTGTCGTTCTAGGTGTCTGGGTTTGGGCCCATGATGAGTACTTTCGTTTTGTTGGTGTTTAGTTGTAGGCAGCTGTTTTTCATCCATTTGGCGACAGCTTCCATGCCTTCTTGAAAGTTGTGTCTGGGGGTGTTGGGTTCGTTGGATAGGGAGAGGATGAGTTGGGTGTCGTCTGCGTATGACACAATGTTGAGTCTGTAGGTTCTGACGATGGGGGCGAGCGGAGTCATGTAGACGTTGAAGAGCGTAGGGCTGAGGACGGACCCTTGGGGGACTCCGCAGGTGGTAGGTGTAGGGTCTGAGAGGAAAGAGGGGTGTCTGACCCGCTGCGTTCTGCCGGAGAGGAAGGAGCGGATCCAGTCAGGGACCTTGTCTTGGATCCCTGCATCATGGAGTCTGCGTATTAGGGGGCGGTGAGAGACTGTGTTGAATGCCGCTGAGAGGTCGAGGAAGATGAGGGCTGCTGTTTCTCCTTTGTCCAGTAAGGTACAGATGTCATCTGTTGGGGCGAGGAGTGCGGTTTCCGTACTGTGTTTTTTTCTGAAGCCGGATTGGGAGGAGTCAAGGATGTTGTGCTCTTCGATGAATGTGGTGAGTTGGCTGTTGATGGCTCCGTCCATGACTTTCGCTGGGAACGGGAGCGGGGAGATGGGTCTGTAGTTTTTGAGGTCGGTGGGGTCCGCCGAGGGTTTCTTCAGGAGTGGGTTGATTTCAGCGTGTTTCCAGTCATCAGGGAACGAGGTGTTTGCCAGGGAGCGGTTGATGGTGTGGCAGAGCATGGGTGCGATGGTGTTGGTGGCTTTGTTGAAAATGCGGTGGGGCCAGGGGTCCATGGGGGCCCCAGTGTGGATTGACTTCATTGTCTTCAGTTTGGCTTCGGTGGTGAGGGATGTCCAGTTGTCGATCGCTGGCTTCCAGGTGTCGGGGTGGTTGGTGAGGGTTCAGTGTGTTGGTTGTCTTTGTCGAAGTTGTCGTAGATGCTCTTGATTTTGTGGTGCAAAAAGGTGCTGTGTTTGTCGCAGAGGTCTTGTGAGGGAGGGATGTCGGTGGACTCACTGGTGGGTTGAGCGAACTCCTTGATGATGTTGAAGAGCTCTTTGCTGTTGTGTGCATGAGTGGAGATTCTATCTCCAATTTCTTTTTTCCTCGTTTTTCTGATGAGTTAGTGGTGGGCGTTGGTGGCGGCTCTGAAGTTGTTGTGGGCTTCTGTGGATTTGGTGTTCCTCCAGGCCTTTTCGATGTGGCGGCAAGAGCGTCTGGACTCTCGAAGTTCGTTTTTCTTGAAAGGGGCTATGGTGTTGGCGCTGTCTGAGATCCATCTGTGCAGGGTTCGGGCTGCAGGGTTGGCGTGCCGTTTTCCGCGATGGTTGGGATGGATTTGCTGAGTGATGAGGTTAGCTGGTCGTCGGTGATTCTGGTCCAGTTTCTTCGTGGGAGTAGGTGCTGGAGTCTGTGGATGGTGGGTGTTCTGAAGGTGAAGTAGTTTGCATCGATGGTCAGTCCATGGGAGTTCAGTGGTGTGGCTGAAGGTGATGGAGTTTCCTGTTGTTAAGAAGGGGTCGAGGGTGTGCCCTGCTGAGTGCGTGGGTTCAGCCACGATCTGGCGGAGTACTATGTTGTGGAGGTTGTCCAGGAGGGATGTGGTGCTGGGGTCCAGTTGGTTGTTGAGGTGGAAGTTGAGGTCTCCAGTAGGGTGTAGTTGGTGGACGCTATGGCATGTGGGGAGATGATGTCCGTGATGGAGTTGGCGAAAAGTCCGCGGTGTCTAGGGGGTTGGTAGATGAGGGTTCCTCGGAGGGTGGAGATAGGGCTGGCCAATATCTTGAAGTGAAGGTGTTCCATCAGGTCTGTGGGCTCGTTGGTGAGTGCGCTCAGGCGGAGGGTAGATTTGTGGACGATGGCGATTCCTCTTTCCGGGCGGGTGGGGCGGTCCTTCCTGGAGATCTTGTATCCTTGGAGAATGGCGATAGCGATGTCCGGTCCCGAAGTGGTGTTGGTCCAGGTTTCGGTAAAAAATGCTACGTCCGGGGTAGTGCTGTCGGAGAGGTTCCATATTTCGGTGGCGTGTTTGTGGAGGGATCGGACGTTGAGGAGGATGCATTGCTGGGTCTTCGGTTCGGTTGTGTTCTTGCGGGCGGATTGAGCTGGGTCAGGGGTCTTGGCGGTGCTGCAGGTGTGCTGGCAGCGGTGACAGCTGAAGGGTCCGTGGGTGTCGGCTGGTGATGCTAGCTTGCAGTTGTTGTTGTATCCTGGGTTGAGAGCGTGGAGTGCCGCTGGGTCGTAGCGTTGGCGGTGCAGAGATCCAGGGTTCCTGGCACTGGTCGCAGTCGAGTCACGGATGGGCACAGACGGGCTTGCCTTTCATGCGCTGCCGTTCAGCGGCCGCCATTAAGTAGGAGTCGGGGAGGGCTGGACAGCTGGGAGGCGGGAGCGGGGTGGGGAGCTGGATTGGGCCGGTCGGACTGGTTTTGATGGGGGGAGGGGCCGCGGAGGCAGCAGCGGCGGTGAAAAACGGGCTGAAAAAGTGAAAAGGCAAAAAGAGAGAGAAAAGTGCAAATAAGGCAGCAAAAGTGCAAGAAAGAGGGGAGGAAAGACACAGAGGACACAGGAGAGTGAAAGGGGAGATTGAGATGAGGGTAAAAAACTAGTGAAAACGGAAGAAAGACACAGAAGGAGTGAAGGGGAGCTTGAAATGAGGGGAAAACGACACAAAAAGTGCAAGAAAGAGTGGAGGAAAGACACAGAGGACAAAGGAGAGTGAAAGGGGGAGATTGAGAATAGGGTAAAAAACGAGTGAAAAACAGAGGAAAGACTCAGGAGGAGAGTGAAGGGGGAGGTAGAAGTGAGGGAAAAAACGAGTGAAAAAGGAGAGAAAAAGCAGAGCAAGAGAATGGAGACAGAGGTCCACTGGACCACCAGGGATAAGGCGCAGGTGAAACCTGCGGGTGGAGGAGGGCCTCAAACACCAACACTAGAGAGTGCAGGAGCTCGGGAGAAGGCCTCACTTAATGGTGCAGCTGCGAGGGAGGTAGAGCAATTTCACTGACATTGAGTCAGTGGTCTTGCTTTGATTTGATTTACCACAGCTTGCTTGCAAGTCCCGACCAAGAGTTGACTAAATAGTGGACGAAGCATCAAGCATTGCTCATTTAAAACTACTGGACAAATACATAGAACGTGCAACAGTGTTTCTTCTATAGCCCCACATAGCCTGCAACTCAGGTCCCCATTGGTTTTCTGCCACGGTGGAGAGCTGGATGCATTGGAGCGAATGCCAAACCTATGCAATACAAATTTCTTGTTAGTGTTTTGGAATGCTGTTATCAAAGAATAGCTGTGGCTTTAAAATTGCACAAGAATTTACAATTTGCCAAGCATGCTTTTGTTAATTCTTTATCTTCTAAATGGCATTGTTTGCATTAGCTTGCTCGGGTTTTTTAAAAACTTAACGTTGTTATAGGCAAAGCCCAAGAGTGGTTCGCCTGTTAGTAGCTTATGATCCACTAGAAAATGTCTGTGAGGTAAAGCTGTGCTTGCAGTAGACATCTCGTGCCCTAATAATTAATCCATGTAACTAGTTGGGCCGCACGCAGCTTATGCAACATTTTTTGAAAAGCACCTCTGCTTTCTAAGTCCTGCTTGACTAGGTTAAACTCTAGCCATACCTGGGCCTGACCAGTATTTTTGGGCAATCCAAAGGCTTGTCTTTAAGTTTCTGCACTCGAACAATCCAACAGAGTAATGTGCCTTCCTCTCATTATTTCTCTTGCATAGGCAACTGCAGGTATTAACTCATAACCTCCAGCAAGGGGCTGACGATTGGGCACCATAATGACTGTCAGTGAGTTAAATGCCGCCCTGAGTGTCAATATTTTAATTTTAATCGATTTACCCAGAGACATATAGCAGCCCTTGCTGTCTATGATGACCCCCAGGTATATATACTGTGATACTGTTTCCAATTTCTCACCATTTATATGCCAATATCCCTTAATGTAAATTTTTCCCCCAGCTTTCAAGGTCTTTGTTTTTTTTATAGTTAACTATAGTTAGTTTGTTGTTAGTTGCGTAGATGTGGAGGGTATCCAAAAGCTTTGAAGGCCTACCCTCATTTTGCTTAATAGTATAGATCATCTGCATATAGTAAAATTGATACCTGCCAGGCACCCAGTTTTTGGGCAACCGTGGCAGCATTATTTCATTTGCTCAACAAATCGGAAAGGTACAGATTGAACAGAAGAGGAGCGAGCACACATCCTTGTTTGAGGCCAGTGTTAAAATAGACTTTTCTAGAAAGCCTGCCTCCATCACCGTGTTTGACACGAGTTTTGTATTTGTATATAAAAGTTAGATGGCCTTTTCTAGTGTCACAGGAGTGCAGTTGTATCCATTGCAGGATTTGTGGCACGCTGTCAAATGCGACTTTGAATTTGACAAAACAGGCAAACATCGTTGTTTTGGACCAAGACGTTTTTTTCCTTTCAAATGGACAAGGCCAAAAGATTTGAAAGAGATCCTGGCTGGAATCCTGTCTGATTTAACAGTAGTACTGTTAATCAGGTGGCTCAATCAACCAGGTCGTTAAGAAGCAAACTAGCAAAATATTTGGCCTCTACATCAAGGATGGCTATGAGTCTATAATTAGCCGAGTAACTTTTCACACCTCCTTTGAAAATTATCGAGCCTCTCCATGATTCTGGAACTTCTACTGTCAGCAAGGCTGTGCTATATAGTGTGGTGCGTTCCATGGGCCAACATTTAGGATTACTTTAAAAAGGGCCAGTAGGGTGCCAGTTGGGCCAGGTGTTCTAGCCGCCTTTGCATGCATAATTACCTTTATTATTTTTTCCTTTTCTGGTACTGGTGTTTTTGGGGAGTCAAGGATAAGGAGTTTTATAGATTTTGCACAGAGATATCAGCAGAACACATGTGACATAAACTGAAACAGTGAGTTCATTGCAAATGTACAGCAATCTCATGAGAAAGACATAAAGGACCTTGAGAATAGATACAAAGAATTCAAACATCCAGACGCTGTCATGGTTATTTGCGAATCCTCAGTAAGTGCTGCCTAGCATAAACAAGTACTGGCAAAGCCAATAGGTTTTGGGGATGAAAGAGCTATTGGCTTTGTAAATGTTTTTTAGCCAAGAGCACACAATTAATGTGTGCAAGTAAGTTTCTGGTATGGAGCCAACAAATGGGAAGTCTACGGGCGGGCAGAGGCCCACATATTGAATACAAGAGTCTCTATACGTAAAATTTGGTTAGTGATGAATTCACAGAGTGTTTTAAATAAAAAAGCAATGCCATTGTTTGTTTTTTCTACTATTTTTCTTCAATCACTTCTCTTTTCCATCAACAGTTGTCAACCAACCAAACAATACAATCTTGTATTTTGCAACAGTGGTGAGCTGCCGTCCATTGCAGACCTTAGTTTTATGTTTTTTAAGCTAACTTATCAGCACTGTTTTTCTCTAATAGCATATTATGCCTGCTACTGTAATGGTCGTCTCTCTGCTTGTGTGGCTCGCCAAGTAGGGGCTTAGGTGCTTTGGCACAGAGGCGCCCGAGGGGCCATTCGAACCCTGAATATTGCTGTTATTCACAGTTCAAACAGCAGCCAAGGGACTCTTTCCTTCCATGCACTATGGCCCATGACAAACTGGTTACGAAACTGGTGGCGAGGGGGCATCACTTCAAACACACGAAAACGAAACCTACCCCTAGACAAGCAGTCCTGGTGTGGCACCCCAGTAGAGATGGTTGTGATGGAGACAGCATGGGATGTGACTTATGGCCTTGACCACCCAATGAGTGGCTGCAACGGATCGACTGGCTTCACGTTTATTTGCTTTTTAGTAAGTTTACATACTAATCGTGCATCTAAATACAATACAAGCAGTCATATCAGCAACTTAATATGTACTCATTTAACCTGCTTTAGGTACCTTGGCGTCTTTCATAAAGATTGCATAATTTGGTTTCAGCATATGGAACAAAACCAGGATTCTAATCCAGGCTTCCGCAACAAGCAAAACATGTGATCCTTGACAGATGCATATCGCTCATTTTTCTTCCCTGACAAAAGTAAGAGTGTGTAGAAATAAGCCAACACCTAGTATCGCAAGTGCAGGACATGCTTCATAGTTCACAAGCATGGAAACTCAGAACCAACAAGGGGTATTACCCATGAGAAAATACCAATGTATCTGCAGGGACCAGGGTTACATACAGTTAGCTGCAGACCAGTTTTGAAAACTATATAAACAATAGCTCAGTTAAGCATCCAGGTGATAGACTTCAATAGATACCGGTGCTCAAACTGTGGCGTAGTTTGAGATTTTATATAGTTTATAATGCTGATCTAATTTTAAATGTGAACATTCCACGCATATGGTAATGTGAAGTGCACAAAATTACACACTTTGGTCAAACAGAGCAGCCACAGTTACACTCCGGTTCTGCTCATGATCTCAGTTTGTACCAATGGAGCAGCTGTGATTAGTGCTCTGTTCTCCTGGTTTCAAGCCATGCCATTCCACTCCCAACGCATTTTAATGGGCTAGAGTACTTCCCTTTACAAATACTACTTTTAAGTGAATAAACAGTGTGCTGCTCGTGTGTGAGAAGGAATCCAAAATGCAGCTGACTGTTCTTGCATAGTATTAAAAAAGGCGCCGGGTGTAAACTCCTTACCAGAGGAAAAGCTATGTTGGAACTTCTGCGAGGAACGGCACCTGAGAGAAGAGCACTATGCACACTAAAATAACAAGATGCATACAGCGTCAACAAGCAGGAATGAGGGCCCTCCCTGGGACGGGTGTAGCAGCGAAGCGGGTTGGGGCCAAAGAGAAAGAAAAGTTAACAGGCGCCCTCAGAAAAGAGTGTCTGACATTTGACCTCGGTCTTTGAATGCACTGCAAATGTGACGAAAGAAGGACATGATTTATAGGCATGTTTACACAAATGGAGCTCGGAGCGAGTGAAAACACCAGCGCTCATGTAAAGAGCTATTCAACAAAGAAAAAAGTAGTTCCTAAAACTGTTCCTAAAATAGTAGTAATGGATGGATAGTAGTAATTGATCCATGCGCTCTGGGATAAACAAAAGTAGAAGCAGGACGTCTGCATGCTATGGACACATGGGGAGAACAAATAACGTATATACAACATATCTCTGTAATACATCAGATGAGGTACAGCCTGCCCAGCAAACAAGATGGTGTTGGCTACAGCAAGATGCGGGAGAAGTGTGGCGCAGCGGCCAGGGTGACTGACTCCAGAGCCTGAGGCTCACGGTTCAATCCCCAGCGCTGGTAGCAGATCAGCTCAGCATCATGTGACCTTGGGCAATAGCTCACTTAATCTCCACGACGGCCCCAACGCCGTGAGACCCCTTACATGTAATTAGTTTGTGCTTTACAAATACTGGGTTATTTGTTATTAGGATGTCATCAGCTATCACAGTAATGTTAAAGCAAATATGTGCAGATTCTCATGGCTTGAGGCATAAGCATGAGTTACAGCTCTCGAGTCTACACTTCAGCACGAGGCACTACTATTTTAAAAAGCATTATCACATGCAGACTCCTTACTAAAAACAGTACCTGTTTCATCGTTGTGATGACTTCTGTAGAGTAATGCTGCCCACAGCGTAGGCCCACTAGCTACCACCTTAATAATGCCAGTGCAGCAACAAACGGGCGATAATTAGGCAGCAGGGACTGAGAGACATTACTCGTTGGGTATGTTCCGAGCACCTCCAACACAAACATGACTGGTGCTCGGCAGTATTCAGAAATCTGCAATTGGACATGGAGAGGAAAGTGACAGTTGGTACTGCTTTGCAGCAGGAACTCAGACTCGATTTCAAGTTGTTGAAGCTGCTCACAAACCCAAGTGCCACTGCGAAGAGTGATGCATACCTGTGACTTTCGCTACTGCCATTGGGCAATAGGGCGAGCTTTTACAAACCGTGTGACAGAGTCCCACTAGCAAAATTTTTAAAGCAGACAGGCACCAAACCCCTCCCTGTACATCCCTTTCATCCACAGCCATGGATCTTTGAAAACTCACCATCCACGAGCACTGACATGACGACATAACCCAGCCAGCGCTCAGTGAAAACTCATCATCCACCGAGCACTGGCATAGCGACACCACATCATTTGAGGGTATCACAATGACAGGAAATGTAACACCCAAGAGACTTAGAAGGAAACTGAGAAGTTAAAGTACATCTAAATAATATGTTTCTGTGTGTATAATCCAAAGTCCTATATGTCAACATTGAACGGTGTGAGATTAAATTATCTAATGTAATGCATGATATCAAATGAATAGACGTTGCTGTTTGCCATCATGCCAAATGGGTCTTCAATATTGAATGGTGACTCTTCTACACTGTGTGAGAAACCATACCCATTCTTAATGGCAAACATACTGTGGTGGTAACTGTCATGAGGGTGAAGCTTTTGACCTTGATTGAGAGTGGTATGAATGTTGGGAGTGACAGTATTGTATCACATCCTTTCCCTGTATCTCCCTCTTTGGGACTGAGAGCTGGATCACAGTAGAAATACCCCCACACCGACTGGCCACACTGTCTCACTCTTCATGTGCCCTTTTGGTTCCTGAAATTATTTTCAAGTTTTCTCGTTGCACAAATGTCTTTAAGATCTTCCAATGTCCTCCTAAATATTGGTCATTTGCTGTTTTCTTTCTCCCACAACTGGAGTACTACACAAAATGAGAAAGCATGCTGGAAAATGTCAGAAGAAACAAATACTACAAAAAAAGGACACATATGAGGAAACACTTTAAGTTGCTTACATTTCTAACTATATCCATGAAATCCTCTCACTAGAGTGGAAAAACTCTAACGGTGTTTTGGGATCCTTCTAACAGAAGTCAGTAAAAGACTTTTGCGTAACACCCAGTGTAAAGGATGGTACATGCAACCTGCTAACTCCTAAATGGAGCATAGTTCTTTTTTCAGCTTTCCGTGACTGCTGCCTTTGTGGCTGCAATTCCCACATGTTTTTCCCTTTCAAGTAGGCAGTAAGATTAAGGCAGCATCAGATAGTTCCTCTTCCTTACAAAACAGACACACGCCCGTGCAATCATAATCTGGAGAACTGTGACATGTAATTTAAGACTCAGCAATGCAGACATTTGGCTAGCGGTGTTTATCACTGGATCCTCCCTGGCAATGAGGGCCTTCCTTTATGTTTTGTTTACTGTAATTTGTATAGTGCACTGCTAATGCTTTACACAATACTCTCCAAAAACCTGAAAGGTGTTGAGTACCTCTGAAAGAAATTACTGTATGAGGCAATCCATGAAGATGAAAAATAGTCAAACACAGAGCCGTTTTTCAGCTGTTGGTAACTTAGACTGAGAAGCAAAATAGGCTATTTTTGAAACAATATCTATTATAATCATTATTACAATGTATATTCTGAAGGTGGAAAAAGATGGTTAGTCATTACTCATTTTCATAAAATCTAATTATAATTGCTTAGTTGGCACAAAAATAGCTTGTTGACTGAAATGTAAGTCACCCTAGAGTCAAACTAGAGTTTTATTTAGATTCACCTGTTTCTGAGCTATCTGGACAATGCTTAAGAAAGATGGAGCTATTCCTACTACATGTTGAGAACGAACTACAGGCTGATCATAAGTGATGACTCGATATAAAAAAGCGGGACAGAGAATTTAGTGACATACTCTTTTAACTAGGAATACAAGTGATAGTAAAATCACTTAATTTCGATAATCAGTTTGAATCAGCGCAGGATTTACGTATAAGCTACACAAGCTATAGCTTGGTCCCCCCACTTTCTTGGGGGCCCCCAAAAAATATTATTAGTCACAATTCTGCACGTCCGGGATGTCCCATACTCTTCACCCAATTTTTTTAGCGCGTCTTTTCGAAGAACAAAGTGCTACTATTTGCCTAGGGCAGGGTCTCCAACTCCAACCGGTCGATCACGAGCTACCGGTAGTAGCTCGCCGACCCTCTGAGAGTAGCTCGTGCTGCTATCTAATTATTGAGATGTCATATAAGGCTTTATAAGCATTGTATTTTGTAATCCTTCATTGTCTTTCACAGCTATCATCGCCCTTGCCCGCCCTCACACAAACCAGCTGCTCCGATTGGCTGAAGTGAGCTTAGCTGGGGCGGGGCGGGCTGAAGAACGTGATGTTCTTCCTCTTAGTCATGCGCCACCTGTCATTTCTGGGCTGGCACCGCGATTTGCAGCCTGAAACAGTACATCGCAGCCTGGAACCGCACTTCGCATTTGTTTTCGATCTGGGCCTCCCGGAGCAGCTGTGAGTTAAGTGGGCCCTTAATTGAGCAGTTGCAGAGTCTGTTAAATCGGGCAGTTATGAGGTAAGTGGGCCTCTAACTCAGCCGTAGCAGCGTTGTTAAAATCGAAAGAATGCCTGAAAGACCCCTTGATTTTAACGTTGGCTGCCTCTGCGCTTTAGATCTGCCTTCAGTAATAGAGCGCAGGGGCAGGCAACATTAAAATTAAAAGTCCTTTTAGGTACTGGGCATCCGATGTTAAATGCAAGTTTCTTGCCTGCACTAACCCGCTTTCACTGACTTAACCACGCTTTCATTTGCCTTTGTGTAGAAGTCGGTGAAAGCTGCTTAGTGCATGGAAGTACCTTGGATTTTAACATCGGCTGCCATGCGTTAAGGAATAAAGCATGGTGGTAGCAGAGGTTAACATCAAAGGTCCTTACAGCCAGGCACTTTCCGTTAATACGGTGGCCGCCAATGTTAAATCCAAAGTGCTTGCCTGCTCTTATATAGCATATATATTTTTAATGTTTTTTTTGTCAGTATAATAACAAATTGTAAGTTTAATATATAAACTTACAATTTGTTATTATTAAATATATATTTGAAAGAACAGCACATTAAAAAATACATATTATTTTGTTTTGATTCTATTAAACTAAGTATTAATGTATATGTTAATTGTTTTTTTCTTCGATAATTTAATTAATTAAACTAATATTAAAAGTTGAGAGGATATTGTTAATTTTCTCTTTGCATGTTTATTTATTATAAAAATATCGCTTGCTGGTAAGTAGTGGTAATATCACAGGAAATTTTCAATGAAAAAAAAATGTCATGCATTATATTACTTTTAAATGTAGTATGTTTATAGTTATATTAAATATTCTGCCCACAGTTTGCAAGATTTCAACCAGAAGTTATAAAAGTGGAGCTCGAAAGAGGAAAAAGAAGCAGAGAGCTGAAGAAGAGCTTAGCAAGTTAACAAAATTAGATAGTTTCTTAACCAAGAAGAAGATAGATATGGGGCCTGATGAACCAAAAGCCTCTACCACGGTGAGTCAGTCACGGGATATTCACCCTAATACTGATACAGAGCCTGGTACATCTAGTTGTATAGAATCTACTTCAACGAATGAAGCAACAAATATTAAGATTTATAAACCAGAGAGTAGTACAAGCACAGAAGATTCAGCATCAAAAAACAAACAGAACTGGAGGGTGTTTCCGGAGTCGATACTGACATTGACGGATTTCCGCCATACATACTCGGCTGGGTTCAGGTGGCTGAAGTCCCATGGAATAACAGCGCTGCCCGATCCCCCCGGATCGTTTGGACCCTCCGCTCTGCTCTGTATGCTGCTTGATAAGTGGACGTATGTTGGTACTACTGATAGGAAGGGCCAGGGGTGAGACCGTCTAGTTCATAGTGGAACTTATTGTTGGCTGCTTGTGCTTTGGGGGACACTCGGCGGGTATGTTCTTGACTGTGCTATCGGTGATTGATGTTTTTCGTGTCTATTCTGATCTTGCTGTTGGGACGTTTATTGTGCGCGGTGGTGGGGGGGGGCGGGTGGCCTGATCGAGGGCCCTTCCCCACGTTTTTCCTCTTTTTCTTCTTTTCCCCTTTTTCTATATTTCGGGTCTCTTATTTAGGGCGACAGGCACGCTGCTGGGGGTGGGGTAGGCCGTGGCCTTCTGCAGGGGTGCTGGGTGGGGGGTAGGGGGATGGGGTCTGTTATTTTGTCTTTTCTTTGTTTCTATGGCCCTTTGTCTTTCTTCCTTTTTGGTGTCGTCGTTTTACGTGTCTCCTACAGTATGTTGCGTTTTGAAGGGTGAGGTGCAGCTTTGCTACGTACGTGTCTGTTTCTACATCTATCCTGACTCGGGTGCCTTACCCCCAATCTTTCAAACGTATTAGTATTGTTTGCGGATTTCCTGTTTCATGCTTGCTATTGTAGGACCATGTATGACCGTATGGCATTGATTCTGAGTTTTTCTTTCTTGTAAAATGAACCTTCTCACATCCTGAATCTCGCACAGTACGCTTGAATACGAGTTCTCTCCTAGACACTGTATAGACCCTCGTTCTCGAGCTGCTGTACTTTGCTACATTGATTTGCTGTACTGACGACTTGACTAGCGGCCGGCCGAGGGGGTTGTAGGCCCATATTTGTATTTACTTGAAGTGACAATAAAGGTTCTCAAAAAAAACAAAAAAACAAACAGAATGATGTTGGGGTATGGGGTGATTTAAGTAAAGATGAGATTGTATACTGGGTAGAAAAAGGTCCGTCAGAATGCCAGCACTCCAATGGCTCATTTGAAAAATCAAAGAAGCTTTTTGCAAGCCAAGACAGATATTGCTCAAAAAGCTTGTTCTATCCCAAACGGGCTAATGGTGAAAAATATTGCAGAGAATGGTTAGTATATTTGCCAGCAACTGGCCGTGTATACTGTTTCGTGTGTAAACTCTTTTCAAATTCTTCTACACCATTATCATCCGATGGATTTTGTGATTGGCGCAACACCTATTTAGTTCAAAGTCATGAAAACTCTGTAGACCATACTTCGGTAACATATCTTACAAAAAAACGTGGCTCAACAATTGACTGCCAACTAGTAGAATAGATAAATAATAAACGGCAGTACTGGAAAAATGTTCTTGAACGAGTTGTGGCAGTCATAATTACTATGGCAGAGCGTGGTTTACCTTTCAGAGGAGATAAGGAAACATTTGGTTCTCCTCACAATGGCAATTTCCTTGGATTACTCGAACTTATAGCAAAATTTGATCCTTTTCTAGCAAGCCATATAAAAACATTTGGGAATAAAGGATCAGGTGTCACATCTTATCTTTCTAAAACAATATGTGATGAATTTATCCAAATTATGGCACATAAAGTAAGAGACTCAATCTTGGATGATTTAAGAACTGCAGGGTACTTCAGTTTATCTGTAGATTCCACTCCAGACCGGTCCCATATTGATCAGCTCACTGTTATTGTGAGGTATGTTTCACCAGATGATGGGCTCCCTATTGAACATTTTCTAACTTTCCTAGAGATGGGTAGCCACACAGGGGAAAGTATGGCTAAGATGGTGCACAACTACCTTACAAATGAGTGCAAAATAGATTTTAGTAAGTGTCGAGGCCAGTCATATGATAATGCTGCCAATATGTCTGGCAAATACAAGGGTATGCAAGAAATAATATTGAAGATTAACAAGCATGCTATGTATATTCCATGTGCTGGTCATTCCCTGTATCTTTTTGGTAGAGCAGCAGTTGACTTTTGTTTAGATGCAGTAAACTTTTTTGAAATTGTTCAAGAAATATATAATTTCTTTCATCATCTACACATAGATGGGCAGTACTGTTGTCATTCTTCAAAGATGATTCAAAAGTTCCAAAGTCTTTGTTAAAGACTAGATGGGAAGCACATTCAATGGCCACAAGTGCAATACTTGATAGTTATGATGGAATAATTTCTGCATTGCATCAGCTGCATATTGATACTACAGAGAAAGGTGAAACAAGAAATCAAGCCATAAACATTTTGAATGAAATAGAGGAGTTTGAATTTATGGTATTGTTATATTTGTGGAGTTACTTGCTGGATGAATTTCACAAGACTAGTCAATCACTGCAAGACCCCCAAATTAGTCTAGATGTATGTAGGAAACTGGATGCTTCACTTTCGGATTTTGTTAAAGGTTCCAGGGATCTTTTCGATCAATTTGAAGAAGAAGCAAAGAAAAAATTGCCTGATGTTGATTACAAGAAAAGAAGATATAGAAGAAGGCATATCAATGATGATGAAGATGATGCTTTAGAGAACCTTGAGCCAAGAAACAAGTTCAGAATCAAAACATTTATACCTGTGATGGATGCATTAGAGTCAAGTCTGGCACAGAGGGCCTCTGTATACAATAATGCTGCAAAAAAGTTTTCATTCTAAACAAAACTAGAAGCTACAGAAGAAGAGATTCATGAAGGAGTTAGTGCTTTATGTCAAACATATCCTGAAGATGTGGACATGAATCTTGTAGGAGAAGTCAAGCATTTTCATCAATATGTTAGACATAGTCAAGCCCATGGTTCAGCGGAACAAGATAGTCTGACACATCAGGATCTGTATAGGGTAATATTTAACGATCGTGTCCAATCAGCATTCCCTAATGTAGAAGCAATTTTGAGATTGTTTCTTAGTATGATGGTTGCAAATTGCTCTGGAGAAAGATCTTTTTCTCAGCTGAACAATGACTCAAGATAAATTATGTTCCCTCAGTCTCCTGTGCATAGAAAGCGACAAACTACGCAGTTTATCATTTGATGATGTCATCGGTGACTTTGCTCTGGGAAAGGCAAGAAAGAAAATATTTTAGTTTATTATAATTCCTTAATCCTTATAACATGTTTCAAGAGATTAGATAATAAGCCTTTGTAAATTGTGCCTTTTAAAAGAACTTTTGTTTCTTTTTACCAGAGTTTGCATTTTTAAGTTTGTTATGAATAAAAATGATTTTAAGTTAAAGATTTATTATTTCACTATCAATATACTTCTTCATTGTATTTCAGTTTAACCCTCTAGGTATCCGAAAATCATATTTGTCACTGACATAGTCACATAGAATATCTGGACTTATAAAGGGCCCCATATTTCAAATAGCTTAGGGCCTTATCAAGTCTAAATCCGGCGCTGGTTTGAATTTCAAATGACTGTAGTAATCAGCAAAAGATCTTTGTGTTCTGTACATACCATCTTCATGGCTAAGAGTTCCCTTTTAAGTACTGAGTGAATCAGTGCAGACTCAACAATCGACTGACAAAACATGAGACCTCCATAGTCATGTTCTAGTAACAGAAATGCTCCAACTGCTCTTTCAAAGGGGTCTGATTTTACAATGACGTTGCTTGGAGTATAAGGATGACATAATACTCGTGCTTAAGTCATTCATTTTCTATTATGTATACTGAAGCTCAGTTAAAATTTTGCAGCCAAAACTCTTTTCATGTTTTTTAAAAACACAATATCACTGGTTATCTCTGCTAAATTCTTGATGAATTGGTGAGTAAACTTTGAGACTCTTCAACATTAGTAAGAGTGGCAAGAGCAGCATAGGCAAAATGTTCTTAGGATCAATGGAAAGGTCACAGTCCTTCAACCTAAATCCAAGATACTCAACTTCGTTCTCAATTTTCAAACTTCTCAGTTTTACAAGACAAATAATGTTGCTGAAATCTTGATTACATCAACAACCCATGGTCTTTATGTTCCAAAAGAGTGTTTGGAAACCCTAGCATATCATCAACATAGAGGAATACAAATGGTTTTAAGACATACTATATTGACACCACAACTCACTGAAAGATGTCAGGCACATTGCACAACCCAAATAATATTACACGTAATCAAAATGTAAAAATTGGATGAGGAAAGCTGTTTTACACTCATTATCTTCCTTTATATGCAAAATCAAGTTTAGTAAAGACTCACATGCAAAGGTCTGACTCCAAATTCTAGTTCCACTGCTGCCCAGTATGTGCAACACTCCAGTGGCTGAGGGAACAGCCATCCAGGTAACTGCTAGACCGCAGATGCCAGAACAACTCGGGTGGCACGGCCACCCAGCCATGTACTGAGCGTGGCTTCCAAAAACAATGTGTTAAACATAACCAGAGGTTATTTTTTCACCTTGTCTTTGGTCGATTAGCTTCCCTCTCATCAAACAAATAACCGCAAACAGGTGTGTCTGATCCATTTGTTTCAGAAGAGACTGGGAGAATGCTGTAGGGGAATGAAACAGTTTTTTTGATCCTCTCTTTTAGACTAGAAGTAACTCTTGCTCAAGCAACGCTCACCATTCATCAGTGCTTGAACTTAGGCCAGTGATGGAGTTCAGCCCACCGCACGCCAAGAACAGGAAGCTGTCATCACAGAATGCTCAATTGAGTCTGAAATGGTATACTGCCCAAAAAATAGAGTATTCGGATTGCCTGATTCGCACCCAACGTTCCATGCAGGGTGCTACAGTTAATTAGATTATGAATGGACTTGGAATAGAGACATGGGGCCCGATTCACAGAATGGACTTAAGACTCAATCCTAAACTTACTACTATTTTGGTATTCACAGAATGCACTTACTACTTTTGGCATTCACAGAATGCACTTACTACTTTTGGTATTCACAGAATGAACTTACTACTTTTGGTATTCACAGAAGTTAGGATTTTGTCTTAAGTCTGTCTTAAATTTGTCTTAAGACAGACTTAAGACAAAATCCTAACTTCTGTGAATGCCAAAAGTAGTAAGTTCATTCTGTGAATACCAAAAGTAGTAAGTGCATTCTGTGAATGCCAAAAATAGTAAGTGCATTCTGTGAATTTGGTATTCACAGAAGTTAGGATTTTGTCTTAAGTGTGTCTTAAGACAGACTTAAGACAAAATCCTAACTTCTGTGAATGCCAAAAGTAGTAAGTTCATTCTGTGAATACCAAAAGTAGTAAGTGCATTCTGTGAATGCCAAAAATAGTAAGTGCATTCTGTGAATACCAAAATAGAAGTAAGTTTAGGATTGAGTCTTATGTTCATTCTGTGAATCGGGCCCAAGTTCACTAACCTTTTTATATATTGGCCTATTTTAGAAATATTTCAGGGAGATAATTTAGGTTCTATTAACCTTACAACTAAAAAGTATCTAAAGTCTAAAGCTGCAAGCAGTAGAGGTATGCAGAAGTTTACAGTTTTGATTCTTACTTAAGACAGTAGAGAAGAAGGAGAACAGCAGACAAATTCCAAAGACGTTGGTTTGCTTGCATATTTTGTTTCACAGTCAGCTTGTCCACAGCTAATCAGAAAATTAAATAGAGAGGTAGTAACTCTGCTATGATTCTTACTTAAGACAGTAGAGAAGAAGGAGAACAGCAGACAAATTCCAAAGACGTTGGTTTGCTTGCATATTTTGTTTCACAGTCAGCTTGTCCACAGCTAATCAGAAAATTAAATAGAGAGGTAGTAACTCTGCTAAACAAAAGAAAATTAGGCAGTGGAGGTTGTATCAGGGAGTGGACGGGAAAGATATTTTAGAGATCCTTAATCTTGCTGTAAACCTGAAAATAAAGAGGACATAGAAAAGCCTGTCGATGAGAAAGTACAGGTGGATAACATGTCTAACCATATTAATACAGACACACTGGACAGGTTATGGTGCTACACCTGTGTGCGCTCAGTGTTGATGTCATGCAAGCACAGTGCGGCTGGAGGATTTGGGCATTTCGGCTGGTACCTAGTATAATCTACCCACCCCAGAAAAGTAGATAATCAGGGAACTCCAGAACAGAGTTGCTTGTGTAGGTCTTACTACTCTTTCTGACCCGAAATGCCCAGCCCATGAAAACAAAAAAAAATCCCATACGGTTTTAAGGGAGTAGTTACAGTATTTGAAACACAGATTGGCCAGCACCCATGGATCTGTACCAAACCGGGGCGTCCACATAAACTAGAGGCTCAGGGAAAACAATTGTGGTGTGTCTTGTGTAGACCCCAAACCTGCAAGTGTTTCTACCCAAATGCCCGGCAAATGTCAAAGTATGGGGGGAAATTCCAAACATTTATGTTAAGGAAAACGTGGGAACATACAGTGAACGACGATGATTTTAGCACCCTTCACTTCCATTCTTCTCCCAGTGAAAATGATACTCCACATGTGGGGGAGGGCTACTGCCTGTGACAAGTAAGAACCAAATATGTGACCATGTGAAGACCATATTGACATTACATTGTCTTCCAAGGGTCAAAGACATATGGTCACAGTTTCCCTCCCACCAATGTGCAGTACTGTTTCCATCCGAAGAAATGGGGAAATGCAGGACGGTAGGACTTTTGCTGTTGGCTACAAGAGCTTGAGTTAATTGTCACGTTAATGTAAGGAAACAGATTTTTTCACTAACATGTAGACCTTTTCAGGACACTTGGAGCAGGAAAATGTGCTGGGATCAACTCAAGCCATAAAACCCTACACAGGCCTGGGTGTCAAGCATTCAGAAATCGTGTGACTGGTACATTTCTCTGAGCCCAGATTGGCCCACAATTTCCAGACCTATCTATAGCCTCTGAATCACTGAAGTTCACAGGACATTTTCGGCTTCCAAATGTAAATCAAAGTGCAAATGAGAACACATTTTGTAAAATGCGCTCTGAATTACATGGTATTACAGGTATTTCCAAATTCGGAGTGAAACCACTATTACTAAAATCGGATTTTTAGGCACATTTGAAAAATGCATTCCTTTCCTTTCTTCCCATTATTCATTCATTAGATTTCCCCTTTTGAATTGATACTTGGTTGAAACACAATGAAAAATTATTATAAACCACAGCAGGGTTGATGGCTTTTAATATTCCGTTATTTTAGACGACCACCAATGCTATCTATCTCTGCAACAGGAAACGGACATAAAGGTATTTCGCTTTTGTAGATCATCAGTGCAGAAAATTACAGATGAAACACTGTCACCTATTTCAAGTTTTTCCTACCTTCTTCCATTATTTTTGTATTTCAATTATTAATTTATTTCGGAAAACAATCTGCAATCTATATAAATGACACCTGGCTGAATTCAGAACTTTGTCTTCTTTTCAGCCCATGTATAGGTTGCATATCCTTTTACCCCACAAACTGGAAGTGCGATGAAACAACAGATATAGTAAATAATGTTTGTTGAAAAAAGGAGAAAAAAAAAGAAAGAAACAGAATACTTGAACAAAACTTTTACCCAATGTAAAAATAAAATGACACATTCTGTGTATTTTTTCAGTTGTCTGTGGAACCACAAACCCTAGTTACCCCATGAATCTCCAACATGTGGAGAAAACGAAGCACATTTGGCCTGGAAATCTATTGTGGAAAACATGTATGAAGGCTAACATATGTACTGTCCCAAATTTGAAAACAAGCATAAGCAAAGTCAATAGGTATCATCAGGTGCATATCTATTGGTTTTGCTAATGTTTAAAGGGTTTTGTTAACAACAAAACTTATTCCAAGACGGTTACTTTGGGTGTGCATAGATGCACATTGGCAATCTTGGAATGCTTTTAGGTTTAATGTTAACAAGAGCCATTCCAAGATGGCCACAAGGTCTGCACATGCATGCCAGACATTTTGGAATGGGTTTTCAAACAAAAACTAACCCAACATGGTTGCAGTGCATGCGCTCACATAGACTGCCCATCTTAGAATGGTTTGAGAACTATTCAAAGATGACTGTCCGCGAATACCGGTGGTTGATAGAATGAGCAAGAGAATGAGAGGGAGGCAATATATGTTGGGGGCATTTGTCTGGGTTCTGACAGTCCAGCTGTCAGATAGACCTGCTGCTAACAATATAGAGTCGACATTGGTCTACTCCTGCAGCCCTGAATCCAGGGTACTATGGCTGCGGAGATTCAAAGGGGCCTCCTTGCTTCTCCGACTCACTAAGGTTACCACTGGGTCAGCTAGTCAATGTTCACCCTATCTAGGTATTTTGAGAGTTAGCACTAGTTCCTAAGAGGCCAAGTGTTCTTATTGACTGGTGAATACATTGTTTTACCACTAATTGTGAGGGGAACCTAGGCAGATTATATTTTAAATTTCTAAAGACTCTACAGATTCATTTTTGTCATTTGTCCTGTCAGTGGATAATAAGGTATATGATCTATTGGATTTAGCCCAAGTTTAAGGGTGAGTACAAAGTTTCAGATGAGATTCGGATTTCTGAATACCAATTGTGACTGTGTTAACACATCTTTGATTGCTAAATATCTTGATCTTTACACTGTTCGGTTTGAACCAAAGTCTGTTGCATACCACATATGTGCTGGATCATTATTTAGATATCATATGTTTGCGTTCTCCAGGATGTCAATTGTACCATCACATACCCTCCTGTGGTAGTTTAGCAATAATTAGGTTAAGCATTAGCAGAAGACATCCGGTATTTAGAGACTATCTTGCCCGTTTACGGAATCCGTTTTGTATTTCTGTCGGCCATTTTGTATGCCATGTGCTCTGTCCTACCTTCCTGTCAACTGCTCTTGCAATCTGCCTAGAGACAAGATATATTTAGTCTCCTCTGCTCTGCACATGCCCAGTATAGCTAACAGCTGTCCTCAACTCGTAACTGTCAAGATGTGCCCACCCAAATTAGCTAACTGTCAGCCCTTCCCACTTGTTGCTAGCACACTCTCTGTATGACCTTATATGTATTTGAAACCAGTACTCTGTACCTTGTACCGCCTTCATTTCAGCCCCTGTGTGGGTATAAAAGGACCAAGCTCCTTCTAGTCAGTTTGCTACCTCATACTATACCGAAGGGTGTTGTGTGAATGTAGTTCCACCTCATGAGGTTTAATAAACTCCGTTTTTTCTATTCCAGCTTCTGTGCCAACTTCTTACTATTGGTCTAAGGACTCTGAGCAGAGAAGGGCGAATCCCTTGCACTAGTAGGCCTGGCTGAGGCTTGCTACTACAAATTGGCGCTTCCAGCGCGGGGCTCATCGGCGACTCGGATGCCCGAAGGACTGGTCGAGACGAAGGATTGGAATCTCGCTTTGGACGTGATCACTGCCGGAAGAGACCCAAGTCTTGGCATCCACGGCGTTTTCCCTTTCTTACTGATCTGACCATCCAGGTAGCGCCAGTCCTCGACTGAGATCTCTTCTGTTGATTTGCCCGGTAGTGACCGTTTGGTCGATTTGAGAACTTGGCAGTAGGAACCTGGACACCATTTGATTGGTAAGAGCCGTTTTGCGGCACTTGTTGTAAGATTGAGGCCTTGGATTGGTAAGGTAGTTTAGAAACGCTTACTGTGGCATTTGTATATGGAATTGGCCAAATATTGAATTAGTCCTATGAATATGAAAATATGTATATATGTGTTGCAATACATATAGGCAGGTAATGAGGAGATTTTTCTCTACTTCTGAGAAAATTTGAACGGCGCAATGTACGAAGAGTACTTTAAGCGCTACTTTGATTATAATATTGCATATTTTGCACTATTTTCGGCATGCCTGTTTCCAGCACACTTCGTAAGATGTGTTGCTTTTGTAGTGGTACCAATTTGAGAATCGATGAAGCACAACCGACCCCCCCGGAGGGGACGCCTAATAGGGATATGTATATTATATATGGTATTTCTTCGATAATGTACAGCACGTTATGGAACAAATATACCCGTAAGGATCCTGAGTTGCGTTGGCCTATGCATGGGTCATTTGATTTACGAAAGATTCAGTATGTAGAGCAACGGATGTTCAAGCGAAAGGCTAGGCAAGACATGTTTGACTGTGTGCGAAAGTGGGAGAAAGAAGTGCGTGAGCGAATGAAGCGTAAACAGGCCTTGATTGAAAAAGAACAGCGTAAAAGTGTGCATGCGAAAGCATTAGAAATGAGAAATAAAGAAATTAAAGAAAGGGAAGATAGGGAGCGTCAGTTACAGGTAAATGGCCAATACGCTATTTGTAGGCCTCTTTATCCTATTCTTAATAAACCCCAAGATGATTCTCTCTTATTAGATCGTTGTCCACCTCCGTATACTCTTCCCTCTGCTCCTGATGAGTCAGATGAGGACCCTCCTATGGATCAGGATAAAGCCCGAGACACTCGCTCAATGTTAAATACCGAACGTTCCTCCCAGGTTAGATCTGGGGCGCGTAAAGCCGATCGAAGTACTAATACTGCTTCTGAAATTTTAGATACTGCTCAGAATTGGTCGGAAAGGGAACAAAAATATTTCACCGCGATATTTGCTGGAGAGGTTCTTGAGCGATTTAGGAAATATTCAATGAAAGTAGAGCCAGATGATATAGCAGCGGATTGTAAGCAACTACGTGAAGGTTCTTTTGTCTTCTCCCAGGTGCCTGACACAATCAGACGCTTGGTTAAACTACCTGATGAAGCAGTCCGTTTGCGGGAGGAGAAAAAGGCAGCAGAAGCAGCTGCACAAACACCTCGAATCAACATGGCACGAGCTCCGACGCTCGAAACAGATAAGAATTGGCATCGCCATCGTACACAAGAACACCATCCGCATCACGACCGACTCCAACGACACCTTCTCCGCCGCAGAGCACCTCCACTTCCAGATACACGCCGACCCAAAGACGACGCTCAGAGGCACCCTCGTTTACAGACCCCCGGGACCACGCACACAATTCAGCGACGACATCATGGACTTCATCAGCCCGCACGCCCTCCCCTCCGCTCACTACATCCTCCTAGGGGACCTCAACTTCCACCTGGAGAACAACAAGGACCGCAACACCGCTGCCCTGCTGGACAACCTCGCCAACCTCAGACTCAAGCAACTGGTCAACACCCGCACCCACTACGCCGGCCACACGCTTGATCCCGTCTTCTCTTCCAGCAAGCACATCACCTTCAGCCACGCCACCGGACTCCACTGGACCGACCACATCTGCGTCCACTTCACTTCAGCTTCAGAAGAACCACGACCTACCACCTACCACCACCCGCAACAGGTTCCTCACAGGAGCTGGAGCAAGATCACCGCCGAGCAGCTCACCACCTCCCTCAGCCAGAACCCACCCGTCAGCACAACGGACCCCAACGAAGCAGCCCGCAACTTCACGCAGTGGCTGACCGCCTGCGCCGACGACCTCGCGCCACTAAAGAACCCTCCCAGCAGACCCAGAAGCAAGAAGGCCTCCTGGTTCACCGACGAACTCAAGGACTCCAAGAAGAACTGCCGCACCCTCGAGAAAGCCTGGCTCCGCGACCAGACCACAGACAACATGACCGCCCTCAAACACGCCACCCGCAAGCACCACCAGCTTATCCGCACCACCAAGAAGAAATCTCTGAAGGAACGACTGGACAACAACACCCACGACAGCAAGGAACTCTTCAACATCGTCAAGGAGTTCTCCAACCCCAGCACCGGCAACAACAACATCACTCCTTCACAAGATCTCTGCGACTCTCTCGCCTCGTTCTTCCACCGCAAGATCGCCTACATCCACAACAGCTTCGACGCACCATCCACGCACCCTACCGTCGAAGCAACGCCCCCCACCGCCACCCTCCGCACCTGGACCACGGTGACCACCAAAGACACAGCCCGCACGATGAGCACCATCCACTCCGGATCTCCAACTGACCCCTGCCCCCACCACGTCTTCAACAAGGCCGAATCCACCATCGCACCCCAACTCCGGAACATCATCAACACCTCCTTCAACACCGCCACCTTCCCGGAGAGCTGGAAGCATGCCGAGCTCAGCGCCCTACTGAAGAAACCAACAGCGGACCCCACCGACCTCAGAACTTCCGCCCCATCTCGCTCCTCCCTTTCCCTGCCAAAGTCATCGAGAAGACCGTCAACAGACAGCTTGCCGCCTTCCTCGAGACGAACGGATCCCTCGACCCCTCGCAGTCCGGTTTCAGAGCCAACCACAGCACCGAGACCGCCCTCATCGCAGCCACCGACGACATCCGAGCCCTGCTCGACAACGGGGAAACAGCGGCACTCATCCTCCTGGATGAGTGCAGCGTTCGACACTGTCTGCCACCGCACCCTAGTTCAACGCCTAAGCAACATCGGTATCCAAGAGAAGGCACTGGAGTGGATGAACACAGAGAGTCCGCCTCCCCCCGTTTCGATCCGAGGCCACCGAAGTCATCTGCGGCGTCCCGCAAGGATCATCACTCAGCCCCACCCTCTTCAACGTCTACATGAGACCTCTTGCAGCCAACGCACGCCAGCACAACCTCAACATCATCTCCTACGCCGACGACACACAGCTGATCATCTCCCTCACCAGAGACCCCGACACCGGAACCAGAACTAGCCTACACGAAGGGATGAAAGACGTCGCCGAATGGATGAAGAACAGCCGCCTGAAACTGAACTCAGACAAGACGGAAGTCCTCATCCTGGGACCATCGCCCTCCGCCTGGGACGACTCCTGGTGGCCCCCGTCCTGGGCACCACTCCCAAGCCAACAGACCACGCACGCAACCTGGGCTTCATCCTGGACTCCTCCCTCTCGATGACCAGACAAATCAACGCCGTCTCCTCCTCGTGCTTCAACACCCTACGCATGCTCCGCAAGATCTCCCGCTGGATCCCGACCGAAACCAGGAAGACGGTCACCCAGGCACTCGTCACCAGCCGACTGGACTACGGAAACACCCTCTACGCCGGAACCACAGCCAAGCTACAGAAAAGACTCCAACGCATCCAGAACGCCTCCGCCCGACTCATCCTGGACATCCCCTGACGCAGCCACATCTCCGGCCACCTGAGGGACCTGCACTGGCTCCCCGTCAGCAAGAGGATCACGTTCAGGCTTCTCACCCACGCACACAAATCTCTCCACGACCTGGGCCCCAAGTACCTCAACGACCGCCTGACCTTCTACACGCCCACCCGTCAGCTACGTTCTACTAGCCTCGCCCTCGCCGCCGTACCACGCATCAGAAGAGCCAACGCCGGAGGCAGATCCTTCTCCTACCTGGCGGCCAAGACATGGAACTCCCTCCCCATCCACCTTCGGCTGACCCAGGACCATCTCGCCTTCAGGAGACAACTCAAGACCTGGCTGTTCGAGCAATAGCAGACCCCTTCCCCCAAGCGCCTTGAGACCCTTCCGGGTGAGTAGTGCACTATACAAATGTTATGATTTTTTTTTTTTTTATTCTTTTTTTGTGTCCTCATATATGCCACCACATGGTATGACTCTAGATGGGATCTCTCAAATCCGCCGGCACTAAACATTACTGTGCGCCCTAGAATTTTGTGCTTGGCGGTTAAAAAAAAGAGATCTCCCAGAGGTAGGCTGTCTACTAGTCCAACTCCCATATTCGATGTCAGTAAACCTTGCCCCAGGGAGGACCAGACCACAAACCCCTGGCATAATCATTGGACTTTTCATCGTCTATCTGTCCGACCATTTTATTAACGGAGCCCAGATCTTCGCCGCACCCTCTCCACTACACAACAGGTCTAATTTACTTATGGCCATAATATTTCTTAGGCAGTCTGCAAACCTTGGGGGGATTGAAGATTTCCATTCTCTGCACACCTCCCTCCCAGCGATGACAATCACATAAAATATAAACTGAATTATATTTTCTCTAATATCGTAATCAAATGGTAGACCCAAAAAAATCAGTCTTGGACTGCAGGTAACTGGTCTTGACAATACCTCCTCTAGGAAGCTGCAGACCTGTTGCCAATAGTTTTTAATTTCTGGGCAGTCTGCAAAAATGTGTAAGTCATCTGCAGTTAAAAGCTTACATCTAGGACAGAAATATGGTTCTCCAGATATTTTTGTCAATTTGGAAGGGGTCTAGTAGACCCTGTGTGCTGTGTAGAGGTGGTTCCTTCTAAGATTAGCGGGTTTTATTGTTTTTTGGGATATTATAAATGAATCTATCCAAACCTCCAGCTTCTTTTCCGTACTATCTACCAATAAGTCACCCCAGAGTTTAGAGATTTCTTCCTCCTGTCTATCTTTTGCCCCTATTAGTAAAATGTACCAAGAAGAGACCTCCCCCTTCCATCCTTTTTGTCTACTGGCTAATTCTAGATATTCACTTCCCTCTTCTTCTAGCGCCCAGTTTTGACTTCCCCACCAAGATGATAATTGATAATATTTAAATCTTGTAAGGGATCTTCCTGTCATATTAGATAAGGATGTCCAGTCTAGGAGAACTAGATTGTCATGCAGGTCTCCCCATCTTACAAAGCCTGCCTCTCTCAACGGGGAAAAAAGGCGATCTAATAAACATTCCGGTGTTCCGGGGAGTCCCAAATTGGTGCTAGGGAGTTGTAGTAAGGAATTTTCCAGATTTTACAGACTGCTTGCCACAACTTAAGAGCTGTAAGTAGGATTTTTAGGCGGACTTTCTTGTAAAATTTCTGGGCACCGAATTTAAACAACAAAAATTCAAGGCCCTGGGGAAGGTCAGATAGCATTGCTTGGAATAAACGGCCATGTGAAGATGAATCCAACTTGTTAGCCAAGAGTCTGAATTTTTTTTACTGGAACGCATAACAGTAGAAAAGTAAGTCGGGGAGGGCCAGGCCACCTATTTTCAACCCTCTTCTCAACTTCCTCCAAGCAATTCTTGGTGACTTAGTAGCCCAAATAAATGAGCCTATCTTGCCCTGAAGGCTGGAGATGTCTTTGTTATAGAAGGTCAGTGGAATACTGTTAAATAGAAAAGTCACCTTAGGCAACACTACCATTTTGATTAAATTGACTCTACCGTATATACTAAGGGGTAGACCGGCCCATCTTAGTAAAAGTTTAGTTATATCTCTAACCACTGTTTGCCAGCTTATTTTGGAGACATCCATCAATTTTTGCGTAATGTAAATAACCAGATACCTGATCATGGTTTTCACGCCTGGTATGGGGGCAGGACTGTTCCAACTCGTTATATCGGTTTTGCTCTTATTAATGCTGTATCCCGAGACTGCTCCATATTCCTCTGCTAGTTGAAATAACTTAGGAATAGCCTCTAACGGATTGATGGTATACAGCAATAAATCGTCAGCATATAATGCAGTCTTTAGCTCCAGCCCACCCATTTTACAAGGAATGATTGTTGGATCTGATCTCAACAATGAAACAAAGGGCTCGATGTACAGATCGAAAAGGAGAGGAGACAGGGGACAACCCTGTCTCGTCCCTCTCGATATCGCGAACCAGTCTGTCAGGCTACCATTAATTAAAACTTTTGCTTGTGGGTTCCCGTACAATATTTTAACAGCCTGAATAAAGGATGATGGAAAGCCAAACCTGATCTGCGTGTCCAAAAGGAACATCCAATTGACCTGATCAAAGGCCTTTGCGGCATCAATTGCCACGATGGCCAATGGCAGTCCTTTTTCTTCTGCAAAATCTATTGCTCCGATGACCTGAAAAGTCAACTCATTTAATTGTCGATCTGGCACAAAGCCCCTTTGATCGGGATGGATAATAGTTTGAATAACTTTAGATAGTCTCTCAGCCAGAATTCCGGAGAATATTTTCAGGTCGGAATTCAGAAGAGAGATAGGTCTATAAGACTCTATTTTCATGGAATCTTTATTAGGTTTAGCTATTAAAGTAATAGTAGCCTCTAACCATGAAGGTGGAATACCCCATCCTTGCTGGTATATATTGTTAAAGAGAGACAGCAAGTAGGGAAGAATCTCTTCCACATTATCCTTATATATCTCCGTTGGTAGGCCGTCTGGACCTGGGGCCTTATTCCTACTCATCTTTTTTAACTGTACCCTGATTTCCCCTTCAGTGATCTCACCCGGAAGCGTCTTTTTATCTGCCTCACTCAATTGAGGTAGTACCCTTTGGCTTCACCACTTCTCCAATTCTTCTGTTCCAATGCTTATATTTTCCTGATATAGCTCTTCCATGAAACCTCTGGCTTCAGCCCTAATCTCTTCGTCCTTAGCCAACTGTTTTCCCGAATTTCGTAGGGACAGGGTATTGATGTTCCTGGTCCTATCTAATCTAGTTTTCCACGCTAGGAGTGCCCGCACTTCTCCCCATATTCGAAGTTTTTAAGTTTGCTGGTCTCCCATCTATCATGAATCAACTCATCTGCTTTGACTTTAAAACTCAATTGTAGCTCTAGAAGTTCCTTTTCTAGTTCTGGGATCTTCTCTCTTTCCCCTAGAGCTGCCTGCTGTAATTCCTGTTCTTTCTTCTTAATAGAGTCCAAATCTTTAGCTTCTCTTTCTTTTATCTCTTTTCTTTTTTGTCTCATCTGGTGTCCCAAAAAGCCTCTAAGAAAAGCCTTGAATGACTCCCAGACAGTTTGTTCTGTAGTCGAACCCATATTGTGTGATGTATTTACTATGGGTACTGTATCGATCCCCCTATTTCTGACCCTTGTCTGGTTAATAATTAACTAGCAGCCATTCAACTGCACAGAAACCCGTTATCTGATTAGCCATACAACGGCACAGAAGCCCGTTATCTGATTAGGTCATAGCGCATGCCATCTCATTAGGCAAGCACTATTTCTCCAGCCCCCTAATAGGCATACGGTGTTCTCAAAACAAATCAAACCTACCACGACCTGGGAAATCCCCACAGCCATTGTTTTGATTTAGCCGAGAACTTCAGTAAAGAATGTGCGAACGGCCAGTTCGTATGACATCCTTATTGACGTATTTATGTCCATCCTTACGTCAATCTCGGCACCTTTCAGGTATAAATAATACCGACATTGCCTTAAGCAAACACACGAGGTGGTGACAAGATTGGAGCAGCGAGACTTGCCGAGGAGCCCAGCTGACAGCGAAGCCCACAGACGCTGCCCCTCCTTTCTGACGCGCTGAGAAAGAGACGCTGCCTTTTCTCCTGCCGAGAAATCCAGCTCCGGCGCTTCCAAGCCGCCCTCGCAGGCAGCTGGAATATCAAGACCTGAGATAGAGATACCAACCCTCCAGCCTTCTAAATCCCAGGTACTGAACTGAATAACCCTTTGTAGAGAATTCTTGAAGCAGACTCTAGGCAAACCAAACTTAACTTAAACTGCTACTTATCTACTCCCGCCCACGTATTAGGCTTAGGTCAGGTACATTGGGGTAGGCGTAGTTAGAAGCACCAGTTGAGTACGATTAGTCAATGTATATATGTATGTATCTATTTTATCCATTTTAAGTATCATATGGCTAAGAAACCATATCAATGCTTTTACAGTATTATTTTATAATTCTGTTATTACTGTATGCACTTTCCTTAACTATAAGTATTGCAATAATAGCGATTCATTTCTCTTGTATGAGAAAAGAGACTGATCAATAAATAACATCTTTTTATTGAACACGCCCGTCTCTTCCTTTTCTCTACAATCTGGTGAAACTAAGAATGCACTGAACTGACTGAGTAAAATAAGTTGTCTTTTGTTTTCACACGACTCTAGAGATACACTCTTGATTAGGGGAGAGCAAAGTTGTCATGTTCTATGGTTGTCAGAAACTAAATCCCTTCTTGTCTATCCAGGGAGGTTAAACTCCTCCTTGTCTATTCGAGAAAGTTTCTAGTGAACTCTGAGCTAGCTGGCAAACATTAAACTTTAAGTCTAATATCGACAATAGAAGACCTAGTTAACCTCTGTCCTACGTCTATACTATTGAAGATATTATTCCAATGCGCAGAGCCTATTGGGATAATAGGAACTACACTACATGGCGCCCAACTGTTTGGATAGGCGATAAATCTAACGTAAGACATTAGAGTAACTCAGTTGTGCTTTTTCACACAGACCCCTTTTTCCCCATAATACTCCAAAGACGTCTGGAGTGGGTGAAAGGTTAAATCCGCCAAACTTAGTAGGAGGAGACTCCTATGTATGGTTCTTGGTTTATTCAACGTTGAAGGATACACTGTTCCAAAATATTGTGCATCTAATCTTTGTTTCCATAGAAACCTGATCTGCAAATAAACAAAATAACCTTCTTTATAGTAGAATGTCAGAAACTGAAGAAGAAAGGGAGACAGCTAGAATAGCAGCTCAACTCCTAGCGGATGACAATAGTCTCCTACACCAAGACCCGGCTGCAATACTCATCCCGGTCAACATAAGAAAATCTATAACTTTAAAACTTATAGAAAATGGGCTGATACCGAGAGGCGGTACAGTCATATTCGTAATTGAGGCACACGAATATCGGCAGACAGAGGTATTCTACTCATGGATAAACTTTCCAGCAGCAAACGCTGTAACAAAGGACTTCCACTATTATAAAATAGAGGAACCTCCTAATGAGTACACTCCTTTCGAGGAGGTGGAAATACCACTCAAATACCAAGAGCACCTGCTCTGGTTTAATGGCGCCCTAAAACATAATAATCACATCACCAGGCTCGGTCCACTAGGTAGACCAGGAGCAACGTGGCCGGTCCTATCCGGATACACACCACATCCAGACATTGAAGAAATGTCTGCACCAGAACTTTTAGCACAGCTAAAACAACTAATTAAAATACACAGACAATTAGTCCAATATGTAATGCGGACTTCAACAGTCCAACCAGCTATTAAAATTCCACAGCTGATCCCTCACCAGGGGAACACAAATAAAATTACACCACAGAACATACAGTCCTGTCTAGGTAAAGTACCCGCAAAACGGGAACAAATTCCATTCTGGTTAGCACAAAAAATCACTCAAATAGAGGCGGTATTTCCAGATACCACCCCGGTTGAGAAACATAGGATTCTGACTATCTGTCTTCCAATGGGAATCGCACCACATGTGGAGGACTGTGACACTTGGGGTACAGTCTTTGCTTCCATTTACACAAAAACACATGGTGTTCCATCCATGTCAGTAATACCAGATGTGCTAAAACAAATTCAAGATGAATACGGTCCAGAACCTGCTTTAACTCTTGGTATGAAATTACTAAAAGACTTCAAGCAGGTCTCAGCAATATTATTAGCAAATATAAAGGGAGAAGCAGCAAATGTGGCGATCCGCCAGAGGTTGAAAGAGACAGATATAGCAGACCAACCATTTGAAATTGCCAGAATCATAGAAAAATCCTATGAAGAACTAGGAAGAGATAGTTTGGGTGGAAAACCGGTGAAACCCCAACTTATTGAAAAACCTGAAAAAGTATTTATTAAAAATAATCTAAACACTCAAAAAAAGAGCTGGGATGGAAATAAACAATCCACTCCTAAAGAAAAAAGATTCCAGTCCAGAGGAAGGTCTCCTCGGCGGAGAGAAAGATCTCCGGACCAAGGACACAAGTCTCCCCAGAGGGAGCCCTCTGAGAAAAAATACAACCTTAGAAATAGGGATAATCTGAAGAAACCTGATAGATATCAAGATATTGATACACGTCCCTCTCAATCTTTCCAGACTTCCTTGCAGAAATCGGAAAGAAGAGGACGATCAGAACACAGGGAAGAGCACGTCAAGTCCAAAGACAAGGAACCTGCTCATCAAAATAAAAAATTACAGTTTCCAAAAAAGAAGGTAGCCAGTATTAAAGTAATCAACCATGCCGAGAATACTGAGGACACAGCTGAAAAACGGAGAATGGGCTCAGACAATGCTAGACAGCGCAGCAGAAGTGAGCATAGCTCGCAGGATCCTTATGAATCATCTGGAGACAGTGGACACGAATGAATACATTCAGGTGGAAACTGCAGATACCAGAGTTAGCAAACCTCATAAAATATATGAAATAACATTGCGTATAGAGGGGGATAAGACTAGGAAAATAAGGGGTCTCTTTTGGGATAATCTCTCCAAGGGCTATGACATCCTTCTAGCTGAAAGAGACTGGCCACCAGAGTTTGTCAGGGAGTGCCCTCATGGCGAAGAAATAATTATGCCTGCCTTCTCAAATCATATTCCAATTCATAAAAAATATACACTTGCAAGAAAGTGGGCAGTAGCCCAAGCTCCTGCATTATATAAAAAACATGTGGGATGGGATGAGGACTCTCCTCCTCACAAAATCCAGTTAAAATCACAACCTACTGCACAGAGGCAGTACCCAATTAAGCAAGAAGCTAGGAAACGGGTAAAAGAGATCCTAGATCAACTTGAATACCAGGGGGTGATTGAAACTTGCACCTCACAAATGAATAATCCTTTGTTTCCTGTCTCCAAACCAGACAATTCATATCGTCTTGTTTTGGACTACAGACACCTTAACTCATGTTGCAAAACCTTTGCAGTACAAACTCGCATAGTGCTGCACTAATGAATAACATAGTGCGCAAAAAATACAAAACAACATTAGACATCTCTAATGGATTCTTCTGTCAAAATATAGCACCAGAGAGCAGATATTTGACTGCGTTCTCAATAAATGGCGCGCAAAAAAAATTCTGTCGTTTGCCCCAGGGGTTCAAGAACAGCCCAGGATTATTCTCAGCAAGAGTAACAGAGTTACTACAAATATATGATGATGAGGCATTATCTTATGTCGATGACATCTATCTAACAGATGATGACTTGGATACTCACTTGAAGAGAGTGAACACCATAATACTTGGGTTCGCAGCAGAGGGTTACAAATTCAACTTTAAAAAGTCAAGAATTGCCCATCTAACTGTCCTGTTTTTAGGATATGAACTATCAAGTGAAGGCAAAAGCCTGGCTGACAATTTCCTAGAGAAATGTGCTGTAATCCAAGCACCTAGAACACTAAAAAACTTACAATCAATTCTAGGTTTCCTGAATTTCGGAAGAACTTACATTATAAATTATGCAGAGAGAGTTAAACCTCTCTACGATCTTATAAAACCAGATTTTAAAAGAATCAATTGGACTCAAAAACACACAGAAATTTTGAGATCTTTACAAACAGATATGTTAGTTAAAACAAAATTACAAACACGTGACAACACACGCAACCTTGTGATTCGAGTCATCCCAGGAAGATGCGGATTCACGTACCTAACCTCTAATGAGGGAGAGAAGGTACCAATTGCATACAAATCACACTTGTACACAAAAGCTGAAATGAAATTTAGCCCAACGGAAAAAATTCTAATCGCGGTACGGACTGCTGTAGCAAAAGAACGAGCCCTAGCACAAGGTAAACGATTAATCATCGTGACACCAATACCAGCCCTGGAGGCGGTAACAAAGGCAAGCATTCCGAATGCTAAAGCACTCCATCCGAGATGGATACAATGGGCTAATTCTCTTGCTGCAACAGACGTGGCATACGAATTTGATCCCAACTTAAAAACACAAGAGTTTCTCCAATATGAATTCGAATGTCCTCCGCCGACCGAAATTCTGCCTCTAGAACATTACGGCTGTATAATATATACAGACGGATCAGCACAACCCGCAGTGGGGGGTAAGCAAGCTTACAGTGCTGCGTGCGCGATTGTTAAAGGTCGCTGGCACGAAGGTAAATTTAAACCAGTGGTCACTAAAACGCAATCTCTAGGAGACTGTACAGCTCAAAGAGCAGAACTACTGGCATTCAAGATGGCACTTGAAAATACCGATCGAGAATTCCCCACACTCATAGTGTGCGATTCATATTACTGCGTCCAATCTTACAATGAATACTTGCAGATCTGGGTTCTGAATGGTTTTAAAGACGCAAAAGGTAACACAATCAAGCATAAAATGCTTTGGGAACAAGTAGTTCTTTTGCAAAAGGAACTACAAAAGACTCACGTGATACATACACTGAGTCATCAACGTGATGGCGTTCACGTTGCAGGGAATTCATTGGCTGATGAGGCCGCGAAGGCAGCTGTGCAAACGGCTTCCGTAGCTGCCATCACTCGGTCAAAAACAAAAATATACAGCGAAATATTACAGGCTGTCAGCGCTACAGTAAAGATGCGATAGAAACACTCCCGAAAGGCTTTCCAGTAAAGTACTCATACATAACTGATGCAAATAATGTTCCGTTTGCTCGAATCCCTGGAGTGGGGGATAGGGCAATTCCAAACATGGAACATAGGTTAGGACTCATCATAGCGGCACACGAAGGGCTTGCTTCTGTACATGCTGGCGTTTCAGCCACAGTATCATTATTAAAACAAAGATACTGGTGGCCACAAATGAGAAGACAGACAAGGAACTATGTTCTAGAATGTGAAATATGTCAAAGAATGAAAGTATCAACAGTGAAACGACCAGCACAGACGCCCCTTCTAATCTCAGATAAACCATTAGCCTGTGTTTACCTGGACCACTGTGGTCCCTTACAAAGGGATGGTAACTATAAATATATCTTGGTCGCAGTGGATTCATGCACGAGATTCATATGGATGTGGCCCCAGCGATCGGCTGACGCCAGAACTGTTATAAAAGATTTGCGAGTCTTTATCGGCACATACGCAATTGGCATGCTACATTCTGACCAGGGTCCTGCTTTTAGCTCTCGAGCTTATAGGGAGGCTATGACCAGCATGGGCATTGCATTGCGGTACTCTTGTCCATTTCATCCTGAGGGAAACGGAATCGTAGAAAGAAAAAACCGTGACATAAAGCAATCTATAACAGCAAAGGTATTAGGTTCAGGAGCTGGGTGGGTCAAACATTTAATAAGTGTCCAACGTAGTCTAAATAACCTGCCAAGAAATTCTCTGAAAGGACTCAGCCCGTACGAACTATTGTTTGGGACTAGAATGTTAATCCAGGACTTAGATAGTCAGACTTCAGTGGTTAAAGAAAAATGCTTTGATATCAAAGATCGCTTGGCTATTTTACAGGACTTAAATGAAACAAGAAAAGACCTGAGCAACATAAAGTTGAAAAAGCAGCCAGCAACCACTGAAGAAAAACCACCTGTCCCAGCAAGGCCTGTCTGGATTCCAAAAGTCGGGGATCTGGTCAGAGAGAAGATCACGGTAAAGAAGGAATTTGGGCCTTCTTACAGAAAAGCAGTTCCTGTCTTGTCTGTCAACGGGACAAGATCAGTAGTACTACCGCCCCTTGCTGGTAAAAAGGAGAACCGAGTCATATCCATCGACATGGTTAAACCACAATCATGTGGCCGATAACAAATAGTAGGCCAAGTGGACTCCCAAGAAGTAGCAGAACACCAAAGTTTGCTACATCCACAGAGGTGCAAACTGAAAGACTGATTACATTTGGAAAATCTACAGTGAAACAACAAGGACTATGCAACAAAGCAATGGAACTTGAACCTCTTAAAACCCATATAAAAACTTTTCATCAAGGAACAACAACCTACGATGATGTAACTACAGACTTTGCTAATGAAATAAAGCAAAATCCAAAAACAAAAAGTAATCCAGAAGCAATTGGAACAATTGACAGAACGGCATCCGGCTACTTCATCAACTTCGATGAGGTTTCAGAAGATCCAAGTGAACCAGAAGTACAGACATCAACTAAAACCTTTAAAGACAAAGCAAAGGAACTTTTTCATCAACTAAAGGGAACCTATCTGACTTCTCCGTGGATTGAAATTTGGGTGACATTAGGTGCATTTATCCTCATACTTTGGCTCATCATGGTACTATGTTTGGGACATTTCATTGAGGGAAAATATGCTAAAATGGACACAGCAAGTCAGAAAATCAATTTGGTCCTTAAACCACACACATCTTCACATGTCAAGAAAAGAGAACTTTCTTCAGTGAACTTCACAGCCAATCCTATACCAGGCGGTGTAGCATGGGACAATACTGATTATGAAATCTATGGCCCGGTTGAAATCCTGAAGTATCCACATCAATTTAAGATCTCGTTAAGTGACTTTGTAAAACCAAGCACATTTGCTGATGATTGGGACTTTGAAAGTATAAATGATATGATGTCTGACCTAGTAATGTCTGCTAAATTTACAGAACACGATTATTTGCAGGGTTCGTCTAATTATGATCAAATGTTCTGCTACAACCACTATGGTAACCATTTTCTACATAAATCTGCACAACCTAGAAATGTTTTTAATTATAACCAATGGGAACATTGTGCTACTCCTCCAAAGGGTAGTTCTAAAACATTTTATGATAAATATGCATATTTTCAGGGTTCAACACAAGTAATGCAGAAACATTTTATTTCAAATTGTCGAATAAGACAGGTACGAAGACCATGCTTACGAACACGAAATTGATATATTCAGATTCATTTTTTGAGCAAATGAATACATTTGGTTTTGATTTCTGGAACAATAACATTGAAACAAAAACTGTTTGGGGTACAAAAGATTGGCAAGTACAAGGTATAGAATCATTGTTCAGAGCCTGTATGATCCCAGAACAAATTATATTTTTGAATGACACTATTCAACAAACTACCTGTCTTGGCTTAGCCAAAATCAAAGACTTAAACAAACCGTCTATTCCAAAGCCAACAACGAACAGTAATAGCTCTATAGATGTTGAGATAGACGTGAACCATATTTTAAACCAAAACAGAACACATCGTGATTTGAAACAATGGTTGATCTGGCCCACTGATACAAATAACTGTCAAGACAGATTCCTGAACAAAATACAGGGGTTCAAATTGACCAGGCCAGACCCTAGATATTCCCAAAGACAACATCCAGGGATAGTAACTACTTACAGTGTGGGCAAGCTCTGCCTTCAATGGCTACAAACATCCACACTGGCAGAAATTAAGCAACACCTAACTTTACTTCAAGAGGGTGCTGACTTGCGTGATTTCATTATGGGACCACGCAAACAGCGTCAAAAACGTTTCTAATAGCGGCCTCTATATATGCAGCTTACAACGAAGCCTGGAAAGTAACTTAAATTGAGACAGCAGAAAAAATACGGGAAATTGACCGTATTAATTTGGAAAAATCACTTTCTGTTGTGGACAATGGGTTAATGACTCTGTCCTCCAGAATATATTCACTGGACAGTATTGTGTCTTCAGCAATCGATATAATATCGCAAGACTTACTGATGTTACAACACGGTCAGTCCCAATTGCGTTCTATTGTACAACTTGGCTGGACGTTACAAAATCTGCGTTCAGGCTATGTGCCTTGGCGTTTAATCAACACAACGTCACTATTTAATATCTTTAACCTTACTGATAAACAAATCAGTTTGGCACAGAAGGGTGCTGACTATACAATTCTGAGCATTGAAAAACTTGAGAGATTACCATTGACAATGTCAGAACGACCTGTCATTGAATGGATAATACATGGGATAATAAATATTCCGATAACAACTTTCCAGTTTCAATACTGCCAAAAATATATACAGGCAGGCCAGTATGAAAGGTTGGGTAAAGGATACATTAAGTCAACATGGAACTTGCCCAATACACACGCATGTGTTAGTAATAAAGGACAAAGTGTGTTCCTTAGTGGCAATAATTGTGAAAGGTCACTAGGCGGTACACGTCTGTGTCAGGGTATTAGTTTGCATGGAGCATGTGAAGGGACTTCAAATAACCTTTCATGTCACCAGCTAGGCACACCTGCAACACAAATAGAACCATTCTTTAGGAGACTCTCGAACGGGAGTTACATTCTAATTGTAGATCGCAGATGTTGCAGTCTGCTGCCCGGAAAACCTTATCTCATAACCGTGACTACGAAGGTCATGTGCTGTGAACGAGTATTGTTCCCAAACAATGCCCGAGAGAGGGAGGCAAGGTTATGGCCCAGTTTGAAAATTTCTTCTATTCGAATTGATACTTTAAGCAGAATGAAGACAGTGCTCCTACAGACGCCAACCATGTTAACGTCATCAAAAGAAACATATGATCTCCAAGTTGCAAGGACAACTGCTGAGATTCATTCACTGTTATCAACCAATTCCCCCATACATTTCGCAGAAATACTGAGCGAAATCTTAAATATTTCTGATACAAGTGGGATCGCGAGTGTATTTAAGACAGTGTTTTCGGGAGCTTTAACCCCATTCAAAGCCATCCTGGGTATTTTTCCTGATTTTGTCCATTCCATCTTTGGCGGACTTCCTCTCCTTTTGGGACTAGTGGCAGGCATCCTATTTTTGATCCTGTTACTTCGCTATGGCAAACCACGTCACAGACAAGACACCAGCGATAATGGAAGAAACAATCCGAGCTATTGGCTACCGGGACCGCATAACTAAAGTCCTTGGACTAGCACGGCTACGAGATTTAAACATGACTTGGTTTCTTTCATTTAGACCGATGTGGCAAAGTTATGTTATGCCTGTATTAAGGTGCTTGCTATGCGGCGAAGAATGCGTGTTGGACACCTGTCTGACACTACAATCGGATGTGCCAATGGACGCAGAGACTTTGTTGGGTCCGGTAACGGCTCATGCATTGTGCTGTCCCCAGCGGCTACCAATCCTGATGACGGCATTCGTGGAGACTTCACCACTACGATTGAAGAGTTGTGAAGTACAAGATGAAAGCAGCATCGATCAGGTACGACCTTCTGTCAGCTATGCTGATCGAAACATCAATGAAGGCAATCATGCTCATGAATGCATGTTACAAAAAATTTCCGAGTTAGTGGAACTCTCGCAAGAAGCAGTTGACAGTTTTTTCGAAAGTCTCAACAATATGATGGTTTCACCAGAGCAGAAAGAATGACTTTGAACAAACTAGCACACGACGTTCCATACACCCTGTATTTGGCCTTCAACTTTGAAAATAAAGCAATAAGAAATTTTCTCACCAGTTTTTACGGAGAGCGAGACATTTTTTCCCCTTCCATTTCCAAAAATATTTACGATTTTTTGGGACACTTATCTTCTGCTTAAAGTAAAACTATTCGTAGAGAACAAAATTTCTATTTTTAGCTACTCTAGAGACATTAGCTACCCTCTAGCATGTTCACAAGTATTATGATTTTTGTGATGAGATGGTCTCGACCTTTTCTTCTGTATTAAGAGCCCTTTCATGTGTAATTTCCACATTTCGTTCATACTGATTTCAAAATATGCGTATTAGATTTAGCATTATTATACTGCTTGAAGTGCATATAGTAACTATACTCATCTTTTCGTGTATTTCGCATTTCCAATTTTCAGAATGCATTTGATTGTATTTTGGGGTGGTTCGGTATACACATGCACTACTAGTTTTGTTTACTATGCCTAGATTTGTAAATATGGACATAGATTACGTGGAGTGGGTGTGATGTATTTACTATGGGTACTGTATCGATCCCCCTATTTCTGACCCTTGTCTGGTTAATAATTAACTAGCAGCCATTCAACTGCACAGAAACCCGTTATCTGATTAGCCATACAACGGCACAGAAGCCCGTTATCTGATTAGGTCATAGCGCATGCCATCTCATTAGGCAAGCACTATTTCTCCAGCCCCCTAATAGGCATACGGTGTTCTCAAAACAAATCAAACCTACCACGACCTGGGAAATCCCCACAGCCATTGTTTTGATTTAGCCGAGAACTCCAGTAAAGAATGTGCGAACGACCAGTTCGTATGACATCCTTATTGACGTATTTATGTCCATCCTTACGTCAATCTCGGCACCTTTCAGGTATAAATAATACCGACATTGCCTTAAGCAAACACACAAGGTGGTGACAAGATTGGAGCAGCGAGACTTGCCGAGGAGCCCAGCTGACAGCGAAGCCCACAGACGCTGCCCCTCCTTTCTGACGCGCTGAGAGAGAGACGCTGCCTTTTCTCCTGCCGAGAAATCCAGCTCCGGCGCTTCCAAGCCGCCCTCGCAGGCAGCTGGAATATCAAGACCTGAGATAGAGATACCAACCCTCCAGCCTTCTAAATCCCAGGTACTGAACTGAATAACCCTTTGTAGAGAATTCTTGAAGCAGACTCTTGGCAAACCAAACTTAACTTAAACTGCTACTTATCTACTCCCGCCCACGTATTAGGCTTAGCTCAGGTACATTGGGGTAGGCGTAGTTAGAAGCACCAGTTGAGTACGATTAGTCAATGTATATATGTATGTATCTATTTTATCCATTTTAAGTATCATATGGCTAAGAAACCATATCAATGCTTTTACAGTATTATTTTATAATTCTGTTATTACTGTATGCACTTTACTTAACTATAAGTATTGCAATAATAGCGATTCATTTCTCTTGTATGAGAAAAGAGACTGATCAATAAATAACATCTTTTTATTGAACACGCCCGTCTCTTCCTTTTCTCTACAATCTGGTGAAACTAAGAATGCACTGAACTGACTGAGTAAAATAAGTTGTCTTTTGTTTTCACACGACTCTAGAGATACACTCTTGATTAGGGGAGAGCAAAGTTGTCATGTTCTATGGTTGTCAGAAACTAAATCCCTTCTTGTCTATCCAGGGAGGTTAAACTCCTCCTTGTCTATTCGAGAAAGTTTCTAGTGAACTCTGAGCTAGCTGGCAAACATTAAACTTTAAGTCTAATATCGACAATAGAAGACCTAGTTAACCTCTGTCCTACGTCTATACTATTGAAGATATTATTCCAATGCGCAGAGCCTATTGGGATAATAGGAACTACACTACAATTGAATAAGAAGAACTCCACTATACTGCTCTTAATTTTACCTCCAATACTATCATCTAGTAGGATCGTTCTATCTAGAGTCCATCTGCGTTCATAGACAATATTTTTGAAATTGATGTTTAGTTCTACAACTGAGTGGTCTGAAAGGCCCACTGGGATATGGGCAACTGAGGTCAGAGCAGACTCGAAGGTATGGTCTACCAGGAACAAGTCAATTCTTGAGAATTGTTTGTACTTTTTACTATAGAAAGAGTATTCTCTTAAATCACCATTCTTGGCTCTCCAAGCGTCCAACAAGTTGAAATCCTTTATTATGTTCTTAAGAACTGAGAGGGACCTTTTGGGCGAAACATATTTTGCTCCAGAGGTACGATCTAGCTGACAATCTAAAACAAGATTGAAATCCCCCCCGAGGATGAGAGGTGTTTTGCTCAAGATTAGAATCCTCTCAAGATTACGAAGAAAAGTTTCATTATCTTCGTTTGGGCCGTAAAAGACTGCAAATGTATAAGGTGAACCAGCGATCAGAAGGACCGCCACCAACCACCTCCCTGACTGGTCAGCATCCCAACTCTGTACACTAATTCCCTTGTTTGCCCTACTAATTATTGCCACTCCCCTAGAAATTCCCTTCTGCCTAGAGCATAAAACATCCTGTACCCAGCGTTTTCCCTCAAAAACCCTCTTACACTCTTTTGCCTCAAGATGGGTCTCCTTCAACATATATATACTAGCCTCCAGATTCTTTAAAAAATCACAAACCCTCTGCTGTTTCTTGAAACTTCCTATTCCATTAAGGTTCCAGGAAATGATCTTACTACTCGTATGTAAATTTACAGCCATAACCAAATGTTACCCAGCCAGCAACCCTCCGGGAAAAATGCAGCATCTGAGTAGCTGTGTATTGTATTTCTGTGGTCAAATGAGGACTTTTTATTCTTTTTTTCCCCTTCCCTCCCCACCCCACCCATTCCCTCCCTGAGGAACCCCCCCTTCATCATGGGCGTTGTCTCGCCCCTATGAAACTCCCCGTCTTTCAGCACCCTAAATCCTATCCCTTACCATCTATTATATGTGTGAAAAGTTTTTTTTTTGTTTTCTTTTTTTTTTCCTTTTTAAGTGTAATGTGTTATTCCCCCTTTTTTTTTCCTTTCCAAGAGAACTGATCAGTATCTCTGATATACCATGTTCATTATTCATATAGACAACAAGTGCTAGCAAATGCTAGGTTTAAGTATATGGGCAGTAGTAAGGCTAGATATACCCAAACTAACCTACTCCCTCATATTCAGTAACAGCTCATCTACTTCTTCTGGCTGGTTACAAGTATACATTTTGTTATTCCACATAACTTTAAGCATAGCTAGAAACTTCATCTGTACTCGCGCCCCCAATGATCTAAGTTCAGGCATTCTCGAACCAAGTTCCCATTGTCTCTGAGCCGTTCTTCCTCCTATATCAGACCTGGTTTGGTATGGATTGGCCCGATAATGGAGAGAGGCGCTCGCTAAAGATCTGCTAAGTATCAGCTCCTTAACATTGTAAGTCTGGAAATATACCAGAATTTTCCTGGGTCCCTTACGGTCTGGGTGTAGTCTGAAAGGGTCTCTATGGACTCTCTGTATTTCTGCTTCTAGATCTATATCTAAACGATCTTTCAAAACACCCTCCCTAAGGAGTCTGCAGACAAAGGCTTTAATATCTGATTTGCCTCGGAGATTTCAAACTTTTCAAACAAATCACCCCTCAATGAATGAAATAAAAGCCCTATTTTATCAAGCTCCTGGGGGGGAGTAGGAGACTGAGCTGTATCCTTTTCAGATCTAGCGTGAGTTTGAGAAGTTAAAGTAATTGCGGTATCAGGGTGGTTACACACTGCACCTTCTGATATCAGTGTAATCGTAGAATCTTGATGGGTTGAAGTGTTTCCGGTCACACTATTACTACCGCTCATCAAAATGTCTTTGTCTAGACTAACCGGACTCTCTGGATCCTCTAACACCTCCTCAGCTTGTATTTCCGCGATAGGGGAGTACCTGTTCTCCAAAACTAAAGCAGATTGAGAAGGCGTCTGAGTTATCTGGGTTGACTGTGTATCCACTTCTACACTTACTCCCTCCTTTATGGAATTCATTTTCTCCATCACTTTAAAATAACTTTTAAGAGAGGGGGTGTTTTTTTGTGTTGAAACCTGCTGGGGGGGTTTACTACTAACACTCTTCTTAGCACACCACTTCCGCTTACTCTTGTGTGGTGTAAGTGGTGAAGGTCTCACTTTTTCGCCCAATTCTGCTGAGTCCCAAACCCCCTGCTGTTTTAATTCTTGCTTCGACCTCAGTTGGTATCTATTTCTTACCACTTCCCCTCTACTTTTAGTTTGTTTAATACCAGTCTGTTCTTTCTCCCCTGTCCCTGAAATCACTGTTACCAGATTTGTCTCTACTGGTGCCAAGGTATCAGAGCATGCTTGATGCTGGCTAAACAAAACTGGTGCTCCTACAGGCAGAGCTGCCTCCATACAAACACTTCCTTTGACTGGGGTTAAGTATTTAGAAGCAGAAAAGTGCCCCCAGCACACGGGGCCTCTAAAATGATGTAAAACACTCCTTTTGTGCATTGCCACGCTTCCCACTTCCAATTGACACAGCCCAAACCCCAAACCACAGTCCCAGATCTTGGACTTATCTTCTCTGTCTGTGTCTGATTTGGGGAGACCGAAGCGCCCGTCACCAACACCTCGGCTGCTGCTCCCGGGGCCGCTTCCAAACCAGCGTCTCTCCTGACAAGAATCAGCCCCGCCTCGTCCTCCAGGTGCGGGTTCAGATTTACCATCTCCCCCCGGGTCCTAGCGCCGTCTCCGCCGCTACTCCGCTCGTTTTATCAAAAAAAAAAGAGAGAAAACTTGTTTTTACCGCGCTACTACATTGCGGTTTCCCATATCACCCATTCTCACCGCTGGTTTCCGTGCCGGAACATCTAAAGCTGATTTTCCGGTGCGTTCAGACGGGGAGCTTCGCGACAGCCGTTAGCCTGCCGCCGCCATGTCCCTCTCACGTGACCTCCCTCTACAAAGCATCCGAAGAGCCAACGCCGGAGGCAGATCCTTCTCCTACCTGGCGGCCAAGACATGGAAATCCCTCCCCATCCACCTTCAGCTGACCCAGGACCATCTCGCCTTCAGGAGACAACTCAAGACCTGGCTGTTCGAGCAATAGCAGACCCCTTCCCCCAAGCGCCTTGAGACCCTTCCGGGTGAGTAGTGCGCTATACAAATGTTATGATTGATTGATTGATTGAATGTTGTAAATGTGAAACCTATGCGGGAAGCCGCGCCTTTATATGTTCCTCCTAAAGGAACAGGCACAAGTGATGATAAGACTTGTACTGACGCTAAAGGGTATTTTATTTATAATTGGGTTTACACTCTTTGGAATAGAGCAGATGTCATGGCTCTTAAAAATGCATTGCCTGATCCACGAAAGAATCCGACAGCTTTTTATGAAGAAATTGAGGGTGCCATTAGCTCTTGTACTATGACTTTGTCTGACATTGATTTGTTTTTTGGATTAATATTACCGCCTGATATGTGGAGAACTGTGCGTAAAGTTGACGATCGTGCGGTATTTGGGGCATTGTGGTCAGATATAGAACAATTAGATAAAGATAGAGAACCTACACAAAAACCAAGTCAGCAAATTTTAGATCTTCCAGCAGCTATATTGGTTAAATTAAAGACGATTATTCCCCCTAAAAAGATAGATTGGACTATGTTAGCATCTTGCAAACAAAAGGTAGACGAATCAGTTTCAGATTTTTTCACACGCTTTGAAGAAGCATTCCACGATTTTAGTGGCCAGTCATTGACAGATGACACGGGTAGGCATCTGTTTGTCGATAAATATGTCACAAACCTTTTGCCAGAAATAGCTAGTCGCTTAAAGGCCAGCGAAAGTTCATGGACTACCTCCTCTCCGGCTTCTCTCCTAACTATGGCTCAGTATTATGAACAACAGGAATTAGAAGCAAAAAGTAAGGAGGATAAAAAATCTAAAGAGTTAAAAACAAAGGTTATGATGGGTCAAGCTTATGGCCCACCTTCTAGAGGTAATAATAGAGGTGGACGTGTATCTTATGGTTCGTCTTTTCCTCTCTATCCTCGTGTAGATTTGTCTGTTGATCAGTGTGCGTATTGCAGACAATTCAGACATTGGATTTCTAATTGTCCAGTACTATGTGCTCAGCAGGGTTCACGTGGTCGGGGACAAATGAGAAATCGTTCAGGATATTCAGGGCCTAGAGGAAATACAAATGATCGTGCTAGGTTTGATGCTAATACACGTGGACAAGAGGGGGCTAATACTTTTGACAGACGGAATCAATATAAAATGTCCGACTATGAGCCGTCTAATTTGCAAGATTCTGCTTATGCATAGGATTGCCTAGGATGGGGTAAGGAATCAGTTGAAGTTCCAGTAGATCAGAAGGGTCCCTATGTTACAGCATATGTTTTGGGTTCTACTGATCAGTTTTTGGTTGATACAGGAGCTACGCGTAGCGCCTTGTCTAAACACTTGATTCCTAGGGCTCCCCTGTCTGGCTTAACTATTACATCAATAGGTTTCGATGAAACCTCCACCCTTAGCCCATTGTCACAACCACTTGCACTCCATGTTGATAAGTTTACTGCTCCAATGTCCATTTTTGCTTTCTCCAAATACACCAGACAATATTGTGGGTCTTGACATGCTCAAATATTTCAGGGCCACGATACGATGTTCCCCGGAAGGAGTACGAGTTATTTTAAATGACAACCACCCCACGATTGAGAGATCCTGTATTGTTAAAGAGGATATTGCACTAGCTTCACTCCCTAGTACTTTGTGGGCTACTTCAGATACCGACGTAGGACAAATGATTATTCCACCAGTACATATTAGTGTCAAGGAGGGTGCTATACTGCCGAGATTACCTCAGTATAAAATTTCTCGAGAAGGAGAAGAAGCACTTACACGTATTGTACAAGATCTGATTAAGGTGGGAGTGGTGGAAGAAGTTCCTTATAATGTTTGCAATAGTCCGATTCTTCCCATTTTGAAAAAAGATGCTGACACTAAGATTTATAGATTTATCATTGATTTGAGAGAGGTCAACAAGATCGTAGTACCACAGTATCCTGTAGTATCTGACATAACGACACTGCTTACCTTGGTCCTTCCAACTGCAACTACATTTTCAATAGTGGATCTGAAGAATGCTTTCTTCTCGATCCCTATTCATCCTGATAGCCGATATTTGTTCGGTTTCACTTTGAATAACAGATCATATAGATTTTGTAGAGTTCCTCAAGGGTACACTGAGAGCCCGAGTAGCTATAGTCACGCCTTAAAAAGACAACTCGATTCTTTTATTTTGCCTGAAGGAGTGGCTCTCATACAATATGTCGATGACATCTTGTTGGCAGCTGATACACCGGAGCGAAACATGTACTTTGTCCTTACTTTCTTTTCTTGCGACACATAACCATAAAGTATCACAGAAGAAATTGCAATATTGTAGACCGAAGGTATCCTATATAGGTCATCTTCTGTCTAAGGAGGGATGTGGACTGACATCAGATCGCATTCAAGCAATTCTAGACACTCCAGTACCTTCCACACAGTAGGATGTTTGTGCATTTATTGGGTTAACTTCATTTTGTAGGCAATGGATATTGGGTTTTTCACACATTGTTAAACCATTGCTAGCACTTTTGACTAAGAACGCTCCTCTTCCTCTTCCTTGGACAGATGAATGTCAAAATGCATTTCGCCAGTTGAAACAAGCTCTTTGCTCTCCACCAGTGTTAGGTACACCAAATTACACGAAGGCCTTTACACTCTATGTACATGAGAAAGATGGATGTGCATTGTCAGTTTTAGTGCAGACACACGGTGACACGCAGCGTCCCTGTGCATATTTTTCTGCAGTTCTTGATCCTGTTGCTCGTGCGTTGCCTGGATGTTTCCGTTCAGTTACAGCGACAGCCGTGTCTATACGTCAGAGTGAAGGGATAGTTTTGTCACACAAACGTTTGGTGCTAATACCCCATGCAGTAGATGCCCTTTTGAATCAGACTAAAACTCAGCATTTAACTAGTGCTCGCTTGACAGGATACGAATTGACACTGTTAGCACCTCATATTACATTAAAGAGGTGTGCATCACTAAACCCAGCCACTTTGTTGCCATATCCTGCGACTCAGTCTCAATCAAAGGAGTCTCACGATTGTATATTCCTTACTGAGGAACAGACAAAGGGTTGCATTGATTTGCAAGATACACCCCTTCCAGATGTCGATGGGGAGCTGTGGGTTGATGGGTCCTGTTTGAAGTTACCAGATGGCACAACCTCAGCCGCATACGCAATCACAACACTTGAAACAGCAGTGGAAACAGCTCGCATACCACGGAAGTCGGCTCAAGCAGCTGAACTAATAGCTTTGACACGAGCATGCGAGCATAGTACTGACTTATGTGTGAACATTTACACGGATAGCCGCTATGCTTTTGGAGTGGTTCATGATTTTGGTCTACTCTGGAAGGAAAGAGGCTTTCTTTCATTCCACGGGATGGACATAATGCACGGAGAATAAGTACATAATCTTTTGACTGCACTTACATATCCGAAGAAAGTTGCCATTATGAAGTGTAGCGCACACAAGAAGATAACTGACAAAATAGGACAAGGAAATGCCTTTGCAGATCGTGTAGCTCGCGAAACTGCAATACAGCGAAGTAGTAAAATCACAAGCTGAGAGTTGGCATGATGCTAGAGAGGAAGTATTGGATATACAGAGATCTGCCTCTGTGGAAGAACTTGAGCAGTGGTCCAAAGAAGGAATGTTGGACGATGAGGGTTGTTGGCGCAACAAAGACATGGATAAGTAGAAATTGTCTGCAGCCTATTTACAACCTATGGTTCAAATGGCACATGGGCTGGAACATGCTGGAGCTCTAGCAATCACTAAATTGCTTACACAAGTCTGGGAGCATCCTGAAATTGCCAGCACAGCTAAAAGAGTGGTACAGTCCTGTTTGATCTGTTGGCAGTACAATCCTGGAAAAGGGACACGAACTCCTACAGGAGGGTTGCTACACCAACCGCACATTTTGAAGTTTTGCAGATGGATTATATCCAACTTGAACGCTGCAACAATCTAAAATATGTCCTAGTGGTGGTATGTGCCTTCAGTAAATGGATAGAGGCGTATCCTACAAAGAATAATACTGCTCTTAACACAGCAAAGGTGCTTCTGAAGGAATTTTTCCCTAGATATGGTGTTTGCAAAACTTTGTGGAGTGACAACGGACCTCATTTTATTGGGCAAGTTGTTGATTATGTCCTGAAAGGATTAGGGATCAAACAGAAATTCCGTGCAGTCTTCCACTAACAGTCAGCAGGATTGGTGGAAAGGTATAATGCTACCTTAAAATTGAAGCTGGCAAAAATACTGGCTTCCACGTCCCTAAGTGGAGTGGTGTGGCTCACTGGTTAGAGGAGGCAGACCCGGTAGCATAGGACGGCCCGGGACCAGGGTTCTATTCCCGACGCGGCAGGGTCGAGGACCAGGGTCAGCGGACTCGATATTTCTCACCTCGGTGCCTACTCTAACCAGGGATCACACTCGGCAACTCTGGGCATTAGCTTGCCTCATCTCCACAACGGCCCCCCACATACGCCGGGGATGCCTGGTTTCACCTTGGAGATACCCAGTAGGGACCATCTCACAGGGAAAGCCAGGACGGGTTCCCCAGCGGTCTACAGCGCAGAGATACTCCTTCGGGAGTCGATTCTAGCGCTTTAGAAACCCACAATTAAAGTGGCCAGATGCATTGCCTTTGGCACTGTTATCCATAAGATCAGTACCACACTCACAATCAGGTCTTACACCGTACGAGGTGGTATTTGGAAGACCGATGAACATTTGGGGAGTTCCTAAGCCACGCCCCATACATGATGTACCTTATGTTCTGTTGAATGATTATTTGGCACAGTTAACTGACAGTTGGACCTCTAATCATCAACAGGTTCGAGAAGCTCTTATTTATTTAATTTTATTTAAAGTATTTATAGAGCGCTCTGCAACCCTACGGGCATCCTGGCGCTGTGTTCATATAGCTAATAAACGCTGTGCATCATGGGCAGAAGGGAAATCATGAGTTGGAGTTAGATTTTAGGGAAGAGCCATGTTTTCACCTTTTTTCGGAAGGCCATCAGATCATCTGTTTTCCTGATATCGATAGGTAGTCTGTTCCACAGATGAGCTGCCGCTATGCTGAAGGCTCTGCCACCGCATGTGGTTTTCCTAATCCTGGGTATGCTGATGAGGTTGGATGAGGAAGACCGAAGGGACCGAGTGGGTTCGTACCACTTAAATTTGTTTCGAAGTGGTCGGGGGCCCATCCCATGCACTGCCTTAAACACAGTGCATAGGGATTTAAAGAGGATCCTCTGATGTACAGGTAGCCAGTGTAAATCGGCCAGAGCAAGGGTGGTAGAGGATCTTCGCTCTCGGGAGAGTGCCAGTTTTGCTGCAGCCGCCTGGATGCTCTGCAGTCTGGAGATCAGATAAGCAGGGGATTCCAGTAGCAGAGCGTTACAGTAATCCAGGCGGCTGAGAATGGTGCTCCTAACTATGGTAGCTCTGACCTGTGTTGGTAAGAGGGGTAGTAGCTTTCGAAGTCCTCGCATTAAGGCGAAGCAGCTACTTACTTGCTTATTAACATTGGTCTCTAGGCTCAGGCTGTCATTGAAGCTGACTCCAAGGTTCCTCACTGATTTCACTGGGGTCAGTGACTCCCCTGGCTCTAGAGGCCAGAAGTCCATGGGTAGACTTCTGGTGATTTTACCTACTTTACAATGTAGTATTTCGGTTTTGTCACTATTAAATTGTAGTGAGTTCTGATTTAACCAGGATGACATTTCCAGCATACAGGTGTGAAAGGTCTCAAGTGAGTCTGGGTGGGCCCCATCAAGAGAGATCATCAGTTGCGTGTCATCCACATAGTTGATCACGCTGATGCCATGAGCCTTGATGATGCCCAGCAGGGGTTGCATGTATATATTAAGAAGTATTGGGCTGATTGCCGACCCCTGTGGGACCCCATATGGAACTGTGACAAACTCAGACTGGTACGGAGGGATTGCTACTGCCTGCCATCTGTCCGTCAAATAGGAGTGAAACCAGTCGAGCGCCGCTCCCCCCACTCCAATGCTTTTCAGTCTTGTCAGCAAAATGTCGTGACTCACCGTGTCGAATGCGGCGGACAGGTCTAGCAAGATTAAGATTGCTGATTCTCCCCTGTCCGCCCTCATTCGTAAATCGTCCAGGACCGTCAGCAAAGCTGACTTGGTTCCATGAGCTCGCCTGAAACCGAATTGCTCCTCTTCAAGGATGTTGTTAGTTTCTAAGAAGAGGGCTAGTGACCTGCTAACAAGCCTCTCCATGATCTTGATTGGGTATGGCAGGAGCGATATAGGTCGGTAGTTTTTGTGACAATTCGGATCTAGATTTGATTTCTTCAGTAGGGGGGTGACAACCGCCAGTTTCCAATCTTTTGGTACCGTACCTGTGTTAAAGGATTGGTTACACAGCTGCCGAAGTACTGGAAAGAGTTCATCCCTGAACTCCTTTACTATTTTATGAGGTAAAGGGTCCAAGGGGGATCCTGATGATATATTAAGGTCTGTTCTTGTAAATTCTTGTTCTGTCGGGGTATCGAAGTTCTCCAAGATGGCCTTTGGAGTGGGGCATCTTATATTTCCTTCGCTCTTCTCCCTATTCTCAGTATTACTATTGTTCTGCATTAGAGGGATGGGGACCTCCTTCATACCCTTGATGATTTTGGTGATTTTTTCCTGAAAGAAGGATGCTAGACCATCACATAATTCTTGTGAGGGCTTGATTTGGCTATTAGCACACTCAGGATGAGACAGCTCTTTGACTATCCTAAAGGTGTCACAAGATTTGTTTGAGCTGTTTAGTATTAGGTCTGCGAAGTAGTTCGCTTTGGCTAAGGTGATCTCTTTTTTATACTCCACAATTGTCTGCCTCCAGATCAGTTTCTCCTGCTCTAGGTAATTTTTCCTCCAATGCCTCTCCGCTTTTTTACAGGCGTTTTTCAGTTCTTTCAATTTGACCGTATACCAGGGCGCGGAGGGTTTTCCTCTTTTTCTAATTGCTTTTAATGGTGCAATATCGTCAAGTTTCCTGGTTACCTCTTTACATAGTAGATGATAGTTTGTGGTAATATCGTTCTCTAAATTAAACGAGTTTCCTGCTTGACGGAAGTCGAACTTCCCTTCTTCTTTACTTTTTAGCAGACCCTTCCAGTCGCGGCTAATGAAGGTCCTAGGATGCGTGTTTAATGGTCCTGTGTTGGTCGAGGTATGAATGTTAAATAGTAGGAGGTGATGGTCTGACCAATCTACTGGTAGTGATGTTCCCATAGTGATAAGATCTTCTGCAGCGAATATTAGATCCAGTATGTTACCTTGTCTATGTGTGGGTGTGGTTATCCATTGTTTCAGACCTAAGTTGTCACAGGATTGCGTGATATTAAAGAAGGCCGTGTGTAATTGATCGTTATCCCACAGGTTAAAATCTCCCAGTACCAACAGTCTGCTGTGTGAGATTGACATGTTGTTAATGACAGTGATCAATTCCTGCTGTTGTATTGCATTGATATGCCCTGGTGTTCTATAGCAGATTAAGCTTGTGAGGCAATGGCCTGAGTCCTGTCTTATTGATATCCCGAGAACTTCGGCACATGAGACCGTATCAATATCCAATGTTACAACATTTAACTCCTCCCTGAAAATAATTCCTATTCCTCCCCCTTTTCCCTTAGTCCTTGGTTTATGGACAATCTTATATCCTACTGGACATGCCGGCCCCAGCTCTGATTCCATTCCCACCACTGTCCATGTCTCGGTTAGAAATAGAATGTCCAGGTTGTGGGATTCGATCAGTAGCTGTATTTCGGTGGCATGTTTCGGGAGGGATCTGACATTTAGTAGTCCACTGATTAATTCTCCCTTGGTGGTGTGCTTATATCCAGCATGCTTTAGCCGGATACACCTGTTGTCTGGAATCTGATCGAGTTTAGGTAATGATTCAAGTGGGAGGGGGTTTATATGTGGTAAACGCCCTAGGCAAACGGGGCAAGGGTTCTTGTCCTCAGGTATTATGTTTGGGGTTAGGCGTGGGCAGGTGGCTCTGTCAGCCAGTGGATCCAGCAACATCAGTGCTTCCCTACTGTATCTGTAAGCCTCGAGGTCCGGGGACGATCGGTCAGGGGGGGTTGCCCTGAGCCCGGACTCGGCACGGACGAGCGCAGACGAGCTTGCCTTAAGCGCGCCGTCGGCGCGCAATCGTCGCGCCCGCTGCGCTCGTCCACTGCGCTTCCGATAGATACACATCCTTTAAGGAAGTGGGAGTAGGTGGGGAAAGGGGGCGTGGCTGGTGTTAGTGGGCGTGCCTTTGATTCCAGCCAATGGCGTCCGGTCTCTGGAAACCACCCGCCCGCGTCAGCGTTCTGCTCGCTGTGCGGGGAATAGTGCCTTAAGTCCGATTAAAAGCAGTTTTGCACAAATTATACAAAGTTAAAAGAACTCTCTCACGTGTCCCTGCTCCCAGCTGTGCCTCAGGAGTATCAACTACAAACACAGCGCTCGTAGTCAGCGCGCGTTTTATGTCAGGTAAGGGGGCGTGGCTGGTGTTAGTGGGCGTGCCTTTGATTCCGGCCAATGGCGTCCGGTCTCTGGAAACCACCCGCCCGCGTCAGCGTTCTGCTCGCTGTGCGGGGAATAGTGCCTTAAGTCCGATTAAAAGCAGTTTTGCACAAATTATACAAAGTTAAAAGAACTCTCTCACGTGTCCCTGCTGCCGGCTGTGCCTCAGGAGTATCAACTACAAACACAGCGCTCGTAATCAGCGCGCGTTTTATGTCAGGTAAGGGGGCGTGGCTGGTGTTAGTGGGCGTGCCTGATTCCGGCCAATGGCGTCCGGTCTCTGGAAACCACCCGCCCGCGTCAGCATTCTGCTCGCTGTGCGGGGAATAGTGCCTTAAGTCCGATTAAAAGCAGTTTTGCACAAATTATACAAAGTTAAAAGAACTCTCTCACGTGTCCCTGCTCCCGGCTGTGCCTCAGGAGTATCAACTACAAAACCTCTTCCTGACAGATCTACAGGTGAGACCCATGATCTCCGTCCCGGTGACCACGTGATGGTCAAAGCATTCGACAGATTGAACAGCTTGGAGCCTAGGTGGCGAGGTCCGGAGCAGGTGCTGTTGGCTACAAGGACAGCGGTTCGAGTGACGAACAGAAAGAACTGGCTCCATACCATGCACTGCAAGCGTGTATCGCCTGCCTTGGTAGAACCCTCTGTGCTGACCAACCATCGAGAGATTCTGGAAACGGAGAAAGGTCAAGCTATCTCATCTGACGAGTCTACGGAAGTCTTCCTGGACCACACGATTCCTGGAGCATCGCGATACAATTTGAGACCGAGGAAAGAATCTGCAGTTTTGAACAAGACTGGTTGAGCTACCGCCCTGGGTTTGTGAAACGGAGAGCCAATGAGGCAAGGGGGGGATCAGCCCTGCGTTAGTGTAGTGACACCCGTCTTGGCCCGTGGTGAAGAAATCAGCGGCTATCCAAGGGATAAGAGCTCTAACGATTGTTTTCAACAGGTTCTTAGAAAGATCGAGCATCATTTTCATTGAAATTAATAAGAAAAAGATTTGTGCTGTAGGGTTTGTTGTTGCCTTGGTGGGTTTGGCAATAACCACTTGGTTCATTGAGAAAGCAGTTCCTGCTCGACAGCTTTTTGTTGTAACTACTCCAGATCCACTGAAGCATCGGTATTACACTCTTCCTTATCATGACCAGAAACATCGACAGTCCTATCTGAATAACACATTCATTCAGATGTTGCATCATACCCATAATGCTACAAATACTACCAATTGTTGGGTGTGTGGGATGATACCTGCACACCAGAAGAAAGGAGGAACGCCTTTTATTCCTCTACCATTTTCTCATAATGGTTCATGTCAAACTTGGTATGACCTTTTGTTTGCTTATGGGAAACCTTCAATAGGTGGAATTATTTTTCGATTGAATAAAGAATGTTACCAAGATAAAGATGGCTATCCTCAAGCTAAAGTGACTAAATGGGAATGGGATGAATACCAACCGGACAATATTTCGACACCATATGTCTTCACAAATGTGAGGGCGATTAAAAACAATGGACTTTTTGTAATATCTGTAACAAGAGCAAAAGCAGATTTATGTATTGGCAGTATTGGGAGAATTCCCGTAGGACGAAGCAAATGTACTACTGTATTAAACATTGAGGGTGTTAATAATAGCAGCTTTATATCGTCACATAACACCTACTTTGTGTGTGGTAATAAAGGATATTACCAATTACCTGTTGGATGGTCAGGGATATGCTACATATCATTTTTGTTATCCCCAGTGTTTTTAGCACCTGCATCATATCATCTTGACCTGAAACTGTATAATGATATTTCAAAGAATAGATATAAACGGACAACAAGTACTGATGAGATTGATCAGACAGACAACGTTCTGCAACAATATGTTGATTTCAATTTGAGTTTGTTTTTCTTTGTGGCTGCTGCATTGAATAGCAGAAAGATCAGACGATTGACTCGTGTAGTGGAAGCTGTCACCAATCAGACAGCTATGGCACTTGGGAACATTACAGAAGAACTGCAAATTGCAAGAATTGTAGCACTCCAGAACCGGATGGTGCTCGATGTGATCTTGGCTGATCGTGGTGGTGCATGCCGCATCATGAGAAGCAGTTGCTGCGTCTTTATACCTGACCACTCACCTTCAGTTTATGAGGCAATCTCTAAACTGCATAAGATTGCTGCAGACATTCACCCAGAGAATGGTACATGGACATTTTCAAACTGGATATGGACACTCTTTGTTACTTGGGGCTGGAAACTACTGACTATTCTATGTATACTACTGGTGATACTATTTACATGCTGACTTGTATACAATGTGGTCCCATGATTTGCTCTATGTGCATTACTGTTTGTACACCTGCCAAAAGAAGTGTTACAAAAGAACAGCAAATGTTAAACAGTGAAATTACTGATATGATGAATATCAATATACAGGATGCAGATCCAGATTACCCTAGACAGACGAATGTCTTCAGCAAATGCTGAAAGGGTCGTCTGTGGTAGTTTAGCAATAATTAGGTTAAGCATTAGCAGAAGACATCCGGTATTTAGACAGTATCTTGCCCGTTTACGGAATCCATTTTGTATTTCTGGCGGCCATTTTGTATGCCATGTGCTCTGTCCTACCTTCCTGTCAACTGCTCTTGAAATCTGCCTAGAGACAAGATATGTTTAGTCTCCTCTGCTCTACACATGCCCAGTAGAGCTAACAGCTGTCCTCAACTTGTAACTGTCAAGATGTGCCCACCCAAATTAGCTAACTGTAAGCCCTTCCCACTTGTTGCTAGCACACTCTCTGTATGACCTTATATGTATTTGAAACCAGTACTCTGTACCTTGTACCGCCTTCATTTCAGCCCCTGTGTGGGTATAAAAGGACCAAGCTCCTTCTAGTCAGTGTGCTACCTCATACTATACCGAAGGGTGTTGTGTGAATGTAGTTCCACCTCATGAGGTTTAATAAACACTGTTTTTTCTATTCCAGTTTCTGTGCCAACTTCTTACTATTGGTCTAAGGACTCTGAGCAGAGAAGGGCGAATACCTTGCACTAGTAGGCCTGGCTGAGGCTTGCTACTACACTCCCATGGACCGATCATTTGGACCGCCCATTTCTGACATTTTCTGATCATTTTGGTCTGCCCTTCTAATGTAATTTTACTAAATTCTAAAATGTTTAAGCCACATCCTGTGGGTTTAATATGGGAATTGGAAAGTGGTTTCTGATGGCATCTTAAATAATGCAATTTCTATTTGTTCTTTTGACTACACCATGTCCTCTATCTCACTAGTGGAGCCTTATAATGATCTAATGAATTCAGCATCAAAATATTTAGCTCTTTTAAAAATGGATCCATCGAAAATGCTATGTTATTACAGCAGTTAGTTTTCACAAGAACCAAGATCTCTAAAGCTCTCTCGCCATGCTATAAAATGCAGTTGGGATGCAAAGATATGATCCGCATATCAAAGCTGAATAAAAGAAAGCAAAATATACAACTAAGAGAGCTAAATTTGCATTATCTTCAAATAAAATATTGAAGGCCCACAATCCATAATTAGAAATGTTCTCAGTCAATAAAGAGTTGTGTGATTCCCCCTACATTGACGGTCGTGGATAACCCCTTAGACGATTGTAATTGGAGAGTTGACTTTTTACTAAGAAAACTGATATCTCTGCAGTGCGCTCCCCTTATGAACTCCTCTTCCCTTAAGTTCCTTGCCATTTATTCTCATCAGTCTCTCCAGACAGATTGTCCAGTTTTTCTCCTGTGAATGAAATGGAATTCACTGCACTGGTGGCTTCAAGTAAATATTCTGGGTACCGGGACAACTACACAAAAAGTAATAAGAGGAAGGACCTTAGTAGGACTAAAGTGATCATCAGTAAGTCCTTTTTGGAAGGCCAAGTTCTGGAAATCTTAAAAACGACAGTTGACTCTTTTGCTTGGGATTTTTCTTGAACATGGTACTGGGGTTACAACTGTGTCAGCTATTGATGACTTATGACGTCATGCAGATTCAAATATTCCAGCTCACCAGATTCTTTTAGACCTCTCAGCAGCATTTGATATTATGAGTCATTCTATTCCATTGGCCAGGCTCTCTTACGTAGGGATTAAAGATTTTGCTCTAATCTGTTTCAAGATTTTCTGTCAAAAAGATCTTTCCGGATTTCCCTTCCATCCTTCGAATCCTCTGGAAGACTGTGCACATGTGGAGTCTCCCAGGGCTCCATCTTGTCACCATTGTTGTTTAATCTATACATGACCCCTCTAGCTCACCTTTTTCAATTTTGAGTACGGTATCTTTCTCTATGCAGACAACACTCAAATTACTGTAAAACTAGAGGGAGATCTGTAACCGCTCACCAACACAACTGCCTCTAAAATCTCCACCTCCGGATAATGGTAAACCATCTAAATCTCAACAACAGCAAGATTGAAATTCCCTGTCCCACCAAGCCGCCTGTGTTCTCAGAGCTACCTTTTTAGCCGAATACTCTGGGCCATATGCCTACCCCTGTAAGAGGTGGGATAGATCTTGGTGTAAAAATCAACTCTTCTCTGACTTTAGGTAATCAGATTTGTTTGTTGGCAAAATACTGTCCTTTTCAATTGCATATGTTCAAATGAGTTCCCCATCTTGTCTTGCCATCACATAAGGTGCCAATCCTGAACACATCTGTACCGGCACAACTTTATTATTGTAATTAAATCTATCTTTATTTGCATGCCTATATGATTCAAACGCTGCAACTCTATAATAATCCCACTAGATTAGCTCTTGACATACATCAGAGAGACCACATTACACAAACTCTGGTCGCCTTATATTGGCCATTTATACTCCTGACAGGTCGCCTCTTTGTCATATATATAGTAAAATGGGATTCACCTTGCAGACTCTTGAAATCCAACAATAAGTGTCTTTTAGACATCCCCAAAAGGGCTTTTTATGCTGCGGCCGCATCTAGATGGAACTTTTTTTGCACTATGTTTATAGGAATCTGAGTGGTTGAAATTTGGGAAACAACTGAAGACCTAGGTACTTCCTGCACTCTAGTCTTGCTTCATAGATCCGTCCACCCTTCTATTGTTTCTATCTGTGATGATATTTAACTAGTTTGGGGTTATTAGTATGACCCAGTAAGGGTGAAGCTGCACTTTAGTAATACCAACCACAATCACTATATGGTATAATTGATGACAGCAAGTATCAATGCTCTCTTAGGAATATAAGCAATCCATCAGGGTCTGATAGCCTTATTACACTGTAAACTAGTGTGTTCCTTGCTTATTCACTGTGATGCCTTTTTTAATAGTAACCCCTTCTCTGCTAGGCCTCCCCAGTGTGCTAACCCTTTTTTGGGCTATTTGGGATAGTTTGCGCTAAGGCCCCTGTAACTTTTTTCCACATAAGGTATCTACGCCAAATTTGCGCCCTTTTCTTCCAACACCTTGAGGATTCTAAAGGTACCCAGGGTTTGTGGATTCCACAGGAGGGGACTGAGACATTGGCCAAAATACAACAAATTTTAGGAAAAATTTGAAAAAAGTGCAGCAGAAGAAAGCTTCTGTTTTTTCCCTGCAAAATATATCAATAAAGGATTTGTGGTAGTAAAATCACCATCTTCCCAGCTTTTAGGAACAGGCAAACGTTTGTCAGAAAACCAAAATTTTCTACACGGTTTGGGCATTTTACTGGGCCATAGCCTATTCTTCCTTTTGTTTGTGCTTTTGACCTCCTTCCTGTTAGTGGTAGAAATGGGTGTTAAGGCAATAATGCGTCCCGGAGAACTATACATTTCTGAAAAGTAGACAAAATTCTGAATTCAGCAAGGGTCATTTCTGTAGATCCTTGAAGGTTCTTAGGTCGAGCATTCAAGACCTCTTGTATATACTTTAGCATATACTTATATGTGTATATACTTTGTGGGCTCTGGAGATCAGCCCTAGGACTTCGGGATTTTTTTTCTGTTCAACTGCTTCTATTTAACTGTCTTGATAGAAAATGACCAGAAGAAGTCAGTAAAATAACAGAATTGCTTTCTACTTGTTCAACTGCCTCTATTTAACTGTCTAGATAGAAAACGACCAGTAGAGGTCAGTAAAATACCAGAATTGCTTTCTGCCTCTTCAACTGCCTCTATTTAACTGTCTTGATAGAAAATTACCAGTAAAGGTCAGTAAAATACCAGAATTGCTTTCTGCTTAGGGATTTTCTTTTTTTAATTTTCCTAGCAACTGCCTCTATTTAACTTTCTTGATAGAAAACGACCAGCAGAGGTCAGTAAAATACGAGAATCACTTTAGCATTCTGTAGATTCCAGGCCATAGGAATTGTCTTACAAGCACCCGTAGACAATATTTTTTTCAAATCTTGTATTTTCAGTGATATGACCACGAAGGCCCTGATTTTATATTAAAAGCAGAGCTTTGGACTATACCATTTCCCACTGAAAGGCAATATTTCTCTCCATGTATTCCCATACCTGGTGTGTCACGCAGTTTGGTGCTTACTTTCCCTCCATGTTAAAGAACAGTATATGTTTCAGCACCCAGGCTAATGTGCTGCATAGCTAAATACATATAAGGTCCCAAAGACAAGACTGATTGCATTGCAAATTGAGTTGGAAAAAACAGCCATTTGTGCCAACGTTTTAACCTGTAACGTCTTCTAAGTATGGTACATGCTTGAAAGCAATATACTGTTACGTCCGCTAGACCCTTCTGGTTGGAGGATATATAGGACTTGTTGGTTCACCAAGAACCCAAGGTACCCAGAGCCAATAACTGAGCTGCGTCTTGCAATGTTTTTTCATTGTGTACCGGGTATATAGCAATTCATTTGGTAAAATATAAAGAGTGAAAAATAGGGACCATGGATACCTATATATTTCCGTAAGGGGAACAAAATATGAAGTTTAGAAGGTTTAGATGCAGTGGTTATTTGCACATCTCCAAAATTGTGGCTACCCATTCAAGCATGTGAATTAGAGGACATTTTTTAAAATGACTTCTTTTTTACACATTCTCTTACATTTGGAATGCAGAAGTAATAGAACTTGTTCTAATATTCTAGCAGAAACCGTTGGGCGATCCACTCAAGCCACACCTTCCTGGACTCCTTAGGGTGTCTAGTTTTCAGAAATATCTGGGTTTGGTAGGTTTCCCTAGATGCCCACCGAACCCGGGACCAAAAACGCAGGCGACTCCCTCGCAAAACCAAGTCTTTTTGGGATCGATAATTATGAATTCTACACATTACGTTCAGTACGCTCTAGGCCTAACCACACAAATTTTGAGGTACCATTTTTATTGGGAGACTTGGGGGAATGCTGGGTGGGTGGAAGTTTGTGGCTCCCCAGCTTGGCGGTCATTTATAATTTACTCCGTCCCCCTGGAGGAGCAACAGGCTTTCTGCCATAATATAAATCAGCCCCTTAGCCTGTCAAGTCCCAATTTTTCAGGGTTTCTAGAGCAGCTCTTCTGGGTCATCTATAAGGCTGCACACAACAAGGAGCTAAAGAGGGAAAGAGAAACAACCAGGTCGCCCTCCACTCAATAGTAAGTATCAATACAAAAAAAACTTTAATTGCCACGACAAATTGAGGGCAATTTCTTCAGGGCACCGAGAGGACTTACAGAAGGAGTCTCTTGTGTGACCTACAGAAAAGATCTGGTACGAGGAACAGTGGCTCATTTAGGTCCCCGGAAAAAAGTTATTAAGTGTCCAGTACTGGTGCCAGGCGACCCTCTTGCCCTGAAGAAATTGCCCTCAAATTGTCGTGGCAATGAAACATGTCAGCTCAGTATAGCGGTATGCATGATAGGCAACCGATTTTTATTTTTGAATAAAATGCACAGTGAATAATAAAGTTGATATCGAGTTAAGTACAACTTTTTTCAATTTTAGATTCACATGGTCGCATGGAGGGATGTGATTTGTTTATTCACCTCACTCTTTTCACAGCACAACATTTTGTTTTGGTTTTGGACACTATTATTATTATTTTTTAAGACAAGATGGCTACCTATGATGATAAAAGTGGGCACAGCTGGTGAGTACCAACCAGCAAGCTCGACTGGTGGTGCGCACGTGAGGGGTCATCTTGCCTTTCTCACATTTTTTTTAATGCGATGCTTAAGTTGTATGCACCGTTCACAGTAATCCTCCTGTATGTTGTTCAGGGGTAAAAAAATGTGGTGACTGCCATCTTTAAAAAAGTCTTTTTATCTTAAAATTGAAGGCAAAAAGCGGGAGGTTACTACCTCGTAATAGTAAGGAGAGCCGTATACAGGAACTAAAGGTTGTGAATCCCTAGCTTCGCTTATTTTGTATGGCCTGAAGAGAGGTGCCTTCGCAGACCAGGTTTTTTTGTATTGATATCATCTATAAGGCTCCCAGACCTCAAGGACAGCACTAAGGGGCCAGGGCTCATTCCAGCAGAGGCCACAGCAAGCTTCACACCAGGTATCGGTCAATTCACAAAAACAGCCTCTTGCAGACACACAGACCTTCGAGTCCACTTCTTTTTTCCTGGGAAAAGAGGGAGCAGATGCAGTCCTTCCGGACATCTTTCAGGTCATAGCAAGCAGAGCCCATCCATATTCTGATTTTCCATAGGTCCATAAAGTGTTCTAACAAGGGTGCATTGAGATGCCACATTTATGGTTTGCACTAGCTCGTGGGTTGGGCTCCTCCTGGCTCCTCCCCAATCTATAGGGTAAAGGGTTCCTGGGGGACTCTAACCAAGTTTGCAGCAGTTCCTATCTGCGCCACCGCAAACAATCCTACAGTGCACATTGTATTGTATTGTATTGTATTGTAATTGCATTTATATAGCTAACAATGGTTGAACCATCTCACTGTTCCTGCTCTGGGGGTAGTTTCTTCAATCCATTAAAGGCTACGTATTGGTTGGGAAGCTACTGGACAGCTATTGTAAATTAGCCCTAGGAGCTTCCAGCAGAGAAAATGTACTTTCTAAATGTTACATTTCCTAAACATTTATTAAAAATCCAACTTCACCAATAAATTGCACTTTTAATTCATATGACAAAAATTCCTTGAATTATTTAAATTGTTTCCTGTCAAAATTTACTGATTACAGTTAATAATCTGTATTCTGACATTTTCTAGGATTTAGCTACAGCTATGCCAGTGGCACTAGTGTTTAGGGCCCAGTCATTGCAGGAACATGCTAATATTAATTTCACACATGTTCCACTTTTAAACATCAGACACCCTACCTTGTGGGCCACAAGGAGGACTACGAGGTGACATTCATATTTAAAAACAGGGTTTCCTGGATGTCAAAAAGGGGTATTTTGATAGGGTTGACAGGTTTTTAGGATGCTGCAGTCAGGCTGCCCAGGATATGCCTGAAGCTAATTTTTCAAGGCCTATTTGGTGGATGTTACAAAAAGTGCTCCATTCCACAGGTGACATTCGACTTCCATGACTGGGTGCATTTTGTACACCATATGCTAGGGACTTATAGACACATTAAATATCTAAGTCGAGGATAGGATGCCAGTTTATCCATGTTTAAAGTGTCCAGGAAAAGGCAAAGAGTCTAAGGTGACCATACAGAAAAGGCAGATTTGCTACAATAAACTAAATGTTTGTGTGTTACTCAAAGACTCCGGGACTTCCCAAACTCTGGATTATTTTAACAAAATCCTGTAATTTAAAGAGGAAGATATGATGAAAGTGGCAAGATTGATATCTGAATCAGTAATACGTAAAAAGGCCATCACAACACTAGCCTGCTCAGCAGCAGGCAGAAATTACATTATATTTGACATATGTCGCCCATTTTAAATTCACCCATGTCTATAAAACATAGTTTATGAATAAACTGTGTTATTCAATTCAGGCAACTAGTGCTCCAGATATTTCAATTTGCACTTAATCTGGCCCCAAATATCCATAATAATCCTGTAGGAATTTATACCTGCAAACCATTGTAATCTTCAAATGTAATTTACTTGAGGTCAGCCAGCTGTATCTCTAGTGATCTACAGAAATGCACTTGCATCTTATCCGCATGACGGGCACCTTTTCAGATGGGCAACATTGTCAGCGCAATGTAACGGCACTCAAGAAGAAAAATAATTAAAGATTATGAAAAAATTCAATTGTACCTATTACACCATTGCATTTCCTATTCTAATTAATGTTGCCTCCAATTTGTCTTATATAAAGATTATTGTTTCCTGAAGACACAATTGGATATCCCACTGGATTAAATTATAAGGTTCTCTAGTGCCAGTACAACAAAAATTGATTGAGGCATTGACTGATTAGCAAAGGCATAAGGCCTTTTTAAAAGTTCCTTGTATTTTTGAGTGGTGCCCTATTGGTAATTGGCAGCTGTGAAAACAAATAATCGTCACATAAAGACCTAGGGCCTGAAAACTAATTTTGCGGCCCATAGGACCGCCAAACTTGCGGTGGAGTTGCAGTGGCGGTCGGGGACCCCCACACCAGCGAACCGGCCTCCATATTAATAATATGGTGGTTGGACCTCCAGGGAACAGCCACAACCACCAGGGATCCACGATCCCTGGAGGTCTTTCAGCAGTCAAGGGAAGCAATATGCTTGGCGGTGTTGCTGCTGCACCGGCAACCATATTATGAGTTTCCCCACCCCCACCAATATCATGGCGATGAGCCCGTCATGAAAAGGCTGGAGGTGGAAAAACAAAGGGGACCGCCCATGGCCCCCTGTTGCCCCTGTGTACGGTGATGCATGCAGGGGGGCACATGTTATGCCCCCCTGTCTGCATGCCCCCCTTTCCTGCACAGCCTGGACTGAAAAGTCCATGCCGTGCAGGAACGGCCTTAGGCACGCCCATTGCTGTGCCTTTTCAATAAGCACAGTAATGGGACAGCCGCGCCGCTCACCCACCAAACAATGAGGGAACTTGTAATCTGGCGTGCAGGGGGAGGTCAACTTTGGTGGTCTGGGAGCGGGGCGCTGGCATGGCGGCCCGCTCCCAGACCGCCTGCAAAAGTTTTGCAAGTATTTCATTCTCTTCCCTAGTGGGGCGAGTTACAGTCCAAACTGGCTGACACAAATGGACTTGGGACTTCTTAGAATGGTTTCAACAACATTCAAAGATGGTCCCCCTCATAGACCGGCGATAGATAGGAGGTAGGTTAGGTGAGTTGTATGGGATATGGAAAGAAGACTGTCAGGTCTTATCTGAAATGTCATTCAGAATTCACATCCATACTAGAGGGTAAACAAGGTAGGACAAAATGTGGACTGGTAAGGGTAAGTAGGCAGTGGTGTGGTCGATGGGAGTGGGAGCTGGAGGTGATGTCCAGGGGATTCCCGGCAGCAAGCCAAAGATAACTTGATGGGAGGGAAAGGAATCAACTTTCCCAAAACAAAATGGCCACCACTACCAGTCTATGGCACTAAGATAAACCATTTCAAGATGTGGACAGGGTTTCACTTCCTTGTCAGGCACCTGAGCAGGTTGCTGTCACTCCTATATTCGGACTTCGCTCTCCTACGGATAGAACTGTTGTTATTTTGCCCATCATTCCCTAGTCAACTTCTTCCTCAGGCTAAACGTATTGTTGATGTACCTTTCTGTTTATACTTAAAACACCGATCTAGTCTAGCATGCACTTGTTGGTGCTCCACTTATCCTCACCTCCAGGACAGTGAGCTGTACAAGTGCATATATACAAATTGTAAATAATCTTACATGACCTACTAAGCGGGTATGTTGACTCCATGCATTGCCAAATATTGTCACAGGTTGTGGTTCCCAGTATACTTCTAAGTTTTAATCCCTAATTATGGTGTTGGCTACTGCAAATATTAAATCAAGTAGACTTCGGCCAATATACTGCATAATATCTCCACAGATTTGTTACACATGACCAAGAAGACTGTCTATGATGGATTCTAATTGCAGAGTTTGTACATAACTCATTCCTCTGCTCCCTCGATTCATCACCATTTTTCTGTTATTTTGGTTATCGTACTTGGATGTTACCCACTGACTTACCCTAGAGCCCAGGTCACTCTGAATGTGCCTCGATATGTTTGCTACAATGAATTCAAGAGGATGTAATCTCGTATCGGACTACCCCTAGAGCCACTTATAAGAGACATGCTGATGCTCTCCGTGCCCTTCTAACAAAGCTCGGGACACTATAAGGCTGTCCACTCAGTACTTATATCTTCCTGGGTATCTTAAGAAGTTCCCTCCACATTTTGTGGTACACCTTCCATTTTCTGCTACGATCAATCCTGCGTCTGTCCAACTCACCTTACATACACATTAGTGAATACACCCAGCTTTTCATATCTCTCTCTTAAAGCCATCAACTCTTGGTCTTTCACATAGCATCCTTTCTCCTCCTTCTCTAGTACAAGGTAATGACAGAGTATATGAGGTCTGTGCAATCCCTGGTTCCAGATGGGTGAAGGGTCAATTACAGTACCTCACTGTTTGGAAGGGTTCCATCACTTCAGATAGGTCTTGGGAGCCTGCTTCATTTGTCCATGACCCCTGCTTGGTTCAAGCTTTTGAACTCATCTAAACATCAGGGCAGTTTAGATGATGAAGTGCTGTTAGGATTCACCTGAAATCTTACTCAATTACCATATCCAATTAAGAGGCTAAACACCCAAGGCAGATGAAGATGAGGGCCGGTAGGTAGTGATAAATGGAGTAGGAGCTGGAATTGGTGGTGTCAAGGAGATTCATAGCAATTCAGGTGTCAGGAACAACATGATAGTGGAAAAGGCATTGCCTTTATCAAAATAAAATTACCACTACTACCAGTCTATGTCAATAAATTAAACGTGTAGATTTATATAGCACAGCTTATTACCCGTAAGGGTAACCAGGCTCTGTCCATGGGCACGGGGAGATTAGGTGATTTGCCCAGAATCACAGGATGTTGTGCCAACGCTGAGACTCAAACCCAGATTCCCAGCTCCCGAGTCAGCAGCTCTTGTCGCCACACCACATCCGCACCTGCCACTGAGACAAACCATTTCAAGTTTGTGTCCGCCAAGGCTTTTACTTCCTTTTCCAGGTTAGGAATGGCAGAGAAACTTAAAAAGCACTCATGGCTTCGCTTCCTTGCCTGTCACCTAAGCCTCTGTGAGCTTTTCGCTGTTGCTTTTATCTTACACCCAACTTTCCCTCAGAAAGCACTTTTATTTTTTTTGCTGTTCTCTTAGGTTCACCTCCTAATCAAGATTTTCCTCTGACTGAACTTACCATTTGGTATATCTTCCTATTTATATTTAAATAATGATTGAGTGGCTACCTGGAGTGTGTATCCTCAGGCATGCACCACCTTGGTCTTAACCTTTTTCTTATTTCCAGGATGGTGAGTGGTAAAGTGCATGTATAAGACTGGCAAACTCTTTCGACCTACTATGCTGACATACGCTTAAAACAAGTATCTTTACTACAGCAGTCTCACATAAAAGATTCCATTGTTACTCCCTCTCCTATCCCAGCTTCCCCCAAGTCTTATGTGCAGCACAGGTTTTCACTTGTTGTGCTAGTTTATTTGGTTCGTGGCATATGAAGAGCGGTCAGCTTATATTCCTTGCATAGATGGTTGAAATACGGGCGCTGATAAGGACTGATTGGTGGCTCACTCTTCGAATAATGGTAACTTCAATCACTCATAAAATATGATTTTAGTAGTCACAACTGATGTGGTGCATCCTATTAGCAATGGGCAACTGCCCTCAGAGATTAACCCATCAGAAAAACTGGAAAAAAATGTGGACGAGGTTTGCGTGTGTATAAAAAAACTGGTGTTTGGCTATGAAAGTTGATTTCGTCCATCATAGCATCTTTAAGACAACCCCTCCCTTGTTAATATTTTCACATAGTATACAAGCAGTGGTCAGATCAAAGCACGTGAATGAAGTATTTATTTTACTGCACTCTCTCCATAGACTGCAGAATTTGTAGGAAGGCTAATGATGGGTTTCCATTACTAGAATCCATTCCCCCTGAACTTTTCATTGACACCCTGGTCTAGAAAGTAATGCCTTTATGGGTCGGTGCAATACTCAGCCCACCTTTTACATGTAAGCCCCCATTTCAACAGTGGAAATGTCAAAGATCCAGCCTCCTAGAATGATTTACTCAGCATTCTCATTCAGCCCAAAATTCGTTCATGCAGAAAAGTACAGAATTTTCATGAAGTAGATGAAAATGTTTTTATTCCCATTACTGCATGTTCATCAGTGCTGGTTATTGTTTTTTCATCAGTGCTATTTGCAGAGTGATAGCTTACTGCAGGCATACCAGAGTACCTGTAAATTATTACGTGACGATTATGGCCCTTTGTAAAATCCAAATAATACATCACTTATTAACAACACACATTGTAATCAAATCTTGGGTGAAGGACAGTAAATGCATGATTTAAATAAATAAGCACAAAAAAACCATTATCTTAATGTACATATAGACGTTAAAGAGAGTTTGTATACTTACAATATTATCAACCTACCAAACAATTTAAAGAATGCAGTCATTTCTTGACGTTGAATAATGAGGCATGGACCTTTGGTACGTTTAGACTTGTTATTAGTGAAAGGATTTCGTCCGCATGTTTCTTGCCCATCTTTAAAAATAGGACGTTTCAAATAAACTGCTTTCTTCTGCTGCTGCTGCGACCGAGATGCTCCTGTTCTTACACGTATAGTTACTGTGGGAGGAGTCTGACAGCAGATCTGATTGAGTCTCATATTTAGGAATGTGCCTGTTAGAATAGGAAAGTTAACAATACATATGACCAACATCAAGCAATTCTTGTACAGCTCAAACTTGATTTCTCTAAAAACCTCTTTTGGGGTAGTTGGAAGTGCAAATTTTTCGGTTGAAACATGCTTCTGGAGTTCTGCCTAACTCAGACTTTACATAGGAAATTAAATACACTCTTTTGTTTAGTGAATACCCTTTGAGACATTGGATGATTCTGCAGCATATATGGAACATGCCTGGTCTGCCCAACCCAGGTTCTGTTTTTCTGAATTTGAGGCAGATCAGTCAAAGGGTCAAATTATTTTGGGAAATCATTTTTTGGGTATGCATGCAAAAATATTAATGTTTGCTCTTCACTACAGCAAGTATACCTTACCCAACTCCTCCAAATGTAACACCCTACCATTTACCCTCTCCCTTTCACCCTCCCACCACATCCTCTCTTTCACTCTGGAAAAAAATAATCAACTGAAAACAACGCAACACTATCAACCAAAGATTTTCTACTCTGAAATACAGCCTCTTCCTTTGTGCCCTACCTCCCCCTACCATCCTCCTGTCCATCACCAGAACGTCTTTCCATCAACTGCTCCCCAATACCAATCCCAATGAACCTCCTCTTGCTTCGGTTGTGTTCCGCCTGCAAGAACACAACCGAACCAAAGAACCTGCAATGCATCCTCCTCAACGTCTGATCCCTCCACAAACACGCCACCGGAATCTGGGATCTCCTCGACAGCACCACCCCGGACGTAGCATTCTGCACCGAAACCTGGACCAACACCACCTCGGGACCAGACATCGCCATATCCCAAGGATACAAGATCTCCAGGAAGGACCACCCCACCCACCCTGGAGGAAAAATCGCCATCATCCACAAATCCACCCTCCACCTGAGCACACTCCCAGACGATCCCACAGACCTGATGGAACACCTTCACTTCACGATAATGGCCAGCCCCACCTCCACCCTGCGAGGAACCCTCATCTACTGATCCCCTGGACCCCACGGACTGTTCACCAACTCCATCACGGACATCATCTGCCCGCATTCCATCGCGTCCACCAACTTCACCCTACTTGGAGACCTCAACTTCCACCTCGACAACCAACTGGACCTCAGCACCACACCCCTCCTGGACAACCTCCACAACATTGGACTCCGCCAAATCGTGACCGAACCCACGCACCCAGCAAGACACACCCGGGACCCCCTCTTCACAACAGGAAACTCCATCATCTTCAGCCACACCACCGAACTCCCATGGACTGACAATCGATGCGTCCACTTCACCTTCTGAACACCCACCATCTACAGACACCAGCATCTGCTCCCACAAAGAAACTGGACCAGCTAACCTCATCACAAAGCAACTCCACCCCAACCATCGCGGAAAACGACGACCCCAACACCACAGCCCGAACCCTGAACAGATGGATCTTCAACAGCGCCAACACAATAGCCCCCTTCAAGAAAAACAACATGTTATGTTATCTTTATTTGTTATGCGCACAGCTGCTCCAGCTAAGGAGCGTCCTGGCGCAGCGACAAGGTAGGACAATAACACAACAAGAACAGAATAGGCGTAAAAGTAACTGGGTTTAAAACAGAAAGGTTTTAACTGCTCTCCTAAAAAGCATGAGATCCTCCATCTGGCGGATATCTACGGGCAAAGAATTCCAGATGGTAGCCGCTTTAACACGGAAGGAACGCCCTCCGGAGCGGCTAAGCCTAAATCTAGGAACCACGGTGAGGGCCTGACCTTGAGAGCGAAGGGCACGCGTGGGTATGTAAAAGGAAACAAGATTGGACAGAATTTGGGGGCCAATACCTTTCAAAATTTTAAAGGTTAAGCAAAAACCTTAAAATAAATTCGCTTCCTCACTGAGAGCCAGTGAAGGGAGCGGAGAACATTGGACACCGAGCAAAATTTGGGCAAACCAACAATTGCTCTGGCCGCCGCATTTTGTACTCGTTGTAAGCGAGTAAATTCCGCCTGATTTGCTCCAACCAGGAGAGAGCTGGCGTAATCCAGGCGCGAGATGACAGTGGCCTGGATCACCACCTGCCTGGTAGGAGCATCAAAGTATTTGAGGATAGGTCGTAGTCCTCGCAGCAAGCCGAAGCAAAAGGCGGCTGTTTTTTTGGTGTGGCCGACAAAGGTAAGGCCGGCATCCAGCCAAACTCCCAGGTTTTTCAGCTCAGACACCGGGGTCAGAGTTGGTCCCAGTTCCGGCGGCCACCATTTGTCCCCCCACAAGTCCACCTCCTTCCCGACGACCATAACCTCTGTTTTGGTGGCATTAAGCTGGAGACAGTTAACTGTCAACCAGCTGGCCACCGCCTTCAGTCCATTCTGAAACCTGGGGGCATCTTGCTCCGCGTCCCCGCTGAGAGTAACCGCTAGCTGAGTATCGTCTGCATAGGAGACCAGGGTCAAGCCCCACTGCCTAGCGACCTCAGCCAGCGGTCTCACGTATAGATTGAATAACGTGGGACTCAGCGAGGACCCCTGCGGAACCCCCATGGCCAGTGGCTGGAAATTGGACTTAAAAGGAGGGGTGGCCACACAGAAGGAACGGTCGTCAAGGAAAGAGCGGAACCACTGCAGAGCCCGGCCGCCAACGCCACAGTCCTCGAGCCGGTGCAAAAGGATGGTATGGGAGACCGTGTCGAAGGCGGCGCTGAGATCTAATAATATCAGCGCCGCCGTCTGACCAGCATCCAGCACCGCTCGGAGTTGTTCAACCATCACAAGAAGGGCAGTTTCCGTGCTGTGCCCAGCACGGAAGCCATGTTGCGTGGGATCAAGGACATTGGTCCGGGCGAGATGTTCCGACAAGATGATGTTAACATGAGCCTCCGTTATCTTTGCCGGCCAGGGTAGCTGTGAGATGGGGCGATAACTTTCCGGTTTTGAAGGGTCCAGGGTAGGTTTCTTAATGATTGGGGACACCACCGCCTGATTCCACTTGGTTGGAACCACACCCGACTCCAGCGAGAGGTTGACTAAGGAACGCACAACCGTACGTCCCATAAAAGCCTGATCTCTGAACAAGGCTGGTTTTACTGGGTCCAAAGGAGATCCAGACTTAACTCGCAAAGCAAGTTTGTCAAATCCCTCTGGAAGGAGTGGAGGAAATGAGAGCAGAGGAGAATGGACTAGGGCCCCATTCTGAGTTTCCCGGTCATTCCCTATACTAGGGAAGGCCCGATAAATATCCTGGACCTTTCCCAGAAAGTAGGTGGCAAGGGATTCACAATGAGCGGTGGATCCCACAACCGCAGAGGGAGGCCGTTTCACCAGGAGGTCTTTCATAGCCCTGAAGATAATCTTTGATGGATTAGAGCTGTTACGGATTTCGGAAGCATAATATGCCGCGCGCGCTCGACATATTGCCCGATGATAGCTCCTGACGGAGGCAACATATGCAGCTTTTAAATCAGCCTCATAGGTCCGCCGCCAAGCTCTTTCCGCCCGCCTACAAACTACCTTCAGGGCATGGAGGGCGCTATTGTACCAGGGGCTTGGGTCTCTAGAACTGACTTTACTAGATACAATTGGTATCAAGGAGTCCAAGGCCCTGGTTACCCAAGAGCAAAAGTGGTTATAACCCTTTTCTACGTCATCAAGAGGATTTGGCGGTTCCACCGCTAGAAGGCGGTGGAAGTCCTCAAGTTTAAGTTTGTTCCAATGTCTCCTCATCACACACGCCAAGAAAGCTAGATGGTTTACCACTGAACTTCGAGAGTCCATATGCGGGAACACCATATGCACAGAAGCCCACAACAACTTCAGAGCCGCCACCAACGCCCACCACCAACTCATCAGAAAAACAAGGAAAAAAGCGATTGAAGACAGAATCTCCACTCATACACACAACAGCAAAGAACTCTTCAACATCATCAAGGAGTTCGCCCAATCCACCAGCGAGTCCACCGACATCCCACACTTACAAAACCTCAGTGACAAACTGGCACTTTTTTCCACCACAAAATCAAGAGCATCTACGACAACTTCCACGAAAACAACCAACACACTGAACTCTCACCAACCATCCCCGACACCCTGAAGCCAGCAATCTACAACTGGGCAGCCCTCACCACCGAAGACACACTGAAGACGATGAAGTCAATCCACTCCAGGGCCCCCACGGACCCCTGCCCCCACCACATTTTCAACAGAGCCGCAGATACCATCGCACCCATGCTCTGCCAGACCATCAACCGCTCCCTGGAAACCGCCTTGTTTCACGACGACTGGAAACACGCCGAGATCAAACCCCTCCTGAAGAAACCCTCGGCGGACCCCACCGACCTCACAAAGTGCAGACCCATCTCCCAGCTCCCATTCCCAGCGAAAGTCATTGAGAAAGCCATCAACAGCCAACTCACCACATTCATTGAAGAGCACAACATCCTCGACTCCTCCCAATCCGGCTTCAGAAAAAAACACAGTAAGGAAACCGCAATCCTCGTCCCAACAGATGATACCTGCATCCTACTGGGCAAAGGAGAAACAGCAGCCCTCATACTCCTCGACCTCTCAGCGGCGTTCGACACAGTCTCTCACAGTACCCTAATACGCAGACTCCACGATGCAGTAATCCAAGACAAGGTCCTTGACTGGATCCGCTCCTTCCTCTCCGGCAGAACGCAGCGGGTGAGACTCCCTGCTTTCCTCTCGGACCCCACACCAACCACCTGCTGAGTCCCCCATGGATCCTCCCTCAGCCCTACGCTCTTTAACGTCTACATGGCTCTGCTCGCCCCCATCATCAGAACCAACGGACTAAACATTGTGTCATACGCGCACGACACCCAACTCATCCTCCCCCTATCCAACGAACCCAACACCACCGGACACAACTTTCCAGAAGGCATGGAAGCCATCGCCAAAAGGATGAAAAACAACTGCCTACAACTAACCTCCAACAAAACGGAAGTACTCATCATGGGCCCAAACCCCGACGCTTGGAATGACACCTGGTGGCCCCCCGCCCTCGGAAGCCCGCCCACCCCCATGGACCACGCACGCAACCTGGGAATCATCCTGGACTCAGAGCTCAAAATGGACGGCCAGATCAACTCCGTCTCGTCCTTCTGCTTCCACACCCTCCGCCTCCTACGTAAGACCTTCAAATGGATCCTCCTCGAACACAGAAAGACTGTCACTCACACCTTGATCACCAGCAGACTCAACTACGGCAACGCACTCTGAGCCGGAATAAACAAAAACCTCACCCGCAAGCTACAGAACATCCAAAACGCCGCCGCAAGACTGGGCCTCAACCTGCCAAGACACTGCCACATCTCCCAGAACCGGAGCACACTTCACTGGCTCCCCATCGAAGCTAGAGTCACCTTCAAGATGCTCACCCACGCTCACAAGGCCCTCCACGACTCTGGACCAGCATACCTGAACAGCCGACTCAAATCCCACGCACCCCAAAGGACCCTACGATCAGCCCAGCTCTTCTACGCCGAAGTCCCCCGCACCAAAAAGACCACATCGGGAGGCCTCTCCTTCTCCTTCCTCGTGGCCAGAGACTGGAATGACCTTCCGCTCCACCTCAGACAGACAACATCGCTCCCCATCTTCACAATAACCCTCAAAACCTGGCTCTTCGACAGATCCACTCCTTGATGGACTGGAACCTGCGAACCCACCCACACCCACCCCCCAGCGCCTTTAGACCCTTACGGGCAAGAAGTCACACTTAAAACAAAACCTTGATTGATTGATTGCTCCGCATCTGTCTTCTTTTTGTCACTAAATTTCTAATGCAGAAGTTCTTAACAAAGGATCCATAAAGAGCTTTACAAGACTTCAAAGTAGTTTATTAAAGTCTCAGGTATAATACCCAATCAGGTGGTCTTTTGCTAAGTATCTAAATATCATAGTTTCTATTAACCAAAGTAAGGTTCATTTCAAGACAGATCATGACCAGACCACAACATGCACAGCTAAATGAGAAGAAACACGCCTCAACTAGCTTATACAAATTGCATTACCCAGGTGAAGCCTGTTGGAAATAGCAAAATGGCTGAAACAGGAAACAGCTGTTACACCGCGTCTTGAACCACGCTGCGCCTTAACAACACGGTCTGATCCACAACTGCATTTTAACAACGCATTATTTTACCACGTAAGTCGTAACAACGACTTGCTATAAGGAAAGCGTTGTTGGACTGATGTTGGAGATTAAGTCCAACACTTTCCCTAAAGTTGTGCAGACTGGAGTTGGGAATAGTAAATTATACTATTCCAAAGTCCAGCACTTTCCCTAAAGCAGGTCGTTGCAATGACTTGCATGGTAAGTCATTACAAATGCGTTGTAAAAATGCATTTGTAGTTCGGACCGCGTTGTTAAAGCAGGCAAGTTAAATGCCTGCATGGTTCCGAAATACAACCAGTTGAAACACGTCCGTCAATCTTTTGGACATCTATGGGCAATACTGAGGAAGGGTCCCCTGCGAAAGAAACCCTCACAGTACATCTCCTATTAATGAATAATCTTTCTTGTTCAGGCACTACCTTTCTCCTCCTTTGAACTCCTTCAAATTGATATCTACATTACCAACATAAAAAACTGAAACATATTATATACTACTCCTTGGAAAACAACTCCATATTCCAAAATTAGTTAATAAAATTCCTCACATCCAACCTTCTTCTTCCACTTGACACTATCCTCTTTGGAGAGTTTAAATTCAGCTGGAACACATCCTCCACCGTATCACTTTTGAATTGGTTTCCTCCCTCTAAACTAATGATCTTTATTAACTCCGTAAGAAACTTACTCATAATGGACCCATCTAACTATTTCCTTATCCTTTCCTACATTTCACTCCTCCGCCAGCATCACAACCACCCAGTCTCAAAACAAAAGTGAATACAATTGAAGTAGTGACTATCAACCAATAGACAGAAATTATCTGACCAAGTTCATCTCTTCTATTCTCTGAACTTAACTGCCTCCTGTGACGCTAATATACTCTCCAAACCCTCTTTTCTGGAAAACCTTAAACAAAACCTCCAATTAGCTCTCATCAACCTTAGTGTCAAGAGGCACTCTTATATGAGCTGAAAGACTGGAAACTACTCAAGAAAACTCATCTGTCACTTGCCCAGATCAAACTTAGAAGATAAATGTACAAATCCTCTGAGCACAAATTAACCTTTCAAAAAACAAACCGAAGAAATGGTTTGAAATTATTCGTCCTCAAATTAGTGCTGCTTTGTTCTCTGGATCTGATGCATCCTGATATCACTAACAAAATAAACAAAATAAGTTAGGACCTTGACATTTCCAAACCTGACCAAGCTACTGAACTCCTCTTGTTCGAATACCTAAAATCAGAAGATAAACATGCCAATACTGTCTACCTCTGCTAAATTCCTGGGTTAACTACTTAACTGTTATGTGTATTTTTATGGTGCCCATATCACTCAGGGGCGTATCCTGGTGCCTTGACTAGGGCCTACTGGAGTAGCCAGGTCTTAAGATTTTTTCAGAATTCTAAGATAGAGCTGCAGCTCTAATGTGAAGGGGGAGGTTGTTCCAGGTTTTGGGGTCCCAGTGCGAAAAGCCAAGCCACCGGCTCTGGCTCCTTTGATGCGTGAGACATGAAAGAGCAGGAGTCCGACTCAGCGAAGGTGTATGCTCGGTGTGTGGAAGAGGATGCAGTTGTTCAGGTATGGTTTTTTTTGGTTTTTTTTGTTAACTTTATTTTTATTGAGTTGCAGGCACTATAGATCACATCATACAATAGGAACATAATGCAGCAAACGAGCCGGGCTGTACTAAGACTCCCACTTTCCCTCCAAGGAACAACCTGAACCAATGGGAGATCCGCTCGGTCATTAAATGTCCCGGATCGCTGACAAGCTATTGCATATGCTAGGTTCTCTTAGCTGAAACTCATTGTCCAGATAAGAACAAAGAAAAAGTAACCCCCTCCCCCCATCTCTCCCGCCCTGAACGGGTGTGTCTACGGGGAACCCAATCTGTGCCCCCCATACGCGTCATGTACCCATCTAGCTCTTCGCGTCCCCCTCCACAGATGGAGGATCAGAGAGCCTGAGCAGACGTAGGTACTTTGGACATGTGACTGCGTTGAATTCTGACGACAGGAGTGCGAGCATCGGCTGCCAAGTGGTCGCAAAAGCTGGCAGGGACTGAGTAAGGGATGCCTGGATGCGCTCCATGCCTGCAATGTACCAGAGTCTATGTAACCACCCTAAGTGGGTCGGCCGTGTCTATGTACCCCAAAGTGATAATATGTGCTGTACTGCTGCACCCAAGACCAGACCCATCTGTTTGCCTCGAATGGATTTCAGGGGGAAAGTAATTTTGTTGGGTAGGCCTAGGAGTGTGTACGCAGGAAACCGAGGGATTTCCGTGGCAAAGTGCCTATCTACTTCATTGAGGACTTCTTCCCAGAATCCCACCACCTCCCTACAACCTCACAGCAAATGGGTTAGAGTGCCCTCCTCCCCTCAACCGCTCCAGCAAGCAGCGCTCCGCCACGGATACCTCTGTTCAAACAGACCGGGGTTAGGTACCAGTAGGTGGCTATTTTGACCGCAGCCTCCATGCTCGCTGTATTCCGTGCAGTGTGATTCGCTCTGTAGTATATGGCCTGCCATTCTTGAAAGAGCCCTGCCCAATGCACCTTCCCACCTTTTCTGACCCACGGAACGCGAAGTAGGGGCCTCAGGATAGAGCATACGATAGATCTCTGTGATACGTTTCCGATCGGATTCTTTAGTTATAAGCCACTTCTCGAAGGCCAGCAGCTTCCGACCCACCTGTGGGCGTACCTCTGGATGCATCAGCCAATGTCTAATTTAAAAATACTGGTATCTGTGTGGGTTGGGAAGGTCATAGTACTGAGTAAGGTCCAAAAACTGCATAAAACCCTCAAGGTCAAAAAGAGACTCCGGCTGGTTCAATTAAAGATCCTCCATCGCTGCTATGTTACCGGTCCGCGCATGGTGCAAATGGGTTTGGCAGTGAGTGACGTGTGCAAGAGAGGATGTGGCGAGACTGGAACTTTTTTCCATATGATATGGGACTGTGCTCTCATCCGGGGGTATTGGTCCTCTATTCATGCCAAGGTGAGTGAGGTGTGGGGAGTTAGTTTTGAGTTGGAGGCGCGGCGGTGTCTCCTGAATGTTTGGGATTCAACGGACCTCACGTCCCATGAAAAGGTGTGGGCCACGTTGGCGTGTGGTATTGCCAAGCGTAATATTGCTCAATTGTGGGGGGCGAACCAGCCACCTACTATTGGGGAATGGATGGAGGACTTGGATTGGTGAATGTTTAGAGAGCGGGCAGTGTATGTGGCCAGAGGGAGACCCAAGAAATAGGGCAAGATCTGGGGGCCCTGGAATGTGTACAGGGGTGATAGTTGCGCTCCCCCCACCACGCCGGGCGATTTAGCATTGTCGGAAGGTCCCTGAACCCACATGTTATTATTATTGTTGTACTTCATTGATAAAGAGGATGTTACAGTATGTATTGTTTATAGAGATGCAACCCAGTGTATTATTGTTTTTTGTATGTGTCTTTGATTTATTTATTTATTTTTTTGTTTATTAATAAAAAGATATTATTAAAATTAAAACTCAAGGTCGAACAGGTGGCCGGCAGACCAACGTGCGGATGCGCGCCATTGCGAGAAGGCCCGCCTATCCAACCCAGGCTCAAATTCCGGATTTCCAAACAGCGGTGTCAATGGAGAGGGAAACGTAGTGAGCCCCCTCCGAGTAGCAACGGCGTCACAAACCCGCATGGTTGTGCGCGTTATAGGGGATTTGTTGAGGTAAGCCGGCCTATCCGCGCGCCTCAGGAACGGGATCCTCCACAAGGCAGTTTGTGCCATTGCACGATCCTGAAAAAGCCAGCGCTTTTCCGATTCAGGCCTGCTCCATTCTACCAGATACCGGAGTTGGGCTGCCTGGAAGTACTGGAGGAGGTTAGGAATGCCCAGTCCCTTTCGTCTGGAGGCCGATGGGACAAGTCCCTGCGCAGCCTCGGCCGTTTCCCTGCCCATATAAACTGTTGAATGGCATCCTGTAGCTTGCGGAATGCTCCCTTGGGGGGTCCAACCGGGATTGTTTGGAAGACATATAAGATTTTGGGCAGAATGGACATCTTCACTGTCGTAATGCGGCCCAGCATCGACAGCGAGTGTTGTTGCCATCTACGCAGATCGCCTTGAATTTGAGAGATGAGCCGTCCATAATTCGTGGAGACTGTTCTCTCTGTGGACGAGGTCAGAGTTATTCCCAAGTAAGGGATCTCTGGGTAAGCGCGCAAGTCCCCAAAGGTCGGCGAGGCATGTATAGGCTCTGAGGCATTACTACCCAAAGGGAGAAGCATAGATTTCCCGGTATTAACCTTGAACCTGGACACCGCCCCAAAGGCCTCCAATTCGCGTAGAAACGCGGGTACCGACCGCTGAGGCAATTTTAGAGCTTCCAGGATATCGTCTGCGTAGAGACTGAGCGAGTGCTGCTCCCCTCCAAATGAAACCCCCTGCATGTCAGGATTGTCCAGAATTCGTTGGGCGAGGGGTTCCACGTAGAGCGCGAACAATAGGGGGGACGAGGCTCACCCCTGCCGCGTGCCCCGCTGAATGTCAAAGGGCCGCAAAGTCGTGCCATTCACCCGGATTGATGCCCTCGGCCTATCATAACAACTCGCGACCCAGGCCCTGTAGCGGTCTCCAAAGCCAAAGTGTGCTAGCGTCTTATCCAGGAACCCCCAGTCTACTCAATCAAATGCCTTTTCGGCATCAATGGATAGGAGCATGGCATCCAATTGATTATAGTGGGTCTTGTCAATGAGATGTAAGAGGCGCTTAGTGTTGTCGCCACATTGGCGGTTCGGAATGAAACCAGACTGATCCGGCTCAATGATGCCAGGGAGGCACAGGCCCAGCCTGGAGTACAGGACCCCTGTTAACAATTTTAAGTCGAGATTTAGTAAACAAATAGGTCTATACGCGGAGCACTGAGCCGCGTCCTTGCCCGGTTTAGGCAGCACAATGATTTCCGCTTCTAACATGTCCGGTGGGATAGAGCCTGGCCCCTGGAAAGAATTAAAGAGTCGGGTTAGAATTGGCGCCAGCAGCTAGCAAAAGGACTTGTAGAAGCCCGCCGAGAAGCCGTCGGGCCCCGGGGATTTCAGAACATATTTATCCTGACACTGTAGGACATCCGACACTGCGCCCTTAAGAAAGGATTCCTGCCCTGTGTTGGAGACATAAAGAGATCCCACCACCATAGTCATGCCTCCTACCGTGATCTTGTGCGCCAACAGCCGGCCCTTGACCTCCGCCCCTCTCTCCCCCACCGAACCCTGAAAGTGTCTGGCCGCTAGTATGGCAACCCCCGCCTTTTTGTCTGCAGTGGAAGAGTACTATTGATGCAGAAAGGCGCGAGAACGCATCCTGTGCCAGTCCTTTGAGAGTAAATGTGTTTCTTGAATGAGACAAAGGGATGCTCCGGAGTGCTCCAAATATGACAAAATGGCCCTGCATTTGATGGGGTTATTGAGGCCTTTAGCTTTGAGGGTCACGATCTTTATGGTGGTACCCGACCCACTAACATTGTGCGGCATCATCACACTCTCCAGAGGGACCTAGGCGCTGTAAGCCGCCCATGGGCAGACCCTCCCCCTTTATGACACACCGGTTCACCCTCCCCCTGTCCCCACCGTGCCTCCTGCCCCCCCCAACTCCCTCCACCCCCTCCCGGCCCCCCAACATCCCGCAGCACCGCCCACCCCCACCCTAACCCCAACTAAGCATCCCCAATTTGTCTACCATTCTTCCTCACAGACATGTGGAAAAATAAACGTGTGAGCATGTGCAACCTCAGCCCCCAGCGGCCCCCCACTCCGCCCCCCAACCCCTATGGAGAAATGCTTCTGCAGCCCCCGCTAGATGTCCATTCAGGCCTCAGGAGAAGTGTCTCTGAGCACCGCCGTTTCTCGTCCCACACCGTGGCCAAGTCTGGCTTCAGGTTCGTCACCGGGGAGGCTCGTCGTCTGCGCACCGTTTGCCATCTGCTGTCACGGTGTTGCTGGGAACGGGGTGGCGAGCCCCCTGATTCTGTGTGCTCGAGACCCAAAAGGTCACAGGTTTCCCGGAGAGATCTCTTCTGATGTATCGTGCCATTCCATTTGAAAATCAGTCTGAACGGGTGGCTCAGGAATATGCGACTCCTTTATCTCTGAGAAAGGATGTGACTTCTTTAAACGCTTTCCTTTTTCGGAGAGTTATGGCAGAGAGGTCTTGGAAGAGTGCCACCACGTGCCCCTGGTATTGTATTGGCTGCTTCCGCTGAGCTTCCACAAGGATCTTTTCTTTCAAGGGAAAATCCGGCAGAAAGGCAAGGATGTCCGGTGGAGGGCCCAAAGCCCGCCGTGGCCGGCCCACCCTGTGCGCCCTGTCAATCCGGATGTCGGCCTCCGATCCGGCGCCCAATATGTCCCTGAAGAGGCCCTGTAGGTACGAGGTCACATCTGATCCTTCTGCGGACAATGGAACGCCCCGGACCCGTATGTTGTTCCTGCGGGAACGGTTCTCAAGATCTTTCGCGTGAGCCTGGAGACCTACTTGTTGTTCCTTGAGGCATATCAGTTCCTGTTGGAGTTGATCCACCTCTGCACTCCTGGTCTGGTCATTACTTTCAAGTGTGGCCACCCTTTCCCCAGACCAAGCACCTCCCGGCGCATTTCCCTCACCTCGCCTGCCACCTCTTGTTTGAGCGTCTGAAAGTCCTCCCTGAGGGAATTAAAGAGCGTTTGAAGAAAGGCGCGAGTGACCGGGCCCTCCCCCGAGGCATCCTCCGGCAGCGATTTGGCTGGGGATGGGGCCAGAGGGCCTTTATCTCCTTTGGAGGAGCTCTTGGCAAGCATTTCCGTGAGGGTGCGCTCTCCTTTTTTGCGGGCCGAGGCCATGCTGACCCCCCGTCCCCAACAGCAGGCGTACTAGTCTCTTTCGGAAGGCTTCCTACTATAGATCCCTGCCTAGCGGGGACACAAAAGGCTGCCGTCCACAAGGCCCGGCGATCGGCCCCGACAGACCGTAACACCAGTGACCCTCCGCCGTGGCCAATGTGAGGTCCGGTCTGCCACGTGGAGGGCTGGGGCCAACACCCACCATCGACCCAAATGCTGCCCAGCAGAGGCACGGAAAGGGGGGGGAGGGAGGGGCGAAGAGCCGGGCTGACTCCCATCACACACCTGCCACACCTCCGGGTATTCACCTCCGTGAGCACCCCCCGGCCAGACGCCACCAGGGAGTCCACGCTATCCCACCGGCAAAGGATATCAACAGGCACCCCTAGGCAGGCCTTGCTGTTTTGCTGCAGTGGGCAGGCTTCTTTCTGTGGGCCGGGCCCCCCGCTCCAGCCGCCCCCGGTTCAACTTCAGATGGGGGTTGCTCAGCTCGGCCCCACACCAACAGATCACTCGCCTCTGAGCCGCTAAGAGTATCTCAGGCAGGGGGGAACCCACCCACCGCCCCCCCGGTCGCCGCTGGGTCCTGTCTCCTGGCCCGCCCTCGTGCCCCCAGCGCTCCGGTGTCCGCAGCAGGCCGGCAATGGAGGCCTGAATATCTGCTGTTCTAGGCAGGGCCCTCCCCTTCACTAGGGCCCCGATGCTTGGCGGCTGTTGTGTCCCGGTCCTCCGGTGGGCGCAGAGCGCTGCGGCGCAGAATCGATGCGCCCTCCCGGGTATAGCTGGCACCCGCTCCTCACCTTGCAGTTCTGTTCAGGAGGGCCAGCGAAGCCGAAGTCCCACAGGCCGCGCGCCAGTCACCGGTAGGCTGGCCCCGCAGCCCCGACCCCAATTTTCGCGACTCCGGCGCCAGGAGCCGACCAGACCTCCAGGGTCTCGTGCCGGCGGTAGCGGGGTCCACAGCACGCCCCCCGCCGCCGATGCACAGCCGACGGGTCGCGGGACACTCCTTTCGTCTCCCTCGAAGGCACCGGCAGGGGAAGCAGCTAGGTTCAGGGGGACCTACACCAAGCCGGAGTCCGCCCCACCGTCGGTTCTAAGATGGTGGGCAGCGCGGAGTACAGCGTGGACAGCCCAGCAGTCACCATACCGTCGCACTGCGCCCTGGAGAACGCTTCCGTAAGTAGCTCCCGCTCCTCCACTCTCGGGGCCCCGGAGGCTATAATTTGGGGGGCATATACTTCGGAATCGGCCGGGGAAAGGAGCTTGGAGCAGGGAGCCTCGTTGAGTCGCGTCCGACTAGTCCGCCATCTTGGCCACGCCCCCCCCCCCCCGGTATGTTTTTAACTTTTTTTTTTAAGTTTCAAAAACCTTTATTGTGTGTAATAACAGAGTATACAGTACATCATCTCCTTACGATTGTCAAAATATCTTAACATTATGTTCGCACTGCTAGTGATGGGCCTTGCCCATCCTTCCTATCCCCCCTCCCCCTCCCCCTCTACCCCATCCAACTCACCCCAACCAGAACTTCCCCCCTATGGCAGCATTAGCCACATTCAGGTTCTTGGATCTTGACGTTCAGTTCTGAAGGCATTTCAGTGTCTCTTTCAGTCTTTCACAGGGTCAAAGTCTGCTTTCGGCTTCTCCCTCCTGCAACCGTTCAATGGTATGATCCCTATTTACAAACTCTTACTGTATGCCTACTTCCCACATAACGCTCCACACAATCAGAAACATTTCCCATGGTTACCCCCCACTCCCCTCAGCTTCATCACCTTCCGTGTGCTGCACTAGAAGGTAGGCCGTCAGGGGCGCCCAAATATCCTTGGGGCGAGACTTCATCGGCAATTGTTCTGCATATGTGTGCAATTGTTCCTGCCACGTGGTTAGGTCTTGGATTCAGTCCTTGAATTTGGGGGATCTGCCCCTCTCCCACCTGCAGGCCACTTGTCTCCTTGCAAGCGGCACTCCCATTGCCAGGAATTTCTTGTGCATTGTCCCAATGTCTCCCACCAGTCCCAACAGGGCCCTAAGTGGGGATGGCTCTACCTGTATACCTATCATACGTGTCAGGCCTACAAAGACCTCCTCCCAGTATGTGGCACTCTGTGGGCATTGCCATGTCAAGTGCATAAAATTCGCTCCCCGACGCAGCGCACACATCTGTCATCCTCCCTAAGTTGAAACCGGTGTAGCCTAGCTGGGGTATGATAAAGCAGATGCAGGAATTTATACTGCAGTAAGCGTAATCTGCTGTTGCTGGTGACAGCTTCCGTCTGGATACAGCCGCCTCCCATTGCTCGTCCGTTAGGGGATTGTCTAGATCATTATCCCATTCCCTCCTGGCTCTCACGATTTGGGGGTGGGGGGCGCACCTCTCACCTGTTTATACAGCAACAATATGGTATGCTTGGGGATGTCGGTGTGTAAGAGCAGATGTAGGGACGCAAATATGTCAGGCTCCATCGGGAATTCTGGGGTTTTTACTCTCACACTTTGTCTGAGTCGGGTTTATATAAACATATCCATGAACGTGGGTTCCAGCTCCCCGAAGAATTGTTCTTTCGTGCGGAATTGCCTCTCTACGTATAGATCCCCTCAGGTTCTATATTGCAGCTTGTCTAGCATCTTTTGGCATATCCTCTCGGTTGTTACTGGCAGCAGCGGGAGATGCTTCAGCTGCACTCTAGGGGAGTACATCAGCTGCGCCCCTCCCACGCGTGCGAGCCATCTCCAAGCGCTCACTGTGCAGTTGACCGTAGACGGGTCTCTCTCCCTCTCTTTGATCTGTGTGAACAGATATCCCTCTGGGGGGGCCATATTTCCATCCTCCACCGCAAGGTGGGGCATGAACGGGGGTGGATGGAACCAGTATACTACGAAGTGTGCTTGTGCGCAGTGGTAATATTGTTCGAAATTGGGGACATCGTATCCTCCCTGATGATACGGTAGCATCAGTGTGTCCATACTCAACCGTGCCTGCTTACCCCCCATAAGAGCCACACAAGCTGCTGCGTTGTTAGTGTGCTGAAACAAAAATCTGCCCGGTTGGTACGGAATATTTATAAACAAGTATAAAAATGTTGCCAGTATCGTCATCTTGATTAAAGATATTTGTTCTGCCATTGAGAGGGGCAATTTTATCCACTTAGATATGTTATCCGTCACTCTGTCTATGGCCAATCCGTAATTCGTGCGCATTAGCGCTTCTTTGTCTCTTGTAATGTGTATACCCAAATATTTAAAATCTCCTGTCTCCCACACCAGAGGGTAGTCAATTTGGTGCTGCGCTGTTTTGTCTAGCCTGGCCCACGTTTTATGCACCGCAGAATAGTGTGTCCCTTCCCTCTGCATGGGGTGGCTTTACCTCCAAGCGCCTAGCAGATGGTTAGAATCTATTATGTCGCGAAGAGTGTGCTGCCCATTAGTGTAGTGCGCAGCAGAGGCCTGGGATCGGTCGTTTTGTGGGTCTACTACTGTATTAAAATCCCCTCCCCATATAAAATATGTACAACCTATCGTCTGTATTTTACCCCAAATCAAGAGCAAGGTGTGTGTATCGTCGGTATTGAGGATGGCTACCCCTCTGGAATAACCAGAGTACGATGCAAAACATCTATAGGAAGCCCATTTCGTTGCAAATTGGGGTGTGCTACTAGGTTGTAAATGGGTTTCTTGCAGTAGGGCCAACATTACATGATGACGAACTAGATATCCAAGCACCTGTCTCCGTTTTCGCTGGTTATTCAACCCCCTCACGTTCCAAGATATAACATTTAGGTCATTCCTATCGCCTGTGGTGTCTGCCATTCCAACTAGTTGTGATGTTCCTACATTTGTGTATGCCGTTCTCGCCTCTTAATTGTGGTCTGTGCGCCGTACCCCCCTACCCCCCAGTTCCCCCGCCCACTTCGGCTACCCCAACATGCCGAGCAATTACTCCCTCCCACATCCCAACTCTGTGATCAAACAGATCCCTTCTTATCCTCTAAAGTAAAACAGTAAAGGGGTATGCCCTCGTGCACGGACCACTAGGGGCTTACACCTTGCCCACTCAACCCCCCTATTTTACCCCCCTGCTGCCCCACTTAATTAAGTGGGCTGCATCGGCGGGACGGAGGTGAGTGTCCGGGCGGTAAATGTTATAACATCTATAAACAAGTATAATACATCACCAACTCGAAAAAGTTCTCAGAAAGTCACTGTGCCCTGCCGATTCTTTCTTGCCAGAATCTGAAGCTTGGGTGAAGCTATTGCAATCTCCAGTGTGAACTATGGCCTCTCCCTCCTTATTGGCAGGGCCCCTGGAATTATGCAGCAGGGAAGCACAAAATTATGTGGCAAGGTTGATTAAACTATGCATCAAGAATAAGAAAATTATGCGGTAAAAGGCGGCACTTTTTTTAATACTATTACATCATTATTTTGTCATTTTTAGGTCTCGCCTAGACGAAAGCAAAAGCGAAAGCTTTTGCTGTCTAGGGAGACAACTTATGTTGCCGCTTTCTGGGGAATGAAGGGGAATGTGGACAGCAGAGTGTTACGAATTTCTTCTGGCGGAGATTGGAGCTCGTGAGTGCGCACGTCGTCACTGACGCATGCGCACAAACAAAGGCATCCACACACTGCATATACACACACGCACCCCCCCTTAAACATACACACGCGCACACAGACAGACAGACGCACGCACAAACACACTCAAACAGACACACACACACGCGTACACCCCACCCCCACTCACCCCTCCTCTCACTCAACTTACCTGTTCTGGCGGTGCACGGCGGCGGCTCCTTCTCCCGGGTGGCGGTAGCGCTTTGCGGGGCTCTCTCACCACATGAGAGCCCCGCCTTCCCCATGCGCCCGGCCGCTCTTCACCCGGTCCCCCATCTCGGGACCGGGACTCAATGCGGAGCCTTCGTGGCTCCTCGGGCAGCTCTCTGTCTCTCGGCGCGATGGGGCGGGACTTCCGGTTGGGGCCGCGCTGGCATTGGCCGGCTTCCCAACCGCTTCCGGGTCGTCGCGGGCAGCGCGGCGGCCCGGCACAGCCATGATGTTTTTTTTCTTTTTCTTTTTTTTTTTTTGTAAGAATTTTATGTGTGCCCAAACCTGCTTGTATATAAAAAAAACGCCTCCTCCCTGCCGAGAATCTGAAGATGCCAGGTTTAGCTTGGATCGGAAGCCAGGGGACTAATTTACCAGAAGAAAGTTATTTGCAGATTAGTGAAAAAGAATGGCTAGATCGCCCTGCTGAGTCGATTAGTGCAACGCAAACAAGATAACGAGAGATTACCAATTTTCCCAACAACTTAATTTCGGATTTGGAGTGAGCCTGAAAGCGCTGTCGTTGTCTGGCACGTTTACAAAGTGAGCATGCTGGTTGAAGTAATAACTTGATGAGGGGTAATCCAGGAATCGTCTGCTTGCCAGCACAATAGAACGTAATGGCTGAAGATTTTTTTTTTAAATGGCTTCAATCAACACATGTAGTTGCTTAGAATCATATGCCTTTCATGCTTTTTTTTTCATCACTAATTTTATCTATTTTTTATAACTCAAGTTGGTTAGCCCGAAAAAGTGTTTTTATGTCTAGCTTGAATGGTTTATGTAATATGAAAGAAAACATCCTTGCGCCGTACAATACAGATTTCCCATCTGTACTTTTCTTTCACTGCACCACTGTAAATCTGCAGTTTTGAAATTAGATGTACTGTTCAGCAATTTCAGACGCACTAGTGTTTACTTCTTTTGCAACTCGAACAAGAATTTATTTCTACCAAGTTAACACAACATACACTAATTTACCCTTAAATACTAGTTGCATTATAAAGGAATGTAAAAAAGGGATTGGTGCATTGCTGGACTTAATTTTAGCCACTAGTAATTACTAGGGGCTGCATCCCAGTCTGTGTTTTTTGCACACCATGGCAATCAGACAAAAAACCAATATTATGATAGTCCTCCTTACTTCCGCTCCACCAGAGCAAGTGCAGCCTTAACTGTTAGGCTAAGTCCTCTCAGAACCAGAACACAAGCGAGCCCGGGCTGGATTTTAGCCTCATCAGTAGGGATAGTTTGTTCCACTGGCTTTGTGAGCACATGACCCATTTCTTGTTGTTTCCAGTAGCTGAGATGCCTGTCACACGAGCACTTACTTCTTTGATTTAGGTTTAGGCGAGCTCAGCTGGCGCAACGACTTGGGACTCCCCATGCATGACTCTAGCCTAGTTTTGTATCGTACCACACATCGTGAAACCTTTCACTTTGTGCATTAATCATGTGGCCCACAAAAGCAGCAGCTAACTACATTCTATAGAAAAAAAAATTGCTTTTCTTACCGCTACTGTACATCGTGAGTACTTTCACCTTGTGCACTAAGCTTGCGACCCACTTTAATCAAGCCCCGACCATTAATTAACAAAGACACATTCCGGCAGTCGCTCCTCCTTAACCCTCGGTAGTGCATATGCTTTTCACAGTATTGGTGACTGCGCACTCACACATTGCTCACTCACAGTAATGTAGCCCACACATACTGCACCCTCACACACACTGCCCCCTCACACATTGCGCACTCACTACTTTAGGCCACACACACTGCACCCACACACCCGCACTCTCACACACCTCGCAACCTCACACACTCTCATTACACTGTGCCCTCACACACTGCCCCTTCACACACTGACCCCTCACACACCGCGCACTCACACATGCGCACTCACATTGCTCACTCACACTACTTTAGGGCACACACTGCACAATCACACCCCTCACACACTGCCCCCTCACACACTGCCCCCTCACACATTGCTCACTCACACTACTTTAGGGCACACACACTGCACAATCACACCCGCACCCTCACACACCTCGCACCCTCACACACTCATTACACTGCCCCCTCTCCCACAGCACCCTCACACACTGCACCCTCACACACTGCACCCTCACACATTAGCCCCCACTCGTCGCCACCACAACATCACTCAGCGCCACCACAGCATCAACAACAACTGGTTCAAATATGTTCTCTCAATGTTTCAAGCTTTATTTCAAATGTCAAAAAAAATTTAATATTTCACTTCTGTTCTTGGATTTTCGGCACAATAAAATACACTGAACATAATCTTCACAACAGTTATTTACAAAAGTTTAAGCTATTGCCAGTATAAATTACAATAAGTATTAATTATTAAAAAAACATTGATATTTGTAATATCAATACATCTAACTCACGTAAATACAACACATTGCATTACAAATGCTATAGGTGTCACATTTGCGAAAGTTATAACTATTGGCATTGTAAATGACAAAGCTATTAATTTCGCTATTTTCAAAACCAACACATAACAATATATAAATGCAATTACAATACAATACAATAAATAAAAAAATTGTAATTTACAATACCAATAGCTCAAACTTTCCTAATGCGAGACCTATTGCATTGTAAATGCTTGTTACACATGGAAATACTGTCTAGTCAAATATTTCCCCTCATTTGTACCAGTTTAACAACCAAATACTGGAAAAGTAACAGAAAGATGGCTGATTAACCTTGCAAACGGCCTTCCACTGCACGTGAACCAATGTTGTTGCGCATTTAGTAACTTTTGACCTGTTTGAGCTAAGAAACAAATGTTCTTTTTCCGCAGATTATGCCGCAGATGATGGATTAATAAACAAATGCAGCAAATCCATAAGTATGCGAAAAAAGGTGCGGTCGTGCATTTGCACAGTTCAAGTGTCCCTGCTTATTGGCTATACCAGCAGTAGATAAGCCTTGCTTACAACAGTGCTACATCCTTTGGCCAGGTTCCTTACAAAACACTAAAAACAGGAACACACTACCACCACTCGTACCAACCTTAAATGGCTCCTATTCAAGTCATGCTGCACTGTGAGAACTGCCTGCCTCACATTAAACAGAAAACACACAACCACAGCCCAATAGGTCAAATATTAATCAAGGCCTCACTCAAAACCCATTTCAAAATTAAACGCTTCAATAATAAACTAATTGCTAAAAATCAATTCATGGTAAATCCAAAGATATAAGTATGAGTAAATTGTCTCGTGGGGGGAAATTAAGGGAATTCAGGACTCAGGACACAGTACACAAATATTGTAGCGTGTTGTATTAGTGCGGTGCTAAAAGAGAATGGATGTCAAAGAGAAGGGATGTCATACCTACGTCCCTAACACAGAGGTAAAGTACTTGAAAACAAGTCTCCTAGCACACGCAATGTTATAAAACAAAAATAAGAGTCATCCAATCGTCCTTATGATCTTCCATCTTCTCTTTAATTGGATTCATATTCCTCTGCCAGCTAACATGTGCTTCGACAATGGGTGTATCACCCTACGACTTCCTCAGGGCTAGAAAATTAAATTGAAGCCTATCTTACAAAATTATCCCTTGTATACAGTTTGAAAATTTACACCCAGTGTGCTTCTCAACCAATTCCTATAGTGCTGTATAAAGTGCTTGTGGAAGCGCTTATTTCTTACACTTGAACCACTATTTCCACATTATTAATCTCTAATGGGGTACATTAATTTGTGACATGCTTTGGCACTTTATCAGCACCCATCACTTTGCTTTGATTGCCACTACACCCAGTGGGTATGTCCTTATAATTTCAGTGTGTTATACTATAATCCTGTGAATCGTGCACGGAAATATAAGGCATACTGATGTGTTCCACTATTTATCGTCTGCACCGGCCAAACACAAAATGCAAAGTACACTAAGTCGCGGGTCCATCCCCGCAGTCTAGCGAAAACTATAGTCAGTTTTTTTTTCAGTAAGAAAACTTTATTTGGTTAGTTACAACCATAAAAGTATAAAACTGTACATAAAATTGCTATTAAAACATAAACAAGATCATATTAAAACGTGGCATATGTACATCACACATAAAATAACACATTTCCTTTATACAAGATACAAATGTCCGCCTACGAATGATTAGGTCAGGTAATTCATTCATATGCATCAAATCCTTCCAAGAGATTCCATACAGTACCATTAACCTTTACATGCACAAACTCATCCTACCCCAAGTGAACAGCATACGATATTTACTCTGTACACTTGAGGAACACCTTAACTTTACTCATAAATTTCCCCATAGCACAAGCAATATCTAGGTTCATCATTTCCACTAAAAGGTTAGCAGCTTGCATCCTATTCCTAATCCTGTATTTTTTAAATATCGGGCAAAAGATCTCTTTTCGTAAGTCTAAAATCTTCATACAATCTAATAATCTACAGTCAAATTCCTAATTATATCAGTGCGGCGTACCCCGTTTTACAAATCTGCATGTCTCACACGTATATGGGCCAGAGAATCCATGGGCTTTCTCTCGGTGTGCGCGTCTGTACCTGCAGTGAAAAATACAAAGTGCACTTAATTCCGGGTCCAAACCCGTAGTCCTGCGGTAACTCTCATACAAGTTCCTTAATTGTATCAGTGCCACTTCTCCCGTTTTCCAAATCCACAACCTCTCTCTCAGGGTGCGTGTCCACCTTGCGTTCGTGACAGACACCATCTTGGCTTACTCAAATATAACACAAAGTACGTGACCGTTTCGTGTTAAAAGACGGACCACGTTTGTCATTTAAGTGGCTACAACATCTAGGAGTATGTCAATACTCTTAATATTAAATGCTGTAAAAAGTCGATAATAGTGATATTACGGTATCCGCTCTCAATCAATACTTGCAGTCATGATAATCTATAATCGCGTGTAGTTGGTATTCCGCTCCCAGTCAACACTTGCAGTCATGTTACTCCATAAGCGCGTGTCCAGCTTTAACCACTCTGTATAAGTATATCAGTCCCTATACATTAAATGCTGTGATTAATCGGAATCCATCAGCGTATGCTGTGATTCCACTTTATAACCACATGTTGAGTTGTTAAGGTTATTAGAGAAGGGTTCTTAATACTATCTGCTTATATAATATTAGCCTTGATGGGGATACAAGTACAGGTGAGGGTACATCAAATCAAATCCACTGTAACACTACTTTTTTACAGGAGGTAGAAAGGATAAGGAGGGGCAATCGAGATCAGGGCCCAAGACCAAACGAGCGAAGAAAACAAGAAGCGGCCAGAGAGGAGGTAGAAAAAAGAAACAAACGCAGGGGTATGCATACAAGAACATGGGACAAGAAAAAGTAGGAGCAGCAGAACTATGAGTCCAATCATGAATTGATCCAAAACACCGTTGAGCCCATGCATGAATTCCTTATTACAAAAAGGGCTAGGTTTCTGCCCAAGTACAGGGGGGGAGGTGGGACAAATGTAATTTGAAAATTGATTTGTTTAACCCCTTCCATGCTCATGACGAGCTCAGCTTGTCATGCAGTACACTGCTTGTGTGCTCATGACGAGCTGAGCTCGTCATGAACAATGGGATTCAAAGAAGATCAGCACCAAGGATGAATTGCTGTAGCATTCATGTGGTTAAATATGTACATTTGAAATTTTAAAAATTCTTTGCCTTGAACCCAAACACTAATAAATCAGCTCCTGTGCAAGAGAGTAATGTTATGTTCAATTAATTGTCCATACAGGATATACATGACACAATCTCCTTTCTTTCTATTAAAGATATAGAGGGTGGCCTAGTCACCACAGCCAACGTGATAGGGGACTTGAATGTCCAGACAGATGAAAGCCTTGACAGTGGGTTAAAAAACAAATCACGTTGGTCACCACAGTTATATTGACATGTTTTACAAATTAGTCAATGGAGACCTGGTCAAATTGAACATGGACAAAGTATTGAGACAGAGCAAATGTATAGGCAACCTAAGTGCAGGTGAATGTATAGCATTTAAGACATTACAAGCCAATAGTGACTTGTTATCAAAGAGGTGGATAAAGGGCGTAACACTGTTATATTGAACCGCCTTGATTATAATCAAGAAATGTTCTTACAACTTAGTAATGCTTCCAGCTACAAAAAATTGGTGGGTGATCCAATGTTTGATATAACAAAAAAAATGAACGCCAAGTTAAAACAGTGGTATGATAACTGTCTCTTGACCATTGATGAATATTGTTACTAGCTAACAGACCGCCCTAGATACCCATGTCTATTCACACTCCCAAAGATTCACAAGGAATCCGATTTTGCCCCGGGGAGACCCACTGTATCCGCTGTAGGGGGTCCGACAGAGGCTTTTTGAATATGTAGACTTATTTTTACAACCATATGTGGAGAACCTACCTTTTCATATTTGTGATACTAAACATGTGCTAAACCTTTTAAATGATATCCAATGGGAAGCAGGTTTATGGATGTTTACTTTAGATGTGGTATCTCTCTATAACAGCATTTCACATGAAATGGGCATAACTGCATTGAATCGCATACTGAACACAAGCTCTGTGACACTTTTGCAGCCCACACAGATCTTGTTAACCATTACTAAGATAATTTTGCAAAATAATGTATTTTTATTTGACGACTCATGGTATAGGAAGCTAAAGGGAACCGCAATAGACTCCAGATTTGCCCCTTCATAAACCAACCTATTCATGGAGGTGTTTGAGGAGGGTCATATCTGGGGCCAAAATTGAGGTAAGTGGATAAAGCACATACTTTACTGGGGTCAGTACATCGACCACTGCCTGATATGGACAGGCAGTGAAATACTGTTGAAGGAATGTATAACATATCTGATTCAGAACGATGTCAATATAAGGTTCACATCAAAATACAGTAAGACAACAACTGAATTTCTGGATGTGGAACTATATGTAAAAGGAAATAAGTTACACAGTAAGCTTTATTGCAAACCTACGTCATGTATGCAACTTTGCATGCTTCCAGCTCACATCCAAACTGTCAATTTAATACTATACCTTTCGGGGAAATGATGAGACCCAGAAAGAACTGAAGTGAGGAACATGAATTCAATAAATGCATACAAGATATGGAGATGAGATTCCTAGAAAGGGGATATTGTATGTGTGTAGTGAGATCGGCAAGGAGGAGAAAGGCTGGTATAGACAGGAAATACACATTGGATACACATGCAGAAAAGAGACACAAAACAATACAAATGCATCATTTAACGGACTACAATGGGCTCTCGTATAGATATCTTAGATGGCACCTTTTAAGGGATGGTAAGACTTTAGACGACTACATATTGCCAAGACCAGGTATCAGATTTTGTGTAAGTCGCACTTTGAGAGCTTTACTAAGCTGAAGATACCTCAAGGAACAACAGAAAGACAATTGGCTGACACAACAAACATTGGGATGTTACAAATGTGACACCTGCACAATGTGTAGGTGGGCCAAGTATAAAACTAAGACTTTAAGAGACAGAAATGGTAAGGAATACGCATACGTACAAACATTACATGGCACACTAAGTATGTATTTTGTTTGGTTTTCTATGGGGGCGCACCAACAAGGAAGTCCAGAAAGATAGTCACTTGTGTATATAGAAAAGTTCTTTATTTGTTTTTGTCCATCCTTTTAAAAAACAATCATCACACACTTTACAAACAAATCAGCCAACGCGTTTCACTCCCTTCCAGGGAGTTTCTTCAGGGCAACTAGAATTTTCACCGGAAACGCCCGTATGTACCCTTCAGGTTTGTAAATCCCGTTTGTATTTCTTGTTCCGGACGGTCCGATTTTCTACTTATCCTTGTTATTGAATGTTGGTATATTCAATTTCGTTTTTGGTGTTTTCTGAAAATCTTGAAATGACCTGATGGAGGGTAAGATCTAATATCCCCTGTTGATGACGTTTCGCGTTCCGGTATTTAGAGTATTGGCAAGGGAAGTCTGGTAGCTTCCTCCTCCCACAGTCGTTTGTAGGTTCCAAAGTAGTGAACCTGGAGTAGTATTTTCGATCGTCTCACCGCAACGGCATGGATGGTCCCCTGGGAACGCGAAACGTCATCAACAGGGGATATTAGATCTTACCCTCCATCAGGTCATTTCAAGATTTTCAGAAAACACCAAAAACGAAATTGAATATACCAACATTCAATAACAAGGATAAGTAGAAAATCGGACCGTCCGGAACAAGAAATACAAACGGGATTTACAAACCTGAAGGGTACATACGGGCGTTTCCGGTGAAAATTCTAGTTGCCCTGAAGAAACTCCCTGGAAGGGAGTGAAACGCGTTGGCTGATTTGTTTGTAAAGTGCGTGATGATTGTTTTTTAAAAGGATGGACAAAAACAAATAAAGAACTTTTCTATATACACAAGTGACTATCTTTCTGGACTTCCTTATTGGTGCGCCCCCATAGAAAACCAAACAAAATACTCTTTGATCTGGAAAGCACAGCGACGTCGATTAGCAGCTGACGTCGGGGTTGGCAGCACAAAACTTTAAAGACTCTTGTTGGAACTGGGTTTTAGGTGCGGCATCGTACGGTCCGCTGCTACATTCTTTGTGCTTATTACACACTAAGTATGTAGTTTACATTATCGTATGTAAGTGGGACCGCCTGTACGTAGGAAGCACGATTTGCGTTCTCAAAGATAGAGTGAGTGAGCATATGAGAGCTATAAAAACTAGTGAAGCAAGACACCCAGTGGCAGTGCATATGAATGAATGTCAGTCACAAGGACCACACAGAAATGTCATTGTCTATGGCATTGATCATGTACCAAGGGACTCCAGAGGTGGTAATAGGGAACTGTCCCTGAGAAGATGTGAGGCTAGGTGGATCATAAGACTGCATACAGCGGAATATGGTTTGAAAATAGATCAAGAGCTGCGCTACTTCATGGGGGATTAACAACTTAATTTACCTCCTCCAAGGTAAAGTGCAGCAATATCCATATTTCTAAAAGAATTCTTGATAAAAAGGAGGTGATTCTGAATACAACGGTATGTGAGGACGAGGTGCGATAGTACCTACATTTGGAGTAGGTCTTGATAGAAAGGAGGTGATTTTGAGTATGAAGGTATATGATGAAATATAGCCAGTTACATGTCTGATATCTGCATGCATTGGATCCTACTATATACTATTGAATAGCTTATGACTCATAAGAATCTCACCACATGCTAATGGATTACCAATGATATATAATCAAAATTACCTAAATTAAGTTGTCACTATATTTATGTTAATATATTGTAATATATATTTATGTAGAAGTATACAACAATAGGACATTGTAACCTGTGATTTGGCCAGTAGTGACTCCAGGGTGCCAGAACCTTCAAGGTTTAAAATTGAGGCACTTACTTTGAATCATGCTGAATATAAGAGGTCATTGAGGATAAATAGAAATTCCTGGCTGCAACTTGCATGAGTCCGTTTTCAATTTTGAGGATGGGCTTGAACAGAGTATAAACAGATAGTCCGTATTAGGCGCCCTTCTTTAATAACCTTAACAATTCAACATGAGGTTATAAAGTGGAATCATGGCATGTACTGACAGATACCAATGAATCACAGCATTTAATGTACAGGGACTAACATACTTATACATACATACAAAATTGATCACATGGCCGGTCGTCTTCGAGATCTTCACTGGCTGAGGGTGGACAGCCGAGTGAAATTCAAGGCACTCAGCTATATGTTCAAGATCAGGATGAAAACTGCTCCCAGTTACTTGCAAACCCTTGTTAATGTCTACCTTCCTTCCCGTTCCCTCCGTTCCGCCTCTCAAATTTTATTTTCGGTAACCAGGTTCAGACTGTCCAGAATGGGCGGTAGGTCGTTCGCCTTTATAGGGCCCAAGCTTTGGAACTCACTTCCTTTTGATATTCGTTCTGAGGGCTGCTACGCTTGTTTTCGCAAAGCCGTTAAGACCTGGATTTTTAATCAATAACTGTGCGTTCTCTTACACCTACTGTTAGTTGTATTTCTCAGCGCCGGGAAACCCTTTTCGGGTAGCTGTCACGCTTAAGAAGCTCAATAAATAAATAAAATAAAATAAATATACAAAGGTGGTTAAAGCTGGACACGCGATTATGGAGTAACAAGACTGCAAGCATTGACTAGGGGCGTAATGCAGAATACACACGATTATAGAGTATCACGGATACTGTAATATCACTCTTATCTACTTTCCACAACATCTAACGTTAAGAGTATCAACATACTCCAATATGGCATTGCCACTTGAATTAGAGGATGGGCTTGACAGAGTATAAACAGATAGTCAGTATGAGGCACCATTCTCTAATAACCTTAACAACTCAACATGAGCTTATAAAGTGGAATCACGGCATGCATTGACTGATATCAATTAACCACAGCATTTAATATACAGGGACTGATATACTTATACAGAGGTGTTTAAAGCTGGAAACGTGATTATGGAGTAACATGACTGCAAGTATTGACTGGAAGCGGATACCGTAAAATAACTGTTATCGACTTTTTACAGCATCTAATGTTAAGAGTACTGACATACTCCACTATGGCTTGGCCACTAGAATGACAAACGTGGTCCGTCTTCTAACCGGAAACAGTCACATACTTGGTGTTATGTTAGAGTAAGCCAAGATAGGCGCCCACCACAAACAAGGGGTGGACACGAACTCCGAGAGAGAGGTTATGGATTATCTCGCCCGCACACAGGTTAGTTACGTAGATTTGGGAAACGGGGACGCCGCGCTGATACAATTAAGGAACTTTGATGAGTTACCACAAGACTATGGGTACTGAACCGGGATTAAGTGCACTTTATTTTTTCATCGCAGGTGCAGACGCGCACGCCAAGAGAAAGGCTGTGGATTCTCTGGCCAGTACACGGGTACTAGTTAGAATGTGCGCGGGGTGCACTCCAAATTTAATTAAACTTAAATCTTTTTTATCTATTGGTGCAGTGACTGATAAGGGTTGTCAATCCTTAGATGAACTTAGTTAAGACTAGCCTAAACAGATAGTCCAGTCACGCACTGTTCACATGGTGTTTTCTCACACCTTAAACTCTATTCAAACTCAAACAATTCGTATTTCAATGTCTTCACATTATTTTAATCTTTCTTAATCACATCAAAAAGTTCATGTTATAAATCACATGTTTTGAATCAATTTCAATGTATTTTGTAAACACAGTTAATACATACATAGTCAATTTATCACAATCTGTTTTTCTCAACAATTTTGATGAGTATTTGAACATAACACATCCTAATTGCGTGCCCGATGCATTTCGGTACTCAGATGGTACCTTCCTCAGGGGACACTCTAAAAAGAAAAATGAATAGAAATATGTAATTTTTGTATGTGCCCATGGGTGTTGATACCGTTTCTAAATGTAATGTATGTGGTAATACCTGTATTCTCTAAAATGGGTAGGCTGTGTCGACCGTCTGTAATAAAAGGAAACCTTAAGTGAGACCTGGCTCTATTAACTACATCCGTATTTATAAATGGTGGCGTTTTCCTTATTAGTTAAAAAATTTCTTACCTGTATGTTCATCGTAATGCCACCGATGTGTACTGAAATCAAAAAAATTACAACAACTGTCTGATATATATATGAGCCCAATGGTCTGCTCGTAACGAATAATACATATGAATTCAGGTGTTAAACCTCAGTTATCAAATTTCATACCTGCTGGTTGAATATTAACCTCGACCTAAAAACAATACAAAACAATATGCTCCGTGTCAATTGCTGTTTAAACGCTCAATGAATGTGTTTCTACTTAATCGGATACAAACACATACCTGTAGTATGTTCTGTTCAAAAATCTGCAGAAAAAGAATACAAGAAACCACCATGAGGTTCCTGATGCAAGATAATAATATGCTTCGAATCCATTAACTGTAAACGATCTATTTCCTACCTCGATTTGCTGCGTTTACGATCTACAAATATCACCAAACTCCTTCACGATTAGCAATCTGTCGCTTTTCCCATAGATATATGTTGTACGTCACCTTCGCATGTAATGCTAAAAAACGGACTACTCCCGAAGTTCACCAGTTCCCAACGGCCGTCGCGGACGCCATATTGGAATGTAGTAAAGTTAGTAATAACTCTGGGCTCATTCCACTACAATCAAAGTTTGCAATTGTTTTTTATGCCGAAAGTCATGTCCTGATCCCGTATAGTTCAATATCATGTGATCAATATTGAAATTAATATTATAGCAAAAAAACGTTGCTATGCTTACGAAAAGGCTTACGCTAATCAGACACGGAAGCTAGTGTTTCTTGTATGTCAGCCAGCACTCGGCCGCGGCTGAACTAATGTTAATGTAACAAAAAAAATTTGTAAACAGAATGTTTAGTAACATGTAGGTGTATGTTAATATGTGGTGCTCTACCTTATATGCTGATGTCAGTTAGAAGCATCTGATGAATAATCATGTAGTACGTTCTGTTTGACCTCTTTTTGTACACATGTTCCACATTTAACATCTTAAAACACCATATTGTAGTTTGTGTAATACAAGATTTTTTGGTTAAATCATGAAGCAATAAAGTCATACATTGTTAAAGCATATATTATCTGTAATTCATCCTATTAAGTATGTTTAAAGATAACACGATAGGTCCTATCTGTCATTGAGCCCTGTGGGGGACATTGTTTTCAGCATTTTGATCCAATATAAATCCCTTTGGAGTAATTTTTGTCGAGTGTCTACTCCTTGTTTAGGTATAACTGTCTCTATTATAAGGAAGCGTAACTGAGAAATTGAGTGTTTCAAGTTATTCCGTCATTCCAATGCACTGCTAATGGTGATGCTAATGACTGGTTCCGGATTTTGCTCTTATGTTCTGTTATTCTGATTTTTAATTTACTTTCCGTTTTACCCACATACATCATCCCACATGAGCATTTAATGCCGTAAATGACATTCTGGGTGTTACAGTCACTCGTGTGTCTTAGTTTTACTGGGATTCCGGTGGTTGGATGAGTGAACGTATTGCCAATAATGACATTATTGCAGTGAATGCAATTCTGACAACGTACTGTTCCTTTGTGTATAATTCCCTTATTGCCGATACTGTGCCGTTTCAATAGTTCCTTCAGATTCTTGCCTCGTGTGTAGGCATGTATTGGTTCCTTTTGGAATAAACCTTTGAAATCTGGTTCTGTTGATAATAATTCCCATCTCTGGTTGATTATTTTCTTGATATTTTTTGATTGGGTTGTGTACTTGGACACGAAGACCATCTTGCTGCTGGTAGTTCTGTCTTTAGTCTGTAATAAATCATGTCTGTTGATTTTCAAAACTCTGTCCTTACTTTGTTCTAACACATCTTGTGGATATCCCCTTTCTTTATATTTAAGCAAATGTTCATCAATTTTCATCAAACAAGTTTCTGGTTCAGAGCAGATCCGCTTTATTCGTATTAACTGTGAAAAAGGTAAGTTCCTGATAAGGCTTCTCGGGTGGAAACTTGTGTAAGCCAAAGCATTATTGCGATCCGTGGGTTTTGAAAATAGTTCAGTTTGAAAGCCTGTCGCAGTCTTAATGATCCTTACATCCAGAATATCCATTTTTTGGTTGTCAATTTTATATGTGAATTGTATTCTTGGATTGACTGTATTCAGATCCTTTATCATGTGTTCCAACTCTTCTTCAGAAGCTTTCCATATCAGAAATATATCATCGATAAATCGACTATACTTTCTGATTTTAGTCCAACGTTCTGTAGTCATCAAGTTCTCTGCTTCAAATTGGGCCATAAAGATGTTCGCATATGCGGGTGCCCCCGAAAAACCCATAGCTGTTCCCGTTAGTTGAGCATAATGTTGATTATTCCACTCAAAATAGCTGTTTTGTAAACAGAACTTAAGCAGTTGCAATATCAAAATCTTGTTTGTCTGTAAATTCTCCATTTGCAATAATGCCCATTCTACTGATTCTATACCGGCTGCATGGGGAATAGAAGTGTATAGTGCCCCCACGTCAATGGTGCACAAAATCCAGTTGTTTTGAAAATCTTGATTCAAATCAGTAAGTTTATTTAAAAAATCCGTGGTGTCCCTAATGTACGAGGTCCAACTTTGTACAAATTGTTGTAAATAATCGTCCAAATATCGTCCGAGGGGGTCAAATACTGACCCACATCCCGAGACGATGGGTCTGAATGGGGGATCAGTTGGATTTTTATGTACTTTTGGGATCATGTACAGCTTCGGACATCTGGGATGTGTCGTAGTAAGGTATGCCCGCGTTTTGTCATCTATCCAAAATAATGTGAAGAAATTGAAATACGAATTGTTTGAGTTTGAGTTTGAATAGAGTTTAAGGTGTGAGAAACACCATGTGAACAGTGCGTGACTGGACTATCTGTTGAGGCTAGTCTTAACTAAGTTCATCTAAGGATTGACAACCCTTATCAGTCACTGCACCAATAGATAAAAAAGGTTTAAGTTTAATTAAATTTGGAGTGCACCCCGCGCACATTCTAACTAGTATTCAATCATTGTCAACCCAGTGGGGCAGCACCCAGACAACAAAATGCAGTTTAATCAAATAACAGGAATCACGGACAATAGAGCTACAACATTGGCTTACACATCTGATCAAGCGGATCAAATATATTCATTAATCCAGGAGGAACGCACGAAAGATGCCCATGGGAGCTCAATCAGTCAACAACTTAAACAATTAGAATACCTAACTCGCCGTCAACTAAACCAGAAGATGCACGCATCAACTCTTATGCAATATCACAAAGCTAGAAAAGCAACAGACAGGATTTATTACAGACTAAAGACAGAACTACCAGCAGCAAGATGGTCTTCGTGTCCAAGTACACAACCCAATCAAAAAATATCAAGAAAATAATCAACCAGAGATGGGTATTATGATCCACAGAACCAGATTTCAAAGGTTTATTCCAAGAGGAACTAATACATGCCTACACACGAGGCAAGAATCTGAAGGAACTATTGAAACGGCACAGTATCGGCAATAAGGGAATTATACACAAAGGAACAGTACGTTGTCAGAATTGCATTTACTGCAATAATGTCATTATTGGCAATACGTTCACTCATCCAACCACCGGAATCCCAGTAAAACTAAGACACACGAGTGACTGTAACACCCAGAATGTCATGATGTATGTGGGTAAAACGGAACGTAAATTAAAAATCAGAATAACAGAACATAAGAGCAAAATACGGAACCAGTCATTAGCATCACCATTAGCAGTGCATTGGAATGACGGAATGACTTGAAACACTCAATTTCTCAGTTACGCTTCCTTATAATAGAGACAGTTATGCCTAAACAAGGAGTAGACACTCGACAAAAATTACTCCAAAGGGAGTTATATTGGATCAAAATGCTGAAAACAATGTCCCCAACAGGGCTCAATGACAGATATGACCTATCGTGTTATCTTTAAACAGACTTAATAGGACGAATTACAGATAATATATGCTTTAACGATGTATGACTTTATTGCTGCATGGTTTAACCAAAAAATCTTGATTTACACAAACTACAATATGGCGTTTTAAGATGTTAAATGTGGAACATGTGTAAAAAAAGAGGTCAAACAGAACGTACTACATGATTATTCATCAGATGCTTCTAACTGACATCAGCATATAAGGTAGAGCACCACATATTAACATACACCTACATGTTTCTAAACATTCTGTTTACAAACATTTTTTTGTTACACTAACATTAATTCAGCCGTGGCCGAGTGCTGGCTGACATACAAGAAACACTAGCTTCCGTGTCTGATTAGCGTAAGCCTTTTCGTAAGCATAGCAAAGTTTTTTTGCTATAATATTCATTTCAATATTGATCACATGATATTGAAATATACGGGATCAGGACATGACTTTCGGTATAAAAAACAATTGCGTACTTTGTTTGTAGTGGAATGAGCCCAGAGTTATTACTAACTTTACTACATTCCAATATGGCGTCCGCGACGGCCGTTGGGAACTGGTGAACTTCGGGAGTAGTCCGTTTTTTAGCATTACATGCGGAGGCGACGTACAACATATATTTGTGGGAAAAGCGACAGAACGCTAATCGTGAAGGAGTTTGGTGATATTTGTAGATCGTAAACGCAGCAAATCGAGGTAGGAAATAGATCGTTTACAGTTAATGGATTCGAAGCATATTATTATCTTGCATCAGGAACCTCATGGTGGTTTCTTGTATTCTTTTTCTGCAGATTTTTGAACAGAACATACTACAGGTATGTGTTTGTATCCGATTAAGTAGAAACACGTTCATTGAGCGTTTAAACAGCAATTGACACGGAGCATATTGTTTTGTATTGTTTTTAGGTCGAGGTTAATATTCAACCAGCAGGTATGAAATTTGATAACTGAGGTTTAACACCTGAATTCATATGGATGTATGACGTTACAACGCATACTTTTACAACGCCTACCTTTACATCGCAAGTTTTACAACGCATGCCTTTACAACGCATAGTGCTTTTGGGCGCTGGATAGTGAATAGTTTAATTTACTATTCCAACTCCAGTCCCCCTGGATAGTAGGGAAGGTGTTGGATAGTACATTAAACCTATTCCCTATCCTAGAGCGCCCCCCAGCGCAATGCGTTGTAATGGTTTGCGTTGTAAAAGTTGCGATGTAAGGGCACTGCGTGGTAAAAGTTGCGTTGTAAAGGTTGTTTACCAATTCATATGTATAATTCGTTATGAGCAGACCATTGGGCTCATATATATATATCAGACAGTCGTTGTCATTTTTTTGATTTCAGTACACATCGTTGGCATTACGATGAACATACTGGTAAGACATTTTTTAACCCCTTCGGCGCTCATGACAAGGTCAGCTCGTCATGGGTATAACCTGCGCAACGCGGATGACGAGCTGACCTTGTCACGTAACGCGGGATTTTTGAAATCGCAGCGCGCAGCGGGAAAACCGCTAGCACGCATGCGGTTAACTAATAAGGAAAACACCACCGTTTATAAATACGGATGTAGTTAATAGAGCCAGGTCTCACTTAAGGTTTCCTTTCATTACAGACGGTCGACACAGCCTACCCATTTTAGAGAATACAGGTATGACCACATACATTACATTTAGAAACCGTATCAACACCCATGGGCACATACAAAAATTACATATTTCTATTCATTTTTCTTTTTAGAGTGGCCCCTGAGGAAGGTACCATCTGAGTATCAGTACATGGGTAAAACATGGAGATTTGGGAAATGAGGGACACCACACTGATATAATAAGGAATTTGACTATAGTTATCTCTAGACTGAGGGCTGGACTCGGGACTTAGTGTACTTTGCATTTTGTGTTTGGCAAGTGCAGACAATAAATAGTGCAACACGCCTGTATACCTATAATGAAGATTCACAACATTGACAATTTGGAATATATACATATGGTTTGACTACTTAACCTAAGGTACATGGGACAATAATTTACAGACCATAGAATTGATATCATGCTAGGATTAATTATAAATGAGAATATGTATTATTTTACAGAGCAAGACTACGGAGTACAGGTACTTTTACACAGAGATGACCGACGGTCCTGAATACCTGTTATTAATATATGTTGGAATCTTGGGATCCACTAACACGACACCACAATTTGCTTATGCACTGTCTTATATTGCTGTACACAATTCTCAGGATTATAGTATAACACACTGACATCATTGTACTCAGCTTATACCACACAAAGATAAGGATTTGCCCACTGGGTGTAGTGGCAAACAAAGTGATGGGTGCCGATGAAGTGCCAAAGCATGACACAAATAAATGTACCATAATATAGATGAATAATGAGGAAATCTAAATAATGTGGAAATAGCGGTGCAAGTGTAAAAAAATCAGCATTTCTAACAGCATTTTATACAATATAATAGGGATTGGCTGAGAAGCACACTGGGTGTAAAGTTCCAAACTGTATACAATAGATAATTTTGTAAGATAGGCTTTAATTTAATTTTCCAGCCCTCAAGAAGTCGTTGAGTGAAACACCCATTGACGAGACATGTATTGGCTGGCAGAGGAATCCGAATCCAATTAAAGAAAAGACTGAAGAACATAAGTACGATGACTCTTATTTGTGTTTATACAACATTGCATGTGCTAGGAGACTTGTTTTCATATAAGCATTAGTAGCCTCCATTTGTTATGTCATGTGATTTGTAAAGCGCAACATCACCCTTGAGGGTATCCATGGGTAAATTAGTTAATTTAATAGTCAGGTTTTCAGCTTCTTGCGGAATTCAAGGAGAGAAGGAGGCTCTGATGTGGAGTGGGAGGTCATTCCACGATTTAGGGCGATGTATGAGAATGCCCATCCCCCTGATCTGATTATGTGTGTGATGTATGCGAGTAGAAGTACTTTAGAGCACAGGTGTCTGGTGTAAGGCGGTTTAACTGTTCAGGTAGGTGGGGCCTTAGCAGCATAGTGCCTTGAATGTGTGCGATGAGGTTGAAATGCGTGGGTTTGTGTTCCGGGCCTCCCTGAGGTGTGGTATGATGTTCGTCGGAATCCTATTTAATTGTGAAAATAATACATAATAACCAAAAAACAGTAGAACAAAATAACAAAGAGAGGTGCTCAGTTTCCCCAGTCTCCACACAAAGAATGCTATTAGACAATAATTACAAATGCTTGTATACAGTATTGAAACATACCTCTGAAGTCGATATTGGAGGTGTCTATAATCAGTCAACATAATCCTCAGGAATGTTATTAAATGAATACACGAAGACCTATTCTGCATGTTGTAGTATCAATATAGTTTTGACCTATCTTTTCTGGGGTCATCATTAAGACTTACAAAATGAAAAGACACCAAGTGAAAAAAATTAAAAAGATAAAAAATTATTCTTTAATATGATTATTTATAATGCTAGCACAAGGAGTGGCAATCAATGTGAAAGCATCTGGGATGAATCAGAAGTAAATACCAACGAGTACGTCCAGGCAAAGAAAGAGGCTGAATCACTATTTAGAGGAAGATAGATTACTCATGACGATAAAGGCAACACAGAATTAATTTCAGACTCTAAAACGTGGAGAATGTAGAAGAGTTGCACTACAGTGAGCAGTCGGTAATCACGTAACTCACTCAATGTGCGTCAAAAAGGCCGATAAACAAGAATAAAAGATAACGCAAGGGAAGTAACAATGGAAAGGTCAACATTTTCCAAACGCGGGAAGTGTTTCTACAAGCGCACCTGGTGACCGTTGAAAAGGGCTAACAAGTCCTACTCGGGAGTTAGGAAGAGCCCTGGCTGACGGGGAGGTGGTCGGGAAACTGGGGCCCAGCGGGGGAGCCTAAACCGTCACCGCCGCCGCTGAGCTGCCTGTGACGCGCCCCGCGCACCTGCGCCGGGATCAAAGATGGCGGCGCGGGAAGGGTCAGGGAACCCGTGAAGCGTCGTATTAAATGGGGGAAGCGATTTTAGTTTAAAGATAAATATCAGTAGTCTAAATATTGACTCACTCGACTGTAACCAAAAAATAAAATAGCATATAAAAAAATAAGATTTATAAGAATAGAAACTAGAAGAAAAGACTTCCCCGTGTGCCTGTTAAGCGCATCAGTTAAAAATGAAGATAAACTTATCGTAATCGCCAGGTAAGTGATCTTGGAGGGGACCATTACAAGGGCCGAAAAACCCAACATATTCTGATCAGTTCGTTAACAGCAATTCTGTCCTGTCCGATAACAGCATTGGTTATAATAAAAGCATAAAGAGAAGAAATGGACCATTATCGAAAACAACTCAGGTAGGAACGCATGCATGCATGTAACTTAAAAGACTTAAAAGAGGAACTACACCTCAATGTAGTGTGGCACTAGTAGGGTCGTGGTCACTCTGTAACATAACTCAGCTTCTGTGTTGTTTGCCCCACATAAATTAAGTCTCACAGACACCAAATAAAATAAATGGCATTCGATGCGTAGCAAGTATTGAAGGACTTCAGTTCATGGTTAACTTGACTGAGGCAAAATATCTTTGTGTTCAATGTGCATTGTGACTATACATGCAAAGGAGTTTCCAAATTATGATGCACTGTGGTATCAGGTAGAATACAGAATAAAGTTAATATGTTTTTTCAGTAATACAGCCTTTGCTGGTTCATACTACATAGTCTTTATTATCACAAGCATATGTGCATGCAAGTAATGGAAAATCTATAGTCATGTTCCCAGCTAAACATTCCATTGTTTTATATTCCTGCCTTTGAAAAGCAATTTGGCCACTAAATGTTTCCTGCTGATAAGCAAATGCTGGGTGACAAAACATATTTTCTGGGTGAAGTAAGTCCTTTTGTAATGCGTCTTCCGCTCTCTTTTCCTCACTCGTATCATTCCTTGCCTGAGTAGTCGCTCCCCTTAACTAAGCCTTGTAGGCATCCCACACTATCCTATCCAAGAGACTCCCTTGATTTAAATAAAACAAATCTTTAGTAAGGATTGCTAACTAAGTAAAAAAATCCTGATGAGAAGAACCTCCTCTCCATAGTCCATTTAACCCGCTTTGGGCACTTACTTCTATCAGTCTCCAACTCTAAACCCACTGGTTTATGTTCCGACACGGCTGTTGGAATATATTTAATTTGTCCTACTTTTGGGATCAATTTACTCTCCATAAATCAGTAATGTAATTTAGAGCTATGAGTGGGGGTTCTATAGAAAGAGTAAACTATTTGGTCGCTCATCTTATCTTTCTAAGCATATCCAAGACCTCGGTCTCTTAGCATATGTTTCAAGCTATAAGTAATATTGGGGGACGTTTTTCCTGACCTAGAGTTAGTCCTGTCTAAGGTATAATTACTAAAAATACTGAAATCTCTCCCCATGTGATTGGTTCCATGTACTCCAGGAGCCTATCAAATATGTATCTAAGCTGAATCATGTCAACCAAATTAGGACTATAACAACCCACACATACAATTTTTATTGCACCAATCCTCAATTCAGCTATTGCCCATCTACCTCTTACATCTGACTCTGATCGTAGCGCCTGTATGGAACTCTGTTGTGCAATTAAAATAGCAACTCCTTCATCCCACTTAGCTGGGTTGCGGTGATCACCTCTTGCACCCACTTCTGTGTAGAAAATACACATTAAGGGGCCACATGTATCATTATTTCAAATAGTGATTACCTAATTGTGATTCTCTGCGAATTGCAATTAGGTAATCGCTATTTGAATGTCTGAAACTCCATGAGTTTCATTTAGCATTTCCTAATAAGTTGCAAATCGCCCTTCCTCATAAATAATAATGAGGCAGGTTGCAATTTGCGACTCATTAGGAATCGCAAAAATCACAGGGATGGGTGCCTACTGAGGTCACTGCACCACCATGTCCATGATTGCATTTAAATAAAGCAATACTTTGTTTTTAAAATGCAACCCCTTTACCTTTAAGGAGAACAGGTTGCATTTAAAAAAGAAAAATTAAAAGCTTTCCTTCAACTTTTTAAGAGGGGGCAGTGGGCCATGGGACCACTGCCTGCTCTTAATAAACATTTTTACAAACTGTCACAAAGGGGTCCCAGGGATACCCCTTCCCGTTTGCGATTGCCACGTACTTTGAAGTAGGTGGTAAAATGCAAATGTTTTGCAACAGCATTTCGGCCGCAAAACATTCCTACATACCGCTGCGGTTCGGTATTAGGAAAGGTGCCCTAAACACACCCCTTCCTAATATCAAATCAATATGTATTTGCAATTTCAAATTGTGATTTGGTAACGTTACCGAATCGCAAATTAGAATTCATACATTCCAAAAACATTTTACCGGTCGCAAATGGGCTGATTCTGTGTATCAGGCCGTTTGCGATTGGAAAAATGCATGATGCATGTGTCCCGTAGTTCTTTCTCTGATAAATGTGTTTCCTGCAAAATCATTACATCAGCTCCCTGTTATTTCAGTTTTTGCATTATGATCATCTGTCTCTTTTTTTTTACCATTATTCCATTTTCATTCCATGATAAAAATGTGATGCTTCTATTACTCATGTTGATCGATTTTATAATCCTATAGACTTTCTAGAGCCCCCCACTCTACCATACACCTGCAAATAAATTTGTTTTCTACACATATTTGTTTTTTACACGTATTTGTTACATTAGGCTCAATATGTAGAGTTTTTTTTGTCTCTTTTCCTAAATACTCCCCACCCTGTGCAACCTATCCCAAACTGCTCCCTTCTCATGAAGCCACCCCTGGGGAACCCTCCCTTTTCCTCAACCATCTCCTCCTCATTGGCTAACCAGGCATTTAGATAATCCCCTCATTTTCCCTTTCCTTTTGACCCTGTATTCCCTGTGTCAATATAACAATGTGATTCAGAACCCTGATTTGTGTTTACACCCGGTAACACCATTCTGTAATCTGGTTACTAAACTGCTCTCTTACCCTCAATCCAGGTTTCATGCAGTCAATAATTGCTTTCCCTGATGGATTTGCTGTATCATTAGGTCGGTGTCTTCCTCGTAACTAATGGTGTGCATTTTATATTGCCACATAACTTTCAGGGTAGCCTGGAATTTCAACTTCGCATTTTCCTCCTAATTATTTAAACATAGTGATCCTCTTCCTCAGCTCTCACCTCCTCTCCTTCGTGTTGCAAGTTACATAAAATATTTGATTAAGCTTCCTTCGGAAAGGAATGATCGAAATCTTAGGAAGGCTGTGATAGAGTTCAAAAAGACTATCCCCCAGATTCATCAAGAACACATTTTGCTATTCCTTAATAGCGAAAAATACCGATTCGCTATTAAGGAATAGCAAAATGCTATTCATCAAGAAATCACTTAAAAAATAGCGATTACTAATAATTCCTTAATTGCGACTCGCAAATTGCGAGTCGCAGTTAAGGAATATCTCCCCATTCAATCCTATGGGCCTAGAAGCCCATAGGAATGAATGGGAAGACAATCTCAATTTGCTAATTGCAATTAGCGATTTGCAAATTGAGATTGCGATTTCAAGGGTGCAGGGGTGTCCAAAGGACACCCTGTTGCACCCCCTGAAATTGATGTGTGCACATATGTTGCGCATACACATGTCCTCAGGGCATGTGTGTGCACAATATGAAACTTTGAAAAATGCACTTTAGTGCATTTTTCAAAGTTTTTGCTATTTACCACGTAGTTAGACTTCGCGGTAAATAGCGGCCCCAGATTGCGAATTCTCAATTTTAAAATGGTTCATGAATTGCATTTAAGGAATCTCAAATTGAGATTCCTTAAATGCAATTAATCGCAATTTAGCGATTTCTAGAATTGCGATTTTTGCATTTGGGATGATGAATCCCAAATGCAAAAATAGCGCTCGCAAAGGGCCAGATTCTCAGAATCTGGCCCTTTGCGAGCCGATTTTAGTTTGATGAATCTGGCTGCAAGACCCCAAACTTTGACCCGATCCTCGTTACTTATTTATGTAAATTAGGTTGTGATCCAATAAAGGGCCTAGAGAGTTCTTGAAACAAGGTGAAGACAGACTTCTTGATGTTTCGAGCCCAGTTGAAAGGGTCTTCGATATGGTAGAAGAATCCTATATAAATGGAACAGATCTAAAGATCAATCTGTTGCGAGGCTGGAGCCAAAGGGCAATCTGTTTAATTGGCAACGCCAATGTGGGTCTTATAGCAGAAAGATTGAAGGTGGTCCAGTTTAGAATATGTCCAAAACTAGGGGATTTCCCCCAAAAGGAAATAAGTGAGGAGTCCAAGGGACTTCTGTTTGGAGATGGGTTGGGCACACATCTGATCGTTTAAAGCAAGAAAAGCCCTTAAAAGTCACCACCTTTATCTTTAACGCTTTACCAAAGATTGTCTCTTTAACTAAAACATTTCAGAAATTAACCAAACCTTTCCTTGGTTTTGTCCTTTTGGGACTTATACAATATGTATCCTAGTGGACTTTCTGGATCTCTGCCTCCAAATCTGATTGGTATGTTCCCTCAAAGAGACCACCCTTAAACAAACTGATCTCACATTTGTTGAAATCCTTGATATCCTCCTCTTCAATAGCCTCAAGGATATTATTAATCGGAATGTTATTCCACCTTGTTTGGCTTTCTAACCTCTCCTATATAGCCTAGGTAGATTTGCTTTGAACCCTAAGCTCTGCCAGATCACAGGAATTTCTTTCGATGTCTACAGTGGCTTTGGATGCTTGTTTCCAGTCCAGGGAAGATATGGCTTGGCAGTTCGGGCTGGACTGTTCCCATGAGGCACAGGGTAAGACTGATTTGCATATGGCCATGTCTGAACTGGGGTGGCAGAGTGAGCTAAAGAATGGTGATGGATTAAACCCAGATCAGTTGACTGGGGGTGAGTGTTTGATTTGCTCAAACGCTCTGTCCATCATCCCCTTTTGTATTACAGTGGCTTTAGGCATGGCTCCTTCTAATATTGCTGTTCTTACTGTTTAAGTCATCAATTTTATCTGCTAACCTTTGGCTGGAGTCATGTATCTCTTTGTGATTGTTTTCTGAAACATCAAACTTGTTTTTCATCTCTCCGACTATCTCCAGCAGTAACATTTTCGTTTCATGCACTACCTCTCCCGACTGTGATATGGGACCCTCCATGAGGGAAGTTGTGAGACCTCTATTATTGTCTGTACTCCGCCCAGAAGCAAGAATATAAGGCCATATTGGAGAAAAAGCAGCAGGTGATTTGGGAAGCTAGCAGCTGGGACCAGTTTCTTCCAGGTGAGAGAGCAGGGAAGTTATTTGTTTGCAGGGCAAAAACCCAAGAAACCCGCAATGACATCAACTGTATTAAATTCAGTAATAATGAGAAAGAACTAACACAGCCGGAGGAAATTCGGGCTGCTTTTGAGGGGTTTTATAAAGAGTTATATAAAAGCACTCGGGCTGTGGATATGCAGGACGAAAGCACGTCTTTGGATGCTATAAAGCTCCCTTGATTACCGGAAAGGGAATCTGAGGAATTAGTGCAGGAAATATCAGAAAGGGAGATTTCTGAGGTTATTAGGAAAATTAAGGAGAAGGTTGCAGGCCCATACAGGATCCAGGGTGAATGTCAATTCTCAGAGGTTAGCTGTATAGAGAATCGTGATTGTATTAAAGGCAAGGAGGCTAGCTTTATACATAACATTTGATTTACCACTTCTGAGCAGCATTTAAAACCTTCAAATAGAATAGAACGAAATCATAGAACAACAGAGCATCCATTGAGTACATAACCCCAGCGTTCCCATCTCATCCTCTTTTGTTTCTCTTCCTCATCCAACAACATCTTGTACCGTGTTCTTCCAACTTACTAAGACTGAAATTTCCCCAAACATATATTTCTTTACACATATATATATATATATATATATATATATATATATATTTACACATACCCGAATTTCATATCACAATACATAATATAAAAAGAAAATGTAATCTTATACAGAAAATCGCAATCAGATTAAACATATCCTCATAAAACACTCTATATTAAAATTTGTAATACTAGGTGCTTTGAATTAATACATTTACAATATAGGTGAGTGAGATAGATAGTAGTGATTATACAAATAACTGGTTTCTATGTGATTGAGGAAGTACACCAGGGTAATTTATGTAACAGTTTTGATTAACCCAAATTTGATAAATTATGTATGTTAAAAATACTGACCCCGGGTATTAGAAATGACGGTGACATATGTTTATACAAACCACAGCCACAACTTACAGCTCTATACCATTGCTGCTATTATTATCTTAGCCAAAGAGCTTTTCTCCACCTTTCTAAGGGTGACCATGTCGCCGACCCAAGTTTCCTTGCACCCGTACCTCTACAAGTATAAAGCTCAATCTCTTGGTTATAAACTCCCATGAGCTGAGCTAACCACATTGAGAAGGTAGGAGGCTCCGAGTCTTTCCATCTTGCGGCAATTAATACTCTTAGAACTGCTGTGCACATGAATACAAAGTAGTTCTCATCTGTGTTCAGACCAGCACAGCTATCGTAACCGGTTAGCATCAATGTGGGAGATAAATTAATACTCTCCTGATAGCTCCTCACAGAAGTTAGTCACCTGCTTTTTTATGGGCAGTAAACTATCACAGTCTGCAAACATGTAAATCAGGGTTGCTGGTCCTTGACCGCACCTTGTGCATCTATCATCGTCCCTCATACCCCAACTAAATAGTTTGGCTGGGGTATAATAGAGGTTAAATAACGTATTGTAGTGCTGAGCTTTAAGACTTGTTGATCAGAGTATTTTACCTGCTATTGACATGGACATACACACATCTACATCCGGATTATGCAATCTCCCTGCCCATCTTGTTTTGGTTTCCTCAAGATCGTCCCGAGTGCTTTTAAGCAAGAGGTTGCAGATATTTCTGATTCTATTACCGCTCCCAGCTATTAGCTCTATTAGTTGAATTTCCCCCCCCGGAAGTCCCCTTGATCCTTGACCAATAAAATACTCGCGGATTTGAACATATTTAAAATACTTCCTGGTCGAAATTCCATATTTCTGCTATAGAGCATTAAACGTACGCAGCTGACCATCTTCGAACAGCTCACCTACCCTTGTTAAGCCTAATTGTTCCCATTGCCTACCCATCACATCATTAAAAGAGTGTGGACGATCTTGTGCATGCCACAGTGAAGTATAGTAATTTATTTTTGTAATTTGTCAGAGCTTTCTGGACCTTCTTCCATACTTCCCAGGCACTATATATAACCTTTGAACTAAGCTTCTTGTAATAACTTGATTTAGTCTGACGCATGAGCACCCCATTGACGCTCTTTCCAATTATAACTTCAAATAGGGTCAGGATCTTATCCTCCTCCAAATCTTGACTCAGAGAGGAGCGAATAAGATTGGCATCTGATAGAGTAGACATGCCCATTGATATAAGCGAATATTAGGTGTCAGGGACTGTCCGGGACAATGTGGGGAACACAGTCAGGGACTTGGGCATGGACTGGGAACTGGGTAGAAAACTTACACAGGAAGAGGAGTACAGCGCTGCCCAGGATCATACAGGGAGTCAGAGGAGAAAAAGGGATCCAAAGGGGAAGCCTGTACAAGTGAACAAGATGGGTAAGACTCAGAAAGGAAGGGCACTCACAAGGTAATTTAGCTTTCAGAATAACTACACCCAGGACGAATGTGCAAGACATATAAATGAAACAACATTAACAATAAAGGGGGGTGTGGGGTAAAGCACTCAGGAGCTCCACATGGTAAGACTGAAGCTCAGTAAGTTTCTTACCCACAATTGCTGTTACAGATACTGACTGTAAATACCCACATGTAGGATATGCATGCAAATGCAGGGTCTGTGGAGCTTATACCTATGATGATGTTATAAGTTATAAATGTAACTCAAAGACAATACTCACAGTGAACAAGAAACACCACCTAGTTAGTTAGCTGTGCCCACGGATCCTGGCGTTCTAACAGGAACACGCAAGGCAGTAACAGCAAGGGGGTAGTACTAAACACAAGCACAATAGACAAGGAGCTAGCAAGGAGGAGTGCTGAACAGGAAAGGAAGGAAATCACAGGGCACACTTGGCAGAAAACAGGTACCAAACATACAAGGCAACAGAAGCAATACAGCAGAATAGAAAGACAGAAAATTAAAACTGGAACCAAGGAAATGGGAAGAAAGACTCTTGATGCGACTGGCTGAGATAGGCATCTGTGACCAGGCTCTGGGGTGGATACATTCGTATCTGTCCCAGAGAACACAGAAGGTGGCACTAGGGACTGTCTCCTCAACACCCAAAGTCCTCAGCTGTGGCGTCCCGCAAGGGTCGGCACTCAGCCCCCTTTTGTTCAACATCTACCTCGCACCTCTCTTTACGTTGATTGCCAATTGGGGTGTCAAGGCAATTTCATACGCCGATGACACTCAATTGGTATTTCCGTATTCAGAGGTGTCGCTGGAGTCCTTTTCGAGCTTCAAGGGCTGTCTCCAAGATGTGGCCTGTTGGATGAATACGAATAAATTACAATTAAACGCTAATAAAACGGACGTGATCTTTTTTGGTAAGGGCCCTCCTCCACCTTCAGAGCTATGGTGGCCAGCGGAGATGGGTCAAGCCCCCTCACCCAGCCTAACGGCAAAAAATCTGGGAGTGCGGTGGGATGACAGCCTGTCCTTCACCTCGCATATTCAACAAGTAGTCGGCAGCTGCTTGAGTAAGCTGAGGAATCTCCGCAAGATTCTGAGACTTCTCCCTGAGAGTTGTCGGAAAACAGTAATCCATGCCACCGTAACATCCAGGCTGGATTACGCCAACGGCCTCTATCTGGGCTTACCTAAATACCTTACTCAAAAACTTCAGTTGGTCCAAAATGCGGCTGCGAAACTGTTAATGCGGATCCCTTTTAAGCATTCAGTCTCTCCGTATCTTCGACAACTGCACTGGCTCCCAGTTGCCAGCAGAATCAAATTTAAGGCACTCACGCTGGCCTTTAGATCTCTGTTTGGCACCTGTCCTAAGTATTTGAAAGTCCGGCTCCCGAGATACTTCCAGGCCCGTGCGCTTCGTTCCAACTGCCGCGTTCAACTTGCCGTCCCACGAGCAAAAAGGGCTCGGTTGGGGGGTCGTACTTTCTCGGCAAATGTTGCGACACTATGGAACACCCTGCCCCCAGCAATTCAGCAGGCCCCCTCTGACAACTGCTTCAAGCGGTTGCTAAAGACTTGGCTTTTTGCCCAACCACGCTAAGCTCCTTCACTTCAGTTCTCTGGGTTGACTGTGTTCTTCCTAGCGCCGGGACACCTCCTCGCGAGGTAGCTGTTCGCGCTTTAAAAAATGCTGTATTATTATTATTATTAAGGCAGAGACTGGAAAGGTATATACAGAAGGGGAGGCTACAAGGGTATACTAGAATAGTGCAGGTTAGGGAATCAAGAAAACAAAGTAGCATAGAATGCAGTGCTGGGGCAGGATCAAGAATTAAGCTAAGGCTCAAGAGTGAAGGTAGCACTGCAGGCAGGGCCAGTTCAGGAACAGGGAAATAACTAGAGCTCGGGAGTCAAGGTAGCACTGCAGGCAGGGCTAGTTCAGGAACAGGGAAATTACTAGAGCTCAGGGGTCAATCAGCACTGCATGCAGTACTGGTTCAAGGAAACGGGACATAGCTACAGCTCAGGAAACAAGGAGTCAAGAGAGGCAATCGCAATGGAGCGCACACCGCTAGCCCCTCCTCCGGATCGCCCCTAGGGACTCTGGTACATGGAGTTCTTGAGTGGTTCACCCAGTGGGTGCAAGTCGGTACTTGTAGAACTGATGATCTCTAGACCCGATACATGTCCCGGGTTTTTGGATATCGCCCGAGACATGGCTCGGGTTTCGGGATAACTTCCCTCATCAGTAGAGAAAATAGTTAGGGGTGGAAGAGAAGGCCGCCAAACAACCGTCAATGGCCTCGATGCCCGAACCGGCACGCAGGTGCGTCGTCCAGGAGCCCGTCGGCTGAAAGCTCAAGGGAGCCTATTTGTAGAAGCAATCGCAATGGAGCGCACACCGCTAGCCCCTCCTCTGGATCGCCCCTAGGGACTCTGGTTCATGGAGTTCTTGAGTGGTTCACCCCAGTGGGTGCAAGTCGGTACTTGTAGAACTGATGATCTCTAGACCCGATACATGTCCCGGGTTTTTGGATATCGCCCGAGACATGGCTCGGGTTTCGGGATAACTTCCCTCATGAGTAGAGAAAATAGTTAGGGGTGGAAGAGAAGGCCGCCAAACAACCGTCAATGGCCTCGATGCCCGAACCGGCACGCAGGTGCGTCGTCCAGGAACCTGTCGGCTCAAAGCTCAAGGGAGCCTATTTGTAGAAGCAATCGCAATGGAGCGCACACCGCTAGCCCCTCCTCCGGATCGCCCCTAGGGACTCTGGTACATGGAGTTCTTGAGTGGTTCACCCCAGTGGGTGCAAGTCGGTACTTGTAGAACTGATGATCTCTAGACCCGATACATGTCCCGGGTTTTTGTATATCACCCTAGACATGGCTCAGGTTTCGGGATAACTTCCCTCATCAGTAGAGAAAATAGTTAGGGGTGGAAGAGAAGGCCGCCAAACAACCGTCAATGGCCTCAATGCCCAAACCGGCACGCAGGTGCTTCGTCCAGGAGCCCGTCGGCTCAAAGCTCAAGGGAGCCTATTTGTAGAAGCAATCGCAATGGAGCGCACACCACTAGCCCCTCCTCCGGATCGCCCCCAGGGACTCTGGTACATGCAGTTCTTGAGTGGTTCACCCCAGTGGGTGCAAGTCGGTACTTGTAGAACTGATGATCTCTAGATCCGATACATGTCCCGGGTTTTTGGATATCGCCCGAGACATGGCTCGGGTTTCGAGATAACTTCCCTCATCAGTAGAGAAAATAGTTAGGGGTGGAAGAGAAGGCCGCCAAACAACCGTCAATGGCCTCGATGCCCGAACCGGCACGCAGGTGCGTCGTCCAGGAGCACGTCGGCTCAAAGCTCAAGGGAGCCTGTTTGTAGAAGCAATCGCATTGGAGCGCACACCGCTAGCCCCTCCTCCGGATCGCTCCTAGGGACTCTGGTACATGGAGTTCTTGAGTGGTTCACCCCAGTGGGTTCAAGTCGGTTCTTGTAAAACTGATGGTCTCTAGATCCGATACATGTCCAGGGTTTTTGGATATCGCCTGAGACATGGCTCGGGTTTCGGGATAACTTCCCTCATCAGTAGAGAAAATAGTTAGGGGTGGAAGAGAAGGCCGCCAAACAACCGTCAATGGCCTCGATGCCCGAACCGGCACGCAGGTGCGTCGTCCAGGAGCCCGTCGGCTCAAAGCTCAAGGGAGCCTATTTGTTGAAGCAATCGCAATGGAGCGCACACCACTAGGCCCTCCTCCGGATCGCCCCTAGGGACTCTGGTACATGGAGTTCTTGAGTGGTTCACCCCCGTGGGTGCAAGTCGGTACTTGTAGAACTGATGATCTCTAGACCCGATACATGTCCCGGGTTTTTGGATATCGCCCGAGACATGGCTCGGGTTTCAGGATAACTTCCTTCATCAGTAGAGAAAATAGTTAGGGGTGGAAGAGAAGGCCGCCAAACAACCGTCAATGGCCTCGATGCCCGAACCGACACGCCTAATCCCTGCTGACGAGCCCCGAAACACGTGTCCAGGGATGGCAAGCACACCAGTGAACACCCTCAAGACTCAAGACTCGGGTAGAAGCGCACCCGCTGATACCTACTACATCGACCATCATGCTCCGGGGTCACACGCTGATGGGACGAGCAGTGTGCGACCTCATTTGGAAATACTATTTATTCAGGCTCCCTTGAGCCGGTGGAGGTGACGACCTCGAGATTCCGCACCTGCGCGCCATAAGAGGTATCTGGACCTACAACTATTTTCGGCAGCCCACGCAGCAACCCCTTGCACATGCCTAATCCCTGCTGACGAGTGGTAATAACCGCGAAACACGTGTCCAGGGATGGCAAGCACACCAGTGAACACCCTCAAGACTCAAGATTCGGGTAGAAGCGCACCCGCTGATACCTACTACATCGACCATCATGCTCTGGGGTCACACGCTGATGGGACGAGCAGTGTGCGACCTCATTTGGAAATACTATTTATTCAGGCTCCCTTGAGCCGGTGGAGGTGACGACCTCGAGATTCCGCACCTGCGCGCCATAAGAGGTATCTGGACCTACAACTATTTTCGGCAGCCCACGCAGCAACCCCTTGCACATGCCTAATCCCTGCTGACGAGCGGTAATAACCGCGAAACACGTGTCCAGGGATGGCAAGCACACCAGTGAACACCCTCAAGACTCAAGACTCGGGTAGATGCGCACCCGCTGATACCTACTACATCGACCATCATGCTCCGGGGTCACACGCTGATGGGACGAGCAGTGTGCGACCTCATTTGGAAATACTATTTATTCAGGCTCCCTTGAGCCGGTGGAGGTGACGACCTCGAGATTCCGCACCTGCGCGCCAAAAGAGGTATCTGTACCTACAACTATTTTCGGCAGCCCACGCAGCAACCCCTTGCACACACCTAATCCCTGCTGACGTGCGGTAATAACCACGAAACACGTGTCCAGGGATGGCAAGCACACCAGTGAACACCCTCAAGACTCAAGACTCGGGTAGAAGCGCACCCGCTGATACCTACTACATCGACCATCATGCTCCGGGGTCACACGCGGTTGGGACGAGCAGTGTGCGACCTCATTTGGAAATACTATGTATTCAGGCTCCCGTGAGCCGGTGGAGGTGACGACCTCGAGATTCCGCACCTGCGCGCCATAAGAGGTATCTGGACCTACAACTATTTTCGGCAGCCCACGCAGCAACCCCTTGCACACGCCTCATCCCTGCTGCCGAGCGGTAATAACCGCGAAACACGTGTCCAGGGATGTCAAGCACACCAGTGAACACCCTCAAGACTCAAGACTCGGGTAGAAGCGCACCCGCTGATACCTACTACATCGACCATAATGCTCCGGGGTTACACGCTGATGGGACGAGCAGTGTACGACCTCATTTGGAAATACTATTTATTCAGGCTCCCTTGAGCCGGTAGAGGCGAGGACCTCGAGATTCCGCACCTGCGCGCCATAAGAGGTATCTGGACCTACAACTATTTACGGCAGCCCACGCAGCAACCCCTTGCACACGCCTAATCCCTGCTGATGAGCGGAAATAACCGCGAAACACGTGTCCAGGGATGGCAAGCACACCAGTGAACACCCTCAAGACTCAAGACTCGGGTAGAAGCGCACCCGCTGATACCTACTACATCGACCATCATGCTCCGGGGTCACACGCTGATGGGACGAGCAGTGTGCGACCTCATGTGGAAATTCTATTTATTCAGGCTCCCTTGAGCCGGTGGAGGTGACGACCTCGAGATTCCGCACCTGCGCGCCATAAAAGGTATCTGGACCTACAACTATTTTCGGCTGCCCACGCAGCAACCCCTTGCACACGCCTAATCCCTGCTGACGAGTGGTAATAATCGCGAAACACGTGTCCAGGGATGGCAAGAACACCAGTGAACACCCTCAAGACTCAAGACTCTGGTAGAAGCGCACCCGCTGATACCTACTACATCGACCATCATGCTCCGGGGGTCACACGCTGATGGGACGAGCAGTGTGCGACCTCATTTGGAAATACTATTTATTCAGGCTCCCTTGAGCCGGTGGAGGTGACGACCTCGAGATTCCGCACCTGCGCGCCATAAGAGGTATCTGGACCTACAACTATTTTCGGCAGCCCACGCAGCAACCCCTTGCACACGCCTAATCCCTGCTGACGAGCGGTAATAACCACGAAACACGTGTCCAGGGATGGCAAGCACACCAGTGAACACCCTCAAGACTCAAGACTCGGGTAGAAGCGCACACGCTAATACCTACTACATCGACCATCATGCTCTGGGGTCACACGCTGATGGGACGAGCAGTGTGCGACCTCATTTGGAAATACTATTTATTCAGGCTCCCTTGAGCCGGTGGAGGTGACGACCTCGAGATTCCGCACCTGCGCGCCATAAGAGGTATCTGGACCTACAACTATTTACGGCAGCCCACGCAGCAACCCCTTGCACACGCCTAATCCCTGCTGACGAGCGGAAATAACCGCGAAACACGTTTTCAGGGATGACAAGCACACCAGTGAACACCCTCAAGACTCAAGACTCGGGTAGAAGCGCACCAGCTGATACCTACTACATCGACCATCATGCTCCAGGGTCACATGCTGATGGGACGAGCAGTGTGCGACCTCATTTGGGAATACTATTTATTCAGGCTCCCTTGAGCCGGTGGAGGTGACGACCTCGAGATTACGCACCTGCGCGCCATAAGAGGTATCTGGACCTACAACTATTTTCGGCAGCCCACGCAGCAACCCCTTGCACACGCCTAATCCCTGCTGACGAGCGGAAATAACCGCGAAACACGTGTCCAGGGATGGCAAGCACACCAGTGAACACCCTCAAGACTCAAGACTCGGGTAGAAGCGCACCCACTGATACCTACTACATCGACCATCATGCTCCGGGGTCACACGCTGATGGGACGAGCAGTGTGCGACCTCATTTGGAAATACAATTTATTCAGGCTCCCTTGAGCCGGTGGAGGTGACGACCTCGAGATTCCGCACCTGCGCGCCATAAGAGGTATCTGGACCTACAACTATTTTCGGCTGCCCACGCAGCAACCCCTTGCACATGCCTAATCCCTGCTGACGAGTGGTAATAACCGCGAAACACGTGTCCAGGGATGGCAAGCACACCAGTGAACACCCTCAAGACTCAAGACTCGGGTAGAAGCGCACCCGCTGATACCTACTACATCGACCATCATGCTCCGGGGTCACACGCTGATGGGACGAGCAGTGTGCGACCTCATTTGGAAATATTATTTATTCAGGCTCCCTTGAGCCGGTGGAGGTGACGACCTCGAGATTCCGCACCTGCGCGCCATAAGAGGTATCTGGACCTACAACTATTTTCGGCAGCCCACGCAGCAACCCCTTGCACACGCCTAATCCCTTCTGACGAGCGGTAATAACCGCTAAACACGTGTCCAGGGATGGCAAGCACACCAGTGAACACCCTCAAGACTCAAGACTCGGGTAGAAGCGCACCCGCTGATACCTACTACATCGACCATCATGCTCCGGGGTCACACGCTGATGGGACGAGCAGTGTGCGACCTCATTTGGAAAAACTATTTATTCATGCTCCCTTGAGCCGGTGGAGGTGACGACCTCGAGATTCCGCACCTGCGCGCCATAAGAGGTATCTGGACCTACAACTATTTTCGGCAGCCCAAGCAGCAACCCCTTGCACACGCCTAATCCCTGCTGACGAGCGGTAATAACCGCAAAACACGGGTCCAGGGATGGCAAACACACCAGTGAACACCCTCAAGACTCAAGACTCGGGTAGAAGCGCACCCGCTGATACCTACTACATCGACCATCATGCTCCGGGGTCACACGCTGATGGGACGAGCAGTGTGCGACCTCATTTGGAAATACTATTTATTCAGGCTCCCTTGAGCCGGCGGAGGTGACAACCTCGAGATTCCGCACCTGCTCGCCATAAGAGGTATCTGGACCTACAACTATTTTCGGCAGCCCACGCAGCAACCCCTTGCACACGCCTAATCCCTGCTGACGAGCGGTAATAACCGCGAAACACGTGTCCAGGGATGGCAAGCACACCAGTGAACACCCTCAAGACTCAAGACTCGGGTAGAAGCGCACCCGCTGATACCTACTACATCGACCATCATGCTCCGGGGTCACACGCTGATGGGACGAGCAGTGTGCGACCTCATTTGGAAATACTATTTATTCAGGCTCCCTTGAGCCGGTGGAGGTGAGGACCTCGAGATTCTGCACCTGCGTGCCATAAGAGCACGCAGCAACCCCTTGCACACGCCTAATCCCTGCTGACGAGCGGTAATAACCGCAAAACACGTGTCCAGGGATGGCAAGCACACCAGTGAACACCCTCAAGACTCAAGACTCGGGTAGATGCGCACCCGCTGATACCTACTACATCGACCATCATGCTCCGGGGTCACACGCTGATGGGACGAGCAGTGTGCGGCCTCATTTGGAAAAAGGAGTCAAGAGAGCACTGCAAGCAGAGCAAACCAGGAACAAGAAAATAGCTGAAGCCCAGGAACACAGAATAATTATAGCTCAGGAACTCAGGAAACAAGAGCACTGCAGGCCGTGCTAATTCAGGCACATGGAATAGCTATAGCTCAGGAACTCAGGAAACAAGAGCACTGCAGGCAGTGCTAATTCAGGAGAAGGGAAACTGCTGCAGTTCAGGAACAAGGAATACTAAGGCTCAGGTGTCAGGGTAGCACTGCAGGCAGTGCTAATTCAGGAACAAGGAAAACAGCAGCAGGTCAGGAACAAGGCATAACTAAAGATCAGGAAACAAGAATAGCAAAAGTTCAGGAGCACTGGAAACAAGGATTGGTCTCACCGGTAAATAGCTACAATGACCAACCTTTGCCTGAAGGGAGCTGAGGCTTAAAAGAGCTCACAGTAATCATATGTATCAGGTGTGAGCAGGCTAGCAGCAGCCAGCCACAGGTGAGCTGAATTCCTCCACCCATCCTTGGCCTGCAGGGGTGGAGACAAAGTAGTGAGCAGGGAATTCTGGGTAATTGAGTTTCAGGCATGAGTAGGCTGGCTTCAAGTATAAGCAGGCTGGCTTTCACAAAACCCGGCATGGATTGGGAATGGATGTCAATTCCTAAATGATGTCCAAATGCCTGGAAGTCAGGGTATGCATACAGGGGAGTTTCTGGAGGCATATTAGAACACTGGAAAGCCCCACAATTCAGCCCCCTGGTGGTGGGCATGAAAGCAGAGGGAGCGAATTGTGACAGTACTCCCCCTCCAAAGACTGTCTCCCGGAGTCTGGAACTGGATCCAAAGCCTTTGCTCCTAAGAATGAAGTCAATTTTCATCATAGATTCAGTGCACGCTATCAGAGGACTGAAGGTAAATTGTGATGTTCTGGAGGGTTGAACAACACTCTGCAAAGTAACAGCAGTATTGAAGGTAGAACTTGAAGAGTCCAAATCCCGTGACAAGGGCTTAGAAGCCTGCATTAAATGTGTTTGAAGTCCTGATGATGACAGGCTAGATAAGCACTCTGAAAACAAAGGCAGATTGACTATAGGGTCAACAGCAGATAACGGATTGGCAGGAGGCACAGAGGTCAAAGACAAACTGGCTGAAAATGAAGGAGGTGATAGGAAGCAGACTTGAGGTTCTGGCCCTGGACAAAAACATACAAAAGATACACATGCAGGAAACTTAGGAAGCAGGTATGGAGGAGACCCATGCCCTGGAGGCTTACATGTTGAGAGTTTTGTCTCTGGTGGTGGAGGTTCAATCTCTGAATGTATATGTATTGAGACCTCTGAAGGCTGGGAAACTGGAAGCACAGGGTCAAAAAGTTGGCAAAATAGATGCTCAAGGCCAGAAGGCCGGGAGCCTGGAAGCTCTGGTGCAGAAGGCCGGGAGCCTGGAAGCTCTGGTGCAGGAGGCAGGCGGCCTGCAGGTTCTGGTGCAGGAGGCAGGCGGCCTGCAGGTTCTGGTGCAGGAGGCAGGCGGCCTGCAGGTTCTGGTGCAGGAGGCAGGCGGCCTGCAGGTTCTGGCTCTGTAGACAGGCGGCCTGCAGGTTCTGGCTCTGTAGACATGGTTTTTGGAAGCTCTGGCTCCATAAACAGGCTTTTAGGAGGCGCCGGCTCTATAAGCAAATTGGTTGGAGGCTCCGAAGGAAGGTAGTCAGGAGGCCCTGGTAATGATGGCAGCAAGGCTGCATGCTCTGGCTCAGATGGCAGGAAGGCTGCATGCTCGGGCTCAGATGGCAGGAAGGCTGCAGGCTCGGGCTCAGGCTTGGGCTCAGATGGCAGGAAGGCTGCAGGCTGAAGTTCAGGAGGCAGCAGGCCGGCTGAGGACTCTGAAGACTCTGAAAGCAGACAAGCTGTTGGCAGAAAGACACAAGGATGACAGTCTTTAAATTTTGGGAATGGCGATTGTCCATGAACATCCCTATTGTCAATAGTGAAATCTTCACAGTTCATTGGCTCATTAAAACACACTGACGTCCTCTCCTTGGGATGGCTCAGAATAGCGCTTTTCTTAGAGTCTCGATGACCAGACTTCCTTTACCATTTGGCAGTTCACAACTCTTAGTCCGAGGAAATAGGCCAGAGAATACTTGGTCATGGGAGGTCTTTTCATTTTTTGCAGCATTACAAGGTGGTACAAATGCATCGGAGCATAGAGCATTATCATTTCCTGACTTTTCAATTTGTGTTGTGCTTGAAGGCAAGGGAGAAAACAAGGACTCAGGAGTTTGTGTCTTCTCAGCAAGGAGGTTGACTTGAGTCGCAGCAGTTATATCAAGAGTGTGGTCTGAGTCACAGGATATTGTCACATCAGGGATTATGTGTGTCACTGGTTCAGGTTTTGTCTGTATGTCAATGGCCTGTCTATGGGTTATCTCGGAGATAGAACTGACCTCACTACCAGGAAAAGAAAGCAAAGAGATGTTTTTTGTTTTGCCTGGCATTTGGGGTTCCCGAAAAGTGGAAGGACGCATCTCAGATGTAGTGCCTACATGTAATTTTGCACTAGAAGACAAAACACCAGAGGAGTTAGAAAATTCAGACTTCATACACATACTTTCATTAACTGCACTGTGAGAAAAAGTACTATGGCTTTTCTGAATAGACTCGGAGTGATCAGTCACAGTATTATATAGAAAATTGGGTTGGACCCATATAGTCAAAGGGACCTGGGTAAGTAATTATTATAAGCATAAGGGTCCCAGACTGGACAAGAAATAATTTAAATAAATTTTACTAAATTTGAGAATAAACGAATTAGAAACATACTAGAAACATGCAGTGTTTTTATTTTCACTGCAATTTTACCGTTCAGTGGTAAATTGATATAAATCAAAACTTTTTGTCACTTTGTTCAATAAGCCCACAGGGGAAGGGGAACAGGGGGATGTGCAAAAATACTTTAAGATAAATGAGTCACTAGTCAAAAAGGTTACTGATATACATATAAATTCATGAATGTAAACAATACGTGCTAGATGGTCCTCACGGAGGAGGCCACACCACAACATACGCAAAAGTCAGAACATTCTTGACAAAAACATATTCCTAAAAGGCAGCACATATCACGCTATTGTTAGGAATTGACATTTGTAGATAGCAGTCTACGTTTCGACCCAGAAGGTGTAGGATAGTCGGTCCTTACTGCGCGGGTCTTCGTCAGGACGTGTGGGAAGGGGTGGGACAGGGGCTGACTCCTAAATTAAAGAAAAGGAGAACTATTTATTTGAAATGGTCCCCGTAAAGTACCATAGATTCATAGTAGAACATCGTGAGTTACAAAATTAGGGGAACTGAGGAATATATACTAGGCGTGAGCCACATAATGTGCTCCAAAACATTGTTATAATCCAATTACCTGTTGTATTGGCGGGGCAGGAGATATCCAACTTTGCCGAAAAACTTGTCGTGGGCAATCTATGTAATCAAAGGAATTTAATGAAAACTAGTCCCACTGGTTAGATAGAAAAAGCGTGGTCAGTAGATGAAATTATTGTTAATATTGACTGTTAAAGGATTACCTGCAAGTGTGGAGGGATGATTGGAATTAATCAATCAGTAGTCCGTATCTGTAAAAATGGAAGGTTGAAGGGCCAGTCATTATTTTGACCACGGTGTGCCGATAGCGATTCTAAAACATGATTTTATATGATTTTTCAAAAAAGGGGGCTTACCCGTAATTGCTGGAATACGGGAGTAGTATGAGAAGATCAGGGCACGAGTCCCTCACCGACCGTAAAGAATATCGAGGCAAATGGAGCAATCAAGGCTCAATGCGGGAAAATCCGCTGACGAAGTCTGCAAAATTAAATAAATAAGACTCGTCGTTACTTTGTACACTCAACGGCGTACAACCTCAGGTAGGGACATGTGCAGTATATTGGAAGGACTTACCCGATAAATCAGAGCTTCTCGGAGAGTTCAGGGCGGCGTGTAAGCGCGTCTCCTGTAACCAGGAAGTGCTGCAATGATTAGACAGCGCAGCATTCGAAGGCTCGGGGGTAAAAAGTGAAAAAAGACTACGCGGCTATGGTTGCTAGGTAACCATTGAACTCACAGGATAATTTGAGTAATAGGGACTAATTGTTGGCGTCTAAATGTGCAAGTGTAGTTGGAAACGCTCGTATTGCCAAAAAATTAATTACAGGGAGCCTTGATTGCTCCATTTGCCTCGATATTCTTTACGGTCGGTGAGGGACTCGTGCCCTGATCTTCTCATACTACTCCCGTATTCCAGCAATTACGGGTAAGCCCCCTTTTTTGAAATATCATATAAAATCATGTTTTAGAATCGCTATCGGCACACCGTGGTCAAAATAATGACTGGTCCTTCAACCTTCCATTTTTACAGATACGGACTACTGATTGATTAATTCCAATCATCCCTCCACACTTGCAGGTAATCCTTTAACAGTCAATATTAACAATAATTTCATCTACTGACCACGCTTTTTCTATCTAACCAGTGGGGCTAGTTTTCATTAAATTCCTTTGATTACATAGATTGCCCACGACAAGTTTTTCGGCAAAGTTGGATATCTCCTGCCCCGCCAATACAACAGGTAATTGGATTATAACAATGTTTTGGAGCACATTATGTGGCTCACGCCTAGTATATATTCCTCAGTTCCCCTAATTTTGTAACTCACGATGTTCTACTATGAATCAATGGTACTTTACGGGGACCATTTCAAATAAATAGTTCTCCTTTTCTTTAATTTAGGAGTCAGCCCCTGTCCCACCCCTTCCCACACGTCCTGGCGAAGACCCGCGCAGTAAGGACCAACTATCCTACACCTTCCGGGTCGAAACGTAGACTGCTATCTACAAATGTCAATTCCTAACAATAGCGTGATATGTGCTGCCTTTTAGGAATATGTTTTTGTCAAGAATGTTCTGACTTTTGCGTATGTTGTGGTGTGGCCTCCTCCATGAGGACCATCTAGCACGTATTGTTTACATTCATGAATTTATATGTATATCAGTAACCTTTTTGACTAGTGACTCATTTATCTTAAAGTATTTTTGCACATCCCCCTGTTCCCCTTCCCCTGTGGGCTTATTGAACAAAGTGACAAAAAGTTTTGATTTATATCAATTTACCACTGAACGGTAAAATTGCAGTGAAAATAAAAACACTGCATGTTTCTAGTATGTTTCTAATTCGTTTATTCTCAAATTTAGTAAAATTTATTTAAATTATTTGTTGTCCAGTCTGGGACCCTTATGCTTATAACAGTCACAGTATTAGTCACACAATTGCTGGACCAGCTCTGAGGGTAACGCAAAAGAGAGCGCAAGGTTTCATTCTCTATTTCTAAGGAGGCTAAAATAGAGGTGGAAAAGTTGTCTTGTACAGGGGTTTTAGATTCCCACTTGAACTCTGGGTTATAGTTTTTCAACAGAGTTTGAAACATTTTATTTTCTCGTTGTAATTCAAGAATTTTAGATGAAATTATATCCTGTGAAGACTGATGAGCTTGGTCTACAAGGACAGTCGAAGACTTGGTAACTTCACAACAAGCAACAAAGCTACACCTTATATTTTGTTCAAACTGACTATTAGTCACCTGTGTTCTAGTAGGTTTTTTCTCTCTTTTGTTATACTGATGGTTTACCTTGAATGTAGAATTTAACAAGGTCCCTTTAGTTTCCGGGACTGGGATCGTTACTGGACTACAAGACTGGGTAACATTATGTGAATGGAAAACAGAGGTTATTAAATGGATCTGCTCTTTCTTTGGTTGTGTGGTTGAACATTGTATTTTACAACCACTGTCAGCAGACATGCGAGAATCAGAATTCTTGTTCAGCAAACTCAGTAAGGTATCATTCTCCTTTTGCAATGCTGACACAGACATTGAATCTGGATCAGAACAGAAGATTAAGTCAGGATCTGGCAAAGAGGTGTTTGAGAGCCAATGAGTAAAATATTCATAACGTAAATGTCCATTTTTCATAAGAGGATTAATTGTTTCAGTACTAGGGTGAACATTCTCAAACTGGAAAGTAGACACTAAATGTCTCTCATTGGTGAGCACTGGGGAACAGCCCTGAACAAACTTAAATGATGCACTGGTGTGTCTCTTTCTTAAACCTCTCATTATAACACACTTTTAATATTTGCACTTAAAAATGAAACAGAAAAAAAAGTTAGCTAACTGAATGCAAAGAAACCTCACAAGTGATCCTGGAAATGTGGTTTGGTCATTCTGTCAGGGACTGTCCGGGACTATGTGGGGAACACAGTCAGGGACTTGGGCAAGGACTGGGAACTGGGTAGAAAACTTACACAGGAAGAGGAGTACAGCGCTGCCCTGGATCATACAGGGAGTCAGAGGAGAAAAAGGGATCCAAAGGAGAAGCCTGTACAAGTGAACAAGATGGGTAAGACTCAGAAAGGAAGGGCACTCACAAGGTAATTTAGCATTCAGAATAACTACACCCAGGACGAATGTGCAAGACATATATATGAAACAACATTAACAATAAAGGGGGGTGTGGGGTAAAGCACTCAGGAGCTCCACATGGTAAGACTGAAGCTCAGTAAGTTTCTTACCCATAATTGCTGTTACAGATACTGACTGCAAATACCCACATGTAGGATATGCATGCAAATGCAGGGTCTGTGGAGCTTATACCTATGATGATGTTATAAATGTAGCTCAAAGACAATGCTCACAGTGAACAAGAAACACCACCTAGTTAGTCAGCTGTGCCCATGGATCCTGGCCATCTAACAGGAACACGCAAGGCAGTAACAGCAAGGGTGTAGTACTAAACACAACTACAATAGACAAGGAGCTAGCAAGGAGGAGTGCGTAACAGGAAAGGAAGGAAATCACAGGGCACACTTGGCAGAAAACAGGTACCAAACATACAAGGCAACAGAAGCAAGGCAGCAGAATAGAAAGACAGAAAATTAGAACTGGAACCAAGGAAATGGGAAGAAAGGCAGGGACTGGAAAGGTATATACAGAAGGGGAGGCTACAAGGGTATACTAGAATAGTGCAGGTTAGGGAATCAAGAAAACAAAGTAGCATAGAATGGAGTGCTGGGGCAGGATCAAGAATTAAGCTAAGGCTCAAGAGTCACGGTAGCACTGCAGGCAGGGCCAGTTCAGGAACAGGGAAATAACTAGAGCTCGGGAGTCAAGGTAGCACTGCAGGCAGGGCTAGTTCAGGAACAGGGAAATTACTAGGGCTCAGGGGTCAATCAGCACTGCATGCAGTACTGGTTCAAGGAAACGGGACATAGCTACAGCTCAGGAAACAAGGAGTCAAGAGAGCACTGCAAGCAGAGCAAACCAGGAACAAGAAAATAGCTGAAGCCCAGGAACACAGAATAACTATAGCTCAGGAACTCAGGAAATAAGAGCACTGCAGGCAGTGCTAATTCAGGCACAAGGAATAGCTATAGCTCAGGAACTCAGGAAACAAGAGCACTGCAGGCAGTGCTAATTCAGGCACAAGGAATAGCTATAGCTCAGGAACTCAGGAAACAAGGTAGCACTGCAAGCTGTGCTAATTCAGGAGAAGGGAAACTGCTGCAGTTCAGGAACAAGGAATACTAAGGCTCAGGTGTCAGGGTAGCACTGCAGGCAGTGCTAATTCAGGTACAAGGAAAACAGCAGCAGGTCAGGAACAATCCATAACTAAAGATCAGGAAACAAGAATAGCAAAAGCTCAGGAGCACTGGAAACAAAGATTGGTCTCACCGGTAAATAGCTACAATGACCAACCTTTGCCTGAAGGGAGCTGGGGCTTAAAAGAGTTCACAGTAATCATATGCATCAGGTGTGAGCAGGCTAGCAGCAGCCAGCCACAGGTGAGCTGAATTCCTCCACCCATCCTTGGCCTGGAGGGGTGGAGACAAAGCAGTGAGCATGGAATTCTGGGTAATTGAGTTTCAGGCATGAGTAGGCTGGCTCCAAGTATAAGCAGGCTGGCTTTCACAAAACCCGGCATGGATTGGGAATGGATGTCAATCCCTAAATGATGTCCAAATACCTGGAAGTCAGGATATGCATACAGGGGAGTGTCTGGAGGCATATTAGAACACTGGAAAGCCCCACAATTCAGCCCCCTGGTGGTGGGCATGAGAGCACAGGGAGCGAATTGTGACATTAGGAATTGCTAGACGTGGCTGCGGGAGTGACATGTATTTTAATGTACGTCTAATTTTCCTATATTGCCATATAAACCTTGAAAAGATCCCTTCCAATGTTTTTAGAGTTTCTATATCTATCATCAATGGGATAGAGCAAAAGAGGTATAGAATTTTCGGCATCATCGTTATTTTGAGAACATTAACTCTTCCTACTACTGACAGATGTAGTCTATCAATTCTTCTCAGATCCGCAGAGATAGTCTTAATCATTGGTTCGTAATTGATTTTGTTTACTGTATTAATTTCTGAGCTGCTTCTTACACCCAGATATATGGCGTTCTGTACACACCTTGGATCATTAAAATCTACGTTGTTAGTGCAAACAATGAGAGTCTTATCTACATTTAGCGAATATCCTAAAACCTGACCGAATTCATTTGCGATAACTGTTGCCTCCCTAATTGCATTAGCAGGGTCCGTTGTTAAAATCGTGACGTCATCTGCATATGCCAAGATCTTTGTTTCATATCTCCTGGAGGTTACAGGTTTAATTATCTGACTGCTTATAAGTTTTTTCAATCAGGGGGTTTATATATATGGCAAACAATAGAGGGGAGCAGGGGCATCCCTGTCTCGTACCCCTTGTAATAATGATATTAGCTGATGTCTCCCCATCATACGAAGATGAGCCCTAGGGTTAACATACATTGCCCTTATTGCCCTGACAATTCTAGACCCAAAGCCTTTCATCTCCAGCAGCCTCCATAAAACCCCCCAAGCTGCATCGAGGAGGATCATGGCCATCCGAACCCCCATAGCAGCTTGTATATCAAATAATGTTAACACCCGTCTGATGTGGTCGGTCGTTCCCATGCCGGGAATAAAGCCATGTTGCCAGGGCGAAACCAGACGGCCAATGATCCCCCCCAGCCTATTTGCCAATATCTTAGAATATAATTTAGTATCTGAATTAATCAGAGATATGGGTCTATATGATGACAGGTTATCGGGTGGTTTACCTTTTTTATGAAAAACGACAATATCTGTCTCCCTCCAGAACTCGGGCACCTGTCCGCTATGTTGTATCCCTAGAAATAAATCTAAAAGTAATGGGGCTATAACCGTCTGAGTCAGCTTCGAAAACTCTAGAGGAATGCTGTCGGGCCTGGCTGCCTTCCCTGATGGTAACTCCTGTAACCCTGCTAATACCTCCTCTAGCCTGAAATCACTATCCAGCTCCTCCTTGGTCTGACTATCCAATAGAGGCCCTATCTCAGTGTCTATGAAATTTGGTATATCTTCTTGGGCAATCCCGCCCTCTTCCTTATACAGCAGCTGATAATATTCCTGAAATATCCTGAAAACATCCACAGTCTCCGTATAGTTCTGACCCTCCTTTCTAATAACCGCTATATAGTTTTTAACATTCTCCTGCCTAGAGAAGTGTGGCTCACTGGTTAGAAGAGGCAGACCCTAAAGCAGAGGTCAGACCCGGGACCAGGGTTCAATTCCCGACGCGGCAGGGTCTTGAGCCCAAATATCCACGGACTCGATAATTCTCGTTTCAGTGCCTACTCGAATCACGGGTTCACACTCTGCAGCTCTGGGCATTAGCTGCTTAATGTCCACTACGCCCCCCCGCGTTGGGATGCCTGGCTTTCACCTTGGGGATGCCCAGTACGAGTATCTCACATGGAAAAAACCCAGGACGGGTTCCCAAGGCAAGCGGCGAGATGCCTACGAGTAATCGAGCGCTATATAAGAAGGCATAATAATAATAATAAATAATAATGCAGAGTTCCAACAGTTTTCCTACTTGTTCCCCAGTCTCATAAAATTTTCCCAGTTGTGACTGATATATTTCTGCTGAATTCTGGGTAAGCCGACTGTTAATTTCCGCTTTGAGGGAAACCATCAATAGTTGTGTGTCTGTAGCTTCTTGTCCCTGAGCTAACAAGGCTATATGATCTTCCTCTGCCCTTGCAAGCTCATCTAATAGTAGTTCATTTTCTAGACGCCTCTCCTTTTTTTCCTGTGCAACATAGCTGATTGTCTCCTCCCTTAGGGCGTCTTTAAAAGTGTCCCATACCGTATTGCGGCAAGCGCTATATCTGTTAATATCAAAAAATTCTTGAGCCCGAGCCCTAACATATTCTATATAGTTTTGATTTATCAGGAGTTTCTTATAGAATGTCCATTTGTTGTATCTCTTTTCAGGAGTTTCTACCTGTATGTCAAGAATGAACAGATTATGGTCCGAGATTACTTTCGGTATCTTTCTAACCCCAATCTTATTAATAAGTACTTTAGCTACAAAGAAATAATCTAGTCTTGTGCGTTTTTATGAGGAAAAGAGTAATAAGTAAATCCTGGATCATTAGTTCTTTTGTTCCCCCATACATCCACCAGGCCATGACTATCAATCAGGGAAGATAATGCTCTATGCACACTGGGCTTCTGCCCAACATATTTTGTACTGCTATCTATATTGATAGAGATATTGACGCCACCACATATAATTAAAGGACTCGACCAGGTAGCTAATTCTATCTCAAGGTGATCTAAAATCTCAGGGTCATCTTGGTTGGAACCATAAATTGCACAGATAGTGACCCTGACTTCTAACTCAGCCACTGCCCAATGCATCAGAGGCCTGTCGTTTTGCTTCCCTTATACTATTTTTTATAAAAATCGTGACCCCCCCGAATAGTTGATGTCTGGGATGTGCAAGCCACCATATTATATATGGTGGCTTGCACATATACGCGTTTCGCCAGTTACGGCTTGGTCACGACCGTGACCAAGCCGTAACTGGTGAAACGCGATGGTAGGCAGTTGCCACTTTTGCCATAATAAACACCTTTCAGCATCCAGAAGTATCCTGCATTGTTTTCTTCCGAAGAGGGGAAACTTTGTGAGCAATTACTTTGGGTGACCGGCACCCGCGCAGGATCGCAGCTGTGGTAGACGCCGGGAGCAACCGGGGAACTGTGTATATAATATATATATATATATATATATATATATATATATATATATATATATACACACATATACATATATTCCTTTTTTCCCAAGGAACATGGGTTTCTTGTATACATAAGATGTCTATGTTATTTGTTCTAACAAACTCGGCCAACACTATTCTTTTATTCTGATCATTCAATCCTCCAACATTCATAGTACATATATTTATTCTACCCATCCTTTTTTTTTTCTTTTTTTTTTCCCAAAAGACTTTATTGCATCCAAATCACAATACACCTGGCTTATAGCCTACAACCATATCTTGGCCGGCTGCCTTATGAAGAATCAAGCATAACTCAGTCTAAGTCGTAGAACTATACACAGCAAGCCGCCTACAACCACATCGGGCCGGTCGCGTCAATTGACTATGTACCTTTAAACGGTTATGATAAAGCAACTCACAATTAGAAAGAAAGGCAACTACAAGGGTCACAGCATTAATCACATTGTGCGTTCAGTTTGTCCATTGATCTATATACATCCACATCCATGCATTGTAATATATTATACATGACGTTCCAAAGAGTAACACAGCTAGCACCATCGTCGGGTGCCAGTCAACCATCAAGTCATACGTCACCATGATACTACAACTCAAGCTTGCCGATCATTCCCAGTGAAACCCCAAGTTCGTGTGCATAGTAGGGAATGCAATGTGCTCTGAGCGTCGCACCTACGGGTTAAAGAGGAGCATTTCGCTCATCAGTATGCGTGTCGTCTGGAGGGCACTGTGAGGTCTGGTTCGCTGGCGCACTCCCCTCAGCTCCATCTGATCGCGCTAATAGGTAAGACGTCAGTGGCGACCAGATGTCTCTAGGCCTAGAGGCGCTGGGTAGCAGTTCAGCATAAGTGGTATGCTGTTCTTGGCAATAGATCATGTCGTCGAGCCACTCCTTAAACTTGGGCGCCCGTCCCCTACCCCATCTGCAGGCTACCCTTCTCTTTGCCATCAGTAGTGCCAAGGCTATGTACCGACGGAGTGCTGGTGGCACATTTTTAACATAACTCAATAGAGCCACCAGTGGCGTGGCCTCCAACTGTACTTCAGTCATCTGACGTAGGGCGTCAAAAACATGCTCCCAATACGCATTCACTGCCGGGCAATTCCAGGCCAAGTGCAACTTGTCCGCCTGCGGCGCATGGCATCTGTCACATCTGTCCGAGTCTCGCAGCTGGTGTCGATGCATTTTAACCGGCGTATAGTACACCCTATGTAGGTATTTATAATGAATTACTCGCAGCCTGCTGCTGGCGGATATCCGCTCGGTCTGCAAACAACAATATTCCCACTGGTCATCTGTGAGTTCAAATCCAAACTCTTCCCCCCACCGTGCTCAGGACTGCGAGGTCTCCGTCTCCCGTTGGGTGTGGATTGTGCGGTACAGCAAGGAGACCAGTCTCTTAGGTGTCTTCTGCTGTAGGAGCATATGCAGCGGGCCAAATGTTTGTGGTTCCTCCGGGAAGGTCAAGCTCAGAGTCCGGATCCCCTGTTTAAGTCGTATGTACAGGAAAGTATCTACTGGCGTGTGGTCCGAGTCTCGAAATATGCTCTCCGAGGTACGGAATTGTCCATTATCATATAGGTAACCCCAGGTGGCCAGGGATGTTCGTTCCCTAAATCTATGAAAAACTGTTTCCTGTAACAGTGGCATGGTTGGGTGGTACACCAGCGGTAAAAGCGGGGAGTAAAGCATGGTGGCCGCCAGGAGATGTTCAATGCGCCTCCACGCAGTGGCATGTACAGTGTTCTGTGTGCGTTCACGGGCCTTCAGTTCAGCATACAGTACTCTCTCTATCGGGATCGGGTGTACTAGCCAGTGTTCAGCTGCTAGCTGCGGTATATATTTGGGCTGTCGTATCCAGAAATACAAGTAATGTGCTTGAGCGCTTATATAATAAAATTCAAAATCTGGGATCCCAAAGCCACTTGAGGCGTACGGTCTGGTCAAGACAGTCCACTGGAGTCTAGCCTGCTTCCCTCCCCATACCAATCTGATCAACTCGGTTTTGAGTAACTTGAAAAATTGCCGCCCCGGATAATACGGGATATTTAAAAAGAAGTAGAGTAACTGCGAGAGTATTACCATTTTAATCAATGAGGTGCGCCCAGCCAGGGAGAGGGGGGCTGTATCCAACGAGTCACATTATCAGTAATGCGGGATAGCGCCACCCCATAGTTGAGCCGCATGAACTCCTCTTTATTCCGGGTGATGCCAATCCCCAAGTAGCGCAGCTCGTCGTCGCACCACTCCAACGGATAGTCTAATGGAAAGCGCTCCACAGAGTCCGTCAACGGAAATAGACATGATTTCCCCCAATTGATCTGGACTCCTGAAAGACCATGAACTCCCGAAGGAGCACATTTAAGTTAGTCTGAGGGTCTCTTACATACAAAGTGATATCATCTGCATACATGGATATCAATATTTCCCACATATTGCATCGCAACGCTATGTCATTGTGATGTTGTCTCATCCGTGCCGCCAGTGGTTCGGTTGCCAAGGCAAAGAGGAGAGGAGACAATCAATCAATCAATCAATCAAGGCATTTATAGAGCGCACTACTCACCCGTAGGGTCTCAAGGCGCTAGACAGGGGGCAACCATGACGGGTGCCTCGAGTGATCAGGAATTTCGGGGACATATGCCCATTAAAGAGCTGCTTGGCCCCTGGTTGGTGGTACAAAAGCCGTATCCATGATAGAAAAAGTGGGGGGAAGCCCATCCGGAGCATAATCCCAAATATATAGTTCCATTAGATAGAATCGAAGGCCTTAGTGGCGTCAAGAAAAACTGCTGCGAAAGGCAACTCCGGGGAGACGTTATTCAATATGGTAAAAAGGGTCCGCAAGTTGTGGGAGGTGGACCTTCCCGGGACAAACCCGGATTGATCCGGTAAAACTAAGTGTTCCAGTAGCAAACTCAGTCGATTAGCAATAAGCTTTGCCATAATTTTGGCATCGCAGTTGAGGAGGGAAAGTGGTCGGTAAGACCCACACAGGTGAGGTGGTTTCTCAGGCTTCAAAAGTGAAACAATGAGCACTTCCCTCATGGACGGAGGGAGGATGCCAACCTCCAGAGACTCCTCGTAGACTTCACGTTTTGTAGAATTCTATCGGGATACCATCTAATCTGGTGGCCTTCCCTGATTGCATGCCCATGAAGGCCTCCCGGACCTCATCTAATTCAAATGTAGCGCATAGAAATTCCCGGTGTACATCGCTTAGCCAGCCCAGAGTGACATCTCCTAGGTAGGAGTCCAGATCTAAATCTCGTTTCCCAGTACTTGTGTACAGGGTGGCATAGTGACAGGAGAATTCTCCTAGTATATTAGCAGTGTCCCAGCAACGCGTTCCGTCTGACTTCTCCAATTCTATGATGTAGTTGGAGAGCCGGGGCCGCCTGATCGTATCTGCTAGTGCTTTGCCCGGACGTTCTCCCTCCCCATACCTACGTGCTATCCAGTGTTTCCCCCCTGAAGCGCGTTTCTCTGTGTGCCTCTGCCATGTACTCAGTCAATGTCGCCCTGAATTTGCTCCGTGTGTCCCCGTCTGGGTGAAGTGACAACATTGCTTCAAGCGCTCGGAGTTCCTTTTCAAGTGTACAAAGTGAGGTAGTAATGCTCTTCAATACTTCCGCTCCCTTAGATATGCAAACCCCTCTAATCGTGACCTTGAAGGCCTCCCATATGGTCTCTCCGTTCTGCACCGATCCCCTATTCTTTAAAAAAAATTCTTGAATCTCATCTCCCAGTTCTTTCCGGAACAGCTCGTCTAGAAGCATGCGTATATTAAGCCGCCATGCGCCATGCGGGGGTCCATAATTCACAGAGGAGAGCGTGAGCCTGACAGGTGCGTGGTCGGAGTACGTTCTAAATAAATGATGCACTGTACTAACTGCTGGCCCTAACCAGCGGGATATGAGGCAATAATCTAGTCGCGCCCAGTAGGCGAGTGTGCAGTGAAGCGCGTACCTTCGCGCAGGTGGGGGGGGACATATCGCCACGCATCAATCAAGCCGTTATCTACAATAATGTCCTGCAGTGCCATGCTAGCTCTAGTGCGATGATACGGTGCAGGGTTTGGCCTATCCGCGCCAGGAGCATAGGTAACATTAATGTCTCCACCCCATATGATGTGATTCGAGCCTATCTCCCTTATCGTCTCCCATAAGGAAATAAAAAACTCCGGGGCATCTATATTTGGACCATAACAGCACACCAAGGTCACCGAGTCCAATCCCAGCCGCCCCCAAGCAAGGCAATACCTCCCCTGGTCATCACTGGTGGTTCCGGCAACATGAAAGGGTAAATTTTCCTTAATTAATATAGCAGTCCCTCTGGCATAGGTGGAATACGATGAAAAAACCCTGTGCGTCGCCCATCGAGATGCAAACATAGAGGTTCTCAGGGGTGTAAGATGTGTTTCTTGCAACATCGCTATATGTATCTGGTGACGATCTAAATAAGCTAAAATCTGTCTCTTCTTCCGCGGATCTCTCAGCCGTTCCATGTAACAATGTTTAGTGGTGTCTCTTCAGAAGTCACCATATGTATAACTTAGAAAGTGGACTAGACATGGCCATATAGCGTGGTGTTGTGTAGACCAAATGGAAATCATACTAATTGCAGTGCCAGTAGCTGCAACCATTATCTGCATAGCAACCGTGTAGGTTGTAGGTTCGAAGTGTAGGACAACAAGCCTTCCCATACTACTCCTTCCCCGTTCAATCTCCCCACTCGTCCTTCCCACTGAAGCAACCCCAACATGCCAGCATCATATACTCGCCCGCTCCCCTCTTCCCCCCCCCCAACAAGAAAAACAACATCATAGTCCCCACTAACCACATGTAGTGGACCAAATTGGGGTACTTCCCTATGGGGGCTATTCTAGGTGGCGACACAACCATCCCCCGCCTGCACAGCCCAGCAGCCGAAGCCGCCGCATATGCAGGCAGAGGTGCCTGGCGAGAAGTTATGTGGCACATCACGGCACATTTGTCTATGTAGACATATTCTTTGCATCAGAGCTACCTCTCAACAGACACATCAAATAATTCAAACCAACACAGTTTGTTTCCAAAGTCTGCGACTCACAGAGGGGCCCCTTACTGCGGGTCAGCTTCTATATCTTCCATCGGGGAATTCTGGGGATCACCAGCAGCCACACTGCCTCTGCTCACCTTTTTCAAGTGTTTAAGGAAGTCCTCCACCTGTTGAGGCTTTGTAAAGAACCTTTGTTTTCCCTGATGCGTAACCCGCAGCTGTGCCGGGTATAAAAGTGCATAGTCAATCTGGGCTTTGCGTAGTTTGTTCTTGATATCTACAAATTTACGCCTCTCTTCTTGGACCATGGGCGTGAAGTCAGGATAAATGGAGAAGGAGTTACCTTCATAGGACAATAGTTGCTTGCTGCGCGCTGCCCTCAATGCCACATCCCGGTCCCTGTAATTTAAGAGTCTCGCTATTATGGGTCGCGGGGTATCCCCAGGTTTAGGCCGTGGGCCCAGCGATCTGTGGGCGCGCTCGACGATGAATTGAGTGGAAAAGGTCTCGAAGCCTATCGCAGTACAAAAGGGGGTGGTGATGGACGGAGCATCTGAATCAATCAAACACTCACACCCAGTCAAAAGATCTGGGTTTAATCCATCACCGTTCTTTAGCCCACTCTGCCACCCCAGTTCAGACATGGCTATATGCAAATCAGTCTGACCCTGTGCCTCATGGGAACAGTCCAGCCCGAACTGCCAAGCCATGTCTTCCCTAAACCGGAAACAAGCTTCCGAGGACCAGTTTCTGGCATTCCAGCCGTCTTCAGCCCGGCTTGCTTGAATCCAGTGGCAAAGTGAGCAAGGGACTCACGTCTGAGCATACCCTGCCACACTTATGGCGGCCAAAAGCGGTACAAAAGGGGGTGGTGATGGACGGAGCATCTGAATCAATCAAACACTCACACCCAGTCAAAAGATCTGGGTTTAATCCATCATCGTTCTTTAGCCCACTCTGCCACCCCAGTTCAGACATGGCTATATACAAATCAGTCTGACCCTGTGCCTCATGGGAACAGTCCAGCCCGAACTGCCAAGCCATGTCTTCCCTGGACCTGAAACAAGCTTCCGAGGACCGGTTTCTGGCATTCCAGCCGTCTTCAGCCCGGCTTGCTTGAATCCAGTGGCAAAGTGAGCAAGGGACTCACGTCTGAGCATACCCTGCCACACTTATGGCGGCTAAAAGCGGTACAAAAGGGGGTGGTGATGGACGGAGCATCTGAATCAATCAAACACTCACACCCAGTCAAAAGATCTGGGTTTAATCCATCACCGTTCTTTAGCCCACTCTGCCACCCCAGTTCAGACATGGCTATATGCAAATCAGTCTGACCCTGTGCCTCATGGGAACAGTCCAGCCCGAACTGCCAAGCCATGTCTTACCTGGACCGGAAACAAGCTTCCGAGGACCGGTTTCTGGCATTCCAGCCGTCTTCAGCCCGGCTTGCTTGAATCCAGTGGCAAAGTGAGCAAGGGACTCATGTCTGAGCATACCCTGCAACACTTATGGCGGACAAAAGCGGTACAAAAGGGGGGTGGTGATGGACGGAGCATCTGAATCAATCAAACACTCACACCCAGTCAAAAGATCTGGGTTTAATCCATCACCGTTCTTTAGCCCACTCTGCCACCCCAGTTCAGACATGGCTATATGCAAATCAGTCTGACCCTGTGCCTCATGGGAACAGTCCAGCCCGAACTGCCAAGCCATGTCTTCCCTGAACCGGAAACAAGCTTCCGAGGACTGGTTTCTGGCATTCCAGCCGTCTTCAGCCCGGCTTGCTTGAATCCAGTGGCAAAGTGAGCAAGGGACTCACGTCTGAGCATACCCTGTCACACTTATGGCGGCTAAAAGTTGTACAAAAGGGGGTGGTGATGGACGGAGCATCTGAATCAATCAAACACTCACACCCAGTCAAAAGATCTGGGTTTAATCCATCACCGTTCTTTAGCCCACTCTGCCACCCCAGTTCAGACATGGCTATATGCAAATCAGTCTGACCCTGTGCCTCATGGGAACAGTCCAGCCCGAACTGCCAAGCCATGTCTTCCCTGAACCGGAAACAAGCTTCCGAGGACTGGTTTCTGGCATTCCAGCCGTCTTCAGCCCGGCTTGCTTGAATCCAGTGACAAAGTGAGCAAGGGACTCACGTCTGAGCATACCCTGTCACACTTATGGCGGCTAAAAGCGGTACAAAAGGGGGTGGTGATGGACGGAGCATCTGAATCAATCAAACACTCACACCCAGTCAAAAGATCTGGGTTTAATCCATCACCGTTCTTTAGCCCACTCTGCCACCCCAGTTCAGACATGGCTATATGCAAATCAGTCTGACCCTGTGCCTCATGGGAACAGTCCAGCCCGAACTGCCAAGCCATGTCTTCCCTGGACCGGAAACAAGCTTCCGAGGACCGGTTTCTGGCATTCCAGCCGTCTTCAGCCCGGCTTGCTTGAATCCAGTGGCAAAGTGAGCAAGGGACTCACGTCTGAGCATACCCTGCCACACTTATGGCGGCCAAAAGCGGTACAAAAGGGGGGTGGTGATGGACGGAGCATCTGAATCAATCAAACACTCACACCCAGTCAAAAGATCTGGGTTTAATCCATCACCGTTCTTTAGCCCACTCTGCCACCCCAGTTCAGACATGGCTATATGCAAATCAGTCTGACCCTGTGCCTCATGGAAACAGTCCAGCCCGAACTGCCAAGCCATGTCTTCCCTGTACCGGAAACAAGCTTCCGAGGACCGGTTTCTGGCATTCCAGCCGTCTTCAGCCCGGCTTGCTTGAATCCAGTGGCAAAGTGAGCAAGGGACTCACGTCTGAGCATACCCTGCCACACTTATAGCGGCCAAAAGCGGTACAAAAGGGGGTGGTGATGGACGGATCATCTGAATCAATCAAACACTCACACCCAGTCAAAAGATCTGGGTTCGAAGCCTATCGCAGACAGAAGCATTTTCTCCACATAGTCTTCCATTTGCCCAGTATTGGTCGTTTCCGGTATACCTAAAATGCGAACGTTGTTGCGCCGACTGCGCGCTTCCAAATCTTCGTTCTTCGCTGCGATAACTCTCAATAAGTTATCCATGTGAGCCAGCTGCGACGTGTGGCGATCGGTTGTGTCTTCCGAATCCGAGATGCGCCGCTCATTTTCCTTGATCCTCTCATCGTGGCCATCGAGTTTGTGAGCAATAGCGTCCATTCGTGATGACATCCTGTCTACTTTATCTACTATGGTGGCAAACCCCTGTCGCGCTTCTCGGAGGATGTCCTGTACATCAGTGGTTTGAGATGCCGCGGCGTCACGAGCTCCACTGTTCCCAGCTTGTTCCTGATCATCTTGCCCAGTGCGGTTTACTTTTTTGGCGGCGTCAAAGTTAAGTTTGGGCTGTCTTGTGTCAGGTTTACCGATTGCGTCAATGTTCTCCCAGGTGTAGCCGTTGTTATGCTCTGCAAGTTATTTGTCCTGCCAGTTGGGTCAATGGGGCAATCAGGTGATGCGCGGTGGAAGAGAAAAAAAAGGGGGGGGGATACACGTGTCTGCCCCGGTGATGTTTCAACGAGGGTCCCCTCGCCGGATAACGGCTCACCGGTTCTGGTAGCCTGGTGTAGAGCTCCCAGCAGCACAGGGTCACCCAGAGAGAGCGATAATCTCTGTCCTTCCTGTGCCAATATGCACAGGGTGAAGGCCTTCTGTTGCACGTGCCAGAGATTCGGGCCTGTCCTGCTCTCAATTGCACAACGCTGCCCTCAGCTCATGTCCCAGATCACCAGTCGTGTGGGGCCATTTCTGCTATGCTTATCGCGGTTCTCGCCACCGCGAGCACCGCCAAAAAAGGGAGCCGGTAGCGCGCCAGTCCCAGGTCCACCCCCACGCCTCCAGCCGGAGCCACAGTCCACTCAAGCGCCCAGCGAGGTCTCAGGGTGAGCAGTCCAGATCCGGGTGCGGTCCAACAGCCGCCCACCTGAGGGCTATGTTGTGCAGCGGAGGTGGTAAGTGTCTCGAGCCGCCTGGAACAGTGGGGCAGTACCGCAAGGGTCCCACACACGCCAAGGCCGGGGCCTTGAAATCGCGGCAAATGCAGCCGGGTCAGGCACTCACCGCCGCTTTGTAGGGCTGCTCCTCCACTTCCCAGGAGGCACCTGGGGGCTCCGTCAGCGGCGATGAGGCTGCCAGGGGAATCCAGGTCTCTCTGTGGCCGCCGCGATGGTGTGCGGTCTGCGCGGCCTAGTTATCTTTCCTGCGGCACCGGGCTGGAGGAGCTGCAGGGGCCGGCACTCAGTTTCCAGTAGTGCACCGGGCTAACGGGGCCAGCTTCAGTAGCGGATTATGAAGGCAGGAGGCTGTTATTAGGCACGATACTCGCCATGTAGTCGATGGGGAGGCAGCTCTCACGGTCGGACGTCTTGTATGTCGCCTTTGAGGCCGATAAAGGATATTTAAGAGGATTATTGTCGCCGGGCGGCAGGAGCCTCATTAACTTGCGGCCATCTGCAAGTGCGCCACCTAGCGCCCCCCTATTCTACCCATCCTTTCCTGAATATCTTGCACCTTCCATATCTGACTGCATCGTCTTCTTTTAACTTGCTCTTTTCTAAAGATGTTCTTGCTTCGTGTACCCTATGTTCCAATCTTGGCATATGGAGCTAAAATACAATTTCTTTGCTTATGCTATCTGTTTTCCCCACTTCAACCCATGCCCTCGTTTGGGAGAGAGGGATAATGCTAGCCTCCTGGTCTTTAATAAAATCACAATTCTCTATACTGTTAACCTCTGAGAACTGACATTTTATGTCAAGAAAGTCAGCTAGCTTTATGCATGTTTAAAGTCCTTCAAAACTAGGTCTGCAACATGCTCAAATGGTCTAATTCCTGAATACTCATCATTCGACCAATCCGGTGTTTTCATAATTTCCACCTGCATTAAACACTGTCAATGTCATTGCTCCACAAATTGAATGCACCTTGAACATATCCAGATTCACACCTGATTCATGCATTATGTTCTTTACCCATCCTGCTATTCTTGCCGTAGATACTGCTCCATGCGGCTACACATATGAGATCATTAATTGATCCACTCCTGCACCTCTGAGTTCACTAACAGCATTGCCATAAGGGCAGGGTAAGAACGTTTCTCAGTTCATGTGTAAAAACCCAATTTTAATAAATATATCACTAAAGCATGATATGGTAGTGCGCTGTCATTTACAGACAGTTCATTTCTATTGAAATGACCACAAACCTTGGCACTAAAATGCAGTTCTACTGATGAAACTATATAGCATGTTAACAATAATTTTGGGAAATTGGGGTTCAGCAAAAATGATTGCCATTTGCACATTACCAAGTAAAGTGTTCTGATTTGTTTTTATCCTATTAAAATCTATTTTTTCATCACATAGAGTTACAAAACCTGTGCTTTCATACCTAATGAAATATAATTTGAAATGTTTGTACAGTTCACGTATTAGATATTTAAATGTTGTGTGGTACAAAAAAACGGACTTCCTACAACCTTTCATCTCACACTCTTTGAACAGCACAATTTTCAAATAGTTCACTGTGAAATCCTCTACTTGTCTTTCTCTGACTCCAAAGTTACTTGTATGAATACATAAACTGACTTTTGACCTCTGTCCCTGAACTTAGAGCAAATGTGAAAAGATCAAAATAAGATTTAAAGGCATCTTTCCTGCTCATTTACTTTGTGAGTGAACAGTACACCTGTTTTTTATCATCTCGCCAGAACGGGCCAGCAAGGCCCTAACATAGCTAAAAAATTAGACTCACCATAGCTGGGCATGTAGATTTCTCGAGGTCTGTGATTACATGGAATCGGTCGCACTGGTAAAGGGCACGTATTCTGGAAACAAAAGATCAGAGATCTAGCAGTGGGAATTATTTTTGGTTCTTCATGATCTGGGGCCAGATGTAGCTCGTCAATTACCTGTTGGTAACGGCCGATTTCGGCCGTTACCAACCGGTATTTGGGAATTGACATGTAGGGGGCAATTTATTTACAGAATCGGTATATTTACCGAATCGGTAAATTTACAGATTCAGTAAAATACCGAATCAGTAAATATACCGATTCTGTAAATCAATATGTAGGTGGCACTGTAATCAGTGCCACAGGCCCTTACCGAATCGTTATTTACCATGGAATACTATTCCATGGTAAATAACGAATTCCAGTGTACATGCACATCTGTGCATGTACACCTGTGCCATGTGTCACACAGACATGCCCTAAGGGCATGTCTGTGTGTCACATGGCACACAAGCCCGAAACAGGGGTGCAACAGGGTGTCAAAGTGACACCCTGTCCCCCTTGTAAATTCGGTATTTTTACCGATGCGGTAATTACAGAATCGTTATCTGCCATTGAATCCTATGGGCTTCAAGGCACATAGGAATCAATGACAAATATCGATTCTGTAATTACAGAATCGGTAAATACCGAATCATACCGATTCGGTATTTTTACCGAATTTTTTACCTACATAGCAATTACCGAATAGTGAATACCGAATCGGTAAAATTCGGTATTTACCATTCGGTTATTTGCTATTACCTACATCTAGGCCCTGGTGAATGAATGGTTTCATTCCTGCTTTGAATGGGTCAAATTATTACAACTCCTTATACTCTGCTGGCGATGGTCATGGCTTTGCATGGTTCTGTGGTTGGGTGAAATGACAATTTGAGTTAAGATGATGAGGACAAAAAAAAAGTAATTCTGCAGTTTTTTATGAATCTTGACCAGTTTCACGAGTTTTTGGTATGTGAGTAAAAAATTGTGTCACAGACCAATGCCAGTTCTTATTTCGATCCTACAGTTAGCAAGTATTCTCTGGGTGAGAACAATGTTGTTTTTTTCTTTTAACAAAATAGATAATATTACTGGAGAAAGATGTCCATCTCAGTAGTACATTTAATTGAGAACTAGTCATAACACATTAATGAACAAGTTACTTACCTTCGGTAACAATATATCTGTAAGAAACATAGATTAGTTATAGATTCCTTACCTTAGAATTACCCCCAGGCATCAGATTGGATCCAGAACGTTTTTTTGCCAGCAGTACCTCTGTGCGTCAAAAGGTGGCGTCGGTCGACTCTGCGTTTGTCATCAGCGCCGTGGTCGCTGGGATGACGTCATGGTAGCTACATTGATACCGCCCTTGCGCGCTGACATCAATTCTGTACGCACACCAGAAGCGCAGAGCCATGCAAGACACTGACCACTGGTGCACAAAATTAGGGCCCTGAAAGGAAGTCCTTAACCCTAGAAGTCAGTTCGCAGAACGGGGAGGATGGGTGGGGTGGTAAGGAATCTATAACTAAACTATGTTTCTTACAGATACATCGTTACCGAAGGTGAGTAACTTGTTCATCTGAAAGAAACAGTTAGTTGTATATTCCTTACCTTAGACCAACTCCGGAATTGGGTCTGCGAACTAAGTTCACACCAGAAAGTCCTGGAGAACAAAACGGCCAAAGAATCCATCTCTCCGGACTTGGCTGTCCAGGCAGTAGTGTTTGGTGAACGTGTGCAGCGATGAACACGTAGCTGCCTGACAGATGTCGTTAAGAGGTCTCAAAGCAGTAGTAGCTGCCTTCGCCCTGGTGGAATAGGCGTGCATCCCCACTGGAGGCTCCTTCTTTGCCAAAGAGTAGCAAGCTTTGATGCACAGAACAACCCACCTGGAAATGGTCCATTTGTGCACGGCCCGACCTTTCTTAGTGCCCACGTAACCAACAAAGAGCTGGTCTTCCACCCAGAATTGTTTGGTGCAATCCAAGTAGAAGGAAAGATCAAGTTTTAGATACAAACGGTGAAGCCTCTCTTCCTCTTTTGAAGGATGTGGAGGCGGAAAGGAGGTGAGCAAAGTGATGGTTTGGCCAATGTGGAAAGAAGTAACCACCTTGGGAAGAAAGGAAGGTCTAATTCTGAGGACGACCTTGTCCGGATGAACAGCCAGATAGGGAGGCTTGGAGGAAAGAGCTTGTAGCTCACTCACCCTGTCCGCAGAGGTGATGGCCACAAAAAAACTGTTTTCAAAGTTAGAAGCCTGAGAGGACAGTTATGTAATGGCTCAAAGGGAGAGCACATAAGGTATGTAAGAACCAAGTTCAAGTCCCACTGAGGCATTACGAAGGGAACAGGAGGAAAAAGATGAGTAATGTCCTTAAGGAAACGATTTACAACAAGGGACTTGAAAAGAGAAGGCTGATCAGGAAGCCTAAGGAAAGCTGAAATAGCAGAGAGATAGCCCTTTTGAGTGCCCAGCGCCCTGCTGGGCCAAAGAAAGGCAGGTCAAGAGAACCTCAGAAAGAGGGGCGGAAAGGGGATCTACAGCCTTTGCAGTGCACCATGACACAAATTTGTTCCATCTGCATGCTTATACTGTCTTAGTGGAGGGACGCCTGGCTGCCAAGATTACATCACAGACTTCGGGAGGCAGGTCAAACGACGTCAACTGCTGCAGCTAAATCTCCACGCAAGGAGGTGGAGGCTGGATAGGTTCGGGTGGAGGACCGTCCCCTGCTGCTGCGACAGAAGATCCTCCTGAAGAGGCAGTCTGATTGGAGGATCGATAGCCATGTGTAGCAGCTCGGGATACCAGCCTCTTCATGCCTTCGGCCCAGTTGCGCTTGATCTTCTTCAGCACTCTTAGCAGCCTAGCAAGTGCTGCCTTGGAAATTCCAACACGCAGAATTGCTGATATTGTGCATTCTCTTCGGTGGCAAATAGATCTAACCAAGGCTCTCCCCACTGCTGAAAGAGACCTTGCACCACCTCAGAGTGAAGATGCCATTCATGATCCATCATGCACCTGCGGTCGAGCTCGTCCGCCCTGGCGTTCAGTGAAGCTGCTAGGTGTTGAACCACCAGGGATGTGCCCTGATGTTTAAGCCATGTCCAGAGAGTTGGAAGGCCTCTTGACATAGGTTCCAAGACCCCACCCCGCCCTTTTTGTTGCAGTAGCACATGGCAATGGTGTTGTCCGTGAACACCTGCATTACTCTTCCCTGGACAGAGGAAAGGAATGCTTTTAGTGCAAGATGAATCACCTGATGCTCCAGAAGGTTGATTTGGAGCCCGGACTCCGCCGGAGACCAGAGGCCTCTGATCTCCGCCTCTCCCATATGGCCGCCCCCTCCCAGAAGAGACGCGTCTGTCACCACTGTGTGGTCTGGTTGGGGAAGGGAGAGGGATCTGCCGTTGACCCAATTCTGGTTCGTTAGCCACTACTGCAATTGTCGTGCAGTGCCCTCAGAGATCTGGACGCAATCGGACAGATTCCCCATATGCGACGCCCACTAAAACTTCGGGTCCCACTGCAGAGCCCGCATATGCCACCTGGCATGATCTACCAGCAGGATGCAGGAGGCCATGAGGCTCAGCGGCCTCAGGGTCATTCTGACCGAAACCCGGGATAGGTGCTGAAAGATCAGAATCATAGCCAAACTAGCTGTTCGGGAGGAGCAACCTGAAACTGGCTTATGTCCAGCACCGCTCCGATGAAGATGAGCTACTGAGAGGGAGTCAGGTGTGACTTCGGCACTTTGATGGAGAACCCCAGCAAATGCAGGAGGTCGGCCGTAGTCTGGAGGTGGGGGACGACAGCCTGGGGCGAGCCCGCCTTCAACAGCCAGTCATCGAGATAGGGGAAGACTGGAACCCCTGATCAGCGCAGATGAGCTGCGACCACCGCCATCACTTTCGTGAACATTCAAGGGGCGCTGGTTAGGCCAAAGAAGAGGATGGTAAACTGAAAGTGCTCGTGGCCTACCGTGAACCGTAGGTAACACCGGTGGGCCAGCAGGACGGGAATATGAAAGTAAGCGTCCTGCAAGTCCAACACAACCATCCAGTCTCCAGGATCGAGGGCAGCTTCAACATTTTGAACTTCTCCTTCCGGAGGAAGCAGTTAACGTCCCTGAGATCCAAGATAGGTCGCAGGCCTTTGTCCTTCTTGGGCACCAGAAAGTAGTGGAAATAGCAACCACAACCTACTTCTGGGAAAGAAACTCGCTCAATGGCACCTTTGGCCAAGAGTGCCGAAACTTCCTGTTGGAGAAGGACCAGAGGATCCTCCGACATGCGATGGTACTAAGGTGGCATGGATGGAGGGGTAGTCACGTAGGGGAGGGAGTAGCCCCTTCGGACTATTTGCAAAACTCACCTTTCTGAAGTGATGGTGAGCCAGTTGGGGAGGTGATTGCGAATCATGCCGCCCACTGGCCCCTGAAAGGTCAGACTTGGAGATTTTGGAGGCTGCTGTAGAGTAGGCTGTGATGGACTAGCCTGCCCGCTGGCCCCCAGAAACACTGCGTTGGTTCCCACGTCCCCGGCCGCACAGGGGCTGAACAGCCTGGCCTGTGGCTCTGGGTGGGACGTGTCAGGGCACCCCTTCCGTAGCCACAAAAGGGACGAAAAGCAGACTGCACAGGGCGGGTGGTGGAGAGGGCCAAGGACCTGGCCATAGCCTGAGAGTCCTTAAAGCACTCTAGTGCACTGTCTGCTTTGTCACCGAATAGGCGACGGCCATCAAAGGGCATGTCCATACGGGTGAATTGGACATCCTCGGAAAAAACAGTCAACCTCAACCAGGCGTAGCGTCGAAGGGCTACCGACGTGGAAATCGTCCTGCCTAGTGAGTCCGCGGTATCCAGCCAACAGCGGATGGTAAACTTGGCTGCGTCTCTCCCTTTGGCAACTGATCGAGAGAGTACGGCCAGGCCTCCTCCAGGCACTGAGGCAGCACTTGCGCAACCGTATGCCACATGGAGTGAGTGTAACAGCCCAACAGACATGCAGTTTTTACCAACTGCAGTCCAAAGCTGGAGGAAGAAAACATCTTCATGGAGGAAGAAAACATCTTCTTCCCAAGATGGTCCAGCTTTTTGGATTCCCTATCCAGTGGAGTGGTAGGGAATGCGCCCTTGGAGGTGGAGGCTTGGACCACCAAGCTCTCAGGGTGGAGTGTTGGGAGAGGAAAGTGGGGTTGCCCGGGGCCGGGCGGTAGCGTCGGGCAATCATCCTGTCCACAGCAGCTCCTGTGTTGGGCCTGGACCATGTGCCCGAAAGGATGTCTGTGAGGGCTTCATTAAACGGTAGCAGGGGCTCCAAAGAGCTCTCTGCCGGTTGAAGCACATCCGTCAGAAGGTTAGCCCTGACTGCCACCATAGGTAGCTTGAGGTGGAGAACCTCAGCCGCCCTACGAAACACCACTGCTTATGACGCTCCCTCCTCCGTAGCCGAGGTAGGAGGAGACAACATGCCATGGTCTGGTGAGATATCCAGACCACTGGCGTCCTCCAATTCCTCTCTCCAGCCCAGTTCATAACCTAGCTGTTCGGGTAAAGGGTCCCCAGACCCCTCCCAGTACTCCTCACCCTCCTCTGGCTGCCAATCTGGTCTCAAAGAGCTAGGGTAGAACAGAGTCACAAAAGTACCTGTTGGCGCCGGTCCAGCTCTGAGTCTACCTCGAAGTGGAGGCCGGGGTCGACGTCGGCTGGAGACACAGCTGACCCCGGCTGCGTATGTGGTGCCAGTGGAATCGGCGTCTGTGGAGGTGTTACAAGGTCGACCGGCACCGATCCGGATCCAAGCCAGGATCCAAGGGGACCCTGCGGTGCCGAGGCCGAAGCCGCCGAAGGCCCTGGGCCCCCAGCTGAGACAGCGGGGCCCGAAGTTGCACCTACGGATTCGGTCTACCCAAAGATGGCATGCATCTCTTCCTAAAAAGCTCGAAGCTGGGCAGGGGTCTGTGAGAAGTTGGCCTGGTATATGATGTTCACTATTCTAGTGAGCACCTTGTACCAGTCCAAACAACCCTTATGGTGATGTTTGTAAGGTCAACCTTATAGACCAGCTATCCTAGTGGTAGCATGTACAAAAGCAGTCTTTGGCTAAACTCAAGAGGGCATGTGAAGCCAGCTGTTTTACCATATGCAAAACTTTTAATACCAAATGAAAGGACACCACACAGGTTATATATTCAAAATATATATGTATTTATTTCTAAATAAATCCCCTTAACTCTTTATGAGCACAAGCGTATAACAAGTAACTTAATATAACATACAAAAGTTGCACAAATATGGATAGGCCCTGGTGGCCCGTAAAACCATATACTAAAATAGTGGTATAAGAACCACGTCACAAACAATGGTAAGGCCTAGGGCCTTGGGAATCGCTGGAGCTATACTGGACTAACAGTAGTTAGGGAGCAGGAGGCCCACAGGATGCGGGTGCAGTGTCTAAATGCACACGCGTGCACCTATAGAAGTCAATGGGTGCGTAAAGTTAGAAAGTTGCAGATTTGGAAGTCTTCCGACTGGACTAGAACTTAACCACTTAAAACTAGGACACTAGGAGTGTAAATCTCTACAGGAGCACCGCAGTACTCGTGTTACCTCACCCACAGGAAGCGGGTGCATAGGTGTCAAAGTGTGTCGGGTTTCGTCGTGGAGTTCTATGGAGCCTTGGAGAAAAGATGCTGCAGGCGACCAGGAGAGAAGAGTCCGGTTGGATCCAAGGGTGGATCGAAGATGTAGAGTACCTGAAAGCAGAGGGGACAGATTCTGGGTCACTAGCCAGTGACCAGGAAGGAAACAGGAAGGAACCAGGCAATGTCGGGTTGCAATCAGGTGATGTCGTGAAGCTTGTCTCCGCTGCCACGTGGACCAGGAGGTGTCGACGACAACCAGGCGCTGGGCACGGACTGTCCCACAAAGGCTCTTGCTGTCGGCGGTGTCGGATCTCGATTCGGAGTCAACAGGCCTTGGCAAATGCAACCCACGAAGGAATCAAAGATGGCTTCTGGATCAGACCAGCAAGGTCTGATGGGCTGCTCCTTTTCAGGGGAGCAAGGGCCAGTCTGGAGCAACCAGACCAGTGGTGAAAATTCGAAGGTTCCTCGTCACAGAGGCCACTAGCCAACGGGCAAGTGACTAGACAGGCGGGTCGAGCAGGAAAATGCAAAAGGGCCCCACGCAGCACTCGGTGAGTGTGGAGAGGTGATCTTTGATGCAAAGGATGCTCAGGGCTGGGGCTTCTCAATCCCCAATGCACAGCTTCGAGGGTGCCTCAGGAGCTGCACAGAAAGCACTTCGCTGGCTTTCCAAGATGGCCGGTCCCACGTCTCACGTCGCCTCCACGGGTCTCAGCTTTGCTGGGGCTGTGGATCGGGCTGTTGGATGTCTGGAAGTCCGGTTCTTGTCGGTCACTGTTGTTCGAGCTCCGGCAGGAGCAACAACAAAGCAAACCGTTGAGCGCATGATAGTGCCTGCTTGCATAGGGTGGTCACTCCTTCACCACAAGGGAGATTCTTCAGTCTTCTACGTCGAGTAGGATGTCGAAGGGTGCAGAGTTTTGTATCAGAGTTTCAGTCAGGATTATCTAAAGTCTAAGGACACAGCTCCTACCTTTATTCCAAATCAAGGGGCTGGATTACCTGCTAGGTCCCTCCTATGGTGTGGACCCAGGAAGGGGGTGGTTACACCCCTTTCCCTTTGTCCAGTTTCGCGCCAGAGCTGGGGCTGGAGTGCCCCAGCACCGGCTTGAACTGGCCCATGCATGGGACACCTTGTGTGCCCCAGGCAGTGTCTCCTTCCATTCAGCCCTCCCTGCCCCAATCCACTATCTCCTGTCTGGGGTGGTGCTAGCACCTGCCTGTGACAGGAAACCTATTGTCCAAGCCTCCCTCGCTGGAAGGGCTCCCAGCAGCAGGAGGTCAGACTTGTGTCTGTGGCAGCAGCATCCATTTTGTGATGCTGAGGCTCTGGTTAACTTTAATCGGGATTAATGGAAGTAACATGTCTTCTCCCTCTAGAAGGGTGGAATGCTACCCCCGTCTCCAGAACTGGCGAGGGGGTAGTTTTCCAAAGCGTATGACACCTTACACGACATGTTTTGATAAAGCCAAACCAAAGTTAGCAATAACCGCGAGGATTATAATGCACTTAAGAGTATATGGTATGGCAATATCCTAGAACAGCTATAAGGACATGGTTCCGAAAGCTGCAGACAGGCTCAGCTCATGCTAGAGCACCATCTCACATAAAACCAAGCACTCTGCCTCCAGGATTGTTAAGGCCTGCCTTAGGAGTGACTTATAGGTGCATATGTGTCCAGATATAGGTTTAGACATAGGTATACTATATCTAAGCAAGGGGTGATTACACGACCTTGCCCCAGCAGAGTGTCAGCCAGTTGTGTCAGTTTGGATGGCCAGCCATGGGTGGCAAAAGATATGCTGCAGCCCCTGGTAGGCCTTGGATGCACCTATGCCCTGGGTACCTATAGTACACTGTACAGGGGCTCATAAGGTGACCCCAGTGCTTAATTTGTCAAATATGAAGTGGAGGTGCTCACAGTCTTTAACAAGGCCACACACATGTCCTGAGCTCCGCCCACTTCCTCCAGTGCCCCACCCACTTCCCTTTATTGGATCCACCCACATCTACAAGCCTCGACACATCAGAGTCACCTCCTCCCTTATTGAGTTCCACAAGAAGATGAAGGGTTGGCTCTTCACAAAAGCAACTCAGGCACCTCACACCTACACACCTGCCCAAATCCCTGGATACCCTCCTGGGTGATTAGTGCGCTATACAAATCAATATAACATAATATAACATATTGGAAGCCTATGACAAAAACTTAAAAGTGAACTCAAATTAGAGAAAGGTAATTTGATGACTTGAGGCAGCTTTGCAAATAAAAGAAAATGTGCTTGCACTGCTCTGTTTAAAAGAAAGAAAAGAATGAAGGAAGGAATACATTAAAGAAGGCAGTAACAAATGTGGACAGGAAGAGGAGCACTGGAGTAAGGAAATAAATAAATAATGGGTGAGAGAAGGAGGAAATAAGAAAGGAATGTGAAAGGAAGAAATTAAGGAATAGAGGGAGAAACACACCATGTATGTTTGAAAAGCACATATTCACTAGGGGGGGCCTTGACACCAAATTAAAAATGTTGTTATCCAGCTCAATTGCACTAATTTTATCTAAAGATGAATGACTGAGTGGCCACACCAAGATTTCAATGTATGACAATGAGATAGAACACAGATTCCTGGAGTAGATATTAACACATGTGCAAGAAGGAAAACATTAAAAGGGAGAGTGAGTGAGGAGGAGAGGTGCAAAGGCAAAGATAGATGCAGTAGACAATGTGAAGAGAAATGTGGAAAGCAGAGATTGAGATTGCAAGATTGGAATGGAACGTGATGAGAAGGAAAAGTGAAAAGTGGAGAAAGGCAAGCGAAGAAAAGCGAACAGTGGGGAGTGTGAGAGTAGAGTGGAAGGGAAAGATGGAAAGGTGAACAATGAAAAGCATTTAATGAGGGGAGGTGGGGATTAAGAAAAACGCAGATATAGGGCAGAAAGTGAAGTAAGATTGGAGAGAAGTGAAGGAGTGAGGTGTGAAGGGGAGGAAGAAAAGCAGATACTGAGATAGAGCAAGCAAAGAGTAAACCTCTGTGTTTATTAAATATACAGTCATTAATTATGTAAAGTTGAGAGGTGACAGGAGTGTATCATTCTTGGCCTGTCTCATCAATGCACAGCAGTGTTGTCCAAGACACAAAATAGCGATTCTTTAACTGTGTTAAGTTGTATGCCATAAAAAGAAGTTTTGTTATGTCACAATAGGTATTCCTAATTAAACATAATAAAGTGTCAGCTATACCACTGGGATTACGCCTTGATGGAGAACCACACTCTCATGCTTCAAACAAATAGTTCTATTACATGATCAGACTATAAGTCGCAAAATCCCACTGCCACCTATTTTCAAATGAAGTCAGACATTCAACTCCATTCAGACAGGTTTCCACATATACTTTTTAACTAATAAAGCACAAAGTTCAACTGAGTCTGCCACCTGTGCTATATTAGGATTGTAATTTATGATCAGGGTGTAACAAAAGGGCGTCTGTGACAAAGAACAGAAACCCACTGAGCTATCCACATAATATAGTTCTGTCATCTGCATGGTACATGTTCTACTTTACCCCTCTCTCTCCAACAGGGACATAAGGCTGTAAGTATGCAGCAGGGGTTTACGGGACATGGGTTTTGGAGGTGAAGAGAAGGTGTGGGGCGATAGATCTCAGCAGGCTTTTGGGGGTGGGGGGAGTTACAGAGCACCCAACACAGCCTAGCCCCTCTGATAGCACGTTTTGAATCAATGCTTTTTTTCTCCAGGTCAAAGCTGAGAAATTCCCTGTGTATACTCTCTCTGATTGGGGAGATTGGAAAAGCCTCCTGGTTCGAGTGGCCAAGACTGAGAAGGGCTTTGCGGTCTCACGTGCAAAATCAAAGTATGGATACTCAGGGCCCAATGCATGTTTTAATACAAAGCGATGGTGGGGAGGGGTGCTCTGAGAGTGAGGGAGGGAGTCAAGGGGTACTGTAACTGGAGTGAGCAAGTGTTGTTGCAGGGAGGGGCATTGTGATACAGAGGGGAAGGGGACTGTAAGCAGAGGGGCACTGAGATACAGGTGAGAAAGGCACTGTGGAGAGACGGGCACTGGGATAGTGGGAGAAGGCCACTGTGGAGAGAGGGGCACTGTCGGAGGTAGCGGTGGGGCACAGGCACAGTGGCAGGGATGGGAGGTGCTCTTCAAGGTGCTTGTGGCTGCAATGGTGCCCATTGCAGAAGGGAGAGGACGGGTCTGATAGAGACGAGATGGTACTGGGACAGGTAGGAGCATGGTACTAATACACTGACTGGCAGGAAGACATTTTTTCACTTTTGGACCACCTTCCCGTATTTTGTTATTATGCTGCAAGGCCTTGTCTGGGCTCCTGAGGCAGGCAGCTACTGGGCGGTTTCCTGCGGGTGCCACTGTGCAAGAATTTATCGATGGTGTCCCACAGCCAAGCACTACTCTGTCACCTGTAGGATAACAGCTATGACATTATTGAAATAACGCACACACAACTCACCTAAACTTGCAGCTTTGGCTATACTGGAAAGCGCACACGGCTGGGTAGAGCAGCTGAAATTATGCTCCCAGTTCATCGTTTGCGCAGTTCATACTGCACATGACACAACACACCTGCCCTTCCCCCACCCAGAAGACCAGGCACTGGTGCGCGCAAAAGCAAGCACACTAGCAGCATGCACCAAATCTGAACATACAGCTGCACAAGCCTCGCTCAAGGCTGGGGCTTTTTAATGGCCTGTGCACAGTGCTGGCTGTGCAGGGGAGAAAAATTCAATAGACCCAGCCCTGAGAAATAGGTGCCGGTGCTCAGCACCTGAAAGCACCTGCACAAATTAAGCACTGGGTGACCCAATCCCAATTGGTGATTGTAGGAAGGTGGCTACCTGACTATGGTTACCCCAGATTTTTTGCCTGTGTTTAGCTGGTTTTTTTGACTTAGTTGACCTGGTTCCCTGCTAATCAGGGCCCCAGGCCATCTGCTCTCTCTGTAAAATGGATTCCATGTACCCTAGGTACATACCAATTGGAAATGGACTCCTTGTCAGCCCCTGTAGAATGCACTATAGGTGCACAGGGCATAGGGGCCACTAAGGCCTACCAGGGGCTGCAGCATATCTTTTGCCACCCCTGACTGGTTCTTAAATTGACACAACTGGCTGATCACTCAGCTGGGGTAAGGTGGTGTACACACCCCTTGCTTAGATATAGTATACCTATGTCTAAACCTATATCTGGACACATGAAAACCTGTGAGCCACTCCTATAGAAAGGCCTCATCAATCCTGGAGGCTGAGTGCGTGGTTTTATGTGAGATGGAGCTCTAGCATGAGCTGAGCCTGTCTGCAGCCGTCGGGAACAAATCCCTAAGCTGTTTCAGGATAATGCCATACCATATACTATTAAGTGCCTTATAATCCTCGCGGTTATTTAGCAACTCTGGTTTGGCTTTATCAAAACATGTCGTGTAAGGGGTCATACGCTTTGGAATACCATCCCCTCGCCAGTTCTGGCGACGGGGATGGCATTCCACCCCTCTAGAGGGGTAAGACATGTTACTTCACTTTAATGCGGTTGATTTCTCCAAAGGCCTTAAGATCCACAAAATGGATGCCTCTGCCACAGACAAATGTCTGGACCCCTGGAGCTGACCGAAACCCAGTCAAGGGGGTCCTGGACAAAGGGTTTCCTGTCACAGGAGGGTGTCACCGCCCTCCAGACAGGAGATAGTGTATTGTAGCAGGGAGGTTTGAAAGAAACCAGACACTGCCTGGGGCGCACAAGGCTGCCCTTGCATAATCCGGCCAAACCGGTTCTGGGGCACTCCAGCCCTCGTGCCAGGGCGGCCTGGATCAAAGGAAGGGGGTGTATCCACCCACTTCCTGGGTCCCACCCATAGGAGGGGACCTAGCAGGTAATCACGCCCACCAGATTCGAATAAGAGTGGGAGCAGTGCCAATGCACATCAGATTTCCTGGAAGAAACATTTGAAACGATATTCTGGACCCTTCGCCCTCCATCTCAACGTGGAAGCCCGAAGAATCTCCCTTGTGGTCAAGGAGTGACCACCCTGCAGCAGCAGGCACCATCCAGCCCTCGACGTCTACTTAGTTGCAGTTCCCGCCGGAACTCGAGCGACTGAGATCGACGAGATCAAGCCTGCCCAGCTTCTAACAGCCCGATCCACAGTCCCTGCAAAGCTGAGACCCGTGGAGGCGACCGGAAGCGTGGGGCACGCCATCTTGAAGTGACCACGAGACGCTGACCGTGCAGCCCACGAGTGACCCTCGAAGCTGTACACCGGGGTTTGAGAAGCCCCCACCCTGAGCTACTCCTGAGCCGAAGTTCAGCCCTCCACACTCGACGAGTGCTGCGTGGGGCCCTTTGGCACGATTTGGCTCAACGCGTTGGCCCGGTCACTTGCCAGCTGGCTTGTGGTCCCTGTGCCGACGAACTACAAAAGAAGACTCGTGATTCTGGTTGCTCCAGATCCACACCAGCTCCCCTGAAAGGGAGCCCCGACTCTGACCTTCCTGGTCCGAGTAAGACGCCATCTTCCAATCCCGCGTGGATTGCTCTTACCAAGGCTTGTTTGCTCCAAACCGGAAGCCGACTGCACCGACGGTGAGAGCCTGCGTGGGACAGATCGTGACCTGCTCCTGGACGTCGCAGATGCCCCAGAGCCCACGTGACAGCGAAGAGAAGCGCCTCGACGACCACCTGATTGCGCCCGACATTGCCTGGTTCCGTCCTGGTTCCACCCTGGTCACTGCTGAGTGACCCAGACTCTGTCCCCTCTGCTTTCAGGTACTCTACAACTTGAGTCCACCCTTGGACTCCACCGGACACTTCGTCTTCACCCTGCCTGCAGCCCTTTCAGCTTCAAGCACCAAGAGCCTGCGTGTCAAAACCCGACGCCACTTCGACCCTGTGCACCCACTTCCTGTGGGTGAGGTAACTTTGCTCCGCCGGTGTTCCCACACTGGTGCACACCTCTAGGGTCTGTGTGTTAAGTTTTGTTCCTCTAGGTTCAGCGGAAGTGTCCTTAAACTTTAACTATTTGACTTTTACGCACCATTGGTTAACATTGGTGCATGCGTGCGCTTTCCGCACATCTCCCGAATCCCGAGGGCCATTCCCGACTTCAGCATTGCTTGTCCTGACTGCTCCCAGCGATTCCCTAGGCCCTAGGCCTAACCACTGTTCGAGTGGCCTCTCTTATACCACTTGTTTAGTATATGGTTTGAGTGGCCCCCTGCCCTCATCCATAATTGTGCAACTTTGTATGTTTAAACAGTGCTTTTGATTTAACGCTTGTGCCCCTTTATTCATAAAGAATACTGGGGATTGTTTTTAGTAATAAACACATATATTTTTATAATATATACTTGTGTGGTGTCCTTTCATTTGGTATTACAGGATTGTATGTGGTAAAACAGCTCGCTTAACACGACCTCTTAAGTTAAGCCTTTAGGCTGCTTAGTCCATGCTACCACTAGGATAGCTTGTCTAATAAGGTTGACTTACAACCAGACACCATAAGGGGATTGTTTGGTCAGGTAGTAGGTGGTTCCAGAATTGGAAACATCCCCTACCAGGCCAACTTCTCACATTGGTGAGCAGCGGTGCGGATTTGAGCTTGCTGTTGTTTTACCATTGCAATCTTTATATCAAATTGAAAGATCACATCAAGTACCTCTAGGTACATATAAAATCAAAAGCTTAGCATATTAAGTTCTACTGAACTTAGTAGTTGTAGGTTGAAGGGAGTAGCACACCCCTGACTACAACTCACTAGCAAGGTCCAGTAGGAAAACACTTAGTGTAGGTAAGTGCACCACTTACACCTCACTAGTAACCATGTCCGACACAGGAAAGGCCTCAGGGTCTAGTCCTGTGACAGTTGACCCTACCCAGGCAACTTCTGGATATGACAAACTAACCCGCAGAGACTTGATTGTCTTGTGCAAAGCAAGAGGGTTAAAAAGGGGCAGAAGCCCCACCTGCCTAATCCTGGTAGAACTCCTAGAACAGGATGACTTGGAGAAGGCAAAAGCAGCTTCCCTAGATACAGGAACTGGAGGGAACCCCCCTGCAGTTGATCCCCCTGAAGAGGAGGATGATGATGACTTGGATGAGGACTCAGAGGTTGAGGACTTAGAAGTACAGGATCAGGGTAGCCAGGTTCCAGTTGGTAGGCTTAGCCAGGCCAACTTGGACCTACTGGGGAATGGAGAGGGCCAGCACCTCCCCAGAACCCAACATGTGATTCTCCCAGGCAACAGAAGAGTGAGATCTCCCTCAGGGGACTCTCATCTTTCTAGTGCCTCCAGGGAATCAGAGAGAGGCATGAGTGCTTCTCAGAAAGCTGAGCATAGGGCTAGAATGAGGGCTGTCAGACTCCAGATAGAGAGAGAGGAGGTAGCCCTGAGTCAAGCTAAGCTTACCTTAGCTCAAGCTAAACTTGCCTTGGCAAGAGAGCAAAAATTGTGTGGCTTAGATGCCACTGGTGGCAGCAATATTCCTAAAGAGAAACCCAGGTCCTATGATAGTAGAAACCTGACAAAGATTGTGCCCCCCTACAAGGAAGGGGATGACATCCACAAGTGGATAACTGCTCTTGAGAGAGCCTGCATGGTACAGCAGGTTCCTGAGGAACAGTGGGCAGCAATCTTATGGTACTCCTTTTCAGAGAAAGGGAGAGATAAGCTCCTCACTGTCAGACATGAGGATGCAAACAATTACAAAGTCCTGAAGAGTGTTCTGATAGATGGGTTTGGCTTAACCACTGAACAGTACAGGTTGAAGTTCAGAGATACCCAGAAGACACAGACTCAGGACTGGACTGATTTTGTAGATTGTGCTACTAAGGCTCTGGAGGGTTGGCTACATGGCAGCAAAGTACATGACTTTACAGGATTGTATAATTTGATTATGAGGGAGCAGATCCTAAGTAATTGTCAGAACCAGCTCTTACACCAGCACCTGGTCGACTCTGATCTGACCTCTCCCCAAGAATTGGGAAAGAAGGCAGACAAATGGGTCAGAACCAGGATTAGGCCTAAGAATCAGGACAGTAACCAGAAGAAGGAGTCTACCAAGCCTCAAGATAAGGGTGGGGATAAAAATAAAGAAAAGACTTCCCCAGGGCCCCAAAACTCCAAGGATGGGGGTGGGTCCCAAGACACTTCTTCAACTGAGAAAAAGCCTTATTGTTATGCCTGTAAACAGGTGGGGCATTACAAAACAGACAACTGTTGTCCCAAGAATAACAATAAAGAAAATATACCTCCAAAGCCAGCTTCAACACCTCCTGTTACTGTCAGCAGTAATCCCCCAGGAAGTGGAAGCACACCCAGGAATCTGGGTGGGTTTACTTTTGGAAATCAGGTGGACCCTGGCCTATCCAGGTCCCCATCACCCAATGATCTTGTTTATGAGGTTGGCATGGGGTTTGCCAACTTCTCTGCTTGCCCAAATACTTTGAGCAAGTATAGACAAGAACCCATCATCAATGGTTTGAAAGTTGAGGCTTTTAGAGACACAGGGGCTAGCATCACCATGGTGGCTGATGGCCTAGTCCCCTCTAAGCAACTTTTACCTGGTGCCACATACCAGGTTACAAACATTGATGGAATCCAAACAAATCATCCCATGGCAGTAGTAAGTCTCAGCTGGGGAGGTGTCATTGGCCCAAAGAGAGTGGCAGTGTCACCAAACTTGCCTGTAGACTGCCTACTTGGTAATGATTTGGAGATCTCAGCCTGGGCTGAGGTTGAACAGGAAACCCATTCTAGAATGGTGAATTCCAATGGAAAGGTTAGTGGGGCTGTAATGGCTACAGCCCCAATTCAAGATGTCCTTCCTGAAAAGGTTGGTAGGGCTGAGAAACTCTCTGCCCCATCTTTAGCAAAAGCTCTTCCTGAACAGAATAGCAAAGCTGTTATGGTAACAGCAGAAACCCAAACTGAGTCTCCTCCTGAAAAGGTTGGTGGGGCTGTGATGGCCACAGCCCAAACTCAAACTGACACGTGTGTTGTGAAACCTGAAATGATGGATAACTCCACACAAACTGAGAGCATGGAGGAGGAAGAGAAATCTCCCCCTCACCAGACTTTAGGACATGATCAGCCTCCTCAGGGAACTGATCTTACCCCTGATGAAGGAACTGCCCCAGAGGTGGTTGGGCCTAGCCTGACAGAACCTCTGATGTCAGTGGAACCTTCTCAGGTGGGACCCAGTCTGGAGCAGGTAACCTGCCCCTCTCTACCTTGCCTTAGCCAGCCCAGGGCTGCAGAGGACCAGAAGGACAGTGAGACCCAGAGGGCCCCCTGTCAAATAAAGCACCCCCATCAAAAGATTAGGTGCACCAAAACTAGTAGCCCTAGTAAGGTGAAAACTTTAAAAACTCCTGAGGGAGCCCCCTTAAAAACAGTTAGGGACCTCCCACAGATGGATTCTGTTGGGCACAGCCAAACCTGGGACCCAAGGGGCCCAAACCTGAACTGTCCCTCCAGCAAGCCAAACAGAGGGACCCAGCCTCCAGCTTTAGGTAGCCAGAGGTTGACCCTGAGAGCACAGTGCAACTCAGTTAAAGAGAGAAAGGCACACATGGTGGAAGATAATTGGAGGAAGCTAAGCCCTAAATTAGTAGAGCCTCGCTTCAATACTCCATATCCAAACCAGCCTTTAACTTTGCATAAACACACCCAAGGTAGTGATTCCCTATGGTGGAGACCCTCTAATACCCAAAGGGTGAGGGACTGCTTAGTGGACCATGAGACAGGGGGTACCCATGCTAGTGCAGGTACTTCCTTATATGGCCACTCAGGCAATATAGGCTTACCTGGCCAAGGATAGCCTTATCTCCTTTCGTTTGGGGGGGGGGTTATGTAGGAAGGTGGCTACCTGACTATGGTTACCCCAGATTTTTTGCCTGTGTTTAGCTGGTTTTTTTGACTTAGTTGACCTGGTTCCCTGCTAATCAGGGCCCCAGGCCATCTGCTCTCTCTGTAAAATGGATTCCATGTACCCTAGGTACATACCAATTGGAAATGGACTCCTTGTCAGCCCCTGTAGAATGCACTATAGGTGCACAGGGCATAGGGGCCACTAAGGCCTACCAGGGGCTGCAGCATATCTTTTGCCACCCCTGACTGGTTCTTAAATTGACACAACTGGCTGATCACTCAGCTGGGGTAAGGTGGTGTACACACCCCTTGCTTAGATATAGTATACCTATGTCTAAACCTATATCTGGACACATGAAAACCTGTGAGCCACTCCTATAGAAAGGCCTCATCAATCCTGGAGGCTGAGTGCGTGGTTTTATGTGAGATGGAGCTCTAGCATGAGCTGAGCCTGTCTGCAGCCGTCGGGAACAAATCCCTAAGCTGTTTCAGGATAATGCCATACCATATACTATTAAGTGCCTTATAATCCTCGCGGTTATTTAGCAACTCTGGTTTGGCTTTATCAAAACATGTCGTGTAAGGGGTCATACGCTTTGGAATACCATCCCCTCGCCAGTTCTGGCGACGGGGATGGCATTCCACCCCTCTAGAGGGGTAAGACATGTTACTTCACTTTAATGCGGTTGATTTCTCCAAAGGCCTTAAGATCCACAAAATGGATGCCTCTGCCACAGACAAATGTCTGGACCCCTGGAGCTGACCGAAACCCAGTCAAGGGGGTCCTGGACAAAGGGTTTCCTGTCACAGGAGGGTGTCACCGCCCTCCAGACAGGAGATAGTGTATTGTAGCAGGGAGGTTTGAAAGAAACCAGACACTGCCTGGGGCGCACAAGGCTGCCCTTGCATAATCCGGCCAAACCGGTTCTGGGGCACTCCAGCCCTCGTGCCAGGGCGGCCTGGATCAAAGGAAGGGGGTGTATCCACCCACTTCCTGGGTCCCACCCATAGGAGGGGACCTAGCAGGTAATCACGCCCACCAGATTCGAATAAGAGTGGGAGCAGTGCCAATGCACATCAGATTTCCTGGAAGAAACATTTGAAACGATATTCTGGACCCTTCGCCCTCCATCTCAACGTGGAAGCCCGAAGAATCTCCCTTGTGGTCAAGGAGTGACCACCCTGCAGCAGCAGGCACCATCCAGCCCTCGACGTCTACTTAGTTGCAGTTCCCGCCGGAACTCGAGCGACTGAGATCGACGAGATCAAGCCTGCCCAGCTTCTAACAGCCCGATCCACAGTCCCTGCAAAGCTGAGACCCGTGGAGGCGACCGGAAGCGTGGGGCACGCCATCTTGAAGTGACCACGAGACGCTGACCGTGCAGCCCACGAGTGACCCTCGAAGCTGTACACCGGGGTTTGAGAAGCCCCCACCCTGAGCTACTCCTGAGCCGAAGTTCAGCCCTCCACACTCGACGAGTGCTGCGTGGGGCCCTTTGGCACGATTTGGCTCAACGCGTTGGCCCGGTCACTTGCCAGCTGGCTTGTGGTCCCTGTGCCGACGAACTACAAAAGAAGACTCGTGATTCTGGTTGCTCCAGATCCACACCAGCTCCCCTGAAAGGGAGCCCCGACTCTGACCTTCCTGGTCCGAGTAAGACGCCATCTTCCAATCCCGCGTGGATTGCTCTTACCAAGGCTTGTTTGCTCCAAACCGGAAGCCGACTGCACCGACGGTGAGAGCCTGCGTGGGACAGATCGTGACCTGCTCCTGGACGTCGCAGATGCCCCAGAGCCCACGTGACAGCGAAGAGAAGCGCCTCGACGACCACCTGATTGCGCCCGACATTGCCTGGTTCCGTCCTGGTTCCACCCTGGTCACTGCTGAGTGACCCAGACTCTGTCCCCTCTGCTTTCAGGTACTCTACAACTTGAGTCCACCCTTGGACTCCACCGGACACTTCGTCTTCACCCTGCCTGCAGCCCTTTCAGCTTCAAGCACCAAGAGCCTGCGTGTCAAAACCCGACGCCACTTCGACCCTGTGCACCCACTTCCTGTGGGTGAGGTAACTTTGCTCCGCCGGTGTTCCCACACTGGTGCACACCTCTAGGGTCTGTGTGTTAAGTTTTGTTCCTCTAGGTTCAGCGGAAGTGTCCTTAAACTTTAACTATTTGACTTTTACGCACCATTGGTTAACATTGGTGCATGCGTGCGCTTTCCGCACATCTCCCGAATCCCGAGGGCCATTCCCGACTTCAGCATTGCTTGTCCTGACTGCTCCCAGCGATTCCCTAGGCCCTAGGCCTAACCACTGTTCGAGTGGCCTCTCTTATACCACTTGTTTAGTATATGGTTTGAGTGGCCCCCTGCCCTCATCCATAATTGTGCAACTTTGTATGTTTAAACAGTGCTTTTGATTTAACGCTTGTGCCCCTTTATTCATAAAGAATACTGGGGATTGTTTTTAGTAATAAACACATATATTTTTATAATATATACTTGTGTGGTGTCCTTTCATTTGGTATTACAGGATTGTATGTGGTAAAACAGCTCGCTTAACACGACCTCTTAAGTTAAGCCTTTAGGCTGCTTAGTCCATGCTACCACTAGGATAGCTTGTCTAATAAGGTTGACTTACAACCAGACACCATAAGGGGATTGTTTGGTCAGGTAGTAGGTGGTTCCAGAATTGGAAACATCCCCTACCAGGCCAACTTCTCACAGTGATGTACCTAAAGTACATGTTGTGAATTTAGAGAGAGAACAGCAGAGCTGTGGGTCTGATTATCAGGCCCACAGCCACATTAAGTCGAAAACCAGTGAAGCAAAAAGCAAAAAAATCGGGTGACCATAGGATAGCAGACCCTACTCTCCTACATAACCCCCCTCCCCAAACGCAGGGACATCAAACTTAACCTTGACCAGATAAGTCTTCATGTTCTAAGTGGAAATACCTGAGAGACCATCTTCATTGCCATGGTCAGTCCCTGGTCTGTGCTCCACTGTAAAGTCCATCCCCTGTAGGGAAATGGACCACCTGAGCAGTTTGGGATTTTCACCCTTCATCTGATTTAGCCACAAGAGGGGCTTATGGTCGGTCTGAATCTTGAAGTGAGTGCCAAACAAGTATGGTCTCAACTTCTTCAGGGCCCAAACCACAGCCAAGGCCTCCCTCTCAATAGCTGACCAACGTTTCTCTCCAGGGGTCAGCCTTCTGCTAATAAAAGCAACGGGCTGGTCTTGACCATCTACATTAAGTTGTGAAAGCACAGCTTCCACCCCCAACTCAGAAGCATCTGTTTGGACAATAAACTCTTTGGAGTAGTCAGGACTCTTTAAGATAGGTGCAGAGCACATGGCCTTCTTCAGGTCATCAAATGCCTTTTGACAGCTAACTATACACTGAACCTTTTTTGGCATCTTCTTTGAAGTCAAGTCATTGAGTGGTGTCACAATGGACCCATAATTCTTGACACATTTTCTGTAGTACCCAGACAGGCCCAGGAAAGCACTCAGCTGTGTCTGGGTGGTTGGAGGAGCCCAGTCCTGTATGGTCTGGATCTTACTCTGCAGTGGTTGAACCTGACCCCCACCTACAAGGTGGCCCAGGTACACAACCTTACTCTGCCCTATCTGGCACTTTGTGGCCTTGATAGTTAGGCCTGTCTTTTGCAGGGCCTCTAAAACCTTCTTCAGGTGGATCAGGTGATCCTCCCAGGTGGAGCTGAAGACAGCAATATCATCCAGATAAGCTGCACAAAAGTCATCCAACCCAGCAAGGACTTGGTTCACCAACCTTTGTAAAGTGGCAGGTGCATTCTTCACCAAAGGGCATTACCACAAACTGATAATGACCTCCTGGGGTTGAGAAATCAGTTTTGGCCTTGGCATCCTCAGCTGACCTGATTTGCCAATAGCCAGCTGTCAAATCAAATGTGCTCAGAAATTTGGCAGAAGCCAATCTATCAATGAGCTCATCCGCTCTTGGAATTGGGTGAGCATCTGTCCTAGTGACAGCATTGGGACCTCTATAGTCCACACAGAACCTCATCTCTCTTTTACCATCTTGGGTGTGAGGTTTTGGTACAAGGACTACTGGGCTGGCCCAGGGGCTCTCTGATGGCTCAATTACTCCCAACTCAAGCATTTTCTGCACCTCAGTCTTTATACAGTCCCTGACATGGTCAGGTTGCCTATAGATTTTACTCTTCACAGGCAGACTGTCACCAGTGTCAACCTCATGGGTGCACCAGTTAGTCTGACTAGGTGTTAGGGAAAACATATGTCTATAGGCCTGTAGAACTTGTCTGCAGTCCCATTGCTGCTGGTCAGTGAGGCTGCCTGCCAAGGCCACTCCATCAACTGAACCATCATCAGGGTTCTGAGTCAACAGGTCTGGGAGAGGGGCACTCTCTTCCTCCTGTTCCCCATCTGTAGCCATGAGCAAGCCCATGTCTGCCCTGTCAACATATGCCTTGAGTCTGTTGACATGGAGCACCCTGTGGGGGCTCCTAGGGGTGCCAAGGTCTACCAAGTAGGTGACTTCTCCCTTTTTCTCAACAATGGTGTGGGGTCCAGACCATTTGTCCTGGAGTGCTGCTAGGGCCACTGGCTCCAACACCCACACCTTCTGTCCTGGTTGGTACTCAGTCAGCACAGCCTTTTGGTCCTGCCAAGCTTTCTGAAGTTTTGGCTGGCCTCAAGGTTTTTGGAATCCTTCTCCATGTATTCAGCCATCCTGGAGCGGAGACCAAGTACATAGTCCACTATATCTTGTTTAGGCTTTTTGAGATGTAACTCCCATCCTTCCCTCACAAGACACAGGGGTCCCCTTACAGGATGCCCAAACAAAAGCTCAAAAGGGCTGTAGCCAACCCCCTTTTGTGGGACCTCTCTGTAAGCAAACAGAAGGCAGGGTAAAAGGATGTCCCATCTTCGCCTAAGCTTTTCAGGTAACCCTTTTATCATCCCTTTTAGGGTCTTGTTGAACCTTTCAACAAGCCCATTGCACTGTGGATGGTAGGGTGTAGTGAATTTGTAGTTAACACCACACTCCTTCCACATAGCAGTCAACTATCTTGACATGAAGTTTGCACCTCTGTCAGAGACAACCTCCTTTGGAAACCCCACTCTGGGGAAAACTCCAAGTAGGGCCCTAGCCACAACAGGTGCTGTTGTGGTCCTCAGGGGAATAGCTTCTGGAAACCTGGTGGCATGATCCACTACCACCAGTATGAATCTGTGCCCAGATGCTGTTTGGGGGTCCATTGGGCCAACAATGTCTATCCCCACTCTCTCAAAGGGTACCCCCACCACAGGTAGTGGTATGAGGGGGGCCTTTGTTGTGCCACCTGATTTGCCACTAGCTTGGCAGGTAACACAGGAGCGACAAAACTCCTTGGCATCTTCTGACATATGGGGCCAGTGAAAGTGAGGGACAAGCCTGTCCCAAGTCTTGTTCTGGCCTAGATGTCCTGCTAAGGGAATATCATGGGTCAAGGTAAGAAGGAAGCCCCTAAATTGCAGATGTATAACCAACCTCCTGGAAGCACCAGGCTTGGGGTCTCTAGCCTCTGAATAAAGGAGCCCATCATCCCAATACACTTTATGGGTACCTTGAGCATTCCCAGCAGCCTCAGCAGCAGCCTGCTGTCTGAGGGGTTCAAGAGAAGGACAAGTTAACTGAGCCTGACCCAGATCTGCCCTTGAGGATCCCCCTGTCCCACGAAACTCAACCTGATCAGGTTCAAGCTCTTCTAGGACAGTTCCCTCTTGGATCACAGAATCATCCTCCTGGGAGGGCTGATCCTCAACCTGAGGCAGGGGGGAAGGCACTGCCTTAACCCTCTTGCTCTTTCTCTTGGGTTGTGTTTGGTCTATAGTTTCAAGATCCAGCACAGGTTCAGGTAAGCACTTTTTGGCCTGTGACCTGGTCACAGCAAGGACATGTGCAGAAATACCTAGCATCTCTGCATGAGTCCTATACTCCACTTCTGACCATACTGAGTTTTCTAGATCATTGCCCAAAAGACATTCAACTGGGGGGTCTGCACTTACCACAACTCTTTTGAGGCCAGTTACCCCTCCTCAGGAGAAATTAACAACTGCCACACTATGTGTAGTAGTGACATTGCTAGCATTGGTCACTAGGTAATTATCACCCAGTACAATCTGTCCAGGGTTCACAAAGTTAGGTGTCACCATAGTGACACTGGCACATGTGTCCTGTAAGCTTGAGCCACTTTATCATTTATCAGAGGTGTCTGTCTGTACTTGCCCAAAGTATTGGGACTCACAGTAGTGGACATAGCCATGTCCACATCACAGCTCAGGACAGCCTGAGTTGGAATCCTGACTAGGCCAGGATCCACCTCAGTACCCATGGTTAACCCCACTATAGCCTTGGGTTGGGACCTACCACTGCTGACTGTACAAGGGGGGTAAAGGGGCCTTAGGGGCTGCAGTGGTAGGGGCTGTACCTTTCTTGGTGCACTCACTAAACCAGTGAGAGGCAGTTTTACTGTAGTTACACCAAGGTTTCTTTGGACCTTCTTTCTTTTTCTTAGAGTTTTGGGACCCCCCCTCCTTAGAAGTATTTTGGGGGCCTGAAGAAGACTTCTGGTCTTTTTGCTTTTGATCTCCACCCTTTTGGTCTACCTTTTTCTGGTCACCACTTTGGTTCTGGGGTCTCTGCTTAACCCTGGTTCTGACCCATTTGTCTGCCTTCTTTCCCAATTCTTGGGGAGAGGTCAGATCTGAGTCAATCAGGTGTTGGTGCAACAACTGGTTCTGAAAATTATTAAGGATTTGTTCTCTCATGATCACATTATACAATCCTGTACAGTCCTTAACTTTACTTCCCAGTAACCAACCTTCCAGAGCCTTAGTGGCACAATCAACAAAATCAGTCCAGTCCTGAGTCTGTGTCTTCCGGGTGTCTCTGAACATTAACCTGTACTGTTCAGTGGTTAAGCCAAACCCATCAATCAGAGCACTCTTCAGGACAGAATAGTTTTTAGCATCCTCTTGACTAACAGTGAGGAGTTTGTCTCTTCCTTTTTCTGAAAAGGAGAGCCACAAGATTGCTGCCCACTGACCTTGGGGAACCTACTGTACCATGCAGGCCCTCTCCAAAACAGTTATCCACTTGTGGATGTCATCCCCATCTTTGTAGGGGGGCACAATCTTACTCAGGTTTCTATGATCATAGGACCTGTCTTTATCCTTGGGGATATTGCTGCCACCAGTGGAATCTAATCCACTTAACCTTTGCTCCCTTGCTAAAGCAAGTTTAGCTTGGGCCAGGGCTGTTTCCTCTTTCTCTATCTGAAGTTGGACAGCTCTCATCCTAGCCTCATGTTCTCTTCTCTGGGGAGAAGTCATTCCCCTTTGAGAACCCCTTGAGGGATTAGAGAGGAGAGACTCCCTGGAAGGAGATCTTTCCCTTCTATTGCCTGGGAGAAGTCTACTATTAGGTCTGGAAAGGTGAAACCCTTCTCCATTCCCATGTAAACTTAGGTTAGCCTGGCTAAGCCTCCTGACTTGGACCTAGCTATCATCTCCATCAGACTTTTCCTCCTCCTCTTCCTCCTCTACTTCTGGGGTCAGGGGGTCATCTTCTGTGGAGGGGACACCTTCACCTGTGTTCTCTGGGGGGCCTGGTTTAGAGACCCTCTCCAGATCACCTGCCTCTAGGACTTATATCAGGTGTTGGATGGTAGGGTTGGAACCCTGTTTCAACTTCCTTGAGGTACACTGTGACCTCATCTCTCGAAAGTTGAGCATATCATATCTGGAGGGTGCCTTGGGAGGGTCACTTACCACAGGTAGAGAACTGGAGGGTTCACCTGTGCCAGACATGTCTAGTGAGGTGTGGTGTGTGCACCTACCTACACTGGGTGTTTACCTACTAGAACCTCTCTAGGAGTTGTAGTCAGGGTGTGCTAGGCCCTTTCCTCTACAACAGCTAAGTTCAGTAGAACTTAAGTATTTTAAGCGTTGTTATATGTACCTATGGTACCTAATATGATCTTTCAAATGATATCCAAGATTACAATTGGTAAAACAACAGCAAGCTCAAATCCCAACCGCTGCACACCAATGTGAGAAGTTGGCCTGGTATATGATGTTCACTATTCTAGTGAGCACCTTGCACCAGTCCAAACAACCCTTATGGTGATGGTTGTAAAGTCAACCTTATAGACCAGCTATCCTAGTGGTAGCATGGACAAAAGCAGTCTTAGGCTAAACTCAAGAGGGCATGTGAAGCCAGCTGTTTTACCATATGCAAACCTTTTAATACCAAATGAAAGGACACCACACAGGTTATATATTCAAAATATATATGTATTTATTTCTAAATAAATCCCCTTAACTCTTTATGAGCACAGGAGCACAAGCGTATAACAAGTAACTTAATATAACATACAAAAGTTGCACAAATATGGATAGGCCCTGGTGGCCCGTAAAACCATATACTAAAATAGTGGTATAAGAACCACGTCACGAACAATGGTAAGGCCTAGGGCCTTGGGAATAGCTGGGGCTATACTGGACTAACAGTAGTTAGAGAGCAGGAGGCCCACAGGATGCGGGTGCAGTGTCTAAATTCACACGCGTGCACCTATAGAAGTCAATGGGTGCGTAAAGTTAGAAAGTTGCAGATTTGGAAGTCTTCCGACTGGACTAGAACTCAACCACTTAAAACTAAGACACTAGGAGTATAAATCTCTACAGGAGCACCGCAGTACTCTCGTTACCTCACCCACAGGAAGTGGGTGCATAGGTGTCAAAGTGTGTCAGGTTTTGTCGTGGAGTTCTATGGAGCCTTGGAGAAAAGATGCTGCAGGCGACCAGGAGAGAAGAGTCCGGTTGGATCCAAGGGTGGATCGAAGATGTAGAGTACCTGAAAGCAGAGAGGACAGAGTCTGGGTCACTAGCCAGTGACCAGGAAGGAACCAGGAAGGAACCAGGCAATGTCGGGTTGCAATCAGGTGATGTTGTGAAGCTTGTCTCCGCTGCCACGTGGACAGGGAGGTGTTGAGGACGACCAGGCGCTGGGCACGGACTGTCCCACGAAGGCTCTCGCTGTCGGCGGTGTCGGATCTCGATTCGGAGTCAACAGGCCTTGGCAAATGCAACCCACGCAGGAATCGAAGATGGCTTCTGGATCTGACCAGCAAGGTCTGATGGGCTGCTCCTTTTCAGGGGAGCAAGGGCCTGTCTGGATCAACCAGACCAGCGGTGAAAATTCGAAGGTTCGTCGTCACAGAGGCCACTAGCCAACAGGCAAGTGACCGGACAGACGCGTCGAGCAGGAAAATGCAAAAGGGCCCCACGCAGCACTCGGTGAGTGTGGAGAGGTGATATTTGGTGCAAAGGAGTGACTTATAGGTGCATATGTGTCCAGATATAGGTTTAGACATAGGTATACTATAGCTAAGCAAGGGGTGATTACACGACCTTGCCCCAGCTGAGTGATCAGCCAGTTGTGTCAGTTTGGATGGCCAGCCAGGGGTGGCAAAAGATATGCTGTAGCCCCTGGTAGGACTTGGATGCACCTATGCCCTGGGTACCTATAGTACACTGTACAGGGGCTCATAAGGTGACCCAATCCCAATTGGTGATGTACCTAAAGTACATGTTGTGAATTTAGAGAGAGAACAGCAGGGCTGTGGGTCTGATTAGCAGGCCCACAGCCACAGTATGTCGAAAACCAGTGAAGCAAAAAGCAAAAAAATGGGATGACCTTAGGATAGCAGACGTGTGCGTGGGTGAGGAGCTTGAAGGTGATCCTCTAGTCGACGGGGAGCCAGTGTAGGTCTCTCAGGTGGGGGGTGATATGGCTGCGGCGGGGGACGTTGACGATCAGTTGGGCGGAGGCATTTTGGATGCGTTGTAGTCGTCGTAGGTGTTTGGCTGGGATTCCAGCATAGAGTGCGTTGCCGTAGTCCAGTCTGCTGCTGACGAGGGCCTGTGTCACTGTTCTTCTTGTTTCGGTAGGGATCCACTTGTAGATTCTGCGGAGCATGCATAGGGTGTTGTAGCAGGAGGAGGAGATGGCGTTGACCTGCTTAGACAGGGAGAGGGAGGAGTCGAGGATGAATCCTAGGTTGCGTGCATGGTTGGTGGGTGTCGGTGCTGTTCCCAGTGTGATCGGCCACCAGGAGTCTTCCCAGGCTGAGGGGATGGGTCAGAGGATGAGGACCTCCGTCTTTCCCGAGTTCAGCTTCAGACGGCTGCTCCTCATCCAGTCGGAGGTTGGTTTTGGCGGTGTGTGGGTCCTTGGTGAGGGAGAGGATGAGCTGGGTGTTGTGGGCGTAGGAGATGATGTGGACGTCGTGGTGGTGGGCCACTAGTGCGAGGGGGGCCATATTGAACAGCGTCGGGCTGGGGAATGAGCCCTGGGGGGACGCCGCAGATGATGTTGGTGGCTTCGGATCGGATGGGTGGAAGGCGGACTCTCTGGGTTCTGCCGGAGAGGAAGGACGTGGTGCAGTCAAGGGCCTTCTCTTGGATTCCGGCTTCTAGGAGGCGTGTCTTTAGAGTGTGATGGCAGACCGTGTCGAAGGCGGCTGACAGGTCCAGGAGGATGAGGGCTGATGTTTCGCCGTTGTCTAGTTGGCGCCTGATGTCGTCTGTGGCGGCGATGAGGGCTGTCTCGGTGCTGTGGTTTTGTCTGAATCCGGACTGGGACGGGTCCAAGATTTTGTTGTCTTCGAGGTGGCGGGCCAATTGCATGTTGACGATTTTCTCAATGACCTTCGCCGGGAACAGGAGCAGGGAGATGGGTCGGAAGTTCTTGAGGTCCTTGGGGTCCGCCTTGGGCTTCTTGAGGAGGGCGTTGATTTCGGCATGCTTCCAGCTTTCCGGGAATGTCGCTGTTTCGAAGGAGATGTTGATGACCTTCCGTAGTTGGGGTGCGATGGCTTCGTCTGCTTTGTTGAATACGGGGTGTGGGCACGGGTCTGACGGAGATTCTGAGTGGATGGAGTTCATGACCTTGCGTGTCTCGTCGTCGTTGACGTTGGACCAGGAGGTCAGGCGGTTGGCGCTGGTGGTGTTCACAGGGAAGGTGGAGTCTGGTGTAGTCGGGGCGGTCGTGGTGTTGAAGCTGTTGCGGATGTCAGCGATCTTGCGGTGGAAGAAGATGGCTAGTGAGTCGCACAGTTCTTGTTAGGGCAGGATGTCGTTCGTGTTGGCGCTGGGGTTGGAGAGTTCCTTTACGATGCTGAAGAGCTCTTTGCTGTCGTGTGCGTTGTTATCCAGGCGGTCTTTGAAGGCGGATCTCTTGGCTAATCTGATGAGGTGGTGATGTCTGCGGGTGGCGTCCTTGTGGGCTGCGTGGTTGTCCTGTGTGCGTTTGTGGAGCCATATCTTCTCCAGTTTCCGGCATGCACGTTTGGAGGTCTGGAGTTCGTCGGTGAGCCAGGTGGCTCTCTTGCTGGTGTGGCTGTTGGAGGGTCTCTTGAGCGGGGCGAGGGTGATGGCGCAGTCGTCGATCCACTGTCTGAGGTTGCGGGCTGCGGCATCTGGGGTGGTGGGGTCGGTGGGTGGGTTCTGTGTGAGGGTGGTGATCAGCTGGTCTTCGGTGACTTTGCTCCAGCAGCGGCGAGGCAGCTGTTGGGTGCGGTGGTGCGTGGTTGGTTTCTTGAAGGTGAAATGGATGCAGCGGTGGTCGGTCCAGTAGAGTTCGGTGGTGTGGTCGAAGGCGACGTGGGTGCCTGTGGAGAAGACAGGGTCCAGCGTGTGGCCGGCGGCGTGGGTGGGTGCGGTGACAAGTTGTCTGAGGCCGAGGTTGGCGATCAGGGTCGCGGAGTTGGCGTTGTTGTTGTTCTCGAGGTGGAAGTTCAGGTCCCCGAGGAGGATGTAGTCCGTGGAGGCGAGTGCGTGGGTGCTGGCGAGGTCGGCGATGGAGTTGCTGAACTGAGCCCAGAGTCCGGGGGTCTGTAGATGAGTGTTCCTCTGAGGGTGTTGTTCGGTTCGGTGTGGATCCGGAAGTGCAGGTGTTCGGCGGTGTTGAGGGCGTCGTCTGCGTGGGTGGCGACCTTGAGGGTGGACTTGTGGACAATGGCTATTCCTCCTCCGATTCCGTTGGCGTGATCCCTGCGGGTGATTTTGTAGCCGTCCGGGACGGCTATGGCGATGTTGGGCGCCGAGAAGTCATTCCACCAGGTCTCGGTCAAGAAGGCAACGTCTGGGTTGGAGGTGTCGAGCAGGTCCCAGAGCTCAACGGCGTGTTTGCGTGCAGAGCGGGTGTTTAGGAGTATGCAGCGGAGGTGGTTGGGTCCGGTCCTTGGTGGTTTGGTGGCTCTGTCGCAGGTGAAGCTTCAGGAGCGGCAGGAGAAAGGTCCGTGGGTGCGTTTCGGGGCAGCCTGGAAGCAGCTGCGATCTCGGCCGGCATTGAGTGCGTGGAGGGTGCTGGCTTTGTATCGGAGTCTGGTGTTGTGGCGTTCGCGGGGGCCAGGGGTTCTGGCGCTGGGCGCGGACGGGTGCAGACGGGCTTGCCTTAGCAGCGCCTTCGGCGTGCCAGCGGCACGGCCGCGCAGCGTCCGGCATATAAGGAGAGGTGGTAGGGAGGAGCAGCTGGGAGGCGGGAGCAGCGGGTGGGCAGGTGCTTTCAGAGATTTCCAGTGCTTAGTAAGAAGGCGCTTCACCAGTAGTATAGCCAGATTTGCGAAACACGCCCCCACCTTGGAACCTCTAGGACCTCAGAGCAATCCCAGTATACAACTTTCCATAGTGTCCCAGCAGGATGGGTCTATGACCTCGCAGTGCTTTGGTTATTCATGTCCAGTAGTCAGATAGTTGTGGGCAAGCCCACAGCATGTGGAGCAAGTCCTCCCCCTTCACTCAGCAACGAGGACATGATGAGGGTGATGTTGAATATATCTGAATAATTTTTATATAATGTTAACTATGCCCTGTGTAAAATAGCAAATTGAATAAATGTAAATCTCGAATTACAAGATATCTTCTTGGGGTATTCCAGTAGTTTTGCCCATTCTTTGTCAGAAAATACTCTCCCAAAGTCTGCCTCCCTCTTCTCTCTTAGTGATGTAAGGGGTGTCATGAGATGACCACAAAGTCCTTTATACAGCCAGCACACTAAATGTCACCCATGTCCCATTGTATGAAATGCTCTCAGTAATTCATATGTCATTGGTTCCGGATCATCAATTGCCCAATGTCGACACACATACCGTAGGTGACTGACTTGTGTTTGAAGAAAAAAAAAATGTCTTGGGGATAATATGTGTGTATTTAATCTTTGTGTGACATGAGAGTATTATCTGCAAACAGGTCTCCAACTGTGGTGACCCCTCCCACTCCCATGGTGTAAATCTCCTACTAGTTAGTGTGCCAGACACAGTGGGGAGGCCACGTAGGGGTATGCTGGGAGAGTAAGACGTTTGAAATGGGAATATATCAGGGCCAGCTTCTAGTACAACAGAGCGATATGCAATAGCAGCGCATGTATAGGTAATGCCGGGGCACGCAGGCATAACAGTGGAGCAGTAACATAGTAAAGCTGAAGGGGCAGCGTAGCAGTGACATCGAGCACTATTTAGATTTAAACATTATGGGCTAATGGTCATAGAGATAACATTTTTAGGATGCAAGTAGAACAAGATGGTGCATAATGACTATATAGGTCAACACATCATAGAAGACAACATGGGGCAATTATTCTTAGATCCCTGTCATAAGTCGTCAGCAGTCTGCGGGGTAACTGCCGGGAACAGCGCTATACTTCCCGTTGTATCTGAACCAGAGGCACTATTCTAAGACGAACTGGAACCAATGAGGGGATGAGGTGTCCTCAGGGTGGTTACTTATTGTAGAGCCGCCAATTGTCCCTCCAGTACTTGCTGTGGAGAGGGGGCTCCATGGCCCACTGTGCCCCTACGAGTAGTAAAGTCCGTCCGCCTTCTCTTTACCCTGTGCTTTGCTCTTAATGTTGCTGCAACAGGACGTTCCTGTCCTTGGGAATCAGGGAAGTGTTGGTCCAGCCAGTCCAGGACCTGTTCTGGAGTATCAATAAAATGCCCCCGTTGGTTCTCTAGCACTTGAGTTTGACTGGGAAGAGAAGGGCATAGGTGAGGTCCGGATCTCAAAACCACAGTTTGGCTTCTTGAAATGAGGCACGCTTCCACTGGACAGCAATAGTATAATCTGGGAAGAGAGAGACTCTCATGTTGTCCACTAAAATGGGTGCTTAGTCCCTGGCTTCTTGCAACAAGACATCTTGGTCCCTATAATTAAGGATCTGGGCCACAATCGGTGTCGATGGGCTGCTTAGTAGGGAGCCTGTGGGCCCTCTCAACTATAAACATGTATGAGAGCCCATTAAGAGCCGAAGCCATTCCTCCAATAATTGGGTCGCATGCGTTCCCTCCGTATCCTCTGGAACTCCGATGATGTGGATATTATTGCGACGAGTTCCCCCTCTATCCTCCGCTCTGTCTTTCAGGAGATCCACTCAATGTTGCAGTTGGGCCACTTGCACCTTGAGTTGTTCATGACCAGGAGATAGTGTTGAGATCGCTGTTTCCTTTGCCTTGACTTTGTCTTATAATTTGCAAAGGTCATCTTTCAAGAGGCTCATGTCTATGGTAATAGCTCCCAGACGTTGCTTTATTACTTGACGCAATTCCCTGATTTCCTGCAGGATCAGGTCTAATTTATCCAAAGGTAGGGCTGCTCCTGAAGAAGAGACATCAGTGTCTGTCATCTTGGCTGGAGAGCCTTCCAGGGGAGGCGACTGGGAGTGATTCGGTAAGGCAGGTCTGTCCGTTTTGGTTCTAGTGTGCCCCATGCTTGCAAGTGACTGATCACTGTACCCAATGCACTGCCAAGGGAGTTCCTGGTTAGAGAGCAAGGAAATTCACTGGGGTGAGGATGGAGGGAGACACACGCAGCTCCTGGAGGGGGCTGTCTAGCACTGTTTATTGCAGCAATGAAGGCAACTAATCAAGGGGGGAGTCAATCAAGACTTTGGCACCTCCACGGAAGCAGTACTGCGGGTCGGACCCCCAGCCAAACCTTTCAGCAATTTACACAAGCAGGTGAAGGTGGAACTCCGAGGTGACCCCCCAGCAGCACGCATTGATTGGGCCTTAACGATCTACACAGCCAAGTACCACATCCAGCAAGGTATACCCACACTCGTGAACTACCGGGCACCTCCCGGTGAACCACAGTCTTATCCTCACTACGTAGCAGCCCGCAGATTTACACAGAGGTGCACTCACAGATAATACACCACAGTCCAGCGAATATTCACGGATGCAAAACTGTGAACCTAGTTTATTCCATTCCTTTCTCTAGGATCAGCAGGGTCTATACACTCATTGACCTCTCGTGGGCAGAGTCTTCAGGTCTCTCTATTTCCAAGTGCAGTTCATCAGGAGTGTGAGAGCTCTGGCAGTTCACATGATTGAGCCCCCTCCAAGGCCCACAGTCGCAGTAACGCATGGCTTCTTAATAATTCACTTGCTGTCGGCCACTGGCACAGATACTGGCAGGGAGGGATCAAGGGTGGTGTGTCAGGGGACAGTAGGGAAGAAATTACTGGCAGCAAAAGGAGAAAGAGTTCAGAAGTGGGGGCATGGCCTGGCCATGGACTAAGATGGCAGTGCTTTAGTGGAGCTCCAGACCGAGCCCTGAAATCCGTCAGTAATCTGAGTTCCCACGGGACACCAGTACCTCACAGGTGTTGAGCAGGGGTGCGTGAATGTGCCCCCTGGCCCCGTTCTCGAGCCACGGACCACACAGGGTGCCCAGGGATTCGGAGGTGTGGCTGTCAGTGCTGGGCCTGGCAGACACGAAGCATCAGAAGATGGCCGCCTAGTGGAGGGCGGACCGTCTAAGGACGACCCTCGGAGAGACCAGACAGCGCGGCGAGTGCGCCCAGCTTGAGACCATGGCCACCCCGGCCATGTGTGGGCCTGGGGAGAATCTGGAACAGGAGCTGCCAACGGGCCTGGCCAGTGGGGTCGCAGGGGGCAGTGCACCAGAGGTCTGGAGTGTGGACCGGGCCCTGTGGAAATAGACCGGCGGTTGGCCGGAAGATGTGTTTGGTGGGTCCTCCCTTCCCCCTCCTCCTAAAACCGGCTGTGGGCGGGGCCTCAGTGGTTGACAATGAGGGATGGAGCGCAACGCTCGACCCTCTCCCCGTGAGGCCTCGAGGCTAGTGTCGCCCTGTGGCTGGATTTTCCTTGTGTAGAGGTGAGAGGGGCTGATGTCGGAGGAAGTTTGCAGGGACGAACCGGGCAGCATCCACGGACAGCAGGACTCTGATCTGGGATCCATCCACAGAGGGAGATTATTGGTGGAGATGCTGGGGACTGGCCGCCTAGGAGCTATAACTTTGAGCATTGCAGGGGGCCCGGCTCATGAATAAGTGGAGGGTGCTCCTCCCTCACCATCTTCAGGATAGTTGCATTCTTTACTTGAGTTGCCCTGGCCAGGGGGAGAAGTGGAATGGGGCTTGGTAAAGAAACACGCTACACTAGGTGGGTCATGCTCCATGGGCCTAGTCAGCTAAGGGAAATTCGAGACAGGGGGCAAGCAACAGCTGATCCAATGTGGGCTGCTGAAAGGCCCTGCCTTAATTAAAACACTGTCCGGTCCATGAGTGAAGGACTCCCAGCTTGCCGCTTTGCCGCCCATGCGGTGTTGGCATTTGTTTTGTTCAACCCCAGTGACAGAGGGTGAAAAGATGGTCAAACCAAAGGGAGCAGGCCCACCTCAAGATAACAAAATTGACAACTATGCTGTCCCCAGGCCTTCCAAAGTTCTGGAGGGAGAGGTGGCTGAGAAGCGGCCATAATAGTGGCGGATAAGGGATGTGAAGGGCTCGCTGGAACCAAAAATAGACTCAGTATCCGTAGACGTCACACTAATCAAAGCGGACCTCACCAAACTCAGTGAAAATGTTATGACGGCTGAAACTAACACCACCCAGCTGAAATCCACAACAAAACGTCTTGAGTCACAGGTGCTCATGCTGACACAGCAAGCCGCACACATGGCGGCAAGGCTAGAAGACCAAGAGGGGAAAGGGAGGAGAAACAACATTTGTGTAATGGAGGTCCCAGAGGGGAAGGAGGGCCCCAGTGTAGATCTATTCCAGAAGGATTTTATAGTGAATAAGCTGCAACCTGAAATACTGTCAAATTCTTTTCAAGGGGCGTGGCAGGCAAGATGGCCGGGTGGTCCTAACTCACCCTGGCTCCGGGACCATGGGCTGTAACCTTGGCTGATCTGTAGCGTTTTAATCGCTGAATGTGAACGGAGGGCAAGGGGATTCATGTGGAGCAGGCGGCTGCGGTTATGGAGGCAGAGTGGCATCTGAATTAAGGCTGCTTATCCAGATTACAACTTGAGGAGCGGAGAGACTGTTACACAAAACGGCAGCGGCGCCTAGGATCTCCGCTCCTGTGTCTTGCGGCGGCCGTCGCGGTTCCTGACCGTTGATGCGGTCACTGCCCGCGGAACAAAAGTGGTGGAGGAGAGCTGCGGTGAGACCTGGCGATTGTGGAGGTAGCTGGAGGCGGTATGAACGAGCGGCTGCGGGTGCCTGACTAGGATTGTGCAGATGCCTTCCGGCACTGGGAAAACTGGACTCCGAGCACGAGAGACACCTCTGTATGTAAGAGGTCAGCTTAAGGGGCAGCAATTGGCCATATGAAACAAGGGGGCCTGGGGGGCTGAGAAGAAATAGCGGGGGCAACCGATCAGGGCATGCCTGATTCTAATATGACGCCCGGAAGAGACATGACTCACTATGACTTGGCCTAACTGCCTATTTTAGACTCTTGATTTGCGACTCTGTTCATAGAAATTTTGGGAAATGAGGGCTGGCGACGAGTAGGAGCTTTAAGGGCAACACCCCCTGGTGGAAAAACTGGATGCCTGCCTTGGTCCTCGCAGGTGCTGCACTTGGACCACAGGGCCGGAGGGGGTGCAAGCTTATCCCTGTGTGCTGAAGTAGGACCTTCCTCTGGAGAGTGAAAAGGTGACGTGCAGGAGGGAACGACGCGGGAGAGGCGACATGATTAAAAAAGTGAGCTTCTCCACACGCGGAGGGAAGAGGAGATGAGCCACACATATGCCACCAAAAAAGCATCTGCTAAGGTGTCGAGCTACTCCACTCCTTCAGAGAAGAAAATACCGTAGGATCGTGCTGACGAGGCCACGGCCATGGCGCTCAACAAAGAAGATCTTATTGCATCCCTTAGGGACTTCAAGGTGGAGTTCCACACAGAGATTAAGGTGGATATCAAATCCTCCATATACCAACCGAAGGCTGACCTCTCTGAACGGATGGCCACGGTCCAGCAGGATTTGGATTCGGTGGGCACACGAGTGCTAGACATCGAGACGCAAAGGCAAGATCTAGATAAAAGAATGTCGGCATCCCAGGATAAAATACAGAAGCTGCATACCCAGCTACAGTCCGCTGCTAAAGACTGAGGACCTTCAAAATAGAGCATGGAGAGGCAGCATTAGGATTAAGGACCTGGAGGAGGGGGCGGAGGGTCCTGATCTAGAAACATTTCTGGAGGGTCTCTTGCAGAACACTAGGGGCAAACCAAATCAAGATCAAGATCAAGCAGGTGCATCGAGTGGGACCCCAGCCTGGGGGAGACCGACACCGCTCCCGTGATATCCTGGTGAAACTACATTCATTCAAAGTGAAGGAGGCTATCTTGCAAGTGGTCCGGAAAAAGGACAAGATCTCCTTCCAGGCTATCACGATAACCTATACCTGGATTTGGCACCCTCGACTCTCCTACGGCAGCAGCAATTTCGACTTCTCACCACGAAACTAAGAGCAGACAAAATTAAATACAGATGGACTTCCCCTTTTGATCTGGCTTTTGAATTCGATAACAAAACAAAGCACATCAAGGAGCTGGAGGAAGGTCTGAGGTTGGGTGGGCTCCCTTTGGGGCCAGAGGACCACATGGGAGACCCTGCTAATGAGAAAAGAACCAATAAACAGTCTCAATGGAACGTGAGCTCGACGGGACATCACTCTAAGGACTAGAAATATCAAATTTGGACCTCCTGGTGGTGGGTCTACTTGAAGGGGGGATTCCGTCATGATTCATAAAGAAGAGGGGAGCCTCCACCTAGGGGTCAATGCCAGGCTCCACTTTTGACATTCCTGCAATCACCTACACTCGAACTCTACAACTATGCAAGTTGCGTTGCCGATGAATTCCGGTTTTGAGGAACAGCCAGGGCCCGGGCCTGGACCGGACGCCCGACATCATCTGCTCTATTTTCCAGGACTCTATAGCAGTGGGAGCACTAGCTGCCCGGCACAGGTTTTGGGTTTTTCTTCTGTTAGGACAGATTCTGGTCTCTTGGGGGTCAATGGTCACATGGGTTGGCGGGCTTACAATGCATTTTCAAATCTTGTGAATGCTATTCTCTATTCCTTGGTAGTACAATATGATGGAAGGGTGAAGTTGTGGCTTCAGGTCCAGTTTATGCGGGGGGGTTCACGCTGGGACGATGTCAATTACATTAGCTTTGTGGAACGTAAAGGACTTAAATTCACCCCTCAAGCGTCAAAACATTTGGAAATATCTCTCAGACCACTCCTTTGAGGTGGTGGACCTATAGAAAACACACCTAAAGAGGTAAGGGGAGCTATGGTTGCACCACAAAAACTATGCCTTGATCTACAGATCCTCAGCGGCTACGAAACATAGAAGGGTGGCGTTGCTGTTTCACAATTCTTCCAAAATTTCAGCCTGAAGCCATAAAATCAGATAAGTTGGGGAGGGTTATTATGGGCAAGGGGTTTCTCAGGGGAAGGCTGTGTACGGTTGATTCAGTCGTCGTCGTTCTTGTCCTCCTTGCTCAATATGTTGGGAGGATTTGCTGAGGGGCCGATAATACTAATGGGGGACTTCAACCGCATGTGGCATGCAGATTTGGATAGCACCCACCCTCACAGAGCACCCACAGGCAGTTTCCCCTAATCAATAAAACACTCCATACACGCTATGGGACTATTAGATGCATGGCGGCAAGTACACCCTGATGCTAAAGATTACGCCTTCTTTTCCCATGTCCATCAAACATATTCAAGATTAGACTATATCTTCATAAACCAAGGGTTGTTGGGGACCCTTCAGGATGGAAAAATGCTGCTGATCTCTATCTCTGATCACAGCTTAGTGCTGATTAGTTTAAACTGGGATAAGGGAGCCGCCAAGATGGTATTTTCCAATTTCTCAAACGAGAGACAAGCTAATGCGAGGGGACTTATGGGGGGCAATTTCGGAATTCTTTCGCTTAAACCATCCTCAGGATACTTCTCACCTGACTAATTGGGATATATGGAGCTTGAATAAACAGAGAGCTAAGGAGCGAAAGGCTCTTGAGGTGGAATTATAGGCTGCTGAGAAGGAGCATAAGCAAAACCCTTCACGCCCGTTGCAGCGCAAATTGAGTGCCCTAAGGGGGAAGGTAAAAGCCATCTATGCCAACAGAGCAGAGCTCACCCTTTTACGAATGCTCCATGTCTCTTACGCATAGGGTAATAAGAAAGGCTCCCATCTCGCATGCCAAGCATGGGAAAAAAGGGAAAAGGAGTATATAGGGGGAATACTGGGCTCAGGGGGAACCCTAAAGAATGCTGACGCGGACAAGGCAAAACGTTTTGGAGACTTCCATAAAGAATTACACACCGGGGAATATCTAGATGAAGCCTCCCAGCGCCACTACTTACAATCGCTTAAGCTTCCACAGGTCCCCCAGACTTGTAACATCTTAATGCTCCCATTGCAAAGGAGGAGGTGGGTAAGGTGATTGCGGCACTTAAACCTAATAAATCCCCGGGCCAGATGGTCTAACGGCCAATTTTTATAAAACGTTTGCACCAGACATCAGCTCACAGCTTACAAAAGTATTCAATGCAATGGTGGAGGGTGTGGCTGCCTCACAATCAATGTAGGAAGCGGTTATCTCGGTCATCCCTAAACCCGGGAAAAACCCTCAAGCTTGCGCATCATATAGGCTAAGTTGCATTAGTCAGTTTTGGCGGTGAGGTTGGACGACCTGCTACCAGGATCAGTTCACCCTGATCAGTCGGGCTTTATAAAGGGCAGACAGACTCACGACAACATCCTTAGAACCCTCCATGTGATTGAGAGAGCTTCCAAGTTTAGAATACCAGTGGTTGTGGTGGGTCTGGATGCATTCGACAGGGTGGACAGGGCATTTCTTTTCCTCACATTGGAATACTTTGGGTTCAACAAGTCATTCATAAATATAGTCAGAGCTAACTATTCACTTCCCTGCTCCAGAGTGCAGGTAAATGGGATCAGTTCAGCTCTTAGAACGGGGAACAAGACAGAGTTGCCCGCTCTCACCTCTACTTTTTGCTTTGAGCATAGAACCTCTGGAGCTCCTAGTCAGGGCAGCAACAGATATTCCGTTTGGAGGTGAAGAGCACAAAATATTGCTCTTCGCTGATGACGTGTTGCTGTCCCTTACTTTCACTGCCCAATCTCTACAAGCATTTCAAAGGGAATAGCGGGAATTTTAGGTGGTATCGGGTTTTAAAATAAACCTGTCAAAGTCTTTTATTCTGAACCTCACACTCTCGTAGGCCGAAGCTACCTGGCTTGGGAAATTTTCCACGCAGCAATGGGCCAAGCTCTCGCTGAGTTACCTGGGCATACATCGGACTCCGAGATTGTAAGGGTTCTTTAGAGGCTAACTATCCCCCACTGCTGCTACAAATCCAACAAAATCTCAAACGGTGGATGTCCCTCTTTATTTCATTGTTAGGATGTATCCATGCTATAAAAATGAGTATTCTTCCTAAATTGCTAAACCTATTCCAAGCCTTGCCTATCGATTTAGAGAGGGGCTTCTTGGCTAAATTATGCACTCTATTTGTTTTATATGGCAAAACGGCAGAGCTCGGCTTCCCTTCCATACTTTGCGGCGTCCGAGAAGCGAGGGAGGAGTTGCTCTCCCAGACTATGGGCTATATTTTAAAGCAGCTCAGTTAAGAATTCTGACAGAAGGGTCTAAAAGAGAATCAGAAAAACATTGGTTACACATGGGCAGAGCAATAGCGCGTAGGACGATCTGGGATGTGATTTGGAAGCCCAACAAAGACAGAACGGCGAACTCATATCTTAGCATCCCCACGCGCACTACACTTAAGATCTGAGATGAGGTTGCTAGGGGTCGGGAGTGGTCCTCTTTCCCTTCGCCATACACACCGATACATTTCAACCCAGAATTCCCCCCAGCGCTACTTGAGGGTCCATTTGATGCATGGAAGGAAGGCGGATGCCTGATGCTCTCTGATCTATTTCATAACTATGATATCCTAACGTTTGAGAGCTGCCAAAGGGATTTCAATATGACACCAAGTGAACACTTCCACTACATTCAACTTAAACATTGGGCACTGCACCCACAGGTTCGGGAGGCTGCCACGCGAGAGAAGACACCGATAGAGAAATTTGTTCAGAGGGTTGGCTCCATGATGTGTGTGATTTCCTTTCTCTACAATCTTCTTCTCACTACTACATATGCACAAGACCCTGTTATAGGCATTCCTTGTAACAGTGGGTAGGGAGAGACATCTCAGAGGCGGAGTGAAAGCAGCTATGGAGGGGCATGGCCAAAGATAACCATTCATTAGATCTAAGGGAGACACATTTTAAGATCCTCTGCAATTGGTATCTATATCCGTCCAAACTCAAAAAGATTTTCTCAGGGACATCGCACCTATGCTGGAGGGGGTGCGGCCTCTAAGGAGTCTTTTGTCATATTTGGTGGGATTGCCCTACAATTCCTCTCTTCTGGGAGGAAATCCTATTGCACATGAAGGAGACCCTGGGGTTTCCTATTCCTACAACCATGGAGGGGGGCCTGTTGGGCTTGAGAGGGTCAGAGCTAGAGCACCAGACCAAAGCGGATAGAGCAATTATGGGGGCATGCTTAGGAGCAGGCAAGATAGCGATTGCAGTGGCCTGGAAAAAGAAAGCAGCACCGGTGCTTTCACAGTGGCATTCCCGCCTCTGGAGGACCCTAACCATGGAAAGGATGGCAGATGTGTTTAGGGACTCCTATAAAAAGATTTAATATAAATGGGATCTGCTGGTCGCCTACCTGACAAAGGACCTTTCTTTGGCAGTCTGCTCACCGACACTACGTGATATGCACCTGTTTCAGTTTTAGTTGGGATAGGAGGGGTCACCTGGCTTGACCAGCTAATTCCTAGTAAACGCAAAAGCCGACAGCCATATACATTTGACCTAGAGATCAACATGTGCAGAAGCTATTAATAGTCCTCTATGTCTTTTTCAGTTGGGGGAGGGCAGGGAGGGGTGGGTGGGGGTTTTATTGTTTGGGAACGTTTAATAGATTTCTCTTGAAAACAGGCTGAGCGAGCATATATAAAAAAGAATCCACCACAGAGGTCTGACTGTCTTCAGGGAAGTGTGCTACTCATTCTGGTGTGGATGCACACAGTGTTTGCTTAAATACCCCTCACACACCAAAAGGGCCCTTGGTGTCATGATTCATCATAGTGGTCTTCCAGCCCCGCTGCGGGACGGGGCGTGCTACGACCTACGACTACGCGGGAGCACTTGTTGTAACAATACTATGTGTAGTGATCGGGTAGTGAGAGGAGAGGTCAGGAATGAATATGGGTAAGTGATTTAAAAAGGACCCGGCCTCCTGGACTTAAAAAACTTTAATAGGTTGGAAAGGCTGGACCCGCTAAAAAAGTGATGCGGAGATGTCCTGCCTATAACGTGCGGATACTCCTATAAAGTCAACATGTTTTGAAGCAAAGGCTTCTTCATCAGGACTGAAAGATCCCCTCAGTACTCACTATGTTAGTTTTCTCAAATGGGTGTGTTATATAGAAAAGTGAAAAATGAAAAGATGAATGAAATGTTATGCACTTAATACTATACCTAATAGTTCCATCTATGTGTTAATCTGGAAGAGAAAGTACACTTAATAGAGCTTTCCCATGCGCAAACACTCGAAATCTGAGAAAGGAGAATGGATAAAAAAGTGAAAACAACCACATGGTGACAATATCGGGATCTTAGTGTTATCAATATTGTGGTCTATCAGTGCGAAGACCTGTGGAAGAAAAAAGGAACACGCAAGACACACACACATGGAACAGAAAACACACACTCTATTTATGTGATTAGAGTAATTGTAGTAAACTTCGTAAATACTCTATGTCATCAGTCATAGGATAATACATACTATGTAATGCCAACGCGATTCCCTTCCCCACCCGTTACAAGAGGCTCATAGAGTATTAACTCCTACATTACACAGTATGTATTATACTATGACTGAACTATCACACGCTGAACATATGTGCTGAACATATGTGCGGCGTTTGCTTCGAAAACAGCCTCGGATCCAAACGTGAACAGTTAATCATTAAAGAGGGGCAGAGAGACAGAAGCTCCTTACCTGAATATGTCAGCGTTTGTGCTTGTTCTGTGCTCAACGAGTCAGGGGTCCTGGCCCTGGGCCCGGTCCAGGCGCTATGGGGGCAGACGGGCTTGCCTTAGGCGCGTCAGCAGCGCGTCCGCTGCGTGCCCGGCTTAGCATTTCCTATGAAGTGCCCCCCCGGAAGTAGCGTGCGAGCGTGGACCATAAACACTAAAACGCCAACCACCCTATATGACGCTCAGGCATGGCGTGAGACCGTCAGCACTCTCTCTGCTCAATCGGGAGCCCCCGTGGCGGACCGAAGAGTGAGACGACTCCCCGAAGGTAAACTGAAAAAATAACGCTGTGCACCTGGATTAGCATTTCTTATGAAGTGCCCCCCCCCCGGAAGTAGTGTGCGAGCAGGGACCAGAAACACTAAAACGCCAACCACCCAATATGGCGCTCAGGCGTGGCGTGAGACCGTCAGCATTCTCTCCGCCACTTAGGAGCCCGCGTTGTGTACCGAAGAGTGAGACGACTCCCTGAAGGTAAACTGACCAAATGACGCTAGGTTCTTAAAAACAATGGCAATGCTGGTGAGAATATTATGCTAAGGTCGCTAAAGGTAATAAAAGCAATGCACTGCAAAATTGAGTACATTTAAAAAGTGGAAGAACCATAAGGCTGTGCAGCATCTTACTTGCTCTGGTGTCATACAAGACTACATAGACAAAAACATGGTGCCAGGTGGGCTCCGCATATATATTACATTGTCTTACGAATCACCAAACCCACGCATGCTGGAGGATTGGGCAGAAAATTCCGCCCAAAATTCGAGAAATATGCTGAGCATTCTTAGAACAAGATTAAAACAACATGAAGAGGATATAAAAGTGAGAAAGCAGAAAAACTTCACAGAGGCTGTGCTGACTATGAGAGTGACCGTATACTCACATACAGCAACAAGTATGATCATCTCTACGAGAACCAACCATTCATGCCCAAAGCCAGAACAACAATGGAGGAAAGGACAGATACCTCTTCCATAGAAATCAGTCATTCTGACACCGACAACTCTGCCACTACTGCCAGCTCTGTCTTTGAAAAAGAGGTGGTAACCAAACCTGCGACTTTATTAGATGAATACAGGCTCCTGAGGAGTGGCCGGCAGACAGCAAGAACAACACCTTCACCAATGACCTCAGGAAGGGGGAGAGGACAACTGGGCAGAGGAATAAGAGGCAGGGGAGGAGCCAACAAAGGAGAAGACGACGAAAACAAAAAGACCAAAAGCGGCAGAGGAAAGGAGCACGTCGGCAACAAAGCTGGAAGCTCCAAGGTGAAGCAATAATGGAGGACGAAACTGTAAATAGAACCATTGTCAAACTTACAGAACACCCTTATTCCTCCTTGAAAAGAAAACACTTTGTCCCACAAAGCTTTTCAATTATTCTGAAACCAGCATCGACATCTATAAGTTTATTAGGAAATTGAAACTAAGGAAGTTGCATTACCTCAAAATCCCCAAAACAGTGTCTGACACTAGCTCGTCTCACAACACTGACCCTTACCCCAACCTCACTGTAGGGGATGCGGTACCTCCTACCCAAAATACACAAAGATCCTGTAATTCCCCCTGGCAGACCCATTGTATCCTCTATAGGCAGTGTACTGGAAAAGGTGTCTAAATATATTGATCACTTTCTTAGAGAACATGTCACCTCTCTTCCTTCACACATTAGGGACATTCAATGTTTTCTTTCTATACTTGAGGGTGCTATTTGGGAAGACAGTTTCCTGCTTGTCACCCTTGACGTTAATTCCTTGTACAAAATAATTGATCATACCCAAGGTACCAAAACATGTTTCAACTTCCTAAAAAACAAACACATAGGGTATTTAGATCATACCAACATGTTATTAGATATGATGGGCCAGTGCCTTCATAATAACATCTTCATATTTAATGGTACCACGTACAAACAGGTCCTAGGTACAGCCATGGGAACATGTTTTACTCCAAGTTTTGCCAATCTGTTCCTAGGTCTATTCGTAGGGACACAAACATGAGCTCATGAGCTCAGACTTCTCCAAAGTGAAACTGTGGCTTCGCTACATTGAAAATCTCTTTGTAATTTGGAATGGTACTGAGGATGAGACCACAGAATTAATCAACAACTCAATAGTAACTACTATAACATAACACTCACCAATAACATGAGTAGGGAGTGGATTGAGTTTTTAGATGTTAAGGTTACAGTATGCCAGGGAACCTTACAAACTAGCCTCTTCCGTAAAACTACTGCAGGCAACAGTCTTCTCCATGCTCTCAGCAGCCACCCGGATAATCTTAAATGGAGTATTCCGTAATGGGAACTGCTGAGAGCAAGAAGAAACTGCAGTACTGATGAAGCATACACTGCTGAATGTGACAACATGATCAATAGATTCCGAGCCAGGGGTTACCCTAACTGGGTACTTGAAGGTGCCCTCGACATAGTCAACAAGGTCAAGAGATCACAAACCCTCAACGTACACAACACAGAAACTGACACTAAGGATACTAGAGAAACCAAAGATACGATGGTGATCATGACATACAATAGCAACTCTCAGCAGATACACAGAATCCTGGCATGCAACTGGGACATTCTTACCAGTGACCCGGCTATAATTCATACTCTCTATAAAAGGCCTAGGGTCACATTTAAGAAAGGCCGTAACCTGAGAAATATCCTGATACACAGTGACATAACCCAAACACACCACCAAGGGGATCATAACGTGAAAGTTTTTTTCCGGTGCGGACATTGCAAGGTGATGCTGCAATAGCCACATGATCAAGGAATTCTCCACACCTGAGAGGAACAAAACTAAATCTGTAACACAATTCCTGACATGCAGCACAACCTTTGTCATATATGTGCTGGAATTACCCTGCAAACTGAGATATGTGGGGAGCACAACCCTGATGGCCCAGTTTAAGGACCAGTCTAGCTGCAGTGTTTTGCAGGACCTGGAGTTTGGTTAGGTGAGCTTCATTTATGGATGCCAACACAGCATACCCATAGTCAAGGCGGCTGATGATCAATCCTTGCACTAATGGCATACGTGAAGAGAGTGGTATCCATTTGAAGATCTTTCTCAGGCTGCGCATTAGACCATAGCATGTGCGCACTACCTGGTTGACGTGGTCCGACATAGAAAGTTTGGTGTCAATTGTCACGCCTAGGTTGCGTGCTGCCATTTTCGGAGGAGGGCAGGGCCCTAACGTGGAGGGCCACCAGTCGTCGGTCCAGAGTTGCTGGGCCTTACCGAACAGTAAGATCTCAGTTTTTCCGGCATTGAGCTGGAGGTGGTTAGTAGGCATCCAGTCTTTAATGTCAATCAGACACTGTTTAAATTGGAGCTTTGTGCAGGTGGGATCTGGATCGAAGGTGATTAATATTTGGGTGTCGGCAGCGTACGACACTGTATCAAAGCCGTGAGCTTTGATTATTTTGGCCAGGAGGGATAGATACAAGTTAAAAAGGGTGGGGCTCAGTATGGAACCCTGGGGGACGCCCTTATCTATAGGCTGGCTACTGGATGTGAAAGATCCTATTTGGACTTTCGAGGTACGGTTGGTGAGGTAGTCCTTGATCCAGTTTAGCGCAGTGCCCTCGACACCAAACTCATACAGTCGATCCAGGAGGATGCTGTGGGAGATGGTGTCGAAGGCTGCCAACAGCTCTAATAGCACCAAGACGGCGTGTTGTTTGGCATCGAGGGCGAGTTTGATTTTGTCAACCATCTCGAGTAGTGCCGTTTCTGTGCAGTGGAAGGCTCTGAACCCGGACTGTGAGGGGTCAAGCAGGTTATTATTCTCAAGGTGCGCAGACAATTGCTTGTTTACTAGTTTCTCTAGTACCTTCCTGAAGAGAGGTAGGAGGGAGATGGGGCTGTAATTATTATGCACTTTGGGGTCAGAGTTAGCTTTTTAAGAATGGGTTTTACTATGGCCTCTTTCCAGGTGTTGGGTACAGTGGACAGAGACAGTGAGTTGTTGAGTAGCTTAGTCAGTCTGGGAGTGAGGGCGGGTCCAATTTTTGATGTGATCTGGGCGGAGGCTGGGTCAGTGGGGGGGCCAGATTTGATCCTAGAGAGGGTTAGTAGGACTTCTTCCTCTGTAGTGAGGTGGAAATCTCTGAGGGATGTGAGACAGGATCTGGGGGTATCAGGATTCCTAGCTGAAGGGGGTGAGCTTTCAGGCTGAGGGAAAGAGCTGTGGATGATGTTGATTTTATTCACAAAAAAGACTGAGAGGGAGTCGACCCACTCTTGTGCGGAGGTCAGAGTTGGTTGGCAGGAGGGGGGATTGGTGAAATCTTTCAAGATTTTATAGAGCTCTTTTTGTGAGTTGGCAGCTTGGTTGTTTTTTTTCCCTAAGTAGGTTTGTTTTGCGGCAGCTATATTATCCATATAGCGCCGATGGCTAGTTTTATAATCCAGCTTATCTGAGGCGCTTTGTGTGTGTCTGTATTTGCTAGTTAGTCATTCTTTAGGTCCAGTGTGAACCAGGGGCAAAGTTTGGGAGGGCATTTCGTAAATTTGAACGGTGCGATTTTATTGAGTGTGGATGAGATGGCTTGATCGAGCGACTTGGCCGCTTCATCAGGGCTCTCTGGTTAGGGGCAAGTTATCCCTTATACAGTCTTCTCTCAGTACGTTGCTGCTAAAAGCGACTAAAGCGTGCGGGCGCTAGCTCAAGAATTGATGTAAATTCTTTTGAGGAATGTAGCTGTACCACATAATTTAGGCCAAGCTTGATCAATGCTGTTATTTTCGTAGTATTTACTTTCCAGAAAGTATTTTTTCTTTACACTTATTGTTGCAGTTGACCACTGGGCAAATGTGTTTATCTTTGGGACTCTGTGTGGTATTATCAGCCATTGGGCGAATGAAGCTACTTGTATCAGTTCCCTGATGTATTTCTAATAATAGTTTTTCTGAATTCGAATTAAATCAATACTTAGCGCCATAAGAAAGCACAAGAACACATATCTGTAATGTATATTGTGAACACGTGTTATATCGGTGGACGTACAGTTGTAATGTTCTCTGTGCTTTTTTGCTTTTGTCAATTGTTTCAAAAGGGCCCCTGTATTTGTCATGGATGCCTCCCAATCTCCCGTTGGAGTCATTTGTTTATGTTTACTCGTGGCTATGTAGTGCACCTTCACTGCTTTCTCATTGTGTGATCAAGACAGCGTTGCGGTCGAAATGCGTTACCTTTGACCATTAAACATGCTTCCATTGGCATCTCCTGAGTGTGCGCATCATTGGGACTCTTTGTGGTATGATATATACATATATACATATACACATACATACACATATGATATATACATATAAACACACATAAACATATATACACATATGATATATATATCTGTTTATATGTATATATCATTCATTCTAGCAAGCAAAAGATCATATGTTCACACTATGATCTCTGAACAGCTGTGAAGTACAGAGGATAGAGATGTATAATAGAGAAGGATCACATGTCTCAAAGAGAGAGAATATCCAAACTTAAGTCAGAATAATATATCATAAATTGGCATAGGTAAAAGCTACATCAGAAATCCATATAGATGGATACCACCTTTATCCTACAGGATAAAGGTACACAAGGAGATGATGGACAGAGCGCTGAAGCTTTTCAGACACTCGGGTTGGGTTGAATCCATCATCGTTCTTTAGCTCACTTCGCCCCCCCCAGTTCAGACCCAGCTATATGCTAATCAGTCTTGACCCTGTGCCTCATGGGAACAGTCCAGCCCGAACTGCCAAGCCAGGTCTTCCCTGAGCTGGAAACAAGTATCCTGGGACCGGTTTTGGGGTAACACCCCTCATCAGCCAGGCTAGCTTGAATCCAGTGGCAAAGTGGGCAAGGGACCCACGTCTGGGCATACCCTGCCAACTTAGAGAAAACAAAGCAAACACAAGGAGATGATGGATGGAGCGCTGAAACTTTTCAGACACTCACTCCTAGTCACTGATCTAGGCTGAATCCATCATCGTTCTTTAGCTCACTTCGCCACCCCAATTCAGACCCAGCTATATGCAAATCAGTCTTGACCCTGCGCCTCATGGGAACAGTCCAGCCCACAGAAAAACATCTCATTGAAATCACAAATAAGAACTGCCAAGACAGGGACACCAAATCCGGTGCTGCAAAACACAAATCATAGTACAGCTTTGAATCAGAACACAAACTATGAGAAGACCGTCTTACGCTAACATCTCTGCCATCCAGATGAAACAAAGGAAGAGGCTAAGGGTCTGTACCACCACTCTGTCCCTAAACCTATTTAAGGCAGTGTTCTCAGAGGCACAAAAAATTAACACCAGCAATTAAAACAGACTGGACTGCCTCTGAAAATCCAGCGGTACAAAGCCATGCTCGCCGACGCAACACCACAGAAGACACCATGAGCTGACCAATTGGATCAGTGGTGTCCATTTCACACCTAATGATTCATCTTGCCGCCTGCCGCCCATCCAACATCAATTGACTTAATTTGTCCCTATTATCCTCTGGAAATAATGGCAATAGCTGTGCCAACGAATCCCACAAGGCATGAGGAAAACGTCCTAGGATGCAAGTTATATTAACGGAACAACGCCGCACTAGTGGAAGAAAACATATATTTTCTACACGAGTTTTGCTTCCGGGAATCCTTGTCAGCTGGAGTAAGAGAAAGTCTATCCTCCTCATGGGAAGCTGTAACGGCCTGAACCACAAACCTGTGTGGTGTTTATTGGCAAAGAAGGCAAACAGGATCATCAAGGGCTGGGAGGTGCTGGTGGGCAATAGTACAGTCCACAGGCACACCAGTATCGGGCTTAGCCCATGTCCCCAGTAAAATATCATATAGTGCCTCACAAAAAGGTAGCACTGGTTCAAACCCTGATTGACCAAGATGAAAAACCTCAATGAGGGGGTCTGTTGATTTCTCCACAGTAGGTAGAGTCAAATGTAAAAAATCCGCCACTCTTCTTCACACCTCTGCCAAAGAAGCACTGCCTCAGAGGCAAGACCAGGAGGAGTTAGAAGGCTTGAAGCAGGGGAAGACTCTAGCCCGCTTGTTTCATCTTACTCCGAAATCCAGCTGTCCACAATCGGAGGTAGATTCACAGGTTGTACCAAAGTAACCTCTTCCTCATTTCCTTCCATCAACTCCAACGAACCTTGAATTACTTGCTCCGCAACAGACACCAGGCTCGGAAACTGGAAGGCAGTCGGTCGATGCCAACGGGTCTCGCACCGACTCTGGTTTGAAGCCTTCCAAAACTTCTTGAGGAACAACCGACATTGTTCCGGAGTCAGTGTCAAAGGTCTGAGCCCCGCAGGGCTGTGCACCGGCATCCCTAAGGGCCTGACCACAGCTGAGGATGAATCCATCAGCAAAGACGCAGTCACTGTACCCATCACCTCCTTGGGGCTCGAAGGCTTTCCAGAGGAAGGTCCAGGTCCAAAAATGATATGGGGAGCATAATAATACTCTTTCATCTGGGCTCAGTTCTCCAAGGCTCCATGAAATTAAGGGAGAAGCGGGAGCGACTCTTGAGAAGTCCTCAGCAGAAGGGTTGTGGAGCCGCCCAAACCACGTTGTGAGAGGAAGAAGCCCCAGAAAGCTGCGACTTCGATAGCTTATGACGCTTACAGTGAGTCATGGACGGGGACTTGGACTGCTGACGTGATTCACATGGTGTAGTGCAATGCTCACGGAAACAGCCTCTGGATAGGCTCCATATCCGAGCCGCAGACTGGGAAGTCGACTGCTTAGGAGTACTAGAAGTCCTTGACAACCACGCGGGGTCAGGAACTGCGTTCATCGCTCCAGTATCGCCTTCAGTTTCAGCAGTTGGCAGGAGTCGCTCTTCAGCGTTGTGATGCTCGCCCAAGCACCACATGCATATAGCATCAGGATCCGTAACCGACATCTGCCGAGCACAAGACCCACAGGATTTAAATCCAGAAGGCATAAAGAACCCTTGTACACTGTTTCAGACAAAAAGTCGTCATCACAGCAGGCCAATAAACAGCCAGAGATGCGCTTCTCCGGATCCACGTTACTGCGTGGAAGAGAAGAAACTGACATCCGCATTGGAGGGGACTTATATGGCTCCAATGAAGTCATAACCGGAGTCGACTTAATCACTGAGCCGTACAACGCCATCCCCTGGCACACATCAGTACTGCTGAAAAATTTCCAGATCCAGTCTGACGCCTGAGGAGAATTCAAAAGTTAAGGAATGTGTGGCTAGATGTCTCTATCAAAAACTAAAAGTAATGTCTGTGTTCGTAATAGATAAAAACAAAAATCTGCAGCCAGCTTCCCTGAAATTGTCTTCCAGGGTAGAACACTCTCCAGTCATTCAATGTTTTCACCATCTACCTCAAGCTGTTTCAGGCTTTTGCTATTTATTTTCTTTATTTCTGTAATGTGAAACGGGCAATACATTTTGTCACCATTAAAATGACTGTAAGCACTCTATATTTGCAGTATACCATCTCCAACACCCTATGGCATCGTTTGCACATTAAAAAAACTATTTTAAAAATCATTAAATCGAGTCGGTAATGTAACCATAATTTAAACGTCTGTTACATAGATGCCTCCAGTTTAAATCCAAATAGGGCCGAGTATACCCTTCGTCAGATCTTTTTGGGTTCAAAAAAATGTTCTTCCTCGAGGTAGGTAATATAAACAGCGACTTGGTGAAACTATGACACAACACAGTTTCTAAGTTATGTTATGTATTGTTATTCAGATTTGTAGAGAGCACTATAAACTGCGAGGGTATCCTGGAGATTGCACAATGTGTTTAAAGTTGTCTGCAGTTGTTGTGGGAGCGTCCAAGAAGACCTCAAGCTGAGCCAGACACTGCCTAAAGGTTTTAGTGTCTCGGCCTCCCCCACTGTGGCACGGTGTCTGCAAGAGGTAGCAGAGGGCATGGAGGAGGTTGGAGCCTGGGGATAGTCCTGCAAGTCAGGAGGGCCGACTTCCTAGTAATAGGTGGCACCGCCAGTTTTCCGGAGCTTCAGTTCTCAGACAAAAGTGAAAGTAGATGCTCCTGTGAAGAGAGGCACTGTGCATGAACAGCAAAAACATGCAGTGTCTCTGTCTACTTCATATCACCATATGTTACAGAATCATCACAGCTCATGATTCTGATGATGGCAAGGCACATGGTGAACGCCTCATCTGCGCTGCTCCTCCTTGACTTAAGCCATTATTGCTATTCCGAGTTTATTAAGCACATAGCTACCCCAAGGCATCCCAGCGCTGGCGGCAGGACAGAGGAAGAGCTGAGAGATTATAGGGTGGGATTTTGAAATAGCCACGTTTTAAGAAGTTTTTGAAAAGGGAGATGGCGCGACTACGAGCGGAAGATACAGTGGCAGGGTGTTCCAGAGTCTAGCTACATTGTAAGAAATGGACCTTCCTCCACTTCCTGCTCTCTTATGAAGGCTAATTTTTGATTAGCTGACCGAAGGTATTACCGAGGGCAGTAGAAGGAGATGAAGGACTGATTGATTAATGGCTCCTCCACCATAGGGTCTTATGGGCTATACACAGAGATTTTAATTGTATTCTTCTTTCCAGAATTAGTAACCAGTGTAAGGTCTTCAGGGCCGGCTGAGCCGACTGAGTTTTAGGGACCCCAAGCAACAGCAGTGTAGCACAGTTTTGCGTGACTTGGAATTTCCTTCTCTTCACTTTGGGGGCTCCCAAAGAAAGAGGGGTGCCATAATCCAAACTAGAAAGGACCAGGGCTTGGACCAAGGTTCTCCTCACCTCCACCGGAAGGAGATGGAGAATTTTCCCAAGCAGTCTGAGGGTGCCGAAGCAAGTTCCTGCCAGTTTCACTGCATGGTGGTCAAAATTAAAGGACTTATACAGCCAGAGCCATGCAAGACTGACAGGTAGCCCCAGCAGTAGAGAGCTGAAATTCACAGCTCCTGGGGCTACCTTAGAAAGTGATTCTTCCGGAGAATCGTAATAGGTGAGACCGGGAGCGCCTGATGATCGACAGGGCTGGAACAAAGTAAACCTTGGCTTAGCCCAGCATATCTGCAAAGGTGTGCATGTGCCAGAGACAAGTGCCTGGAGCAACAGTCAGCGGGTGAGAGCCAGCCAGCCAGGCAGAGCTCATTATCTATTTACTTCTGTAATCATTACAACAGTAATTAGAAAATTAGCATTTTGATTTTGAAGGAAATTGGGTGGGTCGGAGCCCCTTTGCTAAAGCAAACAGCCACTGCTTTCTTGCACACTGGCAAATAAATAAAAGGCAAAAAGGCAGAAAAGGCAAAACAGAGGGCCGAAAATCACGCAGAAAAGGCAAAAAAAAGGGCAGAAAAGGCACAGCGGGCAGCAGAAAAGGCAAAACAGAGCAAGAAACGAGCAGAGGAGGCACAACGGGACAGCAGGTAGACAGGCAGTGGAGGATAGTGGACTGTGGGTAAGTTGGACAGAACTGTCGCAGGGGGAGCTGGCACAGGGACCTGCTCCACTTAGGTGGATGGGACCTGCAACCGTGGCAGGAAAGCCCTAAAACGCAGGCTAGAAAAGATCAAATTTTTCACTCTAAACCCAATCTTTTTTTGCAAGTTGGGTAGCTGTGGCTTGGGCTTGGGCTCAGCAGCCATGCAGGTTTACCAACCAAACTGAGACATTTTTGAAAACTGGACACCTGGGAAGTACAAGGTGGTGGTGTAACTTGCGTGGATTCCCAAGACTTTTTTTACCCAGAATATTCTATAAACCTCAAATTTGGTCTAAAAACCTATATGTTACCCACATTTGTGATGGAAATCTCAAACTTTGCTCAAAATCACACATTTGTGATAGAAACTTCTGGAATTTGCAGGAATCCACAAATTTCCTACCACTTTTCGTTTCCACAATTGTTCTGATAAATATGCTACCCCAATTATGTGGCTGGCCAGAGTGCAGGCGACAGTAAGTTATCATATTAGGGACTAGGGCAGTCTTTTATGAAAGACTCCTATAGTCCCTGGTTTCACAACATATCTGCCCCCACTCTCCCCAAGGGGGGAAAAGCCTGATATTGCCGAGGGGGATCACAGGGCCATGCTCAGTGGGGATGTCCCCCCCACTCTACCCAAAAAAAAAGCAGGGCTTTTTTTCATGGTCTGGTGCTTTATGCCCCCCCGGCGAGGTGAGGCAGAAAGACTGATCTAGTCAGGGTTTGGAAGGAAAGCTCCTCTCCCGCAAATAATAGGAGTGGAGTTTTACTTCCCTGGTAACTAGTGGGCTTCCTACTACTCACCCTCGAGGAGAGGGCATATTGGGTGTAAACGTCCCCTATCTGCCCATCTTGGGGGGTGGCAGAAATACTGCTACAACCAGGTTTGGGGCGCATAAACCAATGCGGGCATTGGCGCAACCCAACCCCCCCCCCCAAAAAAAAGTAGTGCTTTTTCATTTCTTGATGTCTAGTGTTTTCTGCCCCTCACAGGGGCTGGGGAGTATAGCGGGGGTGAGGGATGAACACCCCTAGCTGCCCTACAAGAGGTAGAAAGGCTGATACAGCCAGGGAGGCTCTTTGCCCACAATCACCATCTCTAGTAGTCTAATGGAGCAGATCCCGCCCCACGTGTCCAGTGCAATCCCCAAATCAGAATCCACTAGGGATAGGCAACATTGAAAAGGGGAAAATACAACACTTCCTCTCCAGTTTGAGCACTGCTCAAGTGGCAAAATAATCATCGATCAAAAGTGAAAGAAGACCACACTATTAGTGCAGTCTAACAAAGAACCTCTGAACAAGAGCTTCATTTCTGAAAAAAATCTTCAGATTTGTTTTATAGAAGAAATTGTCTCTTCCTGTAGGGATGCTGTTCAAGATCCTAGGTGCATTGATGGAAAAGGTTTGCCGCCTTGTGTTTTTAAGGTGTTGTCTAGGCAGCACGCATGCGCTGCTCTAGGAAAGTCATTAGCCATCGGTCTGCTCATTTTGAAGCACGCTAGTGCGGTGGTGGCATCCACCATGCGGGAGCGAGCAACGTTGCGAGTGCTAATTGGCCGCTGCTCGCTCCTGCAAGGCGGATGCCGCCACAAGCACAAGTGTGCTTCAAAACAGTCATTAACATGCTTGGTTTAACTCCCACCTATCTGGAGTGTGTGATTTTTGGAGTATGTTTTTTTTTAACTCCCACCTATCCAACGAGGAGTTTCTACCAGTGAATCAAATTCTAGACTTTTTCTTGTACTGCGCATATTAATCATGCATGATTTTTTCGATTTGCATTTACATAAAAGTTTCTTTTTTTTGCACAGATAACTTGATAGAGTATATATCTTACAAAAGATTTTAGTATAGAGCACCTGTTTCGTCTTAAGTCTGTTTTATGTTTTAATGTCCTATAGTAGTTTTAAAAAAAAGCACCACGATGAATCCAAAGTGATAATAAATGCATTATATCCATATGATACTGCTGCTGTATGTATATCCTCCCAGTTAGGAAAAAACATGAAGAGCACCCTTGCAAATGGGTCAACTGAAAACTATGCACCAAACTGCCCCCAATGTTACCCTTATATTCTACGCTGACGATCTATCCTCTGCTAATACCCACGAACCCCTCTGCAACAACCCAGCTGTTGCCTGTTAGTACCAGGCACCTCCAGGCTTCTGCACCCCTGCCAGTCATCAACACAGATTCTGGCCCTTATTCTGTTGTCACAGAAGTTTACATGCCAGAAGAATGCAACATCTAGCCTTCCTCGAACCATAGAGCCTGCATAAACCTGTAGGCCATTTTGGAATGGGATGGTCTCAGCAGGTAGACTAGAAATACAAGTAAGAACTATTTTTTGAAAATACCAATGTAGTTGGTTAGCAACAATATATTTTCAGAGCGCTATAAATGTTCTAAAAGGAGGTATGATAAACGCCACAGGGGCCGACAGCCTGAATCTGGGACTGTGAGTTTAGTTTAATCATTTACCAACTTTTAAAGAGGAGAAATAGCATTATATTTCGATCAGTCTGTAGATTTACTATGCAAGAAGGCATTTCGAATGCAGACAAGTACCCTCTTTTCTGCTTTAGTTATGTGTATTAGGTTTAGCTGGCCAGGGACCTTTAGGGTGTGTGAACGATCTATCGCCATGTCTGACTCTATGATCCGTTCAACATATACATGGCCCCACTCACCCACGTCGCCAGACTGCACGACCTCAACATCATCTCCTACGCCAATGACACACAACAGATCCTCTCACTCACCAAGGACCCTATCACCGCCAAAACCAACCTCCACAAAGGTATGAAAGCCGTTGCCGAATGGATGAAGAACAGCCGTCTGAAGCTGAACTCGGACAAGATGGTGGTCCTCATCCTCGGCTCCACGCCTTCGGCCTGGGATGACTCCTCGTGGCCGACCGCCCTGGGGGCGGCCCCAACACCCACCGACCACGCACGCAACCTGGGGTTCATCCTCGACTCAACGCTCTCCATGACCAAGCAAGTCAATGCCATCTCATCCTCCTGTTTCAACACCCTCCGCATTCTCCGAAAGATCTACAAGTGGTTCCCCACCGACACTAGAAGAACGGTCTCCCAGGCCCTCGTCAGCAGCAGACTGGACTACGGAAACACCCTCTACGCTGGAGCCCCGGCCAAACTGCTCAAACCACTGCAACACACAGAACGCCTCTGCCCGCCTGATCCTCGACATCCCTCGCCACAGCCACATCACACCCCACCTGAGAGACCTGCACTCGGTTCCCGTCAACAAGAGGATCACCTTCAAGTTCCTCACCCACACACGCAAAGCCCTCCACAACACCGGTCCAACATACCTCTACAAACGGCTCACCTTCTACACCCCGAACCGCCAGCTCCGCTCTGCCGACCTCGCCCTCGCCACCGTCTTCCGCATCAGGAGAACAACCACCGGCGGCAGATCATTCTCCTACCTCGCCGCCAAGTCCTGGAACACCCTCCCCATCCTCCTATGGCAGACCGAAGACCTACTAACCTTCAGGAGGCTACTCAAGACCTGGCTGTTCGAGCAGTAGCAGCCCTCCTCCCCCCCTCCCACCCCTAGTGTCTTGAAACCCTCACGGGTGAGTAGCACGCTTTACAAATGTCCTGATTGATTGATTGATTGATCCGAACAAACTTCAGCTGCTGTCACTGCAATGTTTCAATTAAGTCTCGCCCCTGGAAGAGTGTATTTCCACCTGCTGCATCTCCCTCATGGATCTGGGGACACACCCGAGGTTTTACCAGCGCCTGTGTTAAGGGTGAGGAATTGGAGGTTGTAAACTTCATTACTCTGCCACAGCGGAGTCTTAGAGCAAAAGAACAAACCAAACTCCCCCGTCTTCACAATAGTTTGCCTCATACTGAAGTCTGCATCAGTGATGGAGGATAAACACTGGGGAATATTCAACCCCATAACTTTCACCTTAACATTTGTCAGGCTCGTCAGCATGAACCGCTTAGACGCACGTATTAGGTAGGATAAGGCTAGGGTTGTATACCAAGATTCCAGTCCTGTGCTTGCAGTCGTCAGCCTAACGTGTTATATGATTAGAAACGGTGATAGTTTTTTTTCATTCAACCATGTACACTGACGCAGGTGCTAATTCTCATTTTCAGGGAAGACCAGTTATTTATTTACAAAGTTTTATATAGCGCAAACAAGATCCAGAGGGATAACAGAGCGCTTTACAATATGATGGGAGGAAGGACAAAAGCAATATCTATACCAATATCAATAAAAGGAAGGGAGAGCAAGAATATACGGTGAAACATGCAACCAGGAGTGTAATACAATAAAACAGGTGTAGACAGGCAACAAGGGTGAGAGACAGTGTACAATAAGCGGGAGCTGTAACAAAAGTAAGAACAAAATATGGAACAATGTCAATGGGCCCGTGGGTATCACCCTATTAGGGTATGAATTTGTTCATTAGGAATCTTTAGGCTTCCACTTTGAACGCTGCCAATGAGGAGATTCTGCGAACTTCCGGTGGGAGGTTCCAGATCTTAGGAGCAGTTCTGGAGAAAGCTCGGTGACAACTTCTCTTTTTCTTAAGGATGAGTGGTTTCAGGAGGAGGGTAGAGGTGCTTCTTGAAGCTCTTACGCCACAGGATAGTTTAAGTTTTTGCGCAAGTTACGTAGGAGTATTAAGGTGAAGGGCTTTGTGTGTGAGAACAGCAATCTTTAATTGAATTTGTGCTTTGAAGGGCAACCAATTGAGGGATTTTAGAACTGGGGATATATGATATTTTCGCTTGGTATCTGTAACCAGTCTAGCAGCCGAGTTAAGTGCAGCCCTTAGAGAAGCCAGAGCGCATTTGGGAAGGCCACTGAGGGTAGCACTACCGTAATCTAACCTCGGCAAGACAAGCGCTTGGACCACTTACTTGAAATCATTTAGAGGAAGGAAAGGTTCTGAGGGATCTTATCAAGTGGTTAGCTCCTTTGCATACATTGCATACATTGCTGAAATGATCTTTAATATTCAGGTGTTTGTCCCTGGTGATACAGAGAGACTTGGCTGCATCTACGATGAGAGGCGTACAGTTGAAAGCAGTGAGTTTACTCAGCCAGAGGTCTAGCTTGGGGATGAGATTCGGAGGGGAGATAAGCAGGAATTCAGTTTTAGAGGTGTTGAGCAGTAGATGATTCTCCGTTAGCCAGTTTTGAGTAAACATTGGGGTAGTATTGAGTGATATGATGTTTTCAGAGGATGAGATTTTCAGATATAGTTGCGTATTGTCCGCATACATGCGGAAGAGAATGTCCATGAAATTTAGCGAATGTGCCAGAGGTTCCCAAAAAAATTGAAGAGGATAGGAGATAGAGCGGATCCTTAGGGGACAAACATGAGTACGGGAGAGGGCTGGAAAAGAGAGTTGTTTGCCTTGACTCCATTGTAACACCCGATCAGAAAAACCCATTCTATTTTGCAGGACGGATAGGAGGTTGTCATGATTAACCATATCAAATGCGGAGGAAAGGTCGAGGAGGATCAGGAGGCAGGATTCATTTTGGTCGAGCATTATTAAAATGTCATCAAAAACATGAGTGAGAGCCGATTCAGTGCTGTGCCACTTCCTAAAGCCCGATTGATGCTGATCTAGGAGTTGGTAGTTCTCTATGTGAGCAGAGTTGGGATTGCACACATTTTTCTAGTAGTTTCGCTAAAGTGGGGATATTGGAAATAGGGCGGAAGTTATTGAGATCAGATTTGTCAGCGTTAGTCTTTTTTAGTATGGGTGTTACATGAGCTGCTTTAAGGCATTCTGTGATCATGCCTTGTGCTGGGGAAGCATTAACAATCTTAGTCCATGTGGGGATCAGTGCATTCTTGATTTCTTTGAAGATAGAAGCGTGCAGCGGGTCGCTGAAGTGGTTGGAAGGGTTGATATTCAGAAGAATCTTGAAGATATCATATTCACTAAAAGTGGTAAAAGTGCCCCATGATGCATTGTTCTTGGAATTCATGGAGGTCGATTTACGCCTTACAGAGGAGTCAATGGGTGAGGCAGCAATGGAAAAGGGTAGTAGAGCCTTCTTAGAGGCGAGGTCAATGGAGATGATTCTTGATTTCTCTGTGAAAAGGCGGCAAGATCATCGCAAGAGTATGCGTTGCTACCAGGATCAGATTCGTTGGGCCCAACTACTGATTGTTGTTTGACCAATTCAAAGAGTTCCTTGGGGCGATTTGCCACTTGATCCAGTTGGTGCCTGAAGTAAGTCGCCTTAGCACTCTTGATTTGTTTGTTTTATCGGCTCCTGGCGTCTCTAAGGAGTTTTAGTTGGTCCGAGGAGTGATTGATTTGCCATGACCGTTCAAATGCCCTAAGGTTGCGGCGTTCAGAGTTTAAGTTTTCATTATGCCAAGGTTTGGATATTTTTGTTGGAGCATTTTTTAGTTGGAGTGAAGCAATATTCTCCATGATGTTGGAGATGATTGAGTTGTAGGAGTCGGTGAGTGATTGTACCTCAACTATGTCAGCTTTGAAGGAGAGGGCAGATTTACAGTGGGCAGCTAGTTCGTCAGAGTTTATGGCTCTTATGTCCCTTTTCCAAATCTTAGATTTTAGTGGTTGAGTCTTCCTTATCAATACCTCCCAGTTGATATAGAAGAGGATGCAGTGGTGGTCGGACCAGTCACAAGGGGTAATGGAATCTATAGAGATAGACTGCTCTTTAGAAATAATGAGGTCTAGCGTTTCACCTTTGTTATGAGTTGCTTGGACACAGTGCTGAGTCAGATCTTGATCAATTAAGAACAATTTAATGCAAGATACAGCGAAGTCGTTGGGGTTGGACCAATGAAGGTTGAAATCTCCAAGGAAGATTTGGGACAGCGCTGAGTCGACATTATTTGAGATGATTTCCATTAGCTGCTCAGTGAAAGGGAGATTGCCATCCGGGGGTGGTAAAAGGTGTGAAGTTTGCAAACTGGTAGGTTCATACTGGATATAGTGAGACAGAGGTATTCATAGGAGGCAGGCATCGAAGAGTCTGAGTGAGAAACTGAAAGTGTATTTCTGTGAATACATGCTAGTCCCCCACCCAGTTTCAGAGTTCTTTCAAGCCTAATTATGTCATGAGTGGGGGTGAGTGGGGGGTACTAGGAGGTCTAAGAAAGGAGTGGAAGCTAGATTTAGCCAAGTTTCAGTGAGGATGATAGTGTCTAAATCATTGTGTTAGATAAGGTCAAAGATATCAGTAGCGTGTTTACTGGCTGACCTGCAGTTAAGTAGTACACATTTAAGACGGGGTGGATTGGGAACGTTCACACAGGTGAGGTTGTTAGTGTTGCTGTAACTAAGATTGCAACGAGGTTCTCTGTACGGGTTAAAAAGGATGGAAGGAATTTGTCTCAGAGGGTCGAGGTTAGATTGTGACCAGGCCGTGCTAGATTTGTGAGAGTCATGTGGATCAGTGGTACTCAGATCCACTGTGAAAGGCGTTGACGTTGGGGTAAGTTTAGAAAAGGTTGTGTTAGAGTTGTTAGAGTCAAGTGGATCAGTGGTCGAAGGTTGGGACCCAGAACCTCTGTGACAGGCGTAGGTGTTGAGTAGTGGGATAGAATCGGGGGTGGGAGGAACTAAAAGCTGGCCCATGTGATCAGTAGTCCTAGAGGCCTCTCTAGGCCCTTTCGCAGAAGAGAGGTGAGAAATGATCATAGGAAAGAGACCAATTGAAAGGGCTTTCAACTCATGTAGTTCAGAGGAGAGAAGGTGAAGCTGTAGAGATATTTCGTCAAGGTGCGTAGTAAAGTTAGAGTGTTGGGGGAGGGGAGGAAGTAGTGGGGGAAAAGTGATTGGTGACAGGGGACCTTGGGGAAGGCCTGTAGGGGCTTGTGGGGGGGATCGAAGCCCAGACTCAAGTCTAGAGGGTGACATGGTTATGGGGTAGTGTAGGGAGACGTCATCAGAAGTGAGGGAGGACTGTAAGACTAGATCTGAAATAAGAGAGGACTGTAAGGCTAGAGGGAGCAGTCCCGCTCTAGAGTCCTCCTGTGTCAAATTGATAGTCGGAGAAGAGATTGAAACCAATTGGACTCGAAGGAGCAACTCCGCTCTAGAGTCGATGAGTGGAAAGCTGACAGAAGGTGATGAAGATGAGGCCATTGGGGCTTGTGAGTGGGATCGATGCCCAGACTCAAGTCTAGTATGAGGGAGGGTAATAGGGTTGGTTAGAGGGACAGTGCCTGTTATATGGGAGGACTATGTCTAAATGACAGTCAGTGAGGAGATAGATGCCATAGATCCATCATTCAGTTTAGGGGTCGAACTAATGAGATGAAGGGATCCAACTGGGGACACGGAGGCTAAGTGATTGTCTAGCTGAGGTGTGGGGTGTAGGGAGAGTGGGGTACTCCTGACAGTTAAGGGGGGCGTTCTAGGGAGTAGCGGTAATTCGACTGGGGACAGGGATGCTATGGACTCAGTAGGAGGTGGTGAGGGATATGTGGAGAGTAGGGTACTCAATGTTGTTAAAGGAAGAGTAATAATCAAGCCCGGCGGAGACGTGTTGGTTGAAAAGGGGTCAGGGGAGTCACCATAGATCACTTTCCTGAGAGTTGGGTAAATATTTGCTACCTTTACTAAGTTGATGTTAGAGCCTTGGATTAAGATGATACTATTATTGTAGAGGGTGATCGTTGTGGTAGCTTTGAGAAAGGAGGAGGGAGATGTTGTTATTTTGAGGCCATGTGCGGTTTTCTTGGATCCAGTTATTCGAAGCATGAGTAGAGCACAAACCGCCAGCAGGCCCGCTTTCTAGTAAAGAAGATGAGGTTGTTAACAACAGAACCTATGTTGGTGCAGAAGTAATGGTCGGAGATTTAAGGTTAAAGGGGTGAGAGAAACCGACATCACTCCTGGGGATTCGCAGTGGATTTTGCAGAAATAATGTTGTATAGACCAGAAAGGGTCAATCCAATGAAGAAATAAAAAAAACATTGAGGAATAGAAAGCTATAGAAACTCTGACCATTTTGAGATGAGTGGTGACCTGGGATCAGAGCCAGGAACATTCACATGCGCTATAAGAAGGGACCACCCTGTTAAATCTGTTTCATGTTCTATCTACTCGCCATTTTTTGTATCTAATATTCGGCCTCTTTCTGCTCTCCCATGTACCCCCTTCGAGATCCTCCTCTCCATCCGCATTCTGCCAGCACCCTCCTACCCAATAGTCATCCACCACCACCATTCCACCACCACTACATCTTCCACCACCAACACATCCTCCACCACATCCACCACCACCACGTCCACCACCACCACCACGTCCACCACATCCACGACCACCACCACGTCCACGTCCACCATATCCACCACCATGTTCACCATCACCACCACGTCCACTACAAACATGTTCACCTCCACCACCGCCACCACGTCCACACCAGCCCCAAGATACATTTTGAAGAGGCTCAATGTCACAGGGGCTCCTGTAAAAGCACTTGCAGCATCTCTACCTCACAGTGGCATACCTGCACGAGCCACTCACTCAAAACAGGCTTTGGCATGGCCAATAGGTCACGCCTTTGGGACCTTATAAGTATTTAGCCATGCAACACTTGATGTTGTTGCACCAAGGATATTGTGCTGTATAACCAAACACTTATAAGGTCCCAAAGGCGAGACCTATTGGCTATGTCAATGCTTGTTCTTTTTAGGTCTCGCATAGGCAGCGCCTGCGCCGTCTCTTCAAAAGCTGCTGTATTCAGGTATTGAATTTAAGCTCCTCCCATTTTTCACCCACCTTTACACTTGGCTCCCTATCCTGTCCGTTGTAAATAATGGATTTTGGTTCATCAATAGGCTTAGTGGACCCTCCTTCTCTCCTGTTTTTACCTCCCATAAGGACAGCCCCTCTTACATAAGTTCTTACTCTATAGCTTGCATAAGCAGTTTGAAGAACTATTTACTTAATTAATGTACACAACACTTGGGGGATGTGAGCTTCAACAATCGCGGCTGCTTATTGTTTTGTTTGACTTTTCGCTTCCCGTTAACTGCTGTCCAGTGCCACAGTGCAAGTGCTCCCTATGGTAAATTGATGTATGGATTAGTGACTATGATTGGCCGATTTGGTTTACTTGTCAGACCCTAGTACAGTGCACTGAGTGTGCCCAGGGCTCGTAAATCCAAATGCTGCTGGTGGGCTTGCAGCACTGGTTGTGCCACCCACAGAAACAGCCTTGTAAAATGTGTCTCAGGTCTGCCATTGCAGAGCCTGTGTGCAGTCTGGTACTGCCATGTTGACTGGGCAAATGCACCCACTTGCCCGTCCCTAAACCTTCCATTTTCTTCATATCAGACACCCCTATGGTGGGCCCAAGGGCAGGGTGTATTGTACGTATAAGGTAGGACAAGCCCTGATGTGTGTGGCATGTCCTAATAATGAATTGCAGCCATTTTCGTTTTATACTATTGCAAGGCTACCTGTTCCCATAGGCCAGAATGGGCAGTTTGATTATCACATCTTATAATCCTAACTGACTCAGGGAACTAGGTAGAAATTCGAGTTTAGTATGCCTGAAATCAGAATGATAAAATACATATTTTAGTGAAGTTGGTTTTAACATTCTGTGTTTGAAAATACCACTTTTAGAAAGTAGGTATTTTCTTGTCTAACCATCCAAGCCTACCTCTGATAGGTTGTGTATTCCTTGTGTGGAGTTTGAGTGACAGCGGCTGGGGGATTCCAGGAGACAGGGTGTGTCCGCACAGAGCTGAATAGAGAGATCTATATGCAGATGGGTTGGAGGAGTTGCACTTGTGACCTGAATAGGGCTCTGCCTTCCCTCCACAATACTGGCTCCACCTCCTGTGGTGCGTCTGATGTCCCTGCCCTGCATTGTGAAAGGAAAGAAGGAGACAAGTAAACAGAGTGCTCCAGGACTGCTCAGAATTGGTTTGGACTAGGCAAAGGCCTCTCTGCCTTCAGAGAAGAAAGAGAAACTGTGTATAAAAAGGGGGACCCAGACCCCAGAGAATTAGATCACTTTTGGGAAACAAGAAGAAAACTTTGCTGAGGAGAGGAACCAGAGATTCTGAGGTGAGACTATCCCTAAGCTTAAGTGCTGCTTGGGGGATTAGCCTGCAGTGGTTTCCAGACTACCAAAGAGAGGAGAGAGGAACTTTGTGTGTACTTTTATCAACTTGTGAAGGATCTCCAAGGGCTTGACAAAGAGCTTGCCTCCTGCTGAAGTCTCAGGGACAACAGACTTCAACCCCCAGCTCCCCAAGAGTTCTTTGGAAGAGCCTGCAGTTGTGTTAGGCTTTCTGAGGGAATTTGTGTCGCAAGAAGCTGGAAGTGCGACTCGAAGAAGAAGCGTGTCGCCGCCGCAGCCGCTGTCGTCGCATCATTAAAGAAGGGTGTTGCCGCTGTAGCTGTCGCATCGCATCGCAGAAGCGTCTCGCAACACCGCAGAAGCGTATCGCCGCCGCAGCTGCTGTTGTCGCATCACTGAACAAGGGAGTCGCCGCTGTAGCTGTCGCATCGCATCGCATCGCAGAAGCGTCTCGCATCACTGGAGAAGAGTGTCGCCGCTGACGTCGCATCACTGAACAAGGGTGTCGCCACTGTAGCTGTCGCATCGTAGAAGCGTCTCGCATCACTGGATAAGAGTGTCGCTGCAGCAGTCGCTGTCGTCGCATCACTGAACAAGGGTGTTGCCGCTGCAGTTATCGCATCGCCTCGCCGAAGCGTCTCGCATCACCGGAGAAGCGTGTCGTGGCTCAGAAGAATTGTTGAGTCGTTGCATGGCCGTCGGGCGTGCACGCATCATGTTGCATCAAGGAGAAGACGCAATCTTTGTTTTCATCACACCGGATCTTCATCTCATCATGGCGCTGCGAGCTTCACCGCCACGGAAGCGCAGTAAGAAACTGACGCATCACCGTTCCTTAGTGTCAGGAACCGAAGCATCACCTTCCCTGCAAAACTATAGCGTTACACATCCAAAGGTACATTGAACTCAAAGTGTCGCATTTACCATCTTAAGAGAACTAAGCTATTTCTACCATTTTTAAAGTATAGGATTGTGGATTTTTGTCGTTTGTGGTCTAGTGTTAAGTCTATATAAAATACTTATTTTTATACTACAACTTGTGTGGCGTCCATCTGTAGTGTTGTCACTGGGTTACTGTATGTGTTCACAAATGCTTTACACACTGTCTCTGAGATAAGCCTGTCTGCTCATGCCAAGCTACCAAGGGGGTAGCAGGAGTGTACCCCCTTACCCTGACTAGACGCAAGTGTCCCTATTTGTCACAGTTACCTACCTATGCCAATTAGAGACCCCCAAATCTAACAAGCTGGATCAAAGGTTTCTACTCGGCCTATACCAAGCGAAACGCTCTTGTAGGTACTTTAGGCCAGTCAGATGAAGGTCCTTGTGAACCACGCACATGGCCTTGAAGATAATCCTTTTTTGCACTGGGAGCCAGTGAAGATTTTGTAGTGATTCAGGCATCAAGCTAAATTTAGGATTTTTTAGAAGTACTCTCGCCATTGCATTTTAAAAAGTCTGCAACTTCCGTATCACACACTTCTGAGCACTCAGATACAAAGCAATGCAGTAATCCAGCTCAGAGAAAATAGGAGCCAATACATCTGTCTTCTGAAGGTCATGAGGGATAGAGGGGAAGATTTCTTTCAGAATCTTCAACACCAAAAAACCAGAAGAGGTAATAGAGTGTATTTGTTTCGAAAAAGATAGTTCAGTGTCACATATGACTCCTAAATTTCGAACTTTCTTGCGGGAGTAGGTAACATGCCTAGGCTCAGTGGCTACCATGAGTCGTACCAGAAAGAGGTTTCCTTTCCAAAAAGCAACACTTCCGTTTTGTCTGTATTCAGTTTCAGACAATTATTCTGCATCTACAATTCCACTTGGGACATACAGTTACTGAAATTTCTAGCCTCTTTATCCACGTCCGATGAGATAGAAACTACTATCTGTGTATCATCGGCATAGGAGAACACAGCTAGTCCTGGACTTTGAATGAGCTTGATGAGGGGGCTAAGATATATATTAAACAGCGTGGGACTGAGGGAGGATCCTTGGGGAACAATGTAAAGAGAAGGGTGATGAACTTGCTTCCCCAGCCCACTCCTTGCTGCCTATTGCTCAAGAAAGAGAGCAACAAAGTCAAAGCAGAGTTTCTAAACCCAAGCTGATGGAGACTTTGTATGAGGAGTGAATGGTGGACCATTTCGAAAGCGGCAGAGAGATCAAGTAAGATCAACACTGCTTTGCCACCCTTATCAACTATCAACAATGGAATAGGCTTTATAATGTGGGAGGACACATGTAAAGGAAAGTGAGTTTGCTTTACTGTTTCACTGTAGTAACAGTCTATGACTCTCCTATGAAGACAGAGACCACATGGGGTAGTTTCACTGCCCTAGGCCCTACAAATTCCCGACATGCACCACGTAAACTGTAAGTTGTGTAAAAAGAAATATTCTGCTGCAGCCATATCTGTACTATGGGTCATCCAGAAATGTCATATTCCTCTGACTCACCTCATAACCAGGCCTAGCCCTTCACTGCAAGCCTTCCCAAGGAAGAAGGTCTTCTCTCCAGGAGGGAGAGATGGGGGTAAAGCTGCAGGTTATCCATCAGCAGCTGTCACCTGGTGCCAGGCACCAGGCCTGCTCCGGGACCCGGACTTGAAGTTAGCAAGGGGGGGAGGGGGCTTTTCAGAGACCATGTGGCATGAGACCCCTGGACAACGACATCTTAAAGTATCCCAGAGGTCTGTGTAGTAATGAGGAAGCAGGGGCAAAGAGATTATGTGTCGCTTCAGGATAGGGCAGAAGTGCCTTCCTGCCATCCCCTCTCTGTTCTTTTAAAAGGTCTTGCACAGGAAGAGGAGCTCTCTCTGGTGTGTGGTCTTGATAAGGAAGACTGATGCTGAAGCCTGGTGCCATGGGCAGTTGGAAGGAGGAACCCCCTGACTGTCCCAGGACTCTGGACTGCGCCTTTGATGTAGTCCAGGGCCAGTGAGAGGCCTGGGCCTCTGGGCAAGGAGAAGGGAGGCCCAGGAGGAGAGTCAGGTGAAACGCTGGCGCAGGAAGCAAGTGAAGACAGCTCCTTGTAGAGTAACCTCTTGGAGGCAAGGAGGTAGGTGAAAAGTGCTCCAGGTGGCTAAGGCTGGCCACTAGGAGCAAGAAGAGGCCAAGATTGTGAAAATCGTCCATATGGGGGCAGAGATATGCCCCCCAGAAGGTAGGTGACCGTTGACCTTTGAGCAGACCAACGACAAAGTGCATGGAGCTCCGCCACTGGTCTTGAATGGGCCCCCGGGGTGGGTCAAGTCCCGGGGGCTGCCTCCAGAAGAAGGAGATGCCGGGGAGCACCGTCGCACCCCCTGTGAAAGTGCCCCCAGGAGCCCACCCTGACTGCAGACAAAAACTGAGGTAGGGGAGCGCTGTCATGCCCCCGTAGAACTGGTGCGAGGGGCCTGGGACCTCCAACTCCAGAAAGAAGTCGGTGAGCGCTGTTGCTCTCCCTGTGAAGATAGACCTGGGGCCCTAGACCCCCAACTCCGGGCCCTGATGAAGGCAGAAGTCGAAGAATTCCCGGAGGACCCAAGAAACCCCAACTCTGGGCCCTGGTGTGAGGGGAGAGGAGGGGGAGTGCTCCCGCACACACCCGCAGCAGGAGTAAGGAAGGAGAGAGTGCCCCCGCACTACCCCCGAGTCCCTGCCCAACCGGCAGCATCATCCGTGTCTAACCGCAGGAGCGGGCAGACCAGAATGAAGCGCCAACTCCACGCGAGGGTGCTGGCAAGTCAGTGAGCCAGCGAGAGCAGCTGGGGGTGGGCTTCCAGAGCTGCTCTCCACACTCACCAGGATGTGGGGTGCCCGGCTGGAACCAGGCCCTCAAGAAGTCATGGTGCGGTGTGAGGACGCCAACACAGGCAGCGCGGCTCTTCCCGGAGTAGCGGGGGAGCCGCTGTTCATGTACGAAGGAGGGAGAAAGTGCCCCATAATATCTTGCAGGGCATAATCATGCTGCTAGTGTAAACCTGCTTGTTTTTGCGTGCGGTGGCCCCAGGAGGACGGGGTTCGACCATTTGATGGCAAAAGGTCCAGGGGGAGCTGAAGGAGCAACGCAGACTCAACCAGCACAAGAGAGGAAAGTCCCCCCCATAGTCTCTGGGGACTTAAAGGAAACCACCCCTCAAGGGTTCAGCCATGCTTTAACGCCAACCTTTTGCTAGAACGTTTGTTCTGTAGCAGTGTGCAGGTGTTTAGGACAGCACCAAAGGGTGAAGGGCTGAACTTGGGATGTCTTTGGAGAGACATCCCCTAGAGGTGAAGAGGAGCAATTGCACAAGTGGTGCATTTACCTGATGTTGTTCCTAATAGGGACTGGAAGTCACATTTAATATGTGAAATGTTAGGTAAATTGGAAATGTGTTGTTAGGCATTCCTGCCTGGGTGCATGGTTGTAATTGCATAATTCTGTAACTATAAATGTGATGCCTTTTAGGGGCTGTGATTGATTGCATTATACCTATTACCAGACATGATAAGGATGGTCATTCTAAGTGATAACCAGACTTGTATTCTTGCTACTACATTAGTTGAACCCCCCAACTACCAGCCACTGTGATTGAAGTGGATATACTGTAGGGTCAGTATGAGATGCTCAATCAGGGTTATGTGTCACTATGGCAGGTGTTTCCGCTATAAATTCTCATTGATATAGTGGGGTGGGCCGCTACTGGGATGGTGCCAGTGGGAAGGGCCCTTGCCCCAAGTTATGGTCAACTCACTGCATTTGGGGGCAAGATGATGTACATACATGGGAGTGGTGGTACTTGACGCCCGCCCCCCCTCGGGAAGGGTGGGGATGTTATGCAATATCAAGAAGTATTTCCAACAGCTTATGTGTATTTGTAAATTGATGCATATTATTAAGTAGTGTGTATGTAATAAATGTACTCTTCCTTTTCTTTATAAAGCCAAGTACAGACTGGACAATCAATTATTGAGTGTTATTTTTGCGTACCTGTAAATGGCGATTACTAGCCCACACCACCTCCCTTGAGTAAGCCTTAGACTGCTCTGCAACGCCACCCTCTGAGATTCAAGTGCTACAATGGGGTGTTTGGTTACCAGTGAAGGACAAATGTAGACATATTGTTTGTGCAGGCCTCACAAATAATGCCTCGTTTTTCAACAAGGAGCATCCATTGGTCAATAAGATGCGGATGAACATTTGTCCCCCCAGGAATTTATTGTACCTAGAGACTGAGCTGGTTCAGCAACTGCTGGGTTTATGACATTTGAGACTGAACTGCCTCCAGCAGCTTCTGAGTTTCTTGTAGCAGGAGACTGAGCTGCCTCCTGCTGCTGCACAGTTTGCTGTGGTTCTTTTGGACTTCCCAGATGGTGTGTAGTGTAGTTCCTATATTCCCAATAGGCTCTGCGCATTGGAATAATATATCCTATAGATTAGACGTAGGACTGAGGTCGACTAGGTCTCTGTCGAATATACTAGACTTAATTGTGTGTGCCAGCTAGGTCAGAGGTCACTAGAAACTTCCTCGAATTCACAAGAAGGGATTAGCCTCTGACAACCGCATAAACATGACAACTTTGTTTCCCCAAGATAAAACGTATCTTCAGAGTCGTCGAAACAATAGATAGATATTTCATCAGTCAATCGTGCATGCTTCGTTTCACTAGAGGTGCAGAGAAAGTGGAAAGACGGGCGTTTTCAATAAAAGGATTTATTGAACAGTCTTCTTTCTCAAGCATAAGAAATGAACTGCTACAATCGTAAAACTGGTTGTAAAATATAATGCATACAGAGTAAATAGTAGAAAAAATATAAGACTGTAAGACCATTGTATGGTTCCTAAACCATATATAAATACATACATAAATAACAGAGGCTAAAAGTACTCAACTGGTACTTCTAAAATACGCCTACCCCGGTGTACCTAAACTAAGCTTAGTACGAGGGAAGAAGTAAGTGAGGTGTAGCATAAATGTAGTATTCTTTTGCCAAGAATCTGCCCAAGATTTCTCTAAGGGTCTAATCAGCTTCGTACCTTAGTTTAGAATGAAGAAGGTCGGTCTCGGGACTCGATTTCCCAACAACCCACAAGGGTAGCTTGGAAACACTGGAGCTGGATTTCTTGGCAGGAGAAAACACAGCGTCTCTCTCAGTGCGTCTGCTGGAGGGTCAGCTTCCTTCGGCACTTGCTGTAGCAGAGCGCGTCGGGCAAGTAGATAGTCGAACTGCTTCAAACCACTGTGTGTTGGGCATCTTTATACCTTGAAGGTGCCGAGTTTGACATAATAACGTCATCAAAGAGTCTCAGTTCTTTGAAAACTCCATGAGTTCTTGGACAAATCAATATTCAAGCAAGGGGAAGTCCCTAGCTGCTGAAGCTGAGTTTTCCAAAAAATTGTTGTGGATTTTCGGAACTAGTGGAAGTAGCCCTGCCGTATTTGGACTGCATGAGCTATGCCTAAATATGGTTATGTTTTCTATGCCTATATAAGGATATGGTGATTTATACCTATATAAGGGCATGAATCGGTAAACTTACAATAGGGTCCTAAAATAATACATAACACCCACTCCGTTATCATGTTCGTCTAAGTTCAAGCACTAAAACATATAATCTAGAGCATGTGTTTACAACCCTCAAAAAATCATATAAAATGCATTTGAAATGGCCGCACACGAAAAATTGAGCATTTTGTACAGTACACATTTAAGGGAAATGACTTCATTGTAAGCATATGATATGATAGTGAAGGTCGATTTTCAGAGTTCGAAAGAACGCTGTGTACTAATTTCAAAAATTATTCTCGGTGTCAGGAGAAAACATTAAGGGTCAGATGTAGGTAATCCCCGATTACCGATTCTTAAATACCGAATCATACCGATTCGGTATTTAAGAACTGGCAATCGGGATGTAGGTATATTTACCGAATCAATTACCGAATCGGTAGGATTCAGTAATTACCGAAACGGTATTTACCGATTCGGTAATTGCCATTGATTCCTATGGGCCTTGAGGCCCATTGGAATCAATGGCAATTACCGAATCGGTAAATACTGATTCGGTAAAATTACCGAATTTACAAGGGGGACAGGGTGTCACTTTGACACCCTGTTGCACCCCTGATTCCGGCTTGTGTGCAATGTGACACACATACATGCCCTTAGGGCATGTATGTGTGCCACATGGCACAGGTGTACATGCACAGATGTACACAGGAATTCGTTATTTACCATGAGATAGTATTTCATGGTAAATAACGAATTCTTAAGGGCCTGTGGCACAATTTTAAGTGCCACCTACATCTGGAATTACCGATTCGGTAAATATACAGAGTCTGTATTTTACAGAATCTGTAAATTTACAGAATCGGTAAATTTACAGATTCGGTAAAATTCGGGCCCCCTACATCTCAAAAACCAATTACCGGCCGGTAACGGCCGAAATCGGCCGTTACCGACAGGTAATTGGCGACCTACATCTGGCCCCAAGTCATCAAGGCTGGCAAAGAAATCGTCTACCACAGTAGATGAAAGTTCGACTACTTCATTAAGAAGGTCAATTGTGCACAGATGTGAAGCATCGCCGTCAGCGTCAGCCGCATTAGCGTTAGCAATGTTTATAGCAGATGGTACCTATGTGCCTGATGGTCCGCCTATCTCACCCCCAGTTGGATTTGCCGGTGAGATCTCAATGAATGCTGTCATCAGGATTGGTAGCCACTGGGGGCAAGACAACACATGAGCCGTTACCGGACCCAGTAATGCGTCTGCATCCGTTGGCATAACTGATGGTAGTGTTAGACAGACATCTAACACACATTCCTCTCCACAAAGCAGGCATCGTAGAACAGGTAAGATGCAATCTTGCCAGATTGGTCTGAATGACAGGAACCATGTGGTATTCAGGTCTCTCAAACGAGCCAAGCCAAGGATCTGTGTTATTCTGTCACGGTACCTCATAGCATGCAGCGCATTTTCCATGCTGGCTTGGGTATCGCTGGTGGCTGGATGTGCCATAACGGAGCAGGAGGAATAAAAATAAGATCCCTGCTACGAGTCCCAAAATGAGAGGCAGGCCGCCAAACACAGAGTGGACGAAGTTAGGAAAAATGCCCAGGACTGCTTTAAACGGTGCTAACAGTCCCGAAAAAAACGTCTTAAATACATGTGCAATACCTCTGGTATCAGACATGTTAAAGATACGACCTTACATTTCTGCGAAATGTACTGGGCAGTTAGTTGATAATAATGCATGTATCTCTGCAGAGGACCTTGCAACTTGCAGATCATACGTCTCTCTGGACGAGGTCAGTGGCACAGTTTTTTGCAAAAGAATGGCTTTCATTCTGCTTAAAGTATCAATTCGTATAGAAGAGATGTTAAGTGAAGGCCATAGTGGTGACTCCCCATCTGTCTTGGTTTTAGGAAACAATACGTTCATACAACAAGTGACCCTGGCTGACACAGTAACGAGATAGCTTATTCCTGGCATCATTCCACAACAGCTGTGATCATTTAACATAATGTAGCTATCATTGGAAAGCTGCCTGAAAATTGGATCTATCACCGCTGTGGGCGAACCCTGCAGGTGGCAAGAAAGGTTATTGGAAGAACCTTCGCAGGTTCCGTGTAAATTAATACCTTGACACAATAGTGTACCGCTTAGTCAGTTTTCACAATTTTTACCACTAACAAATACTTCCTTTCCCCCACTCCAACATTTGTGTGTGTATGGTAAATCCCAGGTCGACTTAATGTATTCTTTACCCAACCTTTCATACAGGCCTGCTGGTATGTGTTTTAAGAAATACTGAAACTGGAAAGTCGTCACTGGTATCGTGATGGTGCCATGGATTATCCATTCAACTGATGGTTTCTCAGAAACGGTCAATAGTAATCTCTCCAGTTTTTCAATGCTCAGCACCGTATAGTCTGCCCCCCTCTGTGCCAACGAGATTTGTTTATCTGTAAGGTTAAATACATTAAAAAGTGACGTAGTGTTGATTAGACGCCAAGGCACATAGCCTGAATGAAGGTTTTGCAACGTCCAGCCTAATAGCATTACAGAACATAATTGAGACTGGCCATGTTGTAGCATTAGCAAGTCCTGTTCCATTATGTCTATGGCAGATGATACAATGCTGTCCAAAGAATACATTCTGGATGACAGAGTTGTTAACCCAATGTCAACTACAGAGAGTGATTTCTCTAAATTAATACGATCAATTTCCCGTATTCTTTCAGCTGTTTCCATTTGCGTGACTTTCCAAGCTTCATTGTAAGCAGCGTATATACCGGCATATATGAAACGTTTAAGACATGGATTACGAGGTCTTATTAAGAATTCTCGTAAATCAACGCCATCTTTAAGCAAAGATAAGTGTTGTTTTATTTCTGGAAGTTTGGATTTCTGCAGCCATTCAAGGCATAGTTTTCCTACACTATAAGTTGTTATTATCCCTGGATGTTGTCTTTGGATATATCTTGGATCTGGCCGAGTTACTGTGAACCCTTGTGTCTTGTTCAGGAATCTATCTTGACAGTTATTCGTGTCTGTGGGCCAGATTAACCATTTCTTCCATGCAGGATTTGTTCTGTTCTGTTGTAAAATATAATTTACGTCGACCTCCTCATCTGAAGTTAAATTACTATCAGGTGGGAGCTTAGGTATGGACGGTTTGTTTAAATCTTTTATCTTAGCAATGCCAAGACAAGATGTCTGTTGAACAGTGTCATTTAGGAACATCATTTGTTCTGGGATGATGCATGCTCTGAACAATGCTTCTAAACCTTGTACCTGCCAATCTTTTGTGCCCCAAACAGTTTTTGGCTCAATGTTGTCTTTCCAAAAGTCAAAGCCTATGGTGGACAATTGAGCATAAAAGGCAGCAGAGTACATTTGTTTAGTATTTGTCAACATACTTTTCATGCCTGTCTTATTCATATTTTTAAAGTAAAAACTTTCTGGGTTTGTAACGTAAAACCTTCATCAGTCCATTCGGACGTCCGCATGTAGATAGCCTTATGCTGTCTAACAGTGGTGTCTGTACTGGGCTAGGTACGCTGTAGTCAGGAATCTGGTGGTGTTCAAAGCTGTGGTATTTGTAACAGTCATCGCAATTGGTGGCTGGGGGGCCCGGATTGGAGTCTCCTTAAGTCCTTTTTGACTGACAGAATTCAGACAGTAGACCTAGGGGTGGATAAATCAGAGCCTTTTACCCTTCCCTGTGGAGTGCTGCAGTGGTCCTCCCTGAGCCCCACGCTCTTTAATATTTATGTGAGCCCTCTGGCGGCCTTGATAAGATCTTTCGGCCAGCAACTGACATCATACGCAAACGATACTCAAATTGTGTTATCGTTACAACGAGGGTCTCAAGTGGATATGGCAGCGAGATGCCACGACTGTCTAAAGAACGTGGCGGAATGGATGGCCTCCAATAGTCTCAAATTAAACGCCGGAAAGACTGAGGTTATTATGCTCGGAAACAATCCTAACATTTGGACCCCTGACATGTGGCCGGAGGTTCTGGGAAGTCCCCCTATCCCTACTGGGAAGGCCAGAAATCTGGGTGTGATTGTTGATCAAAATTTGGATTTCGGAGACCAGGTTAGCGGAGTAGTGTCATCTTGCTTTCATATCCTTAGGATATTAAAGAAAATAAAATGTTTCTTTCCAGCTGAGGGATTCAGGACGGCTGTCACTGCCTTCATACTGTCGCGTTTGGACTACGTCATAGCCTGTAACTGAATTTGAGAAAAAAGCATGAATACAGATTACAGGTGGTTCAAAACGCGGCAGCAAGACTTTTGCTTGGGATCCCCAGATATGTTTCAGTACTTGAGGGGCTTAGGCAACTACACTGGCTGCCGGTATCAAGACGGGCTCAGTTCAAAGCTCTGTGCATAGTCTTTAAAGATTTGAAGGGCATAGGACCAGAGTTTTTGAACAGTGGTATACAATGGTATGTGCCGGGAAGAGCGCTTCGATCAGCCGAAGGCAGATTGGTTGTGGTGCCACGAGTAAAAAAGACCAGATGGGGAGGAAATAACTTCTTCTTCTGTGCTACTAAAGCCTGGAACAACCTGCCGTGGTATCTTAGAAATACCTCAGAGCTACATTCCTTTCGAAAGGGGCTTAAGACCTGGTTATTTATGGAATAGTTCCTCCGTCTTGCTCCGGAGTCAGTAGTCAGCGCCAGGACGCCTTCGGGCATAAGTGCGCTTTATAGGCTCATAAATAAATAAATAAATAAATAAAATAAATGAATTCCGAATTCGTATACCTGAGCTTTCATCCCTGGCCACCAGTACATCTCTTCTAATTCTAGTAGAGATTTAGAGATCCCTTGATGTATCAGACCCTCTCCCATATGTGCTTCAAAAATGAGAGCACCTCTCCGCTTCATGTTTGGAATTACTCTATACCACACTCCAGGGATTCGAGCAAAAGGAACAGAGTTTGCATCAGTTATGTATCTATATTTGAGTGGATAATTTAGAGATAACGCTGGTCCGCTGCCTTTGCTCGTGGCATTGACAGCAAGCATGGTTTCACCGTCTATTGTTGTTTTTGAACAATTGATTGCAGTTATGGAAGACGTTTGCACAGCTGCCTTTGCGGCTTCATCAGCCAATGAATTCCCTTCAACGTGAACGCCATCACGCTGATGACTCAGTGTATGGATCACGTGAGTCTTTTGTAGTTCTTTCTGTAAAAGAACTACTTGTTCCCAAAGCATTTTATGTTTGATTGTGCCACCTTTTGTGTTTTTAAAACCATTTTTAACCCAACTCTGCAGATATTCATTGTAATTCCTGACGCAGTTATACGAGTGTGGGGAATTCGCAATCGGTATTTTCCAGCACCATCTTGAATGCTTGGAGTTCAACTCGCTGAGCTGTAAAGTTTCCTAGTGATTGAGTTTTTGTTACCATAGGTCTGAATTTACCATCGCGCCAGCGACCTTTAACAATCGCGCACGCAGCACTGTAAGCTTGTTTGCCCCCAATCGCGGGCTGTGCTGATCCGTCTGTATATATTATACAGCCGTAATGTTCTAGAGGTAGAATTTTAGTAGGCAGAGGACATTCTTGTTCGTATTGGAGAAATTCTTGTGTCTTCAAGCAAGGGTCAAAAACGTATTCAACGTCTGTTGCAGCAAGAGAATTAACCCATGGTATCCATCTTGGATGTAGAGCTTTTGCATTTGGAATGCTTGCCTTCGTCACTGCCTTTAAGGCAGGTACAGGTGTAACGACTTTAATGCGTTTACCATGTGCTAAGGCTCTCTCCTTTTCTACAGCAGTCTGAACCGCTGTCAGAATTTTTTCTGTTGAAGTGAATTCCATTTCAGCTTGTGTGTACAAGTGTGATTTTTAAGCTATTGGTACCTTTTCACCTTGGTTAAAGGTTAGGTATGTGAATCCGCATCTCCCTGGGATGATTCGGATAACAAGGTTGCGTACATTGTCGCGTGTTTGTAAGTGTGTTGTTGCCAACGTGTCTCTTTGTACTGAGCGCAAAATTTCTGTGTGTTTTTTAGTCCAATTAGTTGTTTTGAAATCAGGTTTGATTAGTTTGTAGAGAGGTTTAACCCTTTCTGCGTAATTCAGAATGTAAGTTCTTCCGAAGTTTAAGAATCCTAGAATTGACTAAGTTTTTCAGCGTTTTGGAGTTTGGAGCAGCGCACATTTTTCTAAAAAGTTTGCTACCAGGCTTTTGCCTTCACTTGAAAGTTTGTATCTCAAGAATAGGACGTTGAGGTGGGCATTTTTGATTTTTTAAAGTTGAATTTATACCCTTCTGAGGCGAACCCAAGTATTATGGTGTTCACCCTGTTCAAGTGCCTGTTCAAATCATCATCTGTATGGTAGATGTCATCGACATAAGATAATGCCTCATCATCATACGTTTGTAGTAACTCTGTTACTCTGGCTGAAAATAATCCAGGACTGTTCTTAAATCCCTGGGGGAGACGACAGAAGTGTCGCTGTGTCCTCATTATTGAGAAAGAGGTCAAGTTCCTGCTTTCTGGTGCAGTGTTTTGACAGAAGAAACCGTTTGAAATATCTAAAGTAGTTTTATATTTCTTCCGAACGATATTATTCGTCAGTGCTGCACTTTGTGAATTTTGTACTGCAAATGTTTTGCAACAAGAGTTTAAATGTCTGTAATCCAAAACTAGACGATATGTTTAGTCTGGTATGGAGACAGGAAACAAAGGATTGTTCATTGACGAGGTGCATGTTTCAATCACCCCTTGGTATTGAAGTTGATCTAAGATCTCCCTGACTTGTTTTTTAGCTTCCTGCTTCACTGGATACTGCCTCTGAGCAGTTGGTTGATTTTTTTACTGGATCTTATGGTGAGGAGAGTCCTCATCCCATCCCACATGATTTTTATATAATGCTGGAGCCTGGGCAACAGCCCATTTTCTGGCATAGGTGTATTTTTTTATGAATAGGAATATGATTAGAGAAGGCTGGCATGATGATCTCTTCGCCATGTGGGCACTCCCTGACAAATTCAGGTGGCCAGTCTTTTTCAGCTAGAAGAATGTCATAACCTTTAGATAATTTTTCCCAAAAGAGGGCTTTTATCTTCCTAGTTATATCCCCCTCTATTCGGAGTGTTACTTCATATAACTTATGGGGTACACTAACCCTGGTGTCTGCAGTTTCAACCTGAATGTATTCATTCAGATCCACTGTCTCCAGATGATCTTTCAGGATCCTGCGAGATATGGTGACCTCTGCTGCGCTGTCCAGCATTGTCTGGGCCCACTCCCCGTTCTTGAGTTGTATCCTCAAGATCCTCGGCATGTCTGATTTTAATACTTGCTACCTTACATCTCGCCACTAAAACCATCTCGCTGATCTACAGAAAACTGATTAATCATATGGAGGACCCGCTAGCAACACTCAGAGAACAATGGAGCGCAGATGGGTTAGTCATAGATGATGGGGATTGGAGAGAAGCGGTGTCCTCCCCAAAAACAGTAGCCATCCAAATGAGATTACGACAAGTGCAACTGAAAATTCTGCATCGGTCCTACACGACAGGGCCTCACTTGGTACGGATGGGTTTGGCTGCGGAGGGGGGGTGTAGGAGAGGATGTGGAGAGACTAGCAGGTTTATGCACGTATTGTGGCACTGTTCGGAGATGCAGCACTATTGGGTTCAGATTCATGAGAAGTTCCGGGAGGTACTGGGGGTGGAGATACAGATGGAGACCCGGCGATGTATTTTGATTGTCTGGGAACCCTCGGATCTCTCGACACATGGGAAGCAATGGATGACGCTTGCATGTATGATCGCAAAGCGTAACATTGCGCAACTATGGGGTGCTAATCGGGCGCCTCAAATAGGGAAATGGTTGGAAGACCTTGATTGGAGTATGTTAAGAGAGATCAGTGTATGTGGCGAGGGGTCGCCCTGGAAAGTGGGCGAAGATCTGGGGCGCCTGGAACAGTTATAGAGGAAATATCTGTGCCCCTCCAATTGTGCGAAGTGGTGCTGCAGCGCTGGAGTCTTCATGATCCATAGGGAAGCTCGGTGTTTACATTATGATGGTTGATAATGTACAAGTGTTTATTGTAAAGTTATTGATGATTGCCTGATGCTTATTATTTAGTTTTTGTTTGTTAACAATAAAAAGATTTTAAAAAATACTTGCTACCTTCTTTTTGGAGAATTGAGTTTTCCTATTTCTTGAGACGTGTTGATCGTCTTTGGACTTCACGCGTTCTTCTTTTTGTTCTGATCGTCCTCTTCTTTCGGATTTCTGCGAGGAAGTCTGAAAGGTACGAGGGGATTGTGTATCAGTATCTTGATATCTATCAGGTTTTTTTATATTATCCCTATTTCTAAGGTTATATCTCTTTTCAGAGGGCTCCTTTTGAGAAGATCTACCTCTGGACTGAGAGCGCTTCTCTTTAGGAAGTGACTGTCTACTATTTTCCTATTTCTTTTTAGGAGTAGTTAGATATTTTTTGATAAAATCTTTTTCAGGATTTTCTGTTATTTCAGGCTTTACAGGTTTCCCTCCCAAACTATCTCTTCCTAGTCCTTCATAGGATTTTTCAATAATTCTGGCAGGTTCATACGGTTGCTCAGTAATATCAAGTTCTTTTAATTTTTGGCGGATTGCCACTGATGCTGCTTCACCTTTAATGTTAGCTAATAAGATAGCTGAGACCTGTTTGAAATCTTTAAGTAATTGCATACCTAGATTCAAGGCCGGTTCTGGACCGTATTCATATTGAATCTGTCTCAGAACTTCTGGCCATAGACGGGACACCATGTGTTTTTGTGTAGATTGAAGCAAAGACTGTACCCCAACTGTCACAGTCCTCTACGGGCAACTTACATATTACTGACTGTATAGTCTGTGGTGTGATTTTGTTTGTGTTCCCCTGATAAGGGGTGTGCTGTGGAATTCTTATAGCAGGTTAAACTGTTAAAGTCCGTATGACATATTGTACCAATTGTCTATGTATTTTAATTAATTGTTTTAGCTGCGCTAACAGTTCTAGTCCTGTCATTTGTTCAATGTCAGGATGTGGTGTATAGCTGGCTAGTACCGGCCATGTAGCTCCTGGTCTACCTAGTGGACCAAGCCTGGTAATGTGATTTTCATGTTGTAGGGCGCCTTTAAACCAGAGATGATGCTCTTGGTAAGTTAGTGGAATTTCAATGACCTCGAAAGGAACGTATTCCGCTGGAGGTTCCTCTATTTCATAGAAGTGGAACACATGTGTTGTTGGATTTGCCTGTGGAAAGCCAATCCATGAATAGAATACCTCTGTCTGCCGATATTCATGTGCCTCTATGACAAATATGACTCTACCACCTCTTGCTGATAGGCCATTTTCTATAAGCTTTATAGCTATGGTTTTCCTCACGTTTTCCGGGATGATTATAGCATCCAGGTCATTTTGTTGGAACCCTGTAATGTCAAAAACCGGTTGGGCTGCAGTTCTTGCAGCTCCACTGCCCCCGGGATTATCCTCATCGGACATTTTGTTTAAGAAGTTTTGCAGAGCAAGTTTCAAGGAAATAAAGATAAGGTGCACAATATTTTGGAACACTGTATCCTTCAACGTTGAACAAAACCAAAAACGAATACATAGAATTTTTCGTCCTACTCATTTTAAGGCGGATATTTTATCCTTTAATCTACTCCAGACATCTATTGGAGTTTTTGCGGGATAAAGGGGTCTCTGTGAAAAGCACGACTGAGATACTCTAGTATCTAGCGTTAAATTAGTGCCTAACCAAACGTTGGGCGCCATGTAGTGTAGTTCCTATATTCCCAATAGGCTCTGCGCATTGGAATAATATATCCTATAGATTAGACGTAGAACTGAGGTCGACTAGGTCTCTATCGAATATACTAGACTTAATTGTGTGTGCCAGCTAGCTCAGAACTTTCTCGAATTCACAAGAATGGATTAGTCTCTGACAACCGCATAAACATGACAACTTTGTTTCCCCAAGATAAAACGTATCTTCAGAGTCGTGGAAACAATAGATAGATATTTCACTCAGTCAATCGTGCATGCTTCGTTTCACTAGAGGTGCAGAGAAAGTAGAAAGACAGGCGTTTTCAATAAAAGGATTTATTGAACAGTCTTCTTTCTCAAGCATAAGAAATGTTATGTTAATTTATTATGCGCACAGATACTCCAGCCAAGGAGCGTCCCGGCGCAGAGACAAGGTAGAGCATAACACAACAAGAGGATGAAAATATAAAAGAGGCAGCTAAAACAAGAATGTTTTTATAGCCCTCCGGAAGGTCAAAAGGTCCTCCAGCAGGCGAATTTCAACAGGGAGGGAGTTCCAAGCTGATGCAGCTTTTACATTAAACGAGCGACCTCCCATACGACTAAGTCTGAATCTAGGGACTACAGCGAGGGCCAGGCCCTGGGAACGGAGGGTACGGGTGGGAACATAGAAGGAGAGACAGCTAGATAAGATTTCCGGGCCTATACCTCTCAAAATCTTGAAGGCAAGAAACAGAACCTTAAAGAGGATGCGCTTCCTTAACTGCTACAATCGTAAAACTGGTTGTAAAATATAATGCATACAGTATAAATAGTAGAAAAAATATAATACTGTAAGAGCATTGTATGGTTCCTAAACCATATATAAATACATACAGAAATAACAGAGGCTAAAAGTACTCAACTGGTGCTTCTAAAATACGCCTACCCCGGTGTACCTAACCTAAGCTTAGTACGAGGGAAGAAGTAAGTGAGGTGTAGCATAAATGTAGTATTCTTTTGCCAAGAATCTGCCCAAGATTTCTCTAAGGGTCTAATCAGCACCGTACCTTAGTTTAGAATGAAGAAGGTCGTGTCGGGACTCGATTTCCCAACAACCCGCAAGGGTAGCTTGGAAACACTGGAGCTGGATTTCTCGGCAGGAGAAAAGAAAGCGTCTCTCTCAGTACGTCTGCTGGAGGGTCGGCTTCCTTCAGCACTTGCTGTAGCAGGGCGCGTCGGGCAAGTAGATAGTCGAACTGCTCCAAACCACCTTGTGTTTGCTTGGGCGAGTGTGGGCATATTTATACCTTGAAGGTGCCGAGTTTGACGTACAGTTGGACATAATAACGTCATCAGTCTCAGTTCTTTGAAAACTCCATGAGTTCTTGGACAAATCAATATTCAAGCAAGGGGAAGTCCCTAGCTGCTGAAGCTGAGTTTTCCAAGAAATCGTGGTGGATTTTCGGAACTAGTGGAAGTAGCCCTGCCGTATTTGGACTGCATGAGCTATGCCTAAATATGGTTATGATTTCTATACCTATATAAGGATATGGTGATTTATACCTATATAAGGGCATGAATCGGGAAACTAACAATAGTGGTCCTAAAATAATACATAACAGCTGTGGACGCCTTGAGTCAGCACAATGTTGAACCTGGAAGTAAGTGGTAACTCTACAAGCTACAATGTGCTGCAGGTGGAATGTGAATTAAGTATACAACAGAACACTATATAAAGGCCTAATCTGGAAAGATTTTACACTGAGAGTGACTTTGCCAACTAAGGCTCACAATCCATGAACTGTGCACTTTCCACTCCCAACTTACAAAACAATATCGCTGCACCTGCAGGAAAACAATTAAAAAGAACAAAGAAGACCAAAGCAGCAATTGCAGCTCATGATATTATGGGTATGCAAATGAGTCCAGGAACTGCTTCTTTCTACACATGGCAGTGACCGACCTCTAAGAAGTGAATCCCATATTACAAGTGCAGTGAAATAAAATGGTCAATTTTGCAGCTATTCTCGATTTATTCAAAGGCAGTTTAATAAGTCTCTTCACACTTTATTTGAACAAGACAGGCTCACAGTATAATTTATTGTTTTTTGATAAAGTAGAAGTGTTCCATGGGCATTAGCGTTGATCCATTCCTAAGATGAAAGTTAAAGTGCTTAAGGGTGGGTGCGCTAGCGAGCCCAAGGCAAGATGGCTGCACTCTAGTGAGGCTCTGCGGGTCGGGCTAACAATCCGTCATTAATCTGCTGACCTGTTGCACATCGACCCGCTAAATTGACAGCACTATATTAAAGATTTACAGCGCAATCTCCCAGTGTCTGCAGGTGCCAAGTAGCAATCTTGGAGGGCCAGATTTGGGATGATGAAATGATGACCGCAAGTACACTAGCGCACAAGATGGCGGTCTGATTGTGATGAGCTGTGCCTCGGGTTGGGAACAATCGCAAGTCCTCTTGCGGTGTGAAGACGTGGCTGGGACCAAAGTGAGGCACAGCTGCTAGGAGATGTGCGGGCAGCCTGTGTCCTGATTGGGCCGGTGAGTGACATTGGGATCCCCCTGCCACGCGTGCTGTGACCAGCTGGGGTGGGGGACAGTATCCTGGGGTCCCGTGTCGGTCTGGGGATCCGGCTGTCTCCTTTGGTTGTTGGCAGAGGAGTGCCGCGGCCGCGCACCGCTGGCGTAATTACTGCGCTGGGCCTGTGAATTCTCAGAGTGGCGGGCCTCCAGGCCGTCGATATGGAGGCGGCGACCGGCGGCAAGCACAGAAGTACCAGTGCTGCTCTAACCGTCTGGGGTAAGACGAGCCCTGCTATCCCAGGTACCTGCGGTGCATTGCCAGCAGGCGGGCTAATTAACCCTGGGTGGTGGCACATGTGGATTGGGGCCTGGAGCTGGTGTCGACGCAACAGTGCTTAAGTGCTTTGGAGCACAGCGGTGATAGGCATCCTTTACACCTGCAAGGCGAAACTTGGAACAGTGATGTATTGATAAGACTGCCTAGGTGCTGGGCCTCCGTCAAGAGTAAGGTTGCGGGGACCATCGCGCTGCGGGGATCGGAGACGCAGCTGTTGTGCACTGCGCTTGCAGCATCCAGCCCGGTCGGGACATCTCTTCGGCTGGAAACTGGAACATTGAGGGAAACACCTGAGGTGCGCTGCCAGAATTGCCCAGTATACAACAAATGTCAATCAAACCTTGGAGGTATTGTATTGCGTGAGGGGAATCGGCCTTTGCCCTTGGTGGGGTGCACCAGTGCAGCGGAGTGCAGGTTTGGTGGCCCCCTTGAAGCTAACTGATGGGAGCGCAGCTGTCTGCTTTGGAGTGGGGTGCCTAAGCCTCCCAAACTATCTACCGACATGGAGAAGACAGACAAACAGCAAACGAAACGTCCTTTGATTCTCGGAGGTCGACTCGTCAGACGGGCACACACTCTGATACGGAACTGGAGCAGCCGCAGCCACAGTGAACCTCCTTGGAGGCCTCTCTTCAGGCCATTCAGCAGAGCCTGCAAGCAATCAGTGGTAAGATCGAGGGTCTGTCCTTAGCGATGGACAAAATGCAGGCCACGCTGGATAAACAGGAGGAGAGACTCACAACGGCTGAGTTGCGAATATCGGCGATGGAAGATGAATCGCACGCCACGGCGGCGCAATGCTGAGAAATGGAGATGGTTCTGGAGGTTATTAGAGCTAAATCAGAGGATTTGGAGGCGCGCTCTCGGAGGTGTAATCTGCGAATAACTGGGGTTCCCGAGATTACGAACACGGGCCGCCTCAAGGGCTACGTGGAGGCAATGCTAAAAGAACTCTTTGGGGCCGAGAACTTCTCACAGGTGCTTACAGTAGAGTGCGCGCATCACTTGCTGGTGCCCAGGTCCACTCCGGCAGCTCCTCCACGCCCTCTTGTCGCAAAGATCCTAAACTATAGAGATCGGGACGCGGTCCTCCGGATGGCTCGGGAGAAGCAGACCACGAGTTATCAGGGCAACGTGGTTCAGGGCAACGTGGTGTCTTTTTTCCCTGAATTCTCCATCGCAGTGCAAACGGCTCACAGGGAATACACTGAGGTGAAGCTGAGATTATACGCTTTGGAAATACCATACACAATGCTATACCCAGCCCGGCTGAAGATCACGATGGCCGGCTAGGTAAAAGTGTTCAAGTCTCTGAAGGCTGCCCAGCATTTCATCAAGCAGATCTCGTCGCAATGGAAAGCCTCCAGGAGCAGTGCATCCCTGACTCACTCGGTAGGATCGGACACAGAAGACTAAAGAACGACCTCTGCCCCATGGATTTTTGGACCAATGTTGATGCGGGGCAGGACCTCCTCCCTCTGCTGTTGTCTGCTGACCGGTGGGATGTTTCTACTGGAGAGGCGAGAGAACAGTGGGATATGCCCGTGTGGCAGGGGGCTCGCTTCTGAGACTGTAGGTTGTTGTCAGGACTATTGTAACTTTCATAACAGCACAGGAGCAGAACGATGCCGGTTCCCAACACTCCTCTAAATACGTTCCTGCCAGGTTTTATTAATCCTTTACAGGTAAGTACCAAGGGGGGCATGGGATAGAGAAGAGACTGACCGTTGGTTCTTCTGTTAATTTTCTGCCTCGTCTTCTTCTTTCTTCTTATGAGACTGTTGGCAAATACATTTCTATAATAACTCTTATTTTATAACTAAACACATGTATGCATAAATGTAATAACTTTTCTTACCAGGAACCTTTCATGGGCTTGCTTCTCTTCTAACTTCTCTTGTGTTGATTATCAGTATTCATTGGTGAGAAGTTTTTATTTTGTGTTTCTTATCTTTATTACATGAAGTGCCAGGACTCTTCTTTCACTGTTTCTCAATATGGAAGAAGAATAAGGTAAGTTTTCATTTACTGTAACTTTTACCCTTGTCTATTCGTTTAACTCTCTCTAACTTTACTTTTGTAGAGTACTAGCTTTCTTCTCATTAATCTTTTTAGTTCCTTTTGAATTTGGTAAGAACAGTTGGCCCTGAATGATTTTTATGCTGGTTCTTAACAGTGGGATCAAAACTTAACGTATTTTCATAAACCTAGTCTTAACTCTAGAGTTTTAACACTGAGTCGCATGATAACTGCCTTACATGAACTACAGTTATGACTCGATTCTTAAATGCCGGGCCAACTGTTGAGGAATGCTCACAAATACCTAATTCCTCAAATAATGTACAAGCTAGTGTTCGAAGGGACAGGTGAGGAATAGCTTGGAATATCCCCTAACACTCTTGCCGGAGTAGGAACACTACTTCTATTTCACAGCGTGAAGTAAACGTGTCAGAAAAGAGACGCTGCATCTCTAGACTTGCGCGTTGCTCACTGACTGTCTTTTGACCATGCATCTACAGAATTCACTAACCTGGAATTTGAGAAGCTTAGGAACCCGACGCCAATGAACCAGACTCCCAAGGAACGACTCCTGACTAACTTCTTCACGACGCTGAAAAGCTAGGTCCGTACCAGGGAAAGCTCTTGGTGAAGTGCGCCATAGAACGTTGGTGCGTGCTTCACCTGAGCTTCTCTTGCTGTGGGATAAAGATTAGACTTCTAAACTTGCGGGAATGCTGGCGGCTATCTTAGATGTCCAGCGTCGCCAGCATACTTGCCAACTTAACTTACAACGAGGTTTAAATGTGAAATACTGTGTGGAAGGGGCAGACATGAGGGCTACAACAGGTCCACAAGGAGGAAACCTCCTGTGAACCCTGACAGTTGTTTAGTTCTTCATGCACGTTTGACAAGGGCTCCCTGGGCAGTATGGTAGAGACTGGTGGGCTACGATCATTGTGCCTATGTTAGAGCTCTGGACAATGCACTACCCAACTGTGTTGCCTTCTTATGGCTGAGGGGAGTAACCCAGGTTGGGGGGGGGGGTGGTGTCGCCGCGCATCTATGATATGTGACATGTCTTCTCTCTTTCGGCTGCTGTGTAGGGCATGACTGTTATTCATTGGACTATTAATTAGGCAGATAGTGCATGCATTTGAATTTAGCAGCTCAGGCATGTCTTCTTGAATCTCTGTTTTTATGACTGTTCTGCATGGGACATGCTCTGTGCGCATATTGGGATTCTGAGCCGTAGTGGTGTGTGGTCTTGATTATACTGCAGGGCAGAACATGCGAAGGGGAGGGTATCACACATGATCAGTGTATCTATAGAAATGTACTATACATTGTGGTGGAGAACTCTGCATTAGAGTTGACACCTACCGCTGGGTGTGTGAAGATTAAGGGGGGCTATTCTTACTACTGGGTGGAAATAGCTTCAGTGTTACCACATATATGTGCACGGTGGGTCCATGGTCATTATGCCCGACCATGACTGCTTGCAGGCAGGGAAGGGCTCCTGGCTGTCCCCCACGTAGGTATTACCAAAGTTGGTTTCTTGTTTGTTGCAAATGTTGATGGGGACATGTCTTTGGCGTGATTGGGATGCTGAAGTGGGTGGGGTGGTTTATCTGTTTTAAAAGTGTGACGTGATAGGTATGCCAGAAACAGCTGTTTTGGTAGTGCATGGTGAGAGCAACAGTACACATACATCATTAACGCGCAACAACAACTGGGGATGACAGACAGTGAAATTCGTCTGATGAGGTGGAATGTCAGGGGACTGAACAATCCCCCAAAAAATTAGACAAGTGTTTGCCTATCTGGACAGACACCACATCCAGTTGGCTCTGTTACAGGAGACGTACCTGACACGGGTGGGGGAGAGTCGGGTGCGAGGCAGGTGGCCCATGGTAAGGGCGGTGGCTTCCTATTCTAGCTATGCTAGAGGGGTGATGATATTGGTTAAAAAAGGAACGCCTTTCAAGCTACTGTCGACGGAATCGGACCATCTAAGGCGATTCACCTTGGTGCGGGGTAACCTGGCGGGTACGATTCTTACAATTATAAACACATATGGCCCCATTGTCGATGATCCCAACTTCTTCCATGCCCTCAAAGTTAAATTATTTAAAACGCAATCTGACCTAGTGATATGGGGGGGGGGGGGGGTGACATGAATACATACATCGATCCGGACGCTGACAGAAGCGCAGACACGCCCCAGCAGGGGAAATAGTCCAGTAATGTAATACATGACATTATGCACACATTTTACATGAGGGATATCAACCGCAATAGACATCTGACTGTGAGGGATGTCACATATACATCAGCAGTACACAAATCATGGTCCTGGCTAGATTATTAGATCCTCTCAGAGTCGCTGACAACTTTGGTGACTGGGGTTCAGGATATGCCTCAAACACTTTCTGATCCTGCTCCTGTGGTGTTGGATATCAATATCCTGACTAGGCATCATCGGCCATTCCAGTGGTGCTTGCAGCCCTCTTCTTTACTGGATCCGATCTTTCGGGAAGGGGTCCATCAAGCCATAGAACTGTTCTTTGAGGAAAATATTGGTATGGTAGAAGGGGCCGGTACGCTTTGGGAAGCCTTCACAGCGACAATTAGAGGGACATGTATTAGCTTCCAGGCTGGGGTTTTAAAGGCCCTACGCTCACGTATGAAAATCCCGGAGGGGGCGATAGGGCACCATGAAAAGGAATATGAGCGGACGTTGGATGCACACGCGTTGGCGGTGATTCGGCCGCTTGTAACTGAATATAATGAAATAGGGGAGCAAGAGATACGGCACGTCTCGGCGATGGCAGGCTCGCTCGTATGGTGATGGTGGTCGCCCGGGCCATACGCTGGCAGCTAAACTCAAGGGGGGAGATCTCATGCCTATGTCACCGAAGTAGAGGGGATCGATGGAACAATGCATGATCACTTTTCAGATATCTTGGACTGCTTCAGAGCCTACTGGCCTCGTTTTATGGTCCAGGAGAAGACGCAGCCAATGAGGAAATTTGTGAGGAGATAGCTTTGGTCCAGCTCTCCGATGCTCATTGGGAGTGCCTAATGCAATCAATTACAGTGGAAGAGGTCAAGGAAGCCATTCGGTTGCTACCCTCTGGTAAGGCAGCGGGCCTCGATGGGCTGCCCGGAGAATTTTATAAAGAATATGTTGATCTCTTGGCCCTGCATCTGTTAAATATGTATGGTGAGGCGCATGAGACTGGCGTGCTTCCACCCACGCTCCGAGAAGCGGTTGTTGCGCTGCTGAAACCCAGGAAACTGGCAGAAAGCAGTGCTGAATATTGACACTAATATTATCGACAAAACTATTGCCACTAATCTACGCCATTTATTGCCGGTCATAGTGCTACCGGATCAATCCGGATTCGTGCCCTCTCGTTCAACGTCTCATAATTTGAGCACGCTGTTTGCGGTCTTGCACCAACTGGATCCGGAGTGCAGAGCGGTGACAGTGTTTCTCAACGCCGCTAAGGCTTTTGATTCGGTCAGGTGGGGTTATATGTTTGCCACTTTACGTAGTATGGCCTGCCTCTTCCATTTATCAGTTGGTTATAAGTTCTATACACGGCGCTGACAGCAAGGGTGCGCATCAATAATTGTCACCCGCAACCCTTTAAAATTCACAAGGGGACTAGACAGGGCTGCCCGCAGTCCCCCATCCTATTTGCCATTGTGATGGAACTGTGTCGTGAGACAGCAGTATGCGAAGGCAGCTCTGCAGTTTAGCCAGTGTCCATTGATCATTTCCATGTATGCAGATGACATGGTGGTTGTATATACCTGAGCCAGAGGAGAACTTACATGCTCTTATTCGAGTATACCTGAAGTATAAGCATCTCTCTGGACTCCAAATGAACTGGGGAAGTCCTTTATCTTCCCTCTCACGCCGAACACACTGCAATTCCAGATGGAGTATCCGTTAGAGTGGGCGACAGAGACTGTGAAGTACCTCGGGGTTTGGGTGCACTCTGACCCAGTGACAGTGTTACAAGAGAACTATGGCAAGGCTATGTCAGCCACGGAGGACCAGGTGGCTAGATGGTTGGGGTTGTCCTTCTCCTTGTCTGACAGAATAGCAGTTACAAAAATGGTCATTCTCCCCCAGTTTTAGGTCTTGCCTAGGCAGCGCGCAAGCGGTGCATAGGATGGGACCTTTTGCAATCGATCACCACTTTTACCTAAAAGCATGCATGTTTTGCATTGTTTTCTATTGCAACACGTGCACGTTGGGCATTTTCCTCACGGGAGTGAGCAGCGGCGCCACCTGTTAGCAATTATCGCGCCTGCTGCTGCTTGCTCCCGTAAGGTAAACGCATGAGCCTGGAAGCCGCTCCTTTGAAGAAGGCTCACCCTTGCTTCTCGCGCGCGTGCCGCCCTGTCTCGCTCTTTTTCAATCAGTGTAAATTAGGTTTCTTACGACCAACAGCAGCTCGTGAGTTGATATGGTAAAGCGGTAACAATGCTGAATTCAGAATAGGGCACCCTTGAATCATGCTTACTCAGGGAATGGGTCACCTGATAGCTGCGTTGTGAACTTTTATGGCAGAAATGTTTCGTGAAACAGAATAACTTCAATGGTACGTATGTATGATTTTTCTGTAAAAAATATATTCTTGAATTTTGATTTGAGTTTTATATATAATCTTTACTAGTGTTCCATTGCTCATATTACCATATGGTATTTTGATAGTGACGAGATGGATTTCGCTGTCAGAGAATTGACATTATAAATGGAGTGTGTGCCTGTTGACTGTATAGAGATTAGCGGGTTGTGCGCGTATAATGTGAAGTTATTTTGCATTTACATTCTTAGTCTGTCATTATATGTTAAATGTGGAAGAGGCAAGCATGCATTCCAGAATTACACTGCAGGACTCAGTGTGTAGTAATTGAATAGCTATCCCTAGCGGCACATGACCCAACATAATATGCTGCATGACTAAACAATTATAGAATACCAAAGGCGAGACCTATTGGCTATGCCAATGCTTGTTTATACTTGTTCACTAATGTACTTATCAAATTAACGAAGGTTTTCTTCGCTCAACTCCGGTCGATTGTTGTACGCTTGACCTGGGCGAATAAGGCCCCCAGATGTAGCTGGAGAACATTCACCAGGCTGTATTCGCAAGGAGGTTTCGCGGCTCCTGATTTCTATTTTTATTACTTATGTGCACAAGCTCATTTTGCACACTATTGGTTCTATCCCCCTTCACTTCTTCCGCATGTGGCGGTAGAGGCAGATGACATGGCTCCGGATCCCTTGGTTGCCCTCATCTCGAAAACAACGCTAACCCACCCGTTCAGACTTGTGTCCTGCGGATTACACAGTGCGAGCATGGCAGGCGATGATTAAGTGTGCGGATGGACAGCTTGTGTATTTCAAGGATCTGCCAATAGCGCATCATCCTAATCTCTCAGTTACTCCGGAAAAACGAACGCTGGACACGCTTACTAAAATGGGGCAAGTTACAATGGGAGATGTCTAGCCAGAGGGCAATTTTATCCTGTCGTCAGACATGAAGTATAATCACGGCTCAGTCCCAATGTCCGTCTTCGCCTATTACAGGCCGCGGGAAGCCCTAAAAGTTTTTAATGACAAACACCCTGCTGCACCAGACACATTAGCTCCTCTACAGACCTTACTTTCAGGGCCATCACGTGGTAGATTGGTTACACAACTGTATAACGCTCTGCAAGCTGGCACAGCGATCCATTCATGCCGTCTTGCCCTCGAGGAAAGATTGATTCTCCTCGCCCCGCCGATCACGCTTGGATCGGATCACATCCCTGCCGACCTCGCGGTACTGGGAGTCCCCCAACAATTGCTCAACATCGGCACTACGCTCTATAGGATTCATGGCCCACGGAGCACCTACATAGATACCATCGACTCCCTAGCGATTACAACACGGGATGACCCACCAGGCACCCGCAACTTTCCAAACTTAGTGAAGTAGCACTACCAGATTGGCCCCCCATATACGGCCCACCAGTCGCGATATCCGCACTGCCTCCAACCCTCTCAGTCCTGAAGATGATCCCAATTCCCACAGATCGAAACGCCGTCGACTCATCAGCAAGATCCTAGGTGCCCCTCACACAGTGGTTCTCGCAAAGAATGATAAATGGAAAATAACCCTTCGAAATCATTTAGAAACCACTTTGTGTTTTTTATTCACTGTATATATCTATGCACCAACACCTTGCGCCGCTCACGCTGATCACTCTGTCACTTGTGTCGCCGTGTTATTCACCTCTTCACTCGTGCACCTTGTACTGCTATGGGTTGTTATTCTTGAATTGCAAATTGCAGTGCTGATATTAACTGTAAACTGTACTTGCCCACGCCTTTTTTAAAAATGTTGAGTAAAATGATGCCTTGAGCACACGTGACAATCATATAGAGTCTCCTTGTTCCTCCTTGGATAATGTTGTATTCATATCCTCATTCACTGTCTTCAAATCATACCAGTTGGGATACTGTTTTGTTTATATAGTTCTCTACCCCAATCCCAACAAGGTTGACAGGTTACCACTCCTGTTTATTTATACAAGACTGCAAGCTGACACAGCGTCTGCCTCTTGCCCGGCGCGTTTGCGCTTGGAACAGACCCTTGGTGAAACGCTGGACGAGACCAGCTGGGTCTTCTGTTGTGATATGACCAGGCGCCTTACGGCCAACTGTAATCTGCACATTATACACTTAAATACCACCAACAAATATATTACACGCCACTTCAGCTTGACAGGTATGGGCTGTGGGAGGTAGACAGCTGTAGACGTTGTGGGATGCGTGAGGCTGATTTTCGCCATCTGGCTTGGGAGTGTGTCAAGGTACATGACTTCTGGTGGTTGGTGATGAAAGCTTCAACAACCATGGTACTGGAGACTGTGGACTGTGGACTGCTCGCCCTGGATCTGTTTGCTGGGGCTAGTGAAGGGCTTACAACCAAAAAACAGATGGCTGGTCCCGATAGCCTCTTGCTGGCTAAAAGGAAAGTGGCTCAAATGTTGGTCGGCAAACGGGCGCCGCAGTTCAAAGACTGGGTTACAGACCTGGTGTTCTGCAGGGATCAGCTTGCGTGCTACGCGGAGGAGCTTCTTGCCGTCTCCCGGCCAAAAGATATCTGGTCACCCCTGACCGCTTACTTGCCGTCTAGCCTCAGTTTGTGACGGGAGGTCTGGATTCACACGAGTGATATTGATGTGTACTGTGCTATATTCTGGGTCTCTATGTAAATTGAATGTATGCGGCACTAAATGATATACTGTGCGCATGTGTCACACTGGGGGGGGTGGTTCTGGGTTTTGCACTATTGTCATATCTCCTGTAAAATGCAAAAATAAAATACATTTTTTAAATAAAGTGCTTAAGGGTAAAGTGTCGATCGCTAATGCTGTTGCATGGGGCACTCTTTGCTGCCACCCAGCAGACACCTCAAGTTTGTCGCCACCATCTGTATATTTCAAAACGTTGCCAGCAAACAATGCCTGTGACTTTGTAGGTCACGAGGGCATACACCCCTCCTGCTAGGTCATTAATACCAGAAATGTACAACCTCAGTCGCTGCACGTAGGTCTCCAGACCGCCCTGGGGGGCATTGGGCATCATTTGGGTGTGGGGGTAATTTCCTCTCATTCACCTTCTGAAGGGGCGGTGGGCTCTGTGAGAGCAGCTGCGCTCCCTCCTGCCCTGTCTCTTCTCCATGGTTAGAAGTGTAGCTCCTCAAAGATTACACTGTGCATTGCTTCTCTAGGTGCTGCTTGGGTGGGTGGCAATTCTCAGCAGACTGCTGTTCCGATCACAGGTTTAGGCCAATGATTGTCTTTGAGGCAGATCTTGGTCTTTGACGGTTACAACAGTAACTGTTTGCTTGCTTTTAATAGATTTTTTTCCTAGAGCAAGTCTAAGTGAAGTGCTTGGGACTCACTGGGCGCCTTCCTCAGCAAATGGGGTGTGGCCTTTTTCGGCCGAGCCTAGCGGCAGCACGCATGCACTGCTCACTCTGAGAGACTGCTGTACTAAAGTATGGGAGAGAAGCTGCGCCCACTGTCCTCCCATATTTTTTACTGGCTTGTGTCATGGGCTGCCTTAGGATTCGTTAATAGGCTTGGTAGTCCCTACCTAGTACGGCCTTGTCTTCATTTGTACCCTCCCATGGTGACTGGCCCCTTTACTTTGGCTGTTTCACTGGACATGTTAGTTAGTCTGTAAGCACTATTTACTTTGAGTTTCTCTTACTGCGGGCCAGACAAGCAGCACTTCCGCCCCGTAACACAGGCGCCTGCTTTCAATCATTTTAACCCAGCATTATCTCGGGTCTGTTTCAACCCCCTCTCCAAGTAAAATGGATTTAGAAATGAACAGCAAATTAAGTCATGTGAATTCCAGGTAGCAAATAATCCCGTGCTAATGGGCTGAAACTGACTACAGCACATCTGTGTTTCATGTCAGCTGTACTAAAGCCACCTGACAGGTTGTTTTCAAAAGCCAGATTTTTTTTTTTTTGAGAACCTTTATTGTCACGCCAAGTAAATACAAGTACGGGCCTACAACCACTCCGGCCGGCCGCTAGTCAAGACATACATACCGCAAAGCAATGCAGAAAATACAGCAGCCCAAAAGTCAGGGCATAATAAGTGTCCAGGATAGAACTTGTAGTCAAACGTACTGTACAGGGTTCAGGATTTGAAAGGTTCATTTTCAATAAAGAAAACTAAGAATCAATGCCATACGATCAAACATGGTCCTACGATAGCAAGCACGAAGCAGGAAATCAGCAAATAGTGCAAATACGTTGGAAGCATCGGGGGTAGGGCACACGAGTCAGGATTAAAGCAAAAACAAATACGACACGTAGCAAGGCTGCACCCCACCCCTCAAGATGAAGCATACTGTAGGAGACATGAAAAACGACGACACCAAAAAGGAAGGAAGACAAAAGGGCCATAGAAACAAAAAATGGACAAATTAACAAACCCCATCCCCCTACCCTCCACCCTGCACCCCTGCAGAAGGCCACGGCCTATCCCCCCCCCAGCAGCGTGCCTGTCGCCCTAAATAAGAGACCCGAAATATAGAAGAAGAGAAAAGGAAGAAAAAGAGGAAAAATGCAGGGAAGGGCCATCGATCTGGCCGCCCGGCCCCCCCCCCCCCCCCCCCCCACCACCGCGCACAGTAAACAGCCTAAAAGCAAGATCAGAATAGTCATGGAAAACATCAATCACCGATAGCACAATCAATAACATCCCCGCTGAGTGTCCCCCTAAACATAGACATAAGTGTCACGATGTCCTAGACGGTCTCACCCCTGGCCTGTCCTATCAGTAGTATCAACACACGCCCACTGATCAAGCGGCACACAGAGCAGCGTGGAGGGTCCAAGTGATCCGGGCAAACCGGGCAGTGTTGTTATGCCATGGGGCGTCAGCCACCAAAACCCAGCCGAGCATATATGGCGGAAATCCGTCTGTGTCAGTATCGACCCCGAAAACACCCTCCAGTCCGGACACAGCCTCACCAACCAGGGAAAGAGAGTCACACCATCCGGTAAGCGCCGGTGCGCCGCCGGTGCAGCCCAAGCCATAGATCGACGTCGCGTCCCCAGCCGCCGAGTAGATAAGTGCCCAGACGAGTCACTCACATGTACAACAGATCTGGCCAAAGCTATCTCACGGACCGGATCTTCCAGCGTCTCCACGAACATAGGCGTAGCTGAAGCACTCAGCACTGACGCAGAGGCGGGCACATCGGCGCCTCCTTGAGATCGAACTATGCCCGCATGGAACGGTGGGACAACAATGGCGGCCATCCTTCTTCCCAGATCCAGGGCGTCCCGGAGCAGGGTCGTATGCAGGGTTGTTAACGCAGCCAGGATATCTCTGAACGTGGGCTCTATCTCGTGTCTCCAGACCCCAGGACTCTCTCGCACAGCAGCTTCGCTGCCTGGACGCGGTCTGCGTAAGAGGGTGCCGTCCGCCATCTTAGCTGATCCGGCCTCGTCCTTCTCCATCTGACCTCGGGACCTGGCCCCAAACCAGGGCGCAACAGGAGTCACCACGGGGACCCGGAAAGTCAAGGCAGGCCTCCCAGCGAAGGGCCACCAAAGGGCTAAACAAAATCTCCGCCGCTCCCTGGGAGTCGCCCGCCAAATCCGGGAGAAGTCATGAGTCGTGCCCGGGAACAACACCGGAAAGGAGGCCAAATATCGTGCACCCCCCTCGACCCTGCTTCACCACACATCCCACAAGGCACTCCACTAGATGGACTGGGTCGGCACTGTCGCCATCGGCCCTTCAGATTTCCGGTGCCCTCCGGCCGACTCCTCACCCTCACCGGAGGCCGCTATTGTTGCAGTCTCGGCCGGCCACTCTCCTCACTCGACACCCCGGTCCCAGCTCCGTGAAGGCCGCAAAACAGTCGGGGACATTTCCACGGGTCCGCCGCACGGAAAAGCCTCAGGAGCAAACGGTCAGTGATAGTTGTCCTTTGCCTACTTAAATATGCCGTTACGGCTCAGGATAGTTGCCAGGAGGTATGCGCGGGGTGAGAGGGCTCACGGAGCCGAGCGACTATGCAGCCATCTCGGTCGCCAGCTTGGCTCCTCCCCAAAAAAGCCAGATTTATTAATACCAGCACCGCCAATGCCACCACCGCCAATGCCACCCTCACCAATACCAACACCAACAATACCACCGCCAATATCACCACCACCGCCAATACCACCACCAATACCACCATAGCCGCCAATGGCATTACCACCCCAACCAATACCACCACCGCAAATGCCAATACCACCCTCACCAATACCAGTACCACCACCAAAACCAGTACCACCACCACCAATACTACAACCTCAAGGCCTCTCGCTCACTAGTAATAGCAGGGACACAGTACGAGGTCGGAGCTGCAGCAGAGACCATCCCTCTCTACATCTCTGCAATAAATCGCGTCCCGCACCAGGAGGTGAAGCCAGGGCCCTACTACAACTGGAGTGTCCTTTATTAGGTCAAGGGTAGCAATGACATTACGCAATGCCACACTGCACACTCAAATCACGGAAAGGGCAGGAAATAGCCCCCCTCCTGCTCTTCCACCTGAGCCGTGACAGTGTAATCACAGAGCGAAAGGTGTTGGAGGGGTTTGTTAGTGTTTATAGCTCGGATCATATGTAACTCTCACTTCACACTTTGTGTCTGTGTAATTTACAACACTTACACATCTTCTTCACTGCACTATTTATCACTACTTGAAGACATCACAGGCCGGTCTCTTCCTCTGATATTGACAATCTAACAAGAGGTCGCGAAGACCATTTATTGCAATGCAATAGGTCTCGCATTTGCGAGAGTTTAAGCTATTAGTATTGTAAATGACAATGCCTTTTATTTAGGTTTTAAAACCCAAAACATAAATAAAAGGCATTGTCATTTACAATGCCTATATCTCAAACTCGCGTGAATGAGACCTATTGCATTGAAAATGGTTGTTTAAGAGGTCACATGGGTGTGTTTAATGGCATCAGGAAGTCACTCCAGTGCACTTTTGCGCTTGGATGATACGAGAGGTGGCCTTTCATCAGGTTTTTCTCCTCGGCTTTACTCACTCTCACAAGTTCTTTGCTCCTGCTTTTACCCACCACAGGGGTGGTGCAGCCAGTACTGGGAGGTGCATTCTCTCACTTGTATCCACTGTAGCTGCCCCCGGTGTGCCCTGTCACTTCAGAAGGTGCCCCCCTCCAAAGAAAAAATCCAAGTACGGGTGAAAGCTAATTCTGCTCGGAGTGCTCCCCGCTCTTTTTTGCTCATCAATACATCAAGTGTAAAGCTTAACTGCTCTTGTATGCAAGTTCATCATGGAGAGTGTTTAACATGAATGTGTCCATGCCGGGAGGAAGGAAGGATTCGGAAAGAGGCTTCTGATCACTTTAGATTCGTTGAAATAAGAAAATATCTAGTAGATGCCCGTTGGCCTCTGAAGGGTCAGGGGTATTGGCTCTGTGTGTGCACAACTTTGTTTCGTCCTACTTCAATGTGTGACTTGCTCATGTCTTTATCCACCCTCTCTTTCGCTCTATCCTTCAGTCTTGCGTATGGTAGTGCTGCCTCGTGTATATTCATATATTGCTCTTTTTGAAACTCGCAAATTCACTGAAATAAGGAAAATGTTGCCCTTTTTTTATACAAAATGATGGCCTTTGCTCCTGAATTTTTGGGAATTTGCAAGTTTAGTAGTTACTTAATGCATTTTTTTTTAATCAATTGTATTCTTTTGGTGCAGTTTTCTAGGCATATAGGCACCTGTGTACTCTCCTTTGTAGCATACATATTTACATGATAAAACCATACAACTGTTTCTGCAATAGCCACAGTTGTGACATTCTGATTCAACATCAAAACATAAGCCCCCTGAAATTTCTCAGTCTTGGTCTTCTACACAAATCACACCCCACGCTATGAAAACTATAACTTACCCCAAAAATAATCTACTCAATCTTGCATATTATAATAATAATAAGAGGCTTATAAAGCGCACGGCTACCTCCAACGGAGATGTCCCGGCGCAAATAGTGCTATTGATCTATGTATGTGACACCTGTTAGGAGTTAAGGAAGAGTAAAGAGCCATGTTTTAATGCTCTCCTGAAGATCTGTTCAGGATGTATCTTCCTTAGGTAGTCAGGCATGGTGTTCCACAACTTTGCCGCTTTAACCAAAAAAGAACGACCTCCGGTCCTGGCCTTTACGAACCGTGGAATGACCAGAAAGGTCCTGTCATTAGATCTGAGTGCTTTCTTGTTACTGTACGAGCCTTCGCCTCAAATATAGAGGACTGATCTTGTTCATTGCTCTATGGGCCAAAGTAAGGGCTTTATACTCTACTCTTCTTTTCACTGGTAACCAGTGAAGACTGATCAGGTGGGAAGTTATGTAGTGCAGCATTGGCACGTTACGCACAAGCCTAGTTGCTGCATTCTGAACAGTCTGCAGTCTTCCTAGTAAATACTTCGGAAGTCCCATATACAGACTTTTCGCGTAATCAAGTTGGGAGGTGACCAATGCATGCACTACGGTCTTCCTGCACTCCATGGGAAGATAGTGGAGAAAGCTCCGAAGAGCCTTCATCTTCCAAAAACAATGCCCCAAGACATGGGCAATTTGCACTTTGCTAGACAATTGTGTGTCAAAATTGAAACCCAAATTTCTTGCAGAGATAACTGGAAGAGGCGGGGGTTTAGCTCACCCGGCCACCAGAGCTCTGACCGTGGGGTAGTAGGTTGATTAAAGAAGAGAACCTCCGTCTTTTCTGTGTTCAATCTCAAGCAGTTCTCCGTCATCCATGAGGAAATATTCAGAAGACATTTCTTGAAATTAACAAAGGCTGTCTCACTATTGTCTTTAAAGGAGAACACTAATTGTGTGTCGTATTGCATATGAGACGACCTTCACCCCAAATTTCTCAATTACTGCTGCCAAAGGAGTGAGGTACACATTAAAAAGAGTTGGGCTCAAGGCTGAGCCCTGCGGAACCCCACATTTTAGGGGGCTAGCAGTAGAAGTGTAAGGTTGGAGAACTGCTTGCTGTGTGCGTCCCTCTAAGAATGAGCGAAACCAGGCCCAAGCCGTGCCTGACACCCCAAGATCCTTAAGTCTGTTTAACAGGATCCTGTGCGACACGGTGTCAAAACCTGCGGACAAGTCCAGCAGCACCAGCATTGCACACCTTCCTTGATCAACGGTTTCCAGCAAAGCTGTTTCCGTACTATACCCGGATTGGGAGTCGTGAAGAGGATGTTTCAATTCTAGGAAGTACTTAAGTTGTTTCTGTACTTCCTTTTCTAGGATTTTGGCCGGAGCAAGAAGGAGAGAAATTGGTCTAAAATTTTTGATCTCCAGAGGATCTGCATTTACCTTTTTTAAAATAGGCTGGACAAATGCATTTTTCCAACTAGGGTGAAAGACCCCTGTTGCCAGCGATGCATTCCAAATTTCATGCAATAGCGGGAGAAACCAGGGTGCAAGAAGTTTGAAGAATCTGGCCGGGCATGGGTCCATAGGAGAGCCTGATTTTATCTTATTAAGCTCCCCCGCCGACGATTCCAACTTTAAGGGGTGGAACTCTTCCCACATACTAGTCACCGACAATGTCGAAGATGGAAGATCTAGTGGTCCCGGAAGTGGAAAGGAGGAATAAATATCCTGAATTTTTGTCATGAAGAAGGTAGCTAGATTTTCACATGAAGTTTTTCAGGGTGGAATAGTGCTTTTCAATGCTACCGGTTTCATGAAGCCCTGAACAATATTGAACATTTCTTTCGCTGATTTGTTTGAGGAGCTTATGTGATTGGCAAAGAATGTTCTAATTGACTTACGCTTAAAGCATGACTTTTTTTAGCGCTATTTTGTAAGTACACTTGTCTGCCGGCTCATAATGTTTGCGCCAAGCACGCACCAACATTTTGCACAGACTCTTCTCCACTTGGAGCTCATCCGTAAACCAAGGAGCAGAGGGTTTATTCCAGGAAAACTTCCTATTTTTCATTGGGGCTTTAATATCCAGTGCTGAGGTAATCCACTGGTTGAAAATCAGTGCATCATAGCTGGGATCTCCAGTAAGCACGGGGGGGGGTAGACTGTAATAAGAAGCCCATTGAATCAGTGGAGACCCTACTCCAGTTCCTCCCGACTTCCTGGGTAGTACTTGCCAAGTCATTGCGGTGAGGCCCACAAATGCTGCAAGGAATCAAACAATGATCCGACCAGGTTATAGGGAGCGGATCCTCTACCTGTATTGTTTGATCATTAGTAAAGAGTAAATCTAGCATATGGCCTGCCATGTGTGTAGATGCAGTTACCTTTTGCATCAGATTTAATCCTTTTAGGGAATCTTCCAACTGCACCGCTAAGGAGCAATTGGAGTCGTCCATATGGACAATAAAATCTCCAAGAACTGTCAGGTTGGTATATTTTAGTGATAAAGCAGCAATGATGTCATAAAGTTTCAATAACTGGGCTCCAGGGGCATTAGGGGGTCTATAGACCAATAATCCTGCCATAGGATAAGCTTTGGCGGGTTTAACACAGTAAGACATAGCCTCAATTTGCCCCAAGTTCTCAATTCCCTTAAATGTAATCTCCCAGTCATCTCTTATAATAATTGCAAGGCCCCCACCAACCCTATTTTCAGCCTGATTTACCGTAGAGATCCTGAAGTCTGCTGGAGTGGCTATCGCTATACAAGGGTTAGAACTATCTCGCAGCCAGGTTTCGGTTAGGAACATATCCCAGGCATTCGTCTTTAGATTAAGCCAAATATCATCAGCATATTTTGGCAGTGATCTACAGTTGATAAGGCATGCCTTATAAGCCACTGGTGGCCTCATTGGTGACCTTACATAATGGAATAGCAAAATTACCGCTTACATCAGGAGGGATTCAGCATAATCTATTTGGATCCTAACCATGCCAGTCACTGCTTTTATAAGATTATGCTGATTTGCAATGATCGAAATAAACGCCGTCCATCTCAGTGTTTGTGTCAGAGTGCGCAGAGGTAACTTATCTTTGATCCCTTTATACAATTTACGGTAATGGTGGATGGGTAAACAAGTGAACTATTTCTTTCTGGTCGCTATATAAACGTGAAAGCACCCACTACACTCCAAACCAAAACACATAGGTAAAAGACTTACAGCCTGATTGATCAAAGACCTGTTTTGCGAGTCTTTAATAGCGATTCATAAGGAATCGCTATTAAGGACTTGCAAAACGGGATTCATGTAGGAATTGCAAAAAATATTGCGATTCCTACATGTTCCTTATTTGCGATTAGCAAATTGCTAATCGCAAATAAGGAATAACTCCCCATGCATTCCTATGGGCCTACAGGCCCATAGGAATGCATGGGGAGTTATTCCTTATTTGTGATTAGCAATTTGCTAATCGCAAATAAGGATGCGATTTCAAGGGTGCAGGGGTGTCCAAAGGACACCCTGTAGCACCCCTGAAATGTAATCTACATTGGTGTTGCGCGCACACATGTCCAAAGAACATGTGTGTGTGTAACATGCAACTTAGAAAAATGCATTTTTCTAAGTTTTTGCTATTTACCACGAGGTCTGACCTCTCGGTAAATAGCGGCCCAAAATTGCAATTTCGCAATTTTAAAATGATTCATGAATTGCATTTAAGGAATCTCAAATAGAGATTCCTTAAATGCAATTCTTCGCAAATGTGCGAATTCTTTAATAGCGAATTTTGCATTTGGGATGATGAATCCCAAATGCAAAAATTGCACTCGCAAAAGGCAAGATTTTGAGAATCTTGCCCTTTGCAAGTGCAATTTAGCTTGATGAATCAGGCTGATGGTCATTTACAAAACCAATAGCTCTAACTCTTCCAATTGCGAGATCTTGTGCATTGCAAATGCTTATTTTCACACTTCTTAGTTCACAGTCGGATACTTATCTGGCTGCAGGTGCACCGAGAACCAACAGAGATGGTGAGCTTGTCTGAAAGATAAGCAGGGGAACAGGCTATGATGGCTTTGTAATTAATTCAACTGGTTTGAAGATATTGCAGGCCAATAAGGGGAGCCCTATGGAAATCCATCAGCCATCTTCTTCCTATTCCACCCTGAACAATGACAAGAAAGCAGCCCTAGTTTCTCCATCTTGGAGCATGCTTTGCCAGCGGGAAGTAGGTTGGCCCATTTTCTACCACAGTGGAGATCCATAACATCAGATCAGTGGGTATTAAATTTGTAGAAAATGGGTAAGCCCTATCTTCCAAGAATTTCCCACACCCTTTCCTCCCCAACAAAGTTTTTGTTCAGAAGACCATCATCTGCTCCTTTAACAGGAGGTACACTCACTACTTCAAAAGGACACAGTAGAGTTGGTTACAGATCAGGAGTGGGGGCCAGGCAAGCTTTTTCCAGTACTTCAGATTCCTAAAAAGCACAGTTGTTTATGTTCGATCCTAGACCATAGGATTTTTAACTGCTCCCTCAAGCAGGAAAAGGTCAAAATACTGACCCTAGCACAGGTGTTTCCTGCTCTGGAAAAGGAAGACTGGATGGTCTTAATCGACTTACAGGATGCGCATTTTCACATTCCCATTATGCAATTGCACAGGAAGTATGTCTGTTTTCCGGTAGTGTCTCAACATTACCAGTTCGCAACCCTTCAGTTTGGTCTTACATCCGCACCTCAAGTCTTCACGAAGGTAAATCACTTGGCTGGACTTCTAAACATATGTGCGGACAGTCGGTCAGCTTTTTTCCGACGATCACGAGTGGTGTCTTCATCCGAAGTTGTTCAGCAGATTTTATGGCTATGGGGGAAACCTCAGAAAGGCCTTTTTGCCACTCACAACACACACACACACACGGCCAGTCATTCTGCAGCCTCCAGTATGCAATGGAGGGAGCACTGTGGGACACGTTTCAATTGGACTGCGGCTCCCAACTGTTCCATGTAACTTCCCCATACCACCCAGATTCCTCAGGATCAGAGAAAGATTTGCCAAGACCGGGCCAAAGTCACTAATAACCCCAGATTGAGATCGAAGGATGTGGTACACAGCCCTTCATCTTTCACTAAGCACTCTGCTCCGTATTCCCCACAAGGCAGACCTCCTCTCAGTCGCAGGGGCATGTTCTAATCCTTCAACCTCCAAAGCCTGCACTTCCATATCTGGAGATTGAATGGGGAGTTCTTTTTCTCCCCCTCCCCGCCCCCTATGATGTGGTGGATGTTATTCTATCAGCGAGAAGACACTCTACCAAATAGGTTAATACTGGCAGATGGGCTACGTTTACAAAATGGTGTGTAGAAGATTCTACTCTCCTCATAAAGGCCCATTTGCCTGATTTTACGTTGTGCGCTTTCCCTGGTTCAGCAAGTTTGTGCAGTTGCAACAGTTGAGGGATATTTGTATGCCCTTTTGGCATTTCCTGGTTTACCTGATCAGCCTTCTCTACGTTCCCTATAGTGCTATGGTTCATTAAAAGACTTACTAACAAATACCCTCCCACTTCATTCATTAAGCCTCAGTGGGATATAGATTTGGTATCAACTTACCTTGTGTTCTCCATTTCAACTTCTATATAGTTGTCCTTTAAGGCTACTTACTTTTAAGACAATTTTTCTAGTTGCTGTAACGTCTGATAGACAAGTTAGTGATTTACAGGCCCACAGTGTTAAAAGCCCCCTTCACAACTTTCTATGTGAATAACATGGGTTTGAGAACCTGGGCTGCTTTCCTGCCACAGGTGGTTACTCCATTCCACTTGGGCCAGTCTATCATCCTTCCTACTTTATATCCTCCTCCACATCCATCTAAATAGGAGGAAAGGCTTTGTTGGACTGGACCCCAAAAGGGCTGCTGGCTTTCATTTGGACAGAACTTGTGCTATCCAGCTGGACGGTCTGCTGTTTGTTGCCTATGTGGGCAAGATAAAAGGTAAAGAAGTGCATAAAAAAACATTGCCTAGATGGGTCATCTTGTGCATTAAGATCTGCTACGCCATGTCTCACAAAGAACCACCAGAAGTGATTAGAGCTCATTCCACTAGAGCCAAGGCTTCTACTTTAGCTAGAGGTGTCCCTGCAGTACACATCTGTACAGCGGCAACTTGGACCTCCCCTCCACACTTTTGCAAAGCACTATTGCTTAGACACCGAAGTGAGGAGGAATGGTCACTCTACCCGCTCTGTTTAGGAAGATTTTTTGGTATAGTCAGACCTACATCTGAGTACGGGACTGCTTGGGTATTCTATTCAAAATGTGAGGAATCCACAGGAAGATGTATTTATCAGAACAACAAGTTACCTTTGGTAACGCTTTTTAGGTCTCGCTGAGCCAGCGCATGCGCTGCGCTGCAAGAAATTTAGTGAGCGGCTTTTGAAAGTGCTACCCACATGCTTTTGCTGGCCTCCAGCTTGCGTTCACGATGGCGTGCACGTGCACAGCTGCCATCTGAGTTTCTGTAATGGCTCCTCTGCTTGCACTACCCCCTCCCTACTGGTCAGCTTCATTCATGCTCCTCTGTTTGCACTACGCCCTCCCTTCTCGTCCGCTTCATTCAGGCTCCTCTGCTTGCACTACCCCCTCCCTTCTAATCAGCTTCATTTTTTGTTTGTTTTAGGTCGCTGTGAATCATGCTCCTCTGCTCGCACTCCCCACTCCCTTCTCCCCCTCTGTTTTTGTCAGTTTCATTTTCCAACAGATCCAGGTATGCGGCATGGGAGCCAAGTGCAGGCACATGAACTGTGGCTTCTTCCACCTGAAAGACTCGAGTGTGCTGATTGAGTGGCTCCCTAATTACCCAGTGGCCCTGTGTCTTGTTTTGGTTTCTCCAGCAGCTGGCAATCAGGCTCCTCTGAAGTAGAGCTTGCCGAATTCTGAAGGCAAGGGGGTTCTTCAGTGCAACTGTGCAAATCAATGCTTTTACTCGCCTCTGAACAGTTGCCAGTGGAAGGCTGATGCACAACATCCATGCATGCATTAATGTTTGAAGCCAGCCATTGCGTCCTTTGATCAGTCACCTTTCTGAATTCAGAGGTCTCCCCTGAGATAGCACGCACTTTATCTTTAATGTCTAATAGAAAGCCATTATTCTGATTTTTAAATGTTTCGACAGAGGAGGTGTTTTTGATAAAGTTCACTTTCTTTCGGTCCAGAGGAAAAGTCTGAAAGTGTTTTTTAAGGTCGGGCAAAGTTTGAACTCTTGTGCCCTGGGTAACATTTGGGATTGACGTTTGCACCGCTACGGTCATGTATTTACGATAAGCTGTTTTATACATTATGGTCTTGGAATCTTTTTGTCTGTTTGCTGCATCGCGGAGAGTTGTTCATTCTGGGCCTCACAGATGTCTTTAAATCTCACCTGTAGGGCTTCATTCCTTTTTTAGGTCTCGCATGCACTGCTCTGGTGAGACATTTAGTAAGCGGGTTTCAAAGTGCTACCCACCACAGGCTTTTGCAGGCCACCAGCTGTCTGTTACGCGCACAAGCACACACGACGTGCACCGCTGGCATCTGCCTTTCTCGCCGCGCAATGTTTTTAATCACTTTCTGCTTTCGTTAATCCCCTCCCCTACCCCCTCCGTTCTCCCACTCCCCTCGTCAGCCTCATGCATGCGACACGATTGCTGCAAAACTAAAGAATTTGAGAAAAAAAAGCTATTTGTTTGCTTTTGGTATAATCGCGGCACCTTACCTTTTCCTACTTTACAAGTAAAGCGCGGGTGCCACGATTATAGCATAAGTAAAGAAATAGATGTTTGTTTTCTTTGCGCTCTTGCTGTTTTTTAGGCTCGGGGAGATAAAGCGATTTGGCCAAAATCACAGGATGTTGAGTCGGTGCAAACACTTGAGCCTGGTCCCCTGTTCCGAACTCGGCAGCTCTGGCAGTTATGCCACATCAACAATCTGTCTTCAGTCTGAGGCTCTACAAACACTATAACCTGAATAGCTGCTCTAGGGCCGGAACACACAACATCCCTGCAATCTGTAGTTTGCTGTTAGAGCTCATAACATATGTATAACCCAAGCAACAAAGGCAATGTGGAAACTTCTGGAGACAGTATAAAAAGCACAGCACGGTGCTTGCAAAACAAGTAATACAAGGGTGGAAAGTAATGTCACCTACCCCAGCACCGCTAGTAACAGGTCTGGGATCCTGAGTGCGGAACAGTTCCATGCTATTTCTCTTCACAATACATTGCTGAGTCCCAGTCCTTTCCATTGGGCATAGTATTGTCTCTACTCCTGCATTACAAATATATGTGCTTGCTGATCACCCAGGCTTTTATTTTACTGAAAGGTGCATGCATGATTCTGACTTATGCTGTCTGTATGGTGGGACTTGAAGATCTGAGTTGTGTTGGGTGATAGATGTGGCTGGCCTGCATGTTAGACATTTTGTGTTCAAAGGTTTACCCGGAGCTGAAGAGAGTGGCATAGCCTTTGTTGTAATTGATAATAGGCTTTAACATTCTGGACAGTTTTGTAAAATTATAAGACCGATTGTTAATTGTTCCCTTTTGAAGCACCTATCATTCAGTATACGCACATTCTTGTTGTACATGACCGTGGCACGTGAAGTAACAGCAGATGTTGTAGCACTCAGGATAATGTGCTGCATGGCTTAACACTTATAAGGTCCCAAAAGCGAGACCTATTGGCTTTGCCAATGCTTGTTTTAACATGCCAGTTGGGGTCTAATACTTATTGCTCATGCTCCGCAAGATCCTCCGATGGATCCCGATCAAAACCAGGAAGGCGGTCACCCAGGCCCTCGTCACCAGCCGGCTGGACTACGGAAACACCCTCTACGCTGGAACCACAGCCAAGCTACAGAAAAGACTACAGCGCATCCAGAACGCTTCCGCCCGACTCATCCTGGACATCCCGCGACGCCGCCACATCTCCGGCCACCTGAGGAACCTGCACTGGCTCCCCGTCAACAAGAGGATCACGTTCAGGCTCCTAACACACGCACACAAATCTCTCCACAACTTGGGCCCCAAGTACCTCAACAACCGCCTGGCCTTCCACACGCCCACCCGCCAGCTACGATCCGCCAGCCTCGCCCTCGTACCACGTATCCGCAGAGCCACCGCCGGAGGCAGATCCTTCTCCTACCTGGCTGCCAAGACTTGGAACTCCCTCCCCACCCACCTTCGGCTGACCCAGGACCACCTCGCCTTCAGGAGACAACTCAAGACCTGGCTGTTCGAGCAGTAGCGGCCCCAAGCGCCTTGAGACCCTTCCGGGTGAGTAGCGCGCTATACAAGTGTTGTGATTGATTGCATCTCCAAGGCTAGTGAAACAGCTGGTTCAGTCACTTTCAGAGGTTGTTAATAAGTATTTGCTGTCTTCTTTACTAACCATGATTCCTGCACATAAAAAAAAAAAAGTTCAGCAGTCTTTACATGAGAGGCGGATCAGGCTTTTTTATTTAATGCACATTTGCTACAAACATGTATCCCAAAATAATGCCCTGATTTACTTGTGGCAATGTACGTAACACATTAAATTAAGCTCCTCAGTAAACAGTAGATTCTACAAGGTATAGTTTTTAATAAATGCTGCGATTTTAAAATACTAGCTATTCTTTGCTCCATTGACTTGTACCGGCAGACTTCAAAAGGTCCACATACATATTGGGTAGGCGGTATTCATCATCATTTCATTCATGCCAACAGTGTTCTTTTGCATTTTTATTGTACCAGAACAGGCATAGGCAAATTCACAAAAGGGATGTGTGCAAAATATGCTTTTTGTGCGCAAAGAGAATTGTGCACAGATTTTTGCCATGTGAATAATGGGCCTATCACGATGGGCCTTGCTTTGCCGATGGCTCAAATGTAGGTATGTCCCTTATACACAGATGCTTTCAGCTCTGCCCTGAATACTGCAGGGTAAAGAATAATGCAGATGGCGCACCATGCCATAGTGCTTGTATCTACCTAGTGCTTAGGCAAGAATCTTTGTACAGAATTTCAGTTACACTGGGCTGGTAAGGCAATGGTTGGGAGATGCACTCCCTGAACTACTTGTATAGAGGCGTGGGGCAGGTGAATATCACTGAATATACTGAAGAAGCACAAATAAAAGCAACTGCTGGTAAAGGCTCTAAAGAATAGATTTGGATAACCCACTGGTAAAATGCATGCTCACCTATCCGGATAAGCGAAGTACTATTGTGTCCCACTGTTAACTTAAAGCTTGTAGTTCCAGGCACCTTGCAGGAGGTTTGGTTGAATTGTGTTATCTGGGATGATTATTAGCTTTAAAGCTGTCAATAATGGCCTCCAGTTCACGGAGATCAAGAGTACAGATACAAAGTATGTCAACTTTGCTTGTATAACCATATCTAAGGAGAAGGAAAGTTACTTACGGTCTTTTCAACAAGTCTTCAAATAACCAACATGAAATTAAACTTTTCCGCAAGTTCTTTTGGCCTACTTTCTAAATCTAAAACCTCTGCGTGCATGCTTGCCTTTCTGATGGTTAACCTATTTTACATGCTCAATGACCAAAGTAATCAGTATTAATAATAAGATATAAAATACATGCTTATACCACCTGGGACCTTATAAGTATTTAGTTATGCAGCACAAGAAAACAAGTTACTTACTTGTAACTTTGGTTCCCCAGTATTGGTAACTTTCATAGATTCCCATGCTTTGTATCATTCTCCGTCGTCAGCCTGGGAGCCTCAGTAAATAGAAAATACCATAGCAGTATGCACAAAAGAGAAAGTAAGGCCTAGGCCTCATCTCATTTTGTAGCCTATCTCCCTCTTTCTGTAAAAGAGACCAATTTTTTGCAACAACCAATCAGATGATCCTCACACCATAGAACCCTCAGGAGAGAGCCTCAGAGCCTCAGATTTTCGCAGCCGTTGTGTAACAGTAACCACTCTTGCCGAGGGCTGAGCTTTTCCCAGGGAGGAGGGTGGGCGCATGGGATTCTATGAAAGTTACCAATACTGGGGAACCAAAGTTACAGGTAAGTAACTTGTTTTCTTGCCCCAGTATTGGAACTTTCATAGATTCCCATGCTTTGTATCAGAGTAGCTAGCAGTAAATCCCCAATGCACATTTTGTTACAAACATATCCCAACATTTCAGCATATTCTCCTATAAGCATATATACTTTGTAACCATACATGCAGAAAACGTATGCGATACAAAATGTGCAATCATAGGAAGGAGGGATAGAAGGGAAAGCTCACCTCTCACTGGAAAAGATTCCTCAGTACTGCTTGTCCTACTGCCGCTTCGCTCCTCATGAAAGAGTCCAGGCAGTAATGTTTTGTGAAGGTATGGGCACTGCTCCATGTGGCCGCCCTACAAATGTCTTTTATAGGGCCTCCACCGAAGAGAGCTGCTGAAGATGAAACTGATCTTGCGGAGTGAGCTTGTACCTGTCTCTCCAGTGGTTTTCCTGCCATCTTGTGGCAGTAATTAATCGCGCTTGTAATCCAGCGTGAAATCCCTTGCTTTGAGAAAGGAAGTCCTTTCCGAGGTGCACTAAAAGCCACAAAAAGTTGAGAAGATTTTCTAAAATCCTTCGTCCTTTCAAGATAAAATATGAGACATCTCTGGACATCCAAGGAATGAAGAGATCGTTCTGCAGGCGTCGTATGACGAGGAAAAAATTATTTTAAAACCAATGGTTCGTTCAAATGGAAATCCGAAGGGACCTTTGGGATACATTTCGGATTGGTCCTTAAAAACATAGAATCCTTCTTGAACTGTAGAAAAGGTTCCAGAATGGAGAGAGCTTGTAATTCTCCCACTCTCCTAGCTGAGGTTCATCAAACTCAGAAGGAGAGCTAACTTCCAAGACAAGAATTTCAAGTCCGCTCTGTGAATTGGCTCGAACGGAGGTCTCATCAGATGAGCCAGAACTAGATTAAGATTCCAGGTCTGAGGTGGCGGCCGCACTGGTGGAAAAACCCAGAAAGGACCTTTCAGGAATTGTTTGAAGACTCTAGCTGACCAAAGAGATGGGCCCGAAGTTGACCTTCTGTACCTTGAAATAGCCGCCAAATTAACTTTGATGGAAGAATGAGAAAGGCCCGATTTAGCCAGTAATAAAACGTAGGGCAGTATCTGATGAGGAGCTGAAGAGAATGGATGGATGTGCTCCCGATGACACCACAGGCAGAATTGTTTCAATTTGGCACGGTGTGAGAAAGTGCCATCTTTCTTGCCTTGGTATGCCCCCACTTTTCTCTGAACTGCTGATGTGCTTAGACTGAGTGTGCCCTGGGTCCCTGCCAATCAAGTACCCAGGGCCTGTGTTCCTTCCCTAAAAACTATGCTGAAACAAAATACCCAATTGGCATCTCTGGCCCCCTGTCAGCCCCTAGTAAATGGTACCCTAGGTACCCAGGGCATGGTGGCCAGAGAAGACCCCTGAGGGCTGCAGCACTGATTGTGCCACCCTTTGGGGCCCTGTACCCTGGTACCCACACCCTGCCTTTGCAGGCTGAGTGCTTAAGTACAGAACTAAAACAAGAGTCAACATGGCACACATCCCTGTGTGCCATGCCCACAGAACCCACTGCCCTGGCCTACCTCAGTCACCCCTCTAGCTGGGTGCCCTATGCCAGAGGTGAGGGCACAGGTGCATGAGCCCTGTGCCCCTACAGTACCCAGGACCATTCCTGGGCACTGTAAGTGCAGTGATGCCATTTAAGAGTATATGGTGCTGGGAGGTTGTCATTACGTACTCCACAGTACCATAATGGCTACACTGAAGACTGACAAGTTTGGTATCAAACTTCTCAGCACATTAAACCCGCACTGATGCCAGTATGGGATTTAATGTAACATGCACGAGAGGGCATCTCAGAGATGCCCTCCAAAACCCAAACCTACAATACATGTGTGGGCTGAGTGGCTGCAGAGGCTGTCACGCAGCAGACATGTTGTTGGACCCCTGGGTGGAGAGCCCCCCGCTTTCCTGGGTCTGCAACAAAGCACATCTTGGGCGAGGTGCTATGTCTCCTCCCCCAGGATGGACAGGGGGAAGCTTCAAAGGCATCTGAGCGCTTCTCCAGACCATTTGCTGTACCCAGCAACCAGCCCCCCACCAGTCCTACCCCCAATCTGGCGGGAAGACTGGCGGGAAAAACCACGTCAGGAAGGGGGGTGCGCCAACCTGTGCCAACTCCACCACTCAGGTGGAGGAGGCGGGGTGAAGCACGACCCCGGGTTCTGGCCATCTTTTAGATGGGGAGTCTTGCCCAATCCCAGCTAGGCCCCTGCCCCCCTCCCACAGGAGAGGAACAGGCTAGGGGTGTACTCACCCCAGGACAGGGGCCCATTGGTCCCTGCCCTTGCCCTGCCTGAAACGCCCCTAAATTTAGTATTTAGGGGCTCCCTGAACCTTCCTTCCTCAGATCCAGATATCAAAAAGAAAGAAGATCAAGAGAAAGACCCACCGTGCAGCTGCTAACAACAGGACAACAACAACTGACTTGGCCCCAGCCCTACCGGCCTGTTGATCCTGGAACCTGCTCCTGCCTAAACCCGTCGACCTCCGCGGACAGCAACCTTGGGACACCCAGAGGACCTTCCTGCCTTGACCCTGTCGACGATTGGGACTCCCATCAGCAGAGGCTCTGCTGCAACAACCCACCTGGTGCCCACCAGGAAGCTCCGGGCCAGCCCACTCTGCACCAGCCGTGCCCGGGCCGGGCCAACCCGAACCAAGACCACGAGGACGTCCCCCCGGCGACTGGGACCCGAAGTCCAGTGCCCAAAGACCCTCCTCGACGAACCAGCTGACGCCTGCAGACTCAGAACCAGGGGCCACCCCAACCGCGACCAGCCGAGGGTAAGCTTTTCCGACACCCAAACACACCCCTGCACCCGGCGCCCTACAGCCCCTTGTGCCTCCCTTTGGGGTACCTACCTGTGCTCCAACATCCCAACTTACCTCTCAAAGTGCTGGTCGCCCCTGGAGAGTCACCGTTCCCGAGCCTGCAGCCTTTGTTCCTTTTTCAAGATCCTCATTGGATAACATTGAGCGCCCGACGGCTCAAAAGCACCCTGCACCCAGCCGCCCGAGTGCCGCTGGCTGTGACCTCTTTGCCCTATCCTACTTCCCCCCTTGCCCAGAGCAAGTGACCAGGAGCCCAGCTCCCAGAGCCACGTGGCCTGCTAGCCAGCAGCCACCAACCGAAGGCCCTCTTTCCCTCATTGGATAACATTGGGCCTACCTACCTCTGCACCCGGCCGCCCCTGCACCGCTGGGACTGAACTAACTGTACTCACCTGACCCTGGGGGACCCCTGAGTCTATGCCCAGAACCCTAACTTCACCAACCAAGTACTCACCTGGAAACCGGTAATTCACTTACCTGCCATTGGATAACATTGACCCATTTTTGACTCGAAAATTTTCTAAGTGTGAAGTTTTGAAAACTGAAAATGTTCCTATAAAATCAGCCAAAGTCCGAATTTGAAAATAATCACCTGTGATCAGGAGAGAAACCAGTACTGTACCTTTCCGCCCAGTACTGAAGCGCAAAAGTAATCCCTAGTGGGGTTACTAATAACCTGTATTTTCTCCATAGGAACCCAGTGTCTACTTTTGAAAACTGCAAATATTTTTTAAAAATCGTACGACATACTGAAACGCAATTACCTACCTGTTTTGAGTTAAGCCCCCAGTGCTGGCCCTAGGAGACTAGTGCTGGGTTACAAAAGTAACGCGACCATACTGTACCGGTAACCTGAATTTCCTCCCATTGAATAACATTGTGAGAATCACCTCGAAAAGTTTTTAAGTGTGAACTTTTCAAACAGCTTTATATTCAGGAAAAATCATCACTAACTAAAACGTTTTTGCTAATCTGGTTTCAGCTTAGACCCCAGGACTGAATCCAAGATGTAGTCCTGGAACTACCAAAGTAATCCATAAAGTAATCAACTGTACTTTCCTATGAAAACCTATTGAGCTCAATGCTAGAGTGTGTTTCAGAACTGTATTGCTATTAGATAACCTGTGATTATTATGTGTACAAACTTATTGCTCCTCTGCAAAGTATTTACCTGAGAGTACTCGTATCTCGAAAAGTATATTTTTATTACTGGTGGTTCTAAAACTAAAACACCTATATCTAAGGATATAATAACAATTGGCCTGGAGTTCAGTTCTTGAGTGTGTGAAACCTTTTGCTGACTGAGTGTGTACAACAAATGCTTTACACTGTCCTCTGATACTGCCTTACTGCTCGACCAAGCTACCACTTTGGAGAGTAAGGTCCGTTCTGACTTTAACCTCTGTTAAACCTTTGGGGTTTGTGGACTCTATACACACTGTGCTGCCTTATTGTCCAGTATATATAGAGCCACCTTCTCACACACGGTATGTCTTATTCATACTTATTGCGCGAGCTTGAGATAAAATCTCTCTACATTCCCGAGGAATATCTAGAGAGTGGAATTGTCTGTGCTCAGGAGCCAGGCTTTCAAATGGGGAGAGCTCGGATCTGGATGAACCACCTGTCCCTGGGACATTGTCAACAGAGATGGGATGGGACAAAGGTGATATGGATGATCCTGGGAAAGTAGGAGGAGTTCCGTGAACCAGAACTGGCGAGGCCACCCTGGTGCTATTAAGATCATCCTGCAAGGTTCCATCTTTATTTTCCTGAGAAGCCGTGGAATTAGGGGAATTGGAGGAAAGGCGTAAACAAATGCGCCTAACCAGGACATCGAAAGAGCATTCCCCAGCAACCCTCGATGGCGATCCCTGCTTGCATAGAGTTGGCATTTCCTGTTTTCTGGAGTCGCAAACAGGTCTATTGTTGGAATTCCCCAACGTCGAAACACTTCCTCCAAAGTGTCCTGATCTAATTTCCACTTGTGACTGGAAGATTTTAGACGACTCAGGGTGTCTGCTGTTGTGTTGAGAGTGCCTGGTAGGTGCTCTGCCGAAAGCACTACATTGTTGAGAATCGCCCATTCCCATAACATCTGGGCCTCTTTTGAGAGCAGAAGGGATCTTGTACCACCCTGTTTGTTTATGTAATGTATGGCCGTTGTGTTGTCCGTCCTGACAGCACAGTTGTATTTTGAACCCTTGGTTTGAAAGCCTGCAAGGCTAGGCGAATCGCTCCGAGTTCCAAGAGATTGATATGAAGACAACGCTCTTCTGCCTTCTAGTGATTGCTTACTTGGAGATCTTGTAAGACTGCGCCCCGGCCTTCCATTGAGGCGTCTGAGGTTAAAACCAGAGGTGACTGAAACATTCTAAAAGAGAGACCATTCGAGATATTCTTCTTGACAGCCCACCAACCTGCTGCTTTCTGAATGAGAGGAGTGACCTTTATCCTGTCCTCGAAAGAGCCGTCCACCTGGCGCCATTGCATGTCCAGTTGTTCTTGCAAGGGGCACATTCGCAGTTTGCAATGAGGAACTAATGGTATGCAAGATGATATCAATCCTAGAAAAGACTTGTAAAGACAAACTGATAGGGATCTTCTCCCTTGTAACCGGATTGCCGAGGAGATTCGCTTTTTCTGCCTTTCCTCCGAGGGAAAAGCTTTGCAACTTCTAGTATCCAGAATGGACCCTAGGAACTTGACCCTCCTGGATGGAACAACGACTGACTTGTCCTTGTTGAGACGCAAACCCAGGTATCTGAAAAGATGGATGCAATTCTCGACTGCCTTTGACGTTGCCTGAGAAGACGGAGCCTTTATCAACCAATCGTCTAGGTAAGGGAAAACTTCTAGCGATTGTCTCCTTAAGAATGCCGCTACGGGGGCCAATACTTTTGTGAAAATCCGCGGAGGACTTTGAACTGAAAGTGGCTCTTGGCTACTGTGAAGCGTAAGAATTTCCTGTGAGTTGGGTAGATCGGAACGTGGAAATATGCATCCTGGAGATCCAGAGTCGCCATATAAGCCCCTGGGTTTAGAAGACGTAAGACGTCTTGAAGAGAGACCATTCGAAAGGAGTTTTATGAGATAGGTGTTTAGCTCCCTCAGATCTAAGATTGGGCGCCACTTTTCTCCCGTCTTCTGAATGAGAAAAAATCTGGAATAGAATCCTTTTCCTCTGGGCGAGAGTGGCACTGGTTCTATCGCTCCCTTGGTGAGTAAATGAGAGACTTCGAGACGGAGAAGGTGCAGATGTTTTGATTCTGTAGCGCGAGGGGCTCTTGGAGGTGGTAGGTTTTGGAACTCTAATGTATGGCCAAATTGAACTATCTGTAGGACCCTCTGATCTGTTATGATCTTCCAGCAATCGAGAACATTCGTAATCCTTCCCCCTATCGTTGGAACCAGAGGTGAAGGACCAGTAGGCAGAGCCAGGAAGCCGCTATTGACGTTTAGAGGTATCTCTACCCTGACGCCTCTGTCTGCCTCTTGAAGATTGACGAGAGAAAGACGCCGATTGATTTTGTCGCTGAGAGTACTGAGGCTTGAATGATTGAGAGGATTGCGAACAGGAGGAGTATCGTTGCTGATAGCTTCTCCTATAAGTAGAGACTCCTTTGCCTCTTGCACCCCGGAAAGGCACTTTTCGGTATTGAAGCGTGCCCAAGGATTTTGCCGTTTCGGTGTCCTTCTTAATGTCCTGCAAAGCGTCACCTACATGCTTGCCAAACAGCATGTCTCCATCAAAAGGCAGATCCAGGATTTTATTCTGTACCTCAGGGCGAAACCAGGTACATCTCAGCCAACCTTGACGCCTCAGGACTGCTGATCCTGATAAGGCACGAAAAGCCGTTGTGGCAATGTCCATTGCACAATCTATAATTTCCGATGAAGATCTTTCCCCTTCCTCTAGAATCTTTCTCGCTTCAGTCTTGGCACTCTCTGGAAGTTTATCAATGAAAGGAGAGAGATCGCACCACATTTGGCGATCATATTGTCCCAAAATTGCGAGTGCGTTCGAGGCCCTAACCAGGAGGCTAGACATAGAAGAGAACCTCTTCCCTACATTATCCAAGCGCCTACCTTCTCTGTCTGGCGGTGCAGTCAGGGGTGCCGTCTGGTTCCTTGACTTTCTTTGGGCCGCCTGGGAAATAACCGAGTCCGGTTTTGGTTGGCCAATAAGACATGCAGGACTGTCATCTGGGGCCTTATATATCTTCTCCAACCACGGTAGAACCGGAGTTACGGTAGCTGGAGACTGCATCACTTTCTTTCCCTCATTCCAAACATGTTCCACTATTGGTATGGAACGGATTGATTTCTTGTAGGGCGCCTTGAAATCGTAGAGGAAACAGTCTGACTGCAAGAAAGGAACAGGAAGGCCAAATCGTTTAGATGCCCTTTCCATAAGGTTATGGAAGCCCCCTATGTCCACTGGAGGCGAATCCACAGGGTCCGGAGATGGTGATGCCGGATCTGGGATAACGATCATCCCATTCCGTGTCGGGATTCTGAACATGTTCTCTATCTTGGTCCTCATCTGAAGAGTCATCATTGTCATCAGGCACTGTAATCACATCATGTCCCTCTGTCACAGGCTGTTCACTTTGCCTCTGAGAGGTTGATGCCCCAGGAGTAGATGTAGCTGGCGGAGGAGGCTGAATGGTTTCAGAGGTCTGAGAGGGGAACCTCTTCTTATAATCTAATAACATCAACTGCAGGTCGTTTATTAATGAAGTCAGCATGGCCACCATACCTTGGCCAGATGTTTGCTGATGTGAGACCTGAGGAGAGAGTTGAGATTCTGGATGATGTTGATCCAGGAAATAACCATCCGAATCAGAGTCCTGATACTTCACTTGAAGTTGTGAAGGACTATAGGCATCCCCATATGGACTTTCCTCATTATCAGAATATTCCTCCTCTAGCAGAAGAGGTGGAGGCAATGGTGTCACCCTACGGGGTGATGTCATTTCCGATGTTATTAGTCTCTTCCTGATGGAAATGTTTACTTTTTGGATCGTCGACAGTGTCATCGACAAGGGATTCGTTGTCGCTGGAGTAATCGTCGACGGAGGGCTGATCGCCGACGTTACCGTCGACGATCAGCCCTCCGTCAGGATCATCGTCTTCGACACTATTGTCGGCGACATCAACGTCGACGTCTTCAGTCTCGTAGACGTAGGATGTAGATGAAGCTATCGACGACGGGCCCGTCGACGGAGCAGAAATCGAAACCACTTGAGTTTTTGACGTCGTCGTCGACGTACCGGAGGAGATTGTCGTCGACGGACGAATCTTCTTCTCTCCTTTCACTTCCTGAGGCGTGCTCGAAGGCTTCTTAAAGATCTTCTCCTTTTCTGATGGCGAAGAGGCAATAGAAAGGCCTTGACTTGCCTGTTTTCCATTTGACACCCCAGGAAGCTGTCCCTCTTTCTCCTTTGGGTGGTGAGCAGATTTTTTGGGACTAAGCCTTTTAGACCTTTCAGAGGTCTTTTGAGAGGCTTTAGCAGGAGGTTCGGCTGAAGTAGAAGCGGAAGACCTACCCCTTTTTGTAGAAGATGTTGCTGAGGAGGAATCCTCACTATCACTGGCCAGAACCTCTATCCGAGACTTCATTTTCTGTAGCCAACTCAGAAGCCTTCCTTCCCGGTCTCTCAGAGTCTTAGTTGAAAAGGTCCTACAGATCTTGCACTCAGTGGCCTTGTGGTCTGAGTATAAGCAATAAATACAATATTTAGGCTTATCCTCCACATAAAGTCTTTTCTTTGAACAAGTAGCACAGGCTTTGAATAAAGCTTTCTTTTCACACATCCTGAAGAGAAAAAATGGTGTAGAAATCCAATTGAAGAGAAAACTGAGCAGAGCTCAGTGGAGACTCCCTTAGCACAACGTGCAGTAGAAAATCTGAGGCTATCTCCTGAGAGTTCTATGGGGTGAGGCTAATCTGATTGGTTGTTGCAAAAATGTGGTCCCTTTTACAAAAAGAGGGAGATAGGCTACAAAATGAGATGAGGCCTAGGCCTTACGTTCTCTTTTGTGCATACTGTTATGGTATTTTCTATTTACCGAGGCTCCCAGGCTGATGGCGAGGAATTATACAAAGCATGGGAATCTATGAAAGTTCCAATACTGGGGCAATATCCTTTGTGCAACAACATCAACTGTTACATGGCTAAGCACTTATAAGGTCCCAAAGGTGAGACCTATATGCTATGCCAATCCTTGTTCTGGTTGATACAGCATCTACTTGTGGACTCCTCACTGACCCACACGCCTCCCCATTGCTGGTTTGCATATACCAAAAAGAAGTCTATTTGTATATTGTGTATGGATTTCATTATATATATGAAAACAAGTTACTTACCTGTAACTTCAGTTATCCAGTATTGGTATCTTTCATAGATTCACATGCCTGAATCATTCCCAGTCGCCGAGGCGGGAGTCCCACGGTATATAAAAAAGCAGTGCCAAAGGTAAATTATAGTAGTAGGCCTAAGAGAAAGGCCTGAGGCCTAAACTGTAGTAGCCTATCTACCTCATTATGCCAAAAGGACCAAAGATTTTGTCCCACCCAATTAGCTTACAGCACCCTCTAGAACCCTCTCTGCAGAGCCAGTTCTCCTCAGATTTTCGTTAGCACAAGTGGAAAATGAGTATCCCAAAATTAGAGAACTGACTCTCCGGGGAGGAGGGTGGGTGCATGTGAATCTGTGAAAGATACCAATACTGGATAACTGAAGTTACAGGTAAGTAACTGGTTTTCTTATCCAGTATTGGGGTATCTTTCATAGATTCACATGCCTGAATCAGAGTAGCAAGCAGTATAATAATATACTGTCGTTTGCGGATGGTGGGAGACACTGGTTCATATACTCCCAAATAGCATCCTCAGTGTTTGAAAAAACATCTTTCTCTTTTTTACATTTTTTATAAAAATAGTAGTCTTGAAGAAAGCAAAGCTACATCCAAGCATAATAGATATATATATATATATATATATAGACACAAATATTTATAATCTTACAGACATACAAGTCTGTACATTTGCATGAATATTAGAGAATGGAATAATACATAAAAGGGGCAAAAGCATTCGAATCTGATCTTAATGAAAGAGATGGCGTAGAACAGCCTGTCCAACTGCTGCATCTTCTTGATGCGAAGATTGAAGACAGTAATGCTTAGTGAACGTGTGGACATTTTTCCATGTCGCAGCACAACATATATTTTCTGGAGATACTCCAGCAAACAAAGCTGTCAACTTTGGTACTGTTCTTGTCCAATCAGCTTGGACTTTCCTCTGCAAAGGTTTGTTAGCCTTGCCATGGCATAAAAGAATAGTAGATGCCAGCCATCTGGCTATTGTTGCCTTTGCTACAGCATTTCTGAGAGTTGCTTGACCATAAGCCTCGAACAGCTGGTTAGATCGTCTGGTATCCCTAGTTTTCTATAGGTAGAATTTTAAACAGTGTTTAACATCCAGCGAGTGTAATGCTCTTTCAGCTGGAGTGGATGGATGTGGAAAGAATGTTTTTAATCTTACCGGTTTGTTCAAGTGAAATTGTGTTGGTACCCTCGGAATGAACCTGGGGTTTGTTCAAAGGGTTACATATCCCAGGCAAAATTTAAAAAGGGTTCCTTTATAGTGAAAGCTTGGATCTCACTAACCCTTTTTTCTGAGGAAAGAGTCGGTAAATGGGCAACCTTTAAAGTGAGGAATATGCAATCAGTTTTATGTATCGGCTCAAATGGACGGTTCATTAACTGCGCTAGCACTGTGTTGAGTTCCCACTCTGGAGGGGGTGCTCGCACTGGAGGGAAGGCTCGGACAAGTCCTTTCATAAATTGTTTGACAAGTGAAGAAGAGCAGAGAAAAGGAAATTTTGAGCATTTCCTGAATCTGGAAAGAGCAGCAAGATGTATTTTGACAGATGAAAAAGTAAGCCCAGACTTGGCTAGAGAAAGCAGATAATGGAGAACTTTTTCTGCAGGAGCTTGAATTGAGTGAATAGTATTCGCCTCACACCAACAGCAAAATCGCTCCCATTTGAAGCGATAAGGCTTGATTGTGCTTTGGGCACGAGATTTGGCCAATATTTCACGACAGACCTGTGAAATGTTGAGGTCTTTGAACTGTAAGAAATGAGGAGCCATGCGTGCACGTGTAAAACTGAGGGGCCGGATGAACCACTTGGCCTCCGTCCCTTGACAAGATCGTAGGCGTTGGCAGTAGGCGAATGGGCTTGACTTGAGACAATATTAGAAGTTCCTGGAACCAATATTGTCTTGGCCAACGGGGTGCAATCAGAATAAGATGGCAACCTTCGAGCTTCATCTTGCGGAGCACCTCGGAATCAATGGTATTGGGGAACAAGCGTACACGCAAATCCCTGACCATCGCATCCCTCTTGATCCCCGTTGAGGGAACCTGCTGGCGTAATATCGGGATTCCTCGTTCTCTCTCGTTGCGAATAGACCCAAGCTTGAAAACTGGATTAGCCTGTTCCTTTTCCAGCCTTAACTTGTGACAGTTCGACTGAGACGTGCTCAGCGTGCCCCCCAGGGTATTGTGGAGACCTCCGACGTGTTTGGCTCTCAGGGCATCTTGTGGAATGTGACCCCTTCCCACAATTCCTGATCCTCTTGCGAGAGTGTAGCTGATTTCGTTCCGGCTTGTTTGTTGATATAATACATGCTGATGGTATTGTCGGTCCGACTAGCACAGAGGAACCCGCAATCCTCGGGAGGAATGCTTGGAAAGACAGAAAAAAGGCGCGGAGCTCCAGCCTGTTGATCTGCTGTCGTTTTTGTCTTCGAGACCATCTTCCTTGAATCTGCAAAACCTGCAGATGACCTCCCCATCCTTCCATGGAGGCATCAGTCGTAAAAACGAAATCTGGAATGGTCTGTAGGAACGTGAGACCCTGGGTTAGATTCTCTGTCTGCGACCACTAATGCAAAGAATTTATCATGTGCAGCGTGACCTTGATGGTATCGTCCAACGAACCCATGGCTTGTTGCCATTGAAGTTGCAGTTCCTCTTGAAGAGGTCTCATTTTGAGCTGTGCCAAGGGTATGAGATGTATCGCTGAAGAGCACATCCTCAGGAACGAAGCAAACATTCGGACTGAGACTGACCTTTTTGAAATTAACCTTGCCAATTTTTAAAGACGTAGCTGGCGGCCATGTGACCAGAATGCGTTGCACTGGACCGTGCCTCACCTTGCTCCGAGAAAAACATGACTTGGAGAGAACGTAACTGTGATTTGCTGTTGTTGAGAACCAGCCCCAGAGAAGAGCTGGATACATTCTGCTGTGGCCATCTTGGCTTTGTGTTCTGAAATACCTTTGAGCAGCCAATCGTCTAGATAAGAGAATACTTGTATTGCTCAAGATCTCAATGCTGCTGCCACTGATGCCAAGCACTTCGTGAAGGTTCTTGGTGCCAATTTGAGCCCAAACAGGAGCACTTGAACTTATAATGGGCGCCAGCCACTTGAAAGCGAAGAGATTTACGCTTTTTGTGGTGGATAGGTATGTGGAAATACGCATCATCCATATCCAGAGAAGCCATAAGACCTCCTTCGTTTAAACAACTCAAAATCTTGTGAAGACGAGGGGGAGGGGGAACCCTGGGCGGAGTAGGAGACGGCTGTCTGATGAATTCCAGGGTGTGGCCCTTGGTTACTAGGTCTAGAACCCATTGGTCTGATGTAATTTCCTGCCACTTGTGAACAAAAGCTGAAATCTTCGGGCCCACGGGTAAGGAAGGTAAAACGGTTGGCGCCCTGCGGAGATCACTGCTTCCGGTTAGTGTTTTGGCCTGGATACTGCGATCTCTTTCGACCACCCTGACGGGAGATGCTAGTCGTAGACTATTGACGGTATGATGCCTGGCTCTAAGGCTGTACTGGGATTGATACTGCTTATTCTGTTGGTTTTGGTATCCTCCTCTTGATTTAAAACCACGTCCTTTAGCTCCTCAAAAAGATCCGCGCCCGTATTGAAGGGTGCCTAATGATCGTGCAGTATGCGTGTCAGTTTTATATAGCTCGGCGGGCTTTATCAATACGTTTACCAAACTAAAAACTCTCCATCATAGGCCATGTCTAGAATCTTGGTTTGCCTCTCAGGTCTGAAAGTAGTGTCTTTAAGCCATCCCTGACGTCTAAGCACTGCAGCTCCTGCTAGCTGACGGAAGTTGGTGTTTACGATGTGGAAGGCGCAATCTATAGCTTCCGATGCGGCACGTTCCTTCCTGCCTTCGGTCCTCAGGAATGCGGTCAATGAAACTCACCATGTCTGACCACATTTGACAGTCATAACAGCAGATTATGGCTAGAAGATTGGCAGCTCTAATAGAGGCCGCTGCCAACGTAGAGAATGTATTTATTTATTTTGGTTTTTTGCCAATAAGGTCCAGACGAAGTTCTTCCTTATTAGGCGGTGTGGTGATAGGCGTTGCGGGATTGTAAGATTGTTGTTGGGCGGCCTGTGAAATTACTGAATCTGGCTGAAGGGTGGCCTAGCAGACAGGATGGGCTGTTAGCAGGTGCACAGTATTTCTTTTCTATGCGCGGAAGCACTGCTGGAATAGACATTGTCTAATCTAGCTGCTGCCCGCTTCATTAAATTATGTACAGGATGCTGCCATAGATGAGGCCATCGTAGACGATCTCATCGTAGACTTTGTTGTCGTAGACATGGTTATGTAGGCAAGGTTATTGCAGACGGGAACGTCATCATAGATAACCGTCATGAACAACCATCATAGATGAGGCTGTCGTAGATGACAGTCATAGACAATGCCATCATAGATGAGGCAATCATAGGTGAGGCCATCCGTAGATGAGGGAATCATAGATGTGGCAGTCCTATGATGGCCATCCGTGGATGAGGCCATTTCATGGAGGAGGTCATTCTTGGATGTAGTCATTCTTGGAGGAGATCATTGTTGGATGAGGCATTGGTAAATGAGGTCATACATAGATGATGAGGCTGTCATAGACGACAGTCATAGACAATACCATCATAGATGAGACAATCATAGGTGATGCCATCCGTAGTTGAGGCAATCATAGATGAGCGAATCGTAAGATGGCCATCCGTGGATGAGGCCATTCATAGATGGGGCCATATGTAGTTGAGGCCATTCGTACATGAGGCCTTTCATAGATGGGGCCATATGTAGTTGAGGCCATTCGTACATGAGGCCATACATAGATGAGGCCATTGTCATAGACGACCGTTGTAGATGACCATATTAGATGAGGTTGTCGAGAAGCTGAGGCTGTCCTAGGCAATGCTATTGTAAAAGCGACCAATATAGACGAGACCGTCGTAGAAGAGGCCGTCGACGACGACCGTCGTAGACGAGGCCGTCGTCGACGACCGTCGTAGACGAGGCCGTCGTCGACGACCGTCGTAGACGAGGCCGTCGTCGACGATCGTCGTAGACGAGGCCGTCATCGACGACCGTCGTAGATGAGGCCGTCGTCGACGACCGTCGTAGATGGAGGCCGTCGTCGACGACCGTCGTAGATGAGGCCGTCGTCGACGACCGTCGTAGATGGGGCCGTCGTCGACGACCATCGTAGATGGGGCCGTCGTCGACGACCATCGTAGATGGGGCCGTCGTCGACGACCGTCGTAGATGGGGCCGTCGTCGACGACCGTCGTAGATGAGGCCGTCGTCGACGACCGTCGTAGATGGGGCCGTCATCGACGACCCTCGTAGATGAGGCCGTCGTCGACGACCCTCGTAGATGAGGCCAATATTGGTGAGGCAGTAATAGTAGACATGGAGTTTTTAGACTACTAATGTCAGGTTAAGAGGATTTCCTTGATGAGTTGTAGGATGAGCCTCTGAGGAAGTTTTTTTCCAATTGCCTCTTTCTGTGAGAAATGCCGCGGTGAGTCTTTATGGCTTTATGCGCGCTCTCTGGAGGCTCCTGGCGCGACTTTTCCCATTGACCTCTCCCATGAGGTGAAGGAATCCTCGTTGTCCTCCTCAGAATTGGCAGATAAAAGTCTCTGTAGTCCCAAAAATAGCCTCATCTCTCAGAACGTGAGAATTATTGAGGACAAGGTTAGACATATTTCGTAGTCTATTACCTTATTTTCTGCCAATCTGCCATATTACTGCCTTAATAGGGTCAGAGAAATGAAGTATGATCCAAGTTGATCCAAAAAGAAGTAAAAGCTGAAGAAACTGAGCAGAGCTCAGGGAGACTCCCTTCACACACGACGTGCGGTGAAAATCTGAGGAGAACTGGCTCTGCAGAGAGGGTTCTAGAGGGTGCTGTAGGCTGATTGGTTGGGACAAAATCTTTGGTCCTTTTGGCATAATGAGGTAGATAGGCTACTACAGTTTAGGCCTCAGGCCTTTCTCTTAGGCCTACTACTATTATTTACCTTTGGCACTGCTTTTTTATATAGCCGCCTCGGCGACGGGGAATGATTCAGGCATGTGAATCTATGAAAGATACCCCAATACTGGATATATATATATATATATATATATATATATATATATATATATATACACACACATACATATAAATATACACGTACATGTATACATTTTGGATTTAACCCCTTCGCCGCAGCGCGAATTTCGCCGCGGTGCGAGGGGGGCGGGGTTGGGCATGGCGCTCCGGAACTTATGACAGCTCCCAGCCGTCATAAATCACGGTGGGCATGTGACGGCCGGGAGCCGTCAGAACTCCACCCACTGATTAATTCTCCTGCACAGGTGGGGAATTAACCACGCGTGGGCGGAGCGGCAACTTCTGATGGCTCCCAGCCATCATGAGCACAAGTCTACTGTGACTCATGGCAGCTGGGAGCGGTCATGAGCACCGAACAAGTTAAGGCTTACCATGTTATTGTAGTCATGATGTTAGTTTCACCCATTTGCCTCAAAGGAAAAAAAAAAGAAAAAGGGTGGAAACAGACATGCATTCTTTTTACTCGGCCTACACTTCTCCTTTCAGACCTGAGGGCTCCTGTGTGTTTTGCTGAATGTATTCGGAGAGTTCGCCCTCACTGGTCTTTAAATCTCCTATGGCCCATTTTGTGTTCCTGGAAACTGCCGACAGCACGCCGACGAGGGTTTCTTATGGCTCCATTGACGTCACACGGAGCAGCATGCAGAGCCATGAGTATTGTGAAGCGTTAGTGGACGTGGGAGAGCCATCAAGAAAGGTTTGTGGAATGCTGGCGCATTAGGATATTTAAAAGGTGAGGAGCCCACAGGTAGATACAGTATCCACCGGAAAAAGTTAGTGAATATAAGTAACTTGTTCTTATGCAGTACCAAACATAATAAAGCCAAAATGCAAAACAATAAAAAATCCAAATTGAATAGGAAAGAGTAAAATTGTATAAACAAAATACCACCGAAACAAAAAACCAATAAAGGGAATCGGAGATATGATTTTTTTTTAACGTTTTCAGTAGATATAGTGCCAAAAGCACAAAGTGTCAACGATAGGGAATTGGTAGACCGGGACATAGGCGCAATTTGAGGCTAACCGTGATGGAGCTCTGGTCAAATACAACAAGTGAATTGGTCCTGATGAAAATCAGCAAGTCAAAAGGTTTGAAGAAAAACATTGATATTTTTGTATGGCGACTTCAGAGCACACCTTCACCTGCTAGACACCTGCATAATAGCTTACCAGCGAAACTACAAAGGCGCACCCTTCTTGTGTTGGCTTCAGAGGTCTGGCCCTCCTGTTTCTGTGGGCCTTGGCTATCCTGGCCCAAGTGCAGTGTGGCAAGCTAATTAACATGCAGATTACCTCCCCATCTATTCCTTTCCCAGGAATTGGTTCAAGCACTGTTCATGGATCTATTGTGTGGGGAGGCTGTTGATACTCCTGCTGGAGAGCAATTAACTTTGCAGTGAGTCATAGAATGAGATTAAACACATGACAATTCTTAAAGTGCCATAAGGAGTGTAGGTATGATGTCAGGAACTGTGGATCTGTACTTGGGGTGTGCATGTTTTCCCCTAGATTGATACCTTGCAGAACCCAGAGACTCAAATGGGGCAAAACAGTACTTTAGTGAAGATTTTACCTACAATGTGTAATACAGTTTTAGCACCCTAGTCCTATGGTAAGCATTGCAGACTTAAACTATAAATGCACACTTATGTTCTACGGTGTTCCCAAGGTCACAGATGCGCCGATACCAGGCTGCGCAAGACTGTAGTCTCACGTGCAGTGCACGCATTTGCTCAAATGTTCACATATAAAAGGAGGCCACTAGTCGTTAGCACTCTGCCCATTTACTGTAAATGTCTCTATAATTGCTTCTGTGCCAGTTAACTTCCTTTTCTCTGTATAAAACGTTTTATCTCCTGGACACCGCCCCTCCCTCCAGTTAAAGATGTCCACAACTCGGGCTTCAGGTTCAATGACTCACTCTTCCTAGTTAACGTTAACCTCTATGGCTTCGGGGGAGGGGGGCCTTATTTCTTCCTCGGCTTCTCATCAACTTGTCACTGTCAATCATTATCGCTTGGCTGGATTATTAATTCTACTTGAGTCTTTGCAAAATATCAAATCCATCGCCTGCTCTGTAATCAACACCTGGTAGCTAGAATAGTTCTTAATCTTCCTAAATTCAGGTACATCTTGCACTAACTTTTTTAAGTTTCACTGGCCTCTGTCCCGGATTGTTTGTGGCTGAAATCCACGTGTCTAGCTCAAAGGGCTTTTCACACGACTAGTTTCCCTTTCTTTCAAGCAAAAATTTCCCCAGTCTCCTGACCTTTGATCTTCCTCTCTATGACTCATTTCAATTTCAATGATCAGATGATCCAGGACAGGAAATCAATCCATCTCCTAACAGGCATCCTTCATTAATGCAGCTCACTTATGACTTTCTATACCGAAAAGCCCTTAAAACTGTTTTTCCTAAATTCACAGTTCTCTTCCGCCAGCCTTTCCTTTAGTGCCAAGATAAAAATAAAAATCACAGCACTATTTTTCATCATGTTTACCTGGGCCACACTAAGATTGTTCCCAAGAATTCCCACTTGTTATGTAATAGGCTACACATTATAAACGTTCCTTTTATTGATGTTCACTCACCTATTATGCATGCTGCTGACGAAAAGCATGCCTCTAAATTCCAGATTCTGTTTGGAGGTTTCTCACTCGATATAACGAAATGCAAATTAAGAAGTTTAAAAAAGTATGCTTACCAGGGCTTTCAAGGGTCCAACTAAATACTCTTCTTGGTCAGAGACTGCTATCCGGACATCACCTCACATCACACAAAGTGAGCCCACATCAGTGTGAAGATCACAATCCTACAGTATCCCAACACTAACAATTCATCCAGACCCTAGGAGACACATCTACATAACAAAAACATGAAGTCTTTCAGCATGTGACTAACGGTTGAAGAATAAAGAACTTGCATAGACCTTGTATCCATCAGCAAGCCTTTTCTGAATAAAAAGAGGATCAGGCATTTTAAACTCGATTTTCTATTTTTTGGGTATACCAATATCAATAAGCAATAGTGTCAGTAAGATTTAAAGTTTTTTCTAAAGCAGCCAATTTGCAAGATGGTTCAATCAACCATTAGTCATAAAAAAATCGGAGCGTGTTACTTCTGTTAAATCAAGCATTTAGAAATCCAAACCAATAGGCTTTTATAGGGCATGCAGACTGCAGGCCACAGACAGCGAAAAAGAAAAAACATCCATAGGCACAACAGACACACATGCATTCATGTTCAGAAAACACATTTGTGCAAATGGACGGGTCGGCAGATAAAGGAGAGGTACATGGATGACTGGATACAAGAAATGGCCTTTAGCATTATAACTGGACGGATACATGGATACATTTGGTGGACAATAGAGAACAAAAGTCAACCCCGGAAAATGTAGTCAAACTAGCCTCATATGCAGGAATATACCAGTGTCTTTAAAAAAAGTAATGAGTGGGCTGGATACCCGATGACAGTACTGCACATCCACCTATAAAACAAGCACTCTTGTGGTTTTCCTTGTGCCCCATGTGAGCAGTCAAGTTCAAACAAATGCATGGGCACATTATGTTTAAATATTTATAATCTGATATTTTGGTCTTACTTGCGCTGACTGTTACAACTGCAATACCAAACCTGCTCACGCAAACTGCTAGCATTTTCTGTGCACTAAATTTGGCAAAAAAAGTTTCTGTAGTGAGTCAAAGGTGGTTTGGCTAAAGGAAGTTCATAGTCAAAAGGACAAATCTCACCTCAATCGTTCCCATTTTTCTAAGAAACATGCAAAAGTTGTTTACATGTCCCCTGCATGCATAACCAGTGCAACAGAACAAATCAATGCAAAGTGAGAGGCAAGTAACAGCACAGAAAAGGAAAATGCTTCTTACCACAGTATGCATCTGTCCTCGGCTTGTAGAGCTGTAGATTCACATGCTGTACATAGCTCGCCATCTAGTGTTGGGTCCGGATGTTTGCACTTTGTTTTTCTTCGCAGATGTCTGACTTCCAGTCATGAGGTAGGTGACTCCTCCTTTCGGTGATCGTGCGCATGGGCATCTACTCCAGCTTTAGTATTAAATCTTTTAATAAACAAAATTCTCTCAGGCAATGCAAGAAGCATACAGTACACATGGTATATGCATTAAGGGCTAAATATAAGATAGAAACATCCGAAGTAGGTATATCATAAAGCATATAAGGCAACATGAGTCTCTGTGCTGTACCAAGAGGCAACTGAAGAAGATGCTGGAGTACAATCTCCAAGAGAGAGCAAACCCCCCAAACCGCCCCAACCCCATCCCAGAACCCACCCCCCTCCCAACTTGCCCACCCGCCGCCCTCGTTCCAAGTCCAGTTCCTCGTTCCTCACACACATCCTGTTACACAATCGAGGTTCCATCATCTAGCTGGGATAGCCGAAGCAGCCTTAGGTAGCGGGGACAAGTCACCTCCCTGAACTCCGTGGCCAACAGTGACAAAAAGGGCTGCCATAATTCCGCATATTTGGCCCCCTCTCCCGCTGTCACAAGGGACAATTTTTCCATTCCCAAGACTGACCAGAGCCTGCCCAGCCAGCCTTGCAAGGTGGGTACTTGTGTCGTGCGCCACAGGGCCAGAATAGTCTGCACAGCGGAGCCAAGTGCTATTGCGATCAGCCTCCCTCTCCTCGCTTTAAGGGGAAAAGTGATGGCGTTGGGAAGCCCCAAGAGGACATGTTAAATGTTAAATGTTAAAAGATTTCTAAAGCGCATGGCTGCCCGTGAGCGTCCCAGCACTGACAAAGATACAGGCGAAAACATGGGGGAGGGATTATGGGTACAGCCAGGTCTTTAGAGATTTTCGAAATGGCAAAAGATTGGATTGGACCCGGAGATCGAAGGGGAGTGAATTCCGTAATTTGGACGCATTATAGGAGAACCGCCGGCCGACTGATCTTGCCTTTTTAATCCTGGGTGGCAGGGTTAGGTGGGCATTGGAGGATCGGAGGGCTCTGGAAGTGGTGTATGGAACAATAAGATCTTTGAGAATGGGGGGCGATTTCCCGTTGAGAATTTTGTGAGTTAGGCACATCGCCTTGAACTTCACTCTTTCCAGGACGGGTAGCCAATGCAATGCTCTGATGGCCGGTTTGGCCGAGCAGCGACTCTTGGTGTTGGTGAGGATCCGGGCGGCGACATTTTGTACTACCTGGAGTTTAGTTGTTACTTTCCCCGGGGCGCCAAGGTACAAGGCATTCCCGTAGTCCAGCCTAGACAAAATTAGGCCCTGGATAAGGAGTTTTCTTGACTGGAAAGGGAGCAACGGAAGGATCTTGCGGGCGGTGCGCAGGAGGCCGTAGCAGACTCCTGCTGTCTTCCTTGCTTGGGTGTACATGGTGAGGTTTTGGTCCAGCCACAGCCCGAGGCTTTCGATCACGGATTTGGGGGTTGGAGGCAAGCCCATACATGGGGGCCAAAGAGAGTCCGGGCGGAAGTGAGCCTGATTCCACATCACCAGTATCTCTGTTTTGTCACTATTCAGTTTCAAATGCGACCTATCCATCCAGCTAACTACATCTCTCAGGCAGGAGTGCAAATCGATGGAAGGATTTTCCTGCTGACAGAGAGACAACCAGCTGGGTGTCATCTGCATATGTCAGAAGTTTGATTCCATAAGGGGTGACGATTTGTTCAAGAGGAGACATGTAAACGTTAAAAAGCGTGAGCCTCAGGGAGGAGCCCTGAGGCACTCCGCAACGTATGGGGGTCTCTTTGGCGATGTAGCTGCCTTCTATCACCTGGAAGGAACGACAGTGAAGAAAAGATTTTAACCAAGACAGGGCGGTACCAGTGATCCCAAGATCTTTTAGTCGCTGAGCTAGGATCTGGTGATTGACCGTGTCGAAGGCCACACTTAGATCCAGGAGGATCACTGCCACTGATCCTCCTGAGTCAATGATCTTCCTGGCCTCTTCGACGACCGTCACCATCGCTGTTTCGGTGCCCTGGCCTGGGCAAAAGCCCGTCTAAGTAGGTCTAAGTAGTTTGTTGGATTCCAGGTAATTGGACAGCTGGCCATTGATACATTTTTCAGTGATTTTGCTTATGCAAGGAAGGAGAGAAATAGGCCTAAAATTGGTTACATTTAGGGGGTCCAGAGTAGGTTTTTTAAGTAGGGCCCTAACCATCGCCTTCTTCCAGCTGGGAGGCACCGTTCCTTCTGCTAGAGAGGCGTTGATCAAATTTACCATCGGAACAAGGATGGTGGGTGCAGCCTGTTTTAGAATTTTAACAGGGGCCGGGTCACGCGGGGAGCCACTCTTGAGTGATTGAAGGATGGGGGACAGAGTGTCCTCACTGATAGGGGTAAACGTGTCAAGTTCTGTTTTGAAGTTCCGAGCCTGACTGGGAACCCGAGATAAGGGGTCCGTGGGGGAGAGAGGTGGGAGTTGTTGGAGTATACTTTGAATCTTGTGGTCGAAATAGGTGGCTAACTCGTTACAGTGATTTTCTGAGAGGTCGTTCAGACATGTAGGCTCCGGGGTTTTTAAGAGTTTTTTGACAATTTGAAAGGTCTCTCGAGACGAGTAGGATGCAGCAGTAATCTTTTCATGAAAAAAGGCTGATTGTGCAGTTTTTAGGGATTTTTTTATAGTTAAGGATAGGCAGTCTATAATCTCTCTTGCTGTTCGGGTCAAAGTCTTTCCGCCACACTCTTTCCGCCCTCTTACAGAGCTTTTTCATGTGGCGGACTTCGTGGGTGAACCATGGGGAGGTAGGTTTTTTTCGGGGTTTTAAGTACGGTTTTTTGGGAAGGATAGTATGGAGAGAGTTTTCGATCCATGAAGAAAACTCGACATCCGCTATTGCTGGGTCAGTTTCAAAATTTGGCCTGGAGAGCTCTAAGGCCTGCTTCCAGTTACCAATATCCAGTTTGGACCAGGGGCGAGCCAGTCTGCCGGGAGCTTGCTTGGGGGGAGGAATGGTCGGGTTCCCCCAGCTAAAGGGGATAAGCAGATGGTCGGACCAGGGCAGTGGAATCGGTGTTCTTACTTAAAGCCCAGAGATGTTACATAGAATGGGGTCAAGTAGGTGCCCGAGAATATGCGTGGGTTGGTCATTCTGTAGATGAAGGTGGTGGGTAGCCAGATCTAGAAGCATATCTGAGGCGATTGTATCATTACAATTGTCAAAATGGATATTGAGATCCCCTAAAATTAAAAAATTGGGCAGGGAGCTGGTCATGGCCGTGGAGCATTCCAGCAGGGAGCTTCCGAACTGTCCCAGGGCCCCTGGTGGATGGTAGAAAAGGATTCCCGGCAGGGATTTACATGGGGACATTTGGATGCTAAAGTGCACATTTTCACAATCCAACAGGGGGCTATCGTGAAATCTGCACGCAAGATGGTCTTTGTAAATGATAGCTATCCCCCCTCCCCTTCCCTTGCCTCGGTCCAGATGTTGCACAAGGAATCCATGAGGCAAGGCCTGAATAACATCAGGGTCAGAATCTGGGGAAGCCACGTTTCCGTAAGGAACAGAATCTCTAGTTGGTGCTCCTCTAGTAGCATGTGGATTTCTTGGGCGTGTTTGGGCAGAGATCTGCAGTTTAGTAGGGCCACATTGATTATTGTCTGGGAAGCATGACTAGTTGTGTTAAAGACGAGTTTGAAAGGGCAATGAGAATAGTGAGTGGAAGAGCTCTCCCCTCTGATGGAGTGGGTTACGAGGAAGTTGGCGGTAAGAGCTGGGTTATTTCAATAGACTGTGTCCAACTCACACAGCGTTCGAGTAAATAGAGCAAAGTTAAAAATGACACAAGAAATTACAGTTCTAGCAAATTTTTTTTAAAAGTATAGCCCTAAGCTCCCGGCTTCCGCCTCAGGAGTCGCGAGTATCTGTCAAGGATTTCGGTTGTGAGCCCGCCCTATATGTAGTGCGAGGGCCTAAATCGCCCACGACACTAGAGCGCCGACCAAACCTTCCCAAAATGGCGCCTGCAAAGCGCTGTTTTGCTTGCCTAGTCCCGCGGTCCAGGAGACCCTAAATCGGCCACCGGTGGAGCGTGTGAGCTGGAGGAGTTGCGAGGAAGTTGGCGGTAAGAGCTGGGTTATTTTAATAGACTGTGTCCAACTCACACAGCGTTCGAGTAAAATAGAGCAAAGTTAAAAATGACACAAGAAATTACAGTTCTAGCAAATTTTTTGAAAAGTATAGCCCTAGGCTCCCGGCTTCCGCCTCAGGAGTCGCGAGTATCTGTCATAGGCCGGGAATCTCGGAATCTCTGTCAAAATGCGCATCAATTTCATCCAAAACTACCTTCCAGTATCCCTGAACATGCATGCAGTCCCACTAAAGGTGTGTTAGCGTGCCCTTCTCTACGCAGCCTCTCCAGCAGGTAGCAGCGCGGGAGGGATCCATCTCATGCAGTCGCTCAGGCGTGTAATACCAGTACGACACCAGCTTGGTAAAAGTGGACGTCAGGCCCATGTGGTAAGCAGAGTGTTGTGCTCGGGAGCAAATGTCCTCCCGTTCCTTATTACTCGGGTCCCTTCCCAGCTCCCTCTCCCAGCGTGCCCGTCCCGCATTGTGAACCCGCGAGTGCCTCTCCAGGAGCAATCGGTAGAGGTCCGATATAAGTCGCTTGTCCGTTTTACGGGAAAGCAGCCAGTACTCGTATTGAGTGAGCTTCCGGTCCGCACCGGAGGGCCGCGCGCCCAGTGACTTATCTGTAGATAACGGATGCACTCCGATTCCGGGAGGCCGTACTCTTGCCGTAAATGTTCGAAGGGGGCCACCCCTCCGTCAGAGTACAGGTGCGATAGTACTCGACAACCCGCTGGGCGCCACTAATGAACGCCCGCACATCACAGCCAGGCCCAAAATCTGGATTTTCCAACAGCGGCGTCAGCGGCGACGGGAATGTCGTCAGACCGTGTCGCGTATTGGTCTGGTCCCACACTTCCAGAGGGACTCTGGTGATGAAAGAGGCGTATAGATTAGGTGGTCTGTGCTGTCTACGGAGGAAGGGGACCTCCTGCAGGGGCCGTCTGGCTATCGCCTGATCTTGAAAAAGCCAATGTCGTTCCGACTCCCACTTACTCCACTCCACAAGGGTGCGGAGCTGCGTCGCTTGGAAATATAGCGCCAGATCGGGTAACCCCAGGCCCCTTTTCTCTGGGGGGGAGCATCGCTAACCGCAGTTTCATTCTCGGACGCTTCCTATTCCAGATGAATTGCGCAAGTTCTGATTGAGTTTGGCGAATCCAACCCTCCGGTGGTCGCAGCGGGATAGTCCAAAAGATATACAGAATCTGCGGTAAAATGGTCATCTTCACCGCCGCCACCCGACCTAGCCAGGATAGAGGCAGGTGTCGCCAGCGTCCCAACTCCGCACGGATTGTACGGCGGAGGGTGGCATAGTTAATACGCACTGTGTCCCGTAAAGTGGTCGCCAGTTGGATCCCCAGGTAGGGGACTGCCTCAGAGGACCAATGGATGGGGAAGCGCTCTTCCAGCCAGACACGAGTCTGGGGCAGCGAGAGATCCAAGGCCAGCGATTTCGGCACATTTACTTTGAAGCCCGAGGCCCTTGCAAATGCGTCCATAATCTCTATACTGGCCGGCAAGGAGTCCCTCGGGGTGGCTAAGGATAGGAGTATATCGTCAGCATATAAGCTGATTGTGTGTATGTACGCTCCGATTTTCATTCCCTGAACACTGGGGTCCGTCCTTAGCGCTTGTGCCAGAGGTTCCATATACAGCGCAAATAGTAGGGGGGAGAGCGGGCACCCTTGTCGGGTCCCGCGTTCAATAGGGAACCGGGCTGGCGAACAACCATTGACACGGACAGTCGCTGTGGGAAAAGTGTAACAATTCAGCACCCATGTGTGAAATTTGGACCCCAATCCGGCTCTCGTCAACACCTGTTCCAAATATGGCCAGTGAACCCGGATGAACGCCTTTTCGGCGTCGATTGCCAGCAACATGTACTCACCGGGCAGTCTTGTGGCCCGCTCGATCAGGTGTAATGCTCTCTTTGTATTGTCGGTACAAAAGGGGGTGGTGATGGACGGAGCATCTGAACCAATCAAACACTCACACCCAGTCAAAAGATCTGGGTTTGATCCATCACCGTTCTTTAGCCCACTCTGCCACCCCAATTCAGACATGGCTATATGCAAATCAGTCTGACCCTGTGCCTCATGGGAACAGTCCAGCCCGAACTGCCAAGCCATGCCTTCCCTGGACCCGAAACAAGCTTCCGAGGACCGGTTTCTGGCATTCCAGCCTTCTTCAGCCCGGCTTGCTTGAATCCAGTGGCAAAGTGAGCAAGGGACTCACGTCTGAGCATACCCTGCCACACTTATGGCGGCCAAAAGTGCTGTGGCTCACTGGTTAGAGGCAGCAGACCCGGAAGCAGAGGACGGTCCAGGACCAGGGTTCAATTCCCGATGGGGCAGGGTCGTGGACCAGGGTCAGCTGACTCGATAATTCTCGCTTCGGTGCCTACTCTAACCAGGGATCACACTCGGCAACTCTGGGCATTAGCTTGCCTCATCTCCACAACGGCCCCCACATACACCGGGGACGCCTGGTTTCACCTTGGAGATACCCAGCAGGGATCATCTCACAGGGAAAGCCAGGACGGGTTCCCCAGTGGTCTACAGCGCTGGGACGCCCCATTGCTGGGGTAGCCATGCGCTTTACAAGACAACCTAACATAACATAACAAAAGCGGTACAAAAGGGGGTGGTGATGGACGGAGCATCTGAACCAATCAAACACTCACACCCAGTCAAAAGATATGGATTTAATCCATCACCGTTCTTTAGCCCACTCTGCCACCCCAGTTCAGACATGGCTATATGCAAATCAGTCTGACCCTGTGCCTCATGGGAACAGTCCAGCCCGAACTGCCAAGCCATGCCTTCCCTGGACAGGAAACAAGCTTCCGAGGACCGGTTTCTGGCATTACAGCCGTCGTCAGCCCGGCTTGCTTGAATCCAGTGGCAAAGTGAGCAAGGGACTCATGTCTGAGCATACCCTGCCACACTTATGGCGGCCAAAAGCGGTACAAAAGGGGGTGGTGATGGACGGAGCATCTGAACCAATCAAACACTCACACCCAGTCAAAAGATCTGGGTTTAATCCATCACCGTTCTTTAGCCCACTCTGCCACCCCAGTTCAGACATGGCTATATGCAAATCAGTCTGACCCTGTGCGTCATGGGAACAGTCCAGCCCGAACTGCCAAGCCATGCCTTCCCTGGACAGGAAACAAGCTTCCGAGGACCGGTTTCTGGCATTACAGCCGTCGTCAGCCCGGCTTGCTTGAATCCAGTGGCAAAGTGAGCAAGGGACTCACGTCTGAGCATACCCTGCCACACTTATGGCGGCCAAAAGCGGTACAAAAGGGGGTGGTGATGGACGGAGCATCTGAACCAATCAAACACTCACACCCAGTCAAAAGATCTGGGTTTAATCCATCACCGTTCTTTAGCCCACTCTGCCACCCCAGTTCAGACATGGCTATTTGCAAATCAGTCTGACCCTGTGCCTCATGGGAACAGTCCAGCCCGAACTGCCAAGCCATGCCTTCCCTGGACAGGAAACAAGCTTCCGTGGACCCGTTTCTGGCATTACAGCCGTCGTCAGCCCGGCTTGCTTGAATCTAGTGGCAAAGTGAGCAAGGGACTCACGTCTGAGCATACCCTGCCACACTTATGGTGGCCAAAAGCGGTACAAAAGGGGGTGGTGATGGACGGAGCATCTGAACCAATCAAACACTCACACCCAGTCAAAAGATCTCTCCACACCACTGGAGTCAAGCTATCCAGGCTGATGAAGGCTGATAGCCAGAAACCGGTCCTTGGATGCTTGATTCCGGTCTGGGTAAGACATGGCTTGGTAGTTCGGACTGGACTGTTCCCATGAGGCACAGGGTCAGAGCTGATTTGCATATAGCCAGTGTCTAACCCAGGGTGGTGTGGAGTGCAAAAAAACGATGGATTTAGGCCCAGATCCTTGTACTGGGGTGAATGTATGACATTGTTCTACATTCTGTCCATCAACTGTGTTTTTTGCAATTTTCACCCCGAGTGGGCTGGGTATGCTCAGACGTGAGTCCCAGGCTCTCCACACCACTGGAGTCAAGCTATCCAGGCTGATAGCCACAAACCGGTCCTTGGATGCTTGAGTCCGGTCTGGGAAAGACATGGCTTGGTAGTTCGGACTGGACTGTTCCCATGAGGCACAGGGTCAGAGCTGATTTGCATATAGCCAGTGTCTAACCCAGGGTGGTGTGGAGTGCAAAAAAACGATGGATTTAGGCCCAGATCCTTGTACTGGGGTGAATGTATGACATTGTTCTACATTCTGTCCATCAACTGTGTTTTTTGCAATTTTCACCCCGAGTGGGCTGGGTATGCTCAGACGTGAGTCCCAGGCTCTCCACACCACTGGAGTCAAGCTATCCAGGCTGATAGCCAGAAACCGGTCCTTGGATGCTTGATTCCGGTCTGGGAAAGACATGGCTTGGTAGTTCGGACTGGACTGTTCCCATGAGGCACAGGGTCAGAGCTGATTTGCATATAGCCAGTGTCTAACCCAGGGTGGTGTGGAGTGCAAAAAACGATGAATTTAGGCCCAGATCCTTGTTGAATGTATGACACCGACCGACCCCTGCCCTCACCACGTCTTCAACAAGGCCGACGCTGTCATCGCACCCCACCTGCGAGACATCATCAACACATCCTTCGACACCGCCACCTTCCCTGAGAGCTGGAAGCACGCCGAACTCAGCGCTCTACTCAAGAAACCAACAGCGGACCCCACCGAACTCAAGAACTACCGCCCCATCTCGCTCCTCCCGTTCCCAGCCAAAGTCATCGAGAAGACCGTCAACAAGCAGCTGGCCGCCTTCCTCGAGACGAATGGATCCCTCGACCCCTCACAGTCCGGCTTCCGAGCCAATCACAGCACCGAGACCGCCCTCATCGCCGCCACCGATGACATCCGAGCCCTGACGGACAACGGAGAAACAGCGGCCCTCATCCTCCTAGACCTCTCCGCGGCATTCGACACGGTCTGCCACCGCACCCTAGTACAGCGCCTCAGCAACGTCGGAATCCAGGACAAGGCGCTGGAATGGATCATCTCCTTCCTCGACGGAAGAACACAGAGAGTCCGCCTACCACCGTACAAGTCAGAGGCCTCCGAAGTCATCTGCGGCGTCCCTCAAGGATCCTCTCTGAGCCCCACCCTCTTCAACGTCTACATGAGCCCCCTCGCGGCCATCGCACGCCAACACAACCTCAGCATAATCTCCTACGCCGACGACACCCAGCTGATCCTCTCCCTGACCAACGACCCCGCCACCGCCAGAGCCAACCTACACGAAGGGATGAAAGAGGTAGCCGAGTGGATGACGACCAGCCGCCTGAAACTGAACTCGGACAAGACGGAGGTCCTCATCCTGGGCTCTTCACCCTCCGCCTGGGACGACTCCTGGTGGCCTCCCGCCCTGGGCACCGCACCCAAACCGACAGACCATGCACGCAACCTGGGCTTCATCCTGGACTCCTCCCTCTCCATGACCAGGCAAGTCAACGCCGTCTCCTCAGCGTGCTTCAACATCCTACGCATGCTACGGAAGATCTTCTGGTGGATCCCCACCGAGACCAGGAAGACCGTCACCCAGGCCCTCGTCACTAGCCGACTGGACTACGGCAACGCCCTCTACGCCGGTACCACCGCCAAGCTTCAGAAGAGACTCCAGCAGATCCAGAACGCCTCAGCCAGACTCATCCTCGACATCCCACGACACAGCCACATCTCCGGACATCTGAGAGACCTTCACTGGCTCCCCGTCAACAAAAGAATCACCTTCCGCCTCCTCACCCACGCACACAAAGCCCTACACGACCAAGGCCCGGGCTACCTCAACAGCCGGATCAACTTCTACGCTCCCAAACGCCACCTCCGCTCAGCCAACCACGCCCTCGCCGCCGTCCCCCGCATCCGAAGAGCAACCACAGGAGGAAGGTCCTTCTCCTACCTGGCCGCCAAGACCTGGAACTCCCTCCCGACCGACCTGCGCCTGACCCAAGACCACCTCTCCTTCAGGAAGAAGCTGAAGACCTGGCTGTTCGAGCAGTAGCGGCACCCCCCCCCCTCCCCTAAGCGCTTTGAGACCCTATGGGTATGTAGCGCGCTCTATAAGTGTCAGTGATTGATTGATTGTTCTACATTCTGTCCATCAACTGTGTTTTTTGCTCGTCGTATTGTCGGCTGTCTTTCTTTCAGGGATAAACCCCGTCTGGTCCGGATCCACCAGTTCCTGCATCAGGGGTGCTAGCCGAGCGGCGAGTATGCTGGTGTAGAGCTTGAGATCCACGTTGAGGAGGGAAATGGGCCTATAAGCTCCGCACTGCGTACGATCCTTCCCAGGCTTGGGAATGACCGAGATGGTGGCCTCCATCAGGTCCCTCGGGATGGCCCCAGCCTATGCGAATGAGTTCAAAAGAGAGGTGAGCAGCAGGGCTAGCTGGACGCAGAATGTTTTATAAAAGATGGCGGTATAGCCATCCGGGCCCGGAGCCTTAGCTAATTTAAGTCGGGAGATCGCCGAGATCACCTCCTCCGGTCGTATCGCCCTCTCCAGCGTCTCTGCCTGTTCCGGCGAGATAGAAGGAAACGCTGCATCCCGCAAAAACGCCTCACTATCCGCTGGGTCCAAACTCGCTCCTGCATATAACGTGGAGTAAAAGTCGCTAAAGGTATTCGCTATGAAATTATCCCCTCTGACTCGGGTGCCCGCCTGAGTAGTCCGTTCTTGCACCGTGTGTCGCTGAACCCGTTCTCTAAGTGCCCTTCCCAACAACCTCCCGCAATGGTCCCCACCTGTATAGTACATGTGGCGGACCCTCAAAGCTGCGTACTTGGAGCGATCTTGGTCAAGCGCCGCCAACTGTTGACGCGCCAGCCGAAGCTGCCTCCAGATTCTTGGCGCCCCCGTTCGTTGGTGGATTCTTTCCAGCTCACGCGTAGCCGTCGACAGCTCCTCCCGCTTCCGCGCCCGTTCCGCATTCTCCGCCGCGGATATAGCTATGAACTCACCTCGTAACACCGCCTTAACCGGCGCCCAATGTGTGGCCCGTGAGGTGTCAGAGGGCTGATTATGTGTCATGTATTCCGTAATGACCCCTTTGATTTTAGCTATCACCTCTTTCCTATGCAGTAGGGTGTCGCGTAATCTCCAGCAGCGCGGGGCGCAGACTAGTGGCGGGAAAGAGAATTGAGCGGTGCGTGGTCTGACAGTGCCATTGCTCCAATGTCAGTCCGGGACGCCAGCGCTGTAAGTGAGGTGGATGTCAGTAGATAGTCCAATCGCGCATATGTCTTGTGGGCATTGGAATAGTATGTGTAATCCCTGGTGCTAGGATCAAAGTCCCGCCATAGATCAATCAGCCCAAACTCCCTCAGTCTGCAGTGCCCCCCTTCTGACAGAGTGCCTGTTTGCGTGTATCGCTGCCCCGATCTGTCCTGTAGGTTGTCAAAGACCAGATTAAGATCCCCTCCTACCACAATATGTCTGTCGGGGGATGCCGCAGTCTCGTCGAGAATCTGATGTAAAAACCTTTCTTGTCCCTCATTAGGTGCATACACTGAACTGGCTGTGAAGGTGACTTCACCCATAGAGAAACTGTAGGACAGTAGCCTCCCATTTATCTCAGCTCTTTTCTGCAAGACTTTGCCTCTAAAGCGGTGTGACACCAATATCGCAACTCCTGCAGTCTTTGTACAGGCTGAGGAGAAAAACTGGATTGGGAAATTACGCGATTTCATTCTGTGACAGTCTTTGGACAGTAGGTGCGTCTCCTGTAAAAAGAAGATATCGGCCTGCGAGCTTTCAAGGAGGGACAGGACTGCCCTGCGCTTTACCGGGTTGTTCAAACCCCTGACATTTAAAGTGAGGAGGCCCAACTCAGTCGCCATCGAAGGGAACCTTCAAACCCCCAAGCTGCTTCCCCTGTGGCCTCTGCACCTCAGCATACCCAGCGTCATTCATTCTTACCGGAACTTGGAACCCCTCCCTCCACCCCGTCATGTACCCCGCACTGGCATCACACTCCTTCCATGTGTCAACACCCCTCCCCGGTGACCACCCTAACTCCAACCACAACCCCCCCCATGAAACCCCACACAGTCAAAAAAGTCCTGGGCCTGTTGTGTCCTTGTTCAGGCCCCCGGAATAATGTGGTGATGGGAGACGTGGCACTGGCTACTCCAGTGGCCCCCTACCCGGCCCCACTCAGGCCCAGTCAGTTATGGTGCTATTAAAAGAACCCCCGCCTCATCGACTAAACATGAGGAAGAGACTCATTCAATTGCTGTCGTGTCCTTGGACACATCCTCGATAGCTGCCGCTTTCTCCTGTGCCACCGTCTCGGGGTCCGGCCTACGGGCCGACCTGGGTGCTCCCCGACGCCGCACCGTCTGCCAGGTTTCCCCCGAGGAACAGGGGGTCTCTCCTGTGAGGGACTGGCCGCATCTCTCCCGGCCCCCGAGGACTCCTCTGATTCTATCCCCAGCAGGGCGCATGCATCCGTCAATGAACGAAACTGGTGAAGTGCGCCGTTCCATTTGAAAACAAGGCGGGAGGGGTAACCCCAGGAGTAAGGGACCCCCTTCTCATGTAGGTGCGAGGTGACCACCCTGAACGCTCTCCTTTTTTGTAAAAGAATAGCGGAAAGGTCCTGATATAGTGCAATCTGATGGTCCCGGTAGCGTAAAGGTTGCTTTTTACGCGCTTCCTGCATTATCTTCTCTTTCAGTGGGAAATCTGGAAGGAAGGCCAAAATGTCCGGCGGAGGGGCTGTCGCCCGTCTTGCCAATCCACTCTGTGTGCCCTATCAATGCGTATCACAAAGTCCTCTCCTTCTCCTAAAATGTCCCGAAACAAGCCCTGCAGGAACAGGGTGATGTCACCTCCCTCCGCCTTGGACGGTACACCTCGGACGCGGATGTTATTCCTCCGGGAGCGATTTTCCAAATCTTCCGCATGGGCCTGTAGGTCCAACTGCTGCTCCTGCAGGTGCAGCACCTCCTGCTGCAATTGCTCTACTTCCTTGCTCCGTGTTTGATCAGCCTCCTCGACCGCCGCCACCCTGTCTCCCAGTCCATCTACGTTGCGGCGAAGCTCCCGATATTCGCCCGCCATCTCCTGTTTTAGGGACTGGAAGTCTTCCCGTAAAGAGTTGAATAGGGATTCCAGGAATACCTTGGTGATCGGGGGCCGCCTCCTCCTCTCGCTTCCCAGAGTCTATGCCTGCCGCCGGACCCGAGGGGCTTTTGGAGCCTTTCGGAGCACCTTTCGTTAGCATGTCTGTGATGGTGCGTCCACCCTTGCGTGATCCCCTGGACATGTCTGGGCCCGCCGGGTAAGTGCCGTTCGGGGCCTCCCTTTGTAGCTCAAGGATGTCCCTCTCCGTCTCAACCTCCAACGCCCCGGACCACCGGTCTCTTCTGAGTCACCTGTGCAGTGGTGTCTGTCAGTGGGGGGTCAGGCCGTCTATCCGATGGCGTTCGCCAGACTCCCGGACGTAGGAAGGACCCTCGCAGTTCAGGCTCGGTCTGCCCACTGCTGGGTCCCTGGGGGGCTCACCCGTGCAACACCCCAAGCGCCTCGTGCCGTGAGGGCCTCTCTCGCAGCGGCTGCCTCCTGTCCACCAAGCAGGGCTTCAAGGAGGGGTCTCCTTCAACGTGGGCAAGTCGCTCTCTACGGGCCGGCCGTCGGCACCGATCTCTCTCTTCCACTGCAGGAGTGTATTCCAAGGTTCTCCTAATCTGGCAGGCAAGTTCGGTGCCGCATCGGCGATCCCACGCCGCGTGAGGGCAGGCCCCACCGCTGCAGACGCCCCACACTGTGTGCCGCCCTCGGCCTCCTCGCTCCGGGTCTGCTTTGCGCTATGTCTCCACACTCTGTTAGGCCCTCTCTCAGCCGTAGGCCTCCAGTCCCCGGGCCTCAAGTTTCACTGCGCCTGCTGGGCCTCAAAACTGCTGTGTCAGCCTCCGCCGCTCAAATAGCACGCTTCGCCCATCTCCTCTACGCCTCGCACCCTGGGGGGTCCCTGGGCGTCTCCCCCCGGCGACCCCGGGGCAGAGGCCCCGCCACTCGCTCTCCGCTGCACCGGGAGTAGGCCCCCGAACCGGGACCTCGATTTTCACGCTCCCCGGGTGCGCGTGTCCACCGCCCCAGGGTGTCTCACCTCGGTGATCGTTGCTACGATGTCCGCCAAGGGGCCCCCAGGAATCGGGCCGCCCCCCAGCGCTCCACTCTCGCAGCTCCGGCTACACCGTCCAGCTCCCTCACGCTGCCACCCTGGGGCTCACAGCCCGCGGTCGCTCCTCCGTGACCGGATCTTCTGCCTCATGGGCCGCGCGGCTCCAACAGCCCCGTCGAGGGTTGCACTGTGGTTTCTGTGCCAGGGGCCCCCAACTGGAGGTGCCGTGGGGTGAGGGGCAGGGTGGTGTCTGGTGCTGCGAATCGGGCAATTGCCGGGGTCAGGAGCCTCTTCAACACACGTCCACTGCGGTCGCCATCTTGGCCACGCCCCTACTCCATCTTTAGATTGTTTTGCCGCAGAGGCCACCAACCTCAGCGCATGGACGCCCATCAGCACTGAAGACACCACCCGCATCATGAACACCATCCACTCCGGCTTCCCCTCCGACCCTTGCCCTCATCATATCTTCAACAAAGCCGACACCATCATCGCACCCCACCTCCGGAACATCATTAACAGCTCCTTCACGTTAGCCACCTTCCCTGGAAGCTGGAAACATGCAGAAATCAACGCATTCTGATGAAACCAACAGCGGACCCCAAAGACCTCAAGAACTTCCGCCCCATATCTCTTCTCCCCGGCTAAAGTCATCGAGAAGATCGTCAATAAACAGCTGACTGCATTCCTCGAAGCAAACAACTCGCTCGACCCATCCCAGTCCGGATTTCGAGCCAACCACAGCACCGAGACCGCCCTCATCACAGCCACCGATGACATCAGGACCCTGATGGACAACAGAGAAATGGCCGCTCTCATCCTCTTGGACCTCTCGGCAGCCTTTGACACCGTCTGCCACAGCACCCTAATAACCCGCCTTTACCACACTGGGATCCAAGGAAAGGCCCTGGACTGGATCACATCGTTCCTCTCCGTCAGAACCCAGAGTGTCCACCTCCCTCCCGCTCCGAGGCCACCAAGATCATCTGCAGCGTACCCCAGGGCTCCTCACTCAGCCCAACCCTCTTCAATATCTACATGAGCCCCCTCGCCACCATCGCACGCAAACACAACATCAACATCATCTCCTACGCCGACGACACCCAACTGATACTCTCCCTCACCAAAGACCCCCTCACCGCCAAAACCAACTTCCAGGACGGAATGAAAGACATTGCAGAATGGATGAAGCTCAGCCGTCTAAAGCTCAACTCGGACAAAACGGAGGTCCTCATCCTGGGACGACTCCTGGTGGCCCACGACGCTGGGCACCGCACCGACACCCACGGACCACGCACGCAACCTGGGAATCATCCTGGATTCCTCCCTCACGATGACCAAGCAAGTCAACGCAGTCTCGTCCTCATGCTGCAACACCCTGCGCATGCTCCGAAAGATCTTCCGGTGGATCCCCACCAAAACCAGAAAGAAGGTCACCCAGGCCCTCGTCACCAGCCGACTGGCCTACGGGAACGCCCTGTACGCAGGATCCATAGCCAAACTTCAGAAACACCTTCAGCGCATACAGAACGCCTCCGCACGACTCATCCTCGACACAGCCACATATCCGCCAACCTAAGAAACGTGCACTGGCTCCCCGTCAGCAAGAGGATCACGTTCAGGCTGCTCACCCACGCACACAAAGCGCTCCACAGCTTGGGCCCCGAATACCTCAACAACCACCTCTCGTTCTATATCCCCACCCGCCAGCTCCGCTCCACCAGCCTCGACCCTGCCACCGTCCCACGGATTCGCAGAGCCACCACCGGAGAAAGATCGTTCTCCTACCTGGCAGCCAAGACATGGAACTCCCTACCCGCACACCTACGACTGACCCAGGACCATCTCACCTTCAGGAGACACCTCAAGACCTGGCTATTCGAGCAGAAGCGGCACCCCCCCTCCCTTCAGCGCCTTGATACCCTCACGGGTGAGTAGCGCGCTCTACAAATTCTTTGATTGATTGAGTTAGTAATAGTAGTAAAGAGAGATTTCCATGTATAATGTATATTGTAACGAAGTAAGATAGTACTGCAACATGTATAGTTACCCGGGGAAGCAGGTGGGCGCATGTGAATCTACAGCTCTACAAATGCCGAGAACAGATGCATACTGTGTTAAGAAGCATTTTCGGTTTGAGTCATGTGAGCTGTAGATCACATGCTGTGCATAGACTATATAGCCAACACGGTGGCGGACCTGTAGCTGTTGCCGCGGTTTGAAATAGTGTATGTAAAACGGCTTGTCCCACCCTAGCTGGCTGTCTAGCCAAGACATCTACACAATGGTGTATTGTAAATGGGTGTGCTGTAGACCATGTTGCAGCTTTGTAAATGATATCTATGGGTATATTTCCTAAGAATGCCATAGAGGCCCCTAGTTTGTAAGTTGAGAGCGCTCAGGGGGGGGGGGGGGGGGGTAAATGTGCGTTTTACTTTAATATAGCATGTTTGAATCACTTGACTATCCACCGTGCAATACCCGATTTGGATATATGATTGCCTTTATGTGGTGTAGCAAAAGCAACAAATAGTTGCTTGGCCTTACGGAAAGATTTGGTCTTTCAATGTAGTAAAATACTTAACTTAAAAGAGGCTAGACGTAGGTTCATCATTAACCATATTGACAACGCCAGTAACTCTTCAAAAACATTGTTTGGTATAGTGCGGGACTTTGTTTCTCCTAAAGTTTGTGGTCAGGCTCCTATTGAATCTCAGGATTTATGCAACTCCCTGGCGTTCTATTTCCAAAAGAAAATATGCAAAATGTATGAGAACTTTTCTCCACCAGTTTCCCATGATGTTGCATCCTCCACTACATCGGAGGACCAAAATAAGACGGCTGTCTGTTCTCTGAACAGCTTTGAATTGATCACAACGGAAGAGGTCATTAAAGGTCTTGCTTCCGCTAAATCCGGATCAATATCAGATCTTTGCCCGCCAAAAATAATGGCACTGCTAGCCACAAGATGTGCCCCGGTAATCCGAGATATATTTGATATGTCGATCCAGACTGGCACTATTCCAGCCACTTGGAAGGAGGCATTTGTTCGCCCAATATTAAACAAAAACCACTGCTGATCCTTCAATTCTCTGTAACTACTGTCCAATTTCCTTGCTACCACTGTTGGGCAAAATATTGGAAGGCATTATCAACCAACAATTAAGCCTTTACTTAGAGGAAAATCATCTGCTGGATCCCTCGCAGTCGGCTTTCCGGCCAGGTTTTAGCACAGAGACCGCTATTCTGTCCGTGACCGACTCTCTCAGACAGACTATAGACGCAGTAGGCTCAGTGATTCTGATCCTCCTAGATCTCTCTGCGGCTTTTGACACCATCTCACATTATAAGCTGATGGAGAGATTTCTTACCTGTGGCATTAAGGGGGTAGCGCTTAAGTGGCTGAATCACTTTCTGAGAACGTAAACGCTCATGCTGGGTCTGTATACATCGTCGAAAAGGCATCTTGACAAGGGCGTTCCGCAGGGCTCTTGCTTAAGCCCAACTCTTTTCAACCTATACATGGCTCCGTTGGCAGGGCTAGTCGATCGGCTGGGTTTTGAGATCATCTGTTATGCCGATGCGATGGTACACAGCTTATGTTTACCATCGGACCAAACCCAGAGCTCGACAAAAAACGTTTTTCCACGGGTATGCTTGCCATCTCCAACTGGATGTCAGCAAATTGTCTCCAGTTAAATCCGGAAAAAACTGAGGTCATGTTAATGGGTAAAGCCTCAGACACCTGGTCAGAGGAATGGTGGACTGCTCAGTTGGGCTTTGCTCCCTCCCCTAAACAGTCAGTGAAAAACCTGGGTCAAAAATTGAACGGACCCTTACTATGAAGGATAACATCGCGGCTACCACAAGCTCGTGCTATTATGGCCTTCGACGACTTAGGAAAATTCTTCGTTACTTGCCTTCCTCCCATCGCAGAACAGTGGTCCAGGCGATGGTAATCAGTCACCTCGACTATGGAAATGCCATGTTGGCTGAAGAGGGAGAGACACTCTTGGCCAAACTCCAAGTAGTACAGAATACCACAGCACAAATGATCTTAAATCGTCCTTCAGGTGCATCTTCGCCCCCCCGCTAAGGGAACTGCATTGGCTGTCAGTGAAGAAGAGATTCTTTTTCAAGATCTGCTGCCTTACATACAACGCACTGAATGGTAGAGGTCCCTTATATTTGCAGAAAAAAACTCTTAAAATACTCCCCTTGCAGGAATCTTAGATCTAGCACTCAGGATCTTCTTCATGTCCCTCGAATTCGCCTCGTACGCACGGGGGGCAGAGCTTTATCATTTCTGGCGCCGACATATTGGAATCAGCTCCCTCCCTTTTGGCGCAAAATTCCAAGCTACAGCATCTTCAGCAGACAGCTGAAAACCTCTCTCTTTTAATAAAGTAACTGTAATTACTACGGCCCTTGCTTCAATCTCTCAGGACAACTTCCTAGTTAGCGCCGAGATGCCCCAGGGTGATTTGAGCACTTTATAACTATTTAACATAACATAGTAGAGTAATGCTTTTTTCACAACTAAGATGTCTCAGGGGACTCCTGAGGCGGAAGCCGGGACCCCGTTTAGAAATAGTTTTTTAAAGACGAAATTTAGATTGTGAATTTTAATATACTGATTGCTGCTGCTTACGCTTTCCCCAATCCTCCAGATTCTCCTTTGCAGCCGATTTGTGGCTGTTTGAAGACAGGGAAAGGACCGGACTAACACGGAGCCGCCATCTTGGGGGGGTTTCAGGGTCGGCAGGCTAGCTGTCGGGGCATCACCTGGCCCGAAGGCATATATTGCGCGCCAGAATACTCGCCTGCACCTCTGGGGACTCCTGAGGCGGAAGCCGTGACCCCATTTAGAAATAGTTTTTTAAAGACGAAATTTAGATTGTGAATTTTAATATACTGATTGCTGCTGCTGCTTACCTGCTCGCGCTTTCCCCGACCCTCCCAATTCTTCTTTGCAGCCGATTTGTGGCTGTTTGAAGACAGGGAAAGGACCGGACTAACACGGAGCCGCCATCTTGGGGGGGTTTCAGGGTCGGCGGGCTAGCTGTCGGGGCAACACCTGACCTAACTACACCTCTATAATACGAGCTCACCTGCCCGGCCGCGCCGAAGGCAAGCCCGTCTGCGCCAGACCGAGCCGGGAGGCGGGAGATGCTGCCCATGACACCATCAGGGATCAAGCCTCTATGTACTATACCTATACCCGAGCAGCGCTGCGCGATATAGGATCCATCACACCCAGCGGGCAAGGGCCGGGAAGTCGTTGTAATTTCTCATTCCCTGCCATGCTGGAGGGCCCTGTATCGTGCATCTCATGCTGTTTTCAAAGCCTCCAGGGGGACTTACCTATAACTGACTCACAAACCGAACCCCTACAAAAGCAGCTGAACCCAAACTATATTCTGTGTAATGTTCGATCTCTTGTAAAACACTCCATAGAGATCTGGGATATGATTTCCACCCTTTCCCCGGATCTATGCTTCCTAACAGAGACCTGGCTAACCCCTACCAATATACCGGCCATTAATTTCGCAATACCAGCGGATTATAAATGTATTCATCTTGACAGAACAGGGAAGTTAGGGGGTGGTATAGGAATTGCCTTTAAAAATCATCTTAAAGTGCAATGGATTTCTTCCATCTGTGATGACCTAATGGAACTAGGCATTTTTAAAGTGTCTGTCCCCGTCAATATCCTGGGACGGGGCATTACTTTATCGACCACCTGGTCCCAAATCCAATTTTTCCACTGCCCTGACAGAATTTATTGCCATGCAGGCTTTGGATTCTAGCAATTTTTATCCTTCTGGGAGACTTTAATTTTCGTGGAGAGGGTGTGACAAACCCAGAAGTAATGAAGCTTATCTCTAATCTGAGCGATATTGGACTTTCACAGAAGGTGTCCGGCCCTACTCACACGGCAGGCCATACCTTGGATCTCATTTTTACTAGCTCAGAACAGCTAAGAGTATCCCAGCCGCTTCCCCTTATCTGGACAGATCACTACATGAACCAATTCTCCCTTCCGCTCCAATCGGGGCCAAAACATAGGATTCATTGTATGCAAAAAAAGAAAGGAAACAAAAAAAGGCCATGGCATAAATTAACACTGGATACTATCAACTAGACATTTACTCAAGTCTTCTCTGATTTAGAGCAAAACGGCCAAGACCCAACAGCAATGTTATCCAGCTTCAATTCTGCCTTAATTAAAACATTTGACGTAGTTATTCCTTTAAAAACCGTCAATCCCTCTTCGAGGCGGCCTTCTGCCCCTTGGTACTCGGGCAAATTGAAAAACTTAAAAGTCCACGTGCAAAGCACACGAGAGAAGATGGAGAAGGACAAAATTATCCGAAGACAAGAAAGCCTATAAAGCGTCATTATCTCACTATCATCAATAAAAATTGCCAGATGCTCTTATCTCCATAGCCAAATTGAACAATCCAGAGACTCTTCTAAAGTCTTATTTGACATGGTCAAGGATTTCTCTTCCCCCCTAGCATGCAAACAAGCACCGCTTGAATCCCAAATACTATGTGACTCTATAGAGATTTTTTTCTATGAAAAAATTTCCAAAATTTATGATAATTTCCCGGCCACCTATATTAATAACCCCAGTATAAAAACAAATTTGGGAAATTCCTCCTTATCTACCATAGGTGCTCTTAATCAGTTTGAGATCATTTCACTTGCTGATACAAATATTTTACTGCTAGCAGCTAAATCTGGCTCACCAGCGGATTTATGCCCACCTAGCATTATGGCTCTGCTCTCTCCAACATGCGCCCCTATAATTCAAAATATTCTCATCGCCTCCATTCTTACCGGCCTTATCCCGAGTACCTGGAAAGAGGCATATGTTCGCCCCATCCTAAAAAAGCCAGCAGCGGATCCCCAAGGACTCAGCAATTACAGGCCAATATCCCTGTTACCCCTGCTTGGAAAAATGTTGGAATCCGTAATAAACACACAACTCAGTCAGCACCTGGAATCTAATGATATGCTGGATCCATCCCAGTCAAGCTTTCGCCCCAGCTTCAGCACAGAAATGGCCATTTTGGCTGTCATATTCGCTGAGACTCGCCCTCGATGCTGGAGGATCTTCAATCTTGATCCTCCTAGATCTCTCCGCAGCATTCGATACGATATCTCATCAACGACTAGCGGAGAGATTGCTCGAGTGTGGTATCGGGGGTATAGCCTTGCAGTGGCTGAGGAATCTTAACGGACAGATGGCAAACCACCACACTAGGACCGTTTGTCTCCCCCAAAAAAATCCTGTTGGACAAAGGGGTGCCCATGGGCTCTTGTTTAAGTCCCACCCTTTTTAATATATACCTGGCCAAGATAGTCCAACCTTTCGGCTTCGAGATTGTCTCGTACGCCGATGATACGCAGCTGCTGTTTCCAATAGGCCAAAATATCACCGATGAGAAACTATGTTTTCCTGGTGGAATGCTAGCGATTGCAGACTGGATGAGGGAGCACTGTCTTCAGCTCAATCCGGGAAAAACGGAGCTTATGATCTTAGGTAAATATGCCCCTTCCTGGACATCCGACTGGTGGCCTCCCCAACTGGGTAAAGCCCCAACTCTGTCCTCCTCAGTGAAGAGTTTAGGAATCCAGCTGGACCCAATGCTTACCATGAAAGACAACGTTAAGAACATCGCAGGGTCCTGTTATTATAGCCTGCGCCTACTACGTGGAATTCTCCCTTATCTACCACTTGAACATCGTAGAACTGTAGTTCAGGCAATGGTTATTAGTCGGCTCGACTACGGAAATGCCTTGTTGGCTGAAGGAGGCATTACCACTCTGGCTAAACTTCAGGTAATACAGAACACCGCCGCAAGAATGGTCCTAAATCGCCCTCCTGGATCCTTATCCCTCCCCTTGCTCAGACAACTGCACTGGTTGCCGGTGGTAAAAAGATCTTTCTTTAAGGTCGGTTGTCTCTCCTTTAAAGCACTTAAAGGTGGGGTACCACGTTACCTTCCAAACAAACTCTTTAAACAAATACGTGAATGCAATTTAAGATCAAATGCTTTAGCTCTCTTGAAGGTCCCACGTATTCGGTTAACTCGCACAGGTGGCAGAGCTTTCTCTTATATTGCCCCTAAATACTGGAACTCGCTACCTGTGGCCCTGCGAAAATCCACCTCCTATATGTCTTTCAGGAAACAATTAAAAACCTTTCTGTTTTAAACCTGTTTTTTACAGAATCATTTCTCTGCTTCCCTTTATGGAATCCCCTTGGTAAGCGCTGAGATGCCCCCGGGTGAGTCATGCGCTATACAAGAAATCATAACATAACAGAGCACGTTCTGCCACACAATCTGGTTGAGGGCAGAACACAGGCAACTTAACAGATTGGTTGATATGAAAGGCAGAAATGACTTTAGGTAGGAACTTTGGGCTTGTCCGAAGAACCACTTTGTTTTGGTGTATTTGTTAAAAGGGTTCTTCTATGGTTAGTGCCTGAAGCTCACCCACTCTCCTCAGTGATGTGATAGCTATGAGGACTGCTACCTTCCAAGTGAGAAATTGCAGTTCACATCTATGCAATGGCTCAAAAAGTGGACCCATTAGTCTGGTAAGGACAATGTTCTGAGGACTGCTACCTTCCAAGTGAGAAATTGCAGTTCACATCTATGCAATGGCTCAAAAAGTGGACCCATTAGTCTGGTAAGGACAATGTTCAGATTCCACACTGGAGCAGGTGGAATACTTGGGTTAATGATTCTTTTAAGTCCCTCCATAAATGCCTTAATAGCAGGCACTCTAAAAAGAGACAGATGTTGTCTGTTCTGTAGATATGCAGCTATTACAGCACAATGTAAATGTATGTATGTGTACGCTAAATTGGTATGCTGTAGATGTAATAGATAGCAAATTATGTTTTGTACTGAAGCATCAGGCGGGTTTATTCGATGGTTATTACAGTAGATCACAAACTACTTCCACTTTGCTGCATAGCATGCTCTTGTGGTAGGGCGCCTAGCCTCTTTGATGCTATTCATGCAGTCTGGCGGAAGATTAAGGTAGCCAAACTAAGATTTCAGGTGCCAGATCGCAAGGTTGAGATGACTGGGATCTGGCTGCCCTATGTCTCCATGGCTCCGAGTGAGGAGATTGGGAGTAAGATGTCATTTTTCTTGAGGAACTACTGATAACTCCAACAGGGTTGTGAACCAGGGTTGACGGGCCCATGTCAGGGACTGCTATCTGAGCTTCCAAACCACTAATGAGTGGGACAGGTGGAAAAGCATAGGCAAATATCCCGGACCAATTCATCCATAGTGCATTGCCTTTGGACAAGGGGTGTGGATACCCGGATGCAAAGTTTGGGCATTTTGCGTTTAGGTGTGTGGCGAACAGATCTATCTCTGGGAAGCCCCACATTTGAAAGAATGGGAGGAGAACCTGAGGGTGGAGTTCCCATTCGTGGATCTGTTGTCGTGGACGACTGAGCAGATCTCCAATCTGGTGGTTTACTCCTGGAAGGTGTTCTGCAAGGAGATACATTTTGTGACTTATTGCCCATCTCCAGATGGTCTGAGCTAGTTGTGACAGCTGGTGAGTGAGTCTTTCCCTGTTTTTGTATGTAGTACATTGCTGTCATGTTGTCGGTACGAATTAGGACAGCTTTGCCAAATAGATGAAGTTAAAACGCTTTGAGCGCTAGAAAAATCGCTAGCAGCTCTAGATGGTTTATGTGGAGCTGCTTTTGTTAAAGAGACATGCCCTGAAAGGTATGTTTTTGGAGATGAGCCCCCCAGCCAGTGAGCGATGCGTCTGCTGTTCGCACTATCTGTGGAACCAGGTCAATGAAGGGACCGCCCTTTTAAAAGGTTGTGTGTATTCCACCACTGCACAGAGCAATGTGTACGGCCGTCCACCAACACTAGATCTGATAACAGACCCGGAGCTTGGTTCCACTGATGTGCAAAGCATTCCTGGAGGGGATGCATTTGAAGTCTTGCATAAGGTACAATTAGGATGCAAGATGCCATCATTCCTAGTAACTGCATGAACACTCGAGCTGGTAATGTGTTGGGGCCGAAACTGAGAGATTAGAGTTTGCATGTTGTGGATTCTGACTGGGTTTGGGACACGCTAGAGCATTTAGAGTGTTTACTGTAGCTCCTAGATACACCTGTATGTTGGATGGTTGTAGAGTAGATGAGACTTGGTCAGGTTTACTGTGAACTCAAGGCCTTGGAGCAGTTGCACTGTTTTTTTAGTGTGATGTAGGCAGCTTTGTTGCGAGCTGGCTTTTATGATCCAGTCGTCTAGGGATGGGAAGATGTGAATGTGGTGTCTTTGTAGATGAGCTGCAACTACTGCCAAGCACTTTGCGAAAACTCCGGGTACAGTAGTAACTCCGAATGGGAGGACCTTGAATTGGTAATGCTGTCCCTCTACCACAAACTTGAGGTATTTGCGGTGAGCAGGGTTTATGGGAATATGGAAATATGCGTCCTGTAAGTCCATATTGGATAGAAAGTCGCCTTGTTGAAGTAGTGGGAGTACTTGCTTTAGTGTGACCATGTGAAAGTAGTACGACTGAATGTATAGATTTAGTTCTATGATGTCTAGTATAGGCCTGAGAGAACCGTCCTTTTTGGGAATTAAGAAGTACAGGGAGTATACCCCAGTCTTTCGGTATTGTAAGGGGACCGGCTCTATAGCATGTTTTTCCAAGAGAGAGAGAACCTCCTGCCTTAAGAGGGTGATATGTTCTTGTGACATTGTATGTAATCTTGAAGGAATATTTGGAGGAATGTCTGTAAGCTTTAGGCAGTAACCATATTAGATAATTTGTAGTACCCACTTGTCTGAGGTGATTGAATTCCAAACAGGTTTGAATTGAGAGAGACATCCCCTGACAGGAGTGGAATGATTGGGGGGTGACGGAAGGAAGTCACTGTTTGTTTGCAGGGGAAGTGCATGTGAAGTTGCCTCTGCCTCTTCCTTAACGTTAGTTCCACGAAAACCCCTCTAAAATAGCCTCTTGATGCAGGTGATTGGGTGTTACCCTTGTAAGAGGAGGAGGGAGTTTCTTTGGATACATTTTAGGAGCCACCCCTGTAAAAGGAGCGACGAAAGGAACCCCTATTTGTAGATGACTGTGAAGCCCCCATGGACTTTGACCTCTGTCTTTTTTCACTTTCTCCAGTGAGGTATCAACTGCTGGGCCAAAGAGATGTTCCTTATCAAATGGTTGAGAATGGAGGTTTCCACCTCAGGCTTGAATTCTGAGATTCTCAACCAAGCATGCCTGCGTAGTAGTACCCTCGTGTTTACTGCACAAGCTACCATGTCTGCGGCATCAAGGGCGCATCTGATGGAAGTATTGGTAATGAGTTTGCCTTCCTGGATAAGATCATTAGCCCTAGACCTATGCTCCTCAGGGAGGAATTGCATGAGTTTTTCTAGCTTACCGTAATTAGCCCTATCGTATCGGGCCAACAAAGCTTGAGTATTAGCAATGTGCCAATGATTGGCCGCTTGGGAAGCTACTCTTTTGCCCGAGGCATCAATTAGCTTGGACTCCTTGTCAAGATGAGGGCCTCGCCTGTGGTCTGTGAATTAGCTCTCTTGCGAGCATTGGAAACCACAAGAGAGTCTAAGGGCAACTGACCTTTGATGTAAGTGGGGTCAATAGGTGCATGTTCATACTTTTTCTCCACCCTAGGTGAAATTATTCTTGCCCTCACAGGATCCTTAAGTATTTCATCTGCATGCTTTAACACCCCTTTAAGCTCTGGCAGTGTATGAGTGGCCCTCTGAGTGGAACTTAGGGTCTCAAATAGAAAGTCCTCTTCTTGTGCCTCCTTATGCAGCTCCACCCCGGGACATTGAGCAGTCCTATTAAGTAGCTCAATATAACCAATGTTATCAGGTGTGAGGGTCTGGACGGATGGATATAGCAAATACAAAGCGGGACCCCTGTGAGCTGATCATAGGCAGGAGAAACAGGGGAAATAAGTAGAACCAACAAGCACAAAAATCAACTGCCTATATATAATAAGCTACAAAAAGGCCCTAAAAAAGGGTTCCAGAATTATACACCAAACACCAGGGCTGAAAATTGCATGTATTCAATATTCAAAAAACCCCATGTTGAATAAACAAATTTCTCTTTTTTATTATTTTCATAATATCAGACATGATTGATAAATAATTAAATATTCAACAATAAAAATATCTCTCATATATAATGCATATGATTTCAACTATGTGTATTCATACAGAGATTTGTAGAACATAAGACTCATACAGAAGGCCATGAAGTAATAGAAGCTTGCATTATCAGCATTATGCTGGCATTACTTTGCACTTTGGCTTTTAATTAATTTTGCTCACATGTGGTGCTATACATATATATATATATATATATATATATATCATTCTTAATATATGGATGAGTGCATGTATATATTTTAAAATAATTGTTTTGTAGTTTATATATAAATATTTAACTATTTAATTATTTATTTATTACATGCATTGCACTTTAAATGTACACATGAGCTGCTCAAATACTTTGAGTCTGTTTTTTATGCATTTGCCTACCTCTTGAGAACAAACATATTTCTGTTTTCTGTTTCTATGGCCATGTGATGGTAATTGGTGAACAAGATCACTTGTATATATTTGCACAGCAATCCATGAATCCTTGTGTGATCAAGGGCATTCGTTGGCCGAAACGGGTACATGAAAAGCAAAATAAGAAAATAAATAAAACTTGAATGCAGATGACCTGGAGTCCGTTTACTCTGTTCGCCGAAAGGAAGTTCAGGAGTGGTTTTGCCTTCGTGTGTGTGTGTGTGTGTGTATATATATATATATATATATATCCAAAGAAACGGTGTTCCTTCACGAGCACTTAGAAAGAATGGCACACCACAGCATCAGCACGGTATCCAACCAAGTAGGTTTATTACTCCATAAACCAACGTGACAGGTTTCGCGCTTCAGGAAGCGCTTGATCACACAACCATGTCATTACATTTCTGTGTATTTAACTTGTGTACAACAGACATGAAAAGCGGACTGTATCCTACACCGTATCTGCCATTAATAAAAGGTGCATTTCACATCAAATCAACGCATTAAATATTTGTACTTATTCAATACATGTGTATTTTGTAACTCCATTTGTCTCATTAAGTTTTTATGCATTCTAAATGAGTTTACATCATATGTTCGCATCGCGATCTTATCTGCATCAATATTAACAATGTAAATAATCGTTATTATTCTGTACCTCCGCCGTTTTAAGTGGTAATTGTGCATGTTAGATCTTCTTTTCGTCCCCTTAACAATCAATATTAGAAATGCAAGACCGCAACGTGTAATCACTAGAGGTATGCAGGTTAGGGCGTGGCTTAATCCTCCGTTGCCATGGAGCTTAGGTTTAATGCAAATCTAACTTTGTTGAACCGGTTAGTGTTAAACACGGACAACCAGTAGTTCCTATATAGACCGATCCATGGTCTCACCGAGTGTAATAAGTTAAAATCAAACTCGGAAACGGACAAGGTTAATTAAGGTCCGTGGGTCGATTCAAAGATAGATTTTCCACTAATCAGGAGATACTTCTATCTTCTTAGTGTTATTGGAGTGTAAAATGGAGTATCCTATCCCTTAATGACCACTAGTAGAATTATCTCTTAGTGAGTTGGAATTCTTATGAGGTCAATGTACACAGCATACGAGTACTGTTCATACATCACGGCTAGTAACAACACAGTCATATACTTGAATACTAAAACAGTGCATATACAAATCTAATAGTTAAAATCCAAATACTTGGTAGAGAAGTGGAAAGAAGATAAACACAGAGAAAGGATTAGGGAACTGGTGCCGTCATTCTGAGACATCATCCCTCCCTTTCATCCTGTGAAAAAGAAGAGAAAAGAAGAAACTTTTTAGTTAATTAGGAGTCAGAAGATGTCGAAATTCCCATATCATAACACATTATTCAATGTTCATACATATCATTCTTGTAAATGTACACTCAGTTCTTCATCAATGTTATGCCCATTAGGGTAACGTGTGCAGAGGCCTATGATATGTCTTGATTCTTTTTGCCTCAATTTCAGCACGCGGTTGTCCCACCTTTGTCCCAAGTTTACTTGTTCAATGATGTAATACGACAATTTCTTGGGGTCTGAGAAGTGGTTAGCCTCAAAATGGCGGGCTATGGGGTATTGTTTGTCATGATTACTTACGGCACGTGTATGTTCTAGTATTCGTTTTTTTGCCATATGCGTTGTACTGCCCACATATTTAAGATCACATGGACAGACTAGCACGTAAATTACAAAAACAGTGCTGCAGGTTAGGAATTGGTTAATCTGAGTCATCTTCTTGGTGCTAGGGTTCCAGTATTCCTTAACCATGTGGCTGTTGGCACACGCTTTACAGTGTCCACATGGATAAAAGCCTTGTAGACTTACTCCTCTCGGAATCGTAGCCGTTCCTATGTCATTGTGCACTACGATATCATTCAAAGTGCGGCCTCTTCTGTAGGAAATACTAGGTCTCACTGGAAGTGTATTCCCAATTATTTAATCATTCTTCAGAATGCTCCAATTCTTTACAAGACATTTCTTGATTTGGTTAGAATTGCCATTAAAGTGGAGTATGATTCTGGTGGTATCCTGTTCAGTCTCAACATTAGTAGTAATCAAGACGACTATCTGAAAGAGGAAAAAATCATGACACAAAGATTCCTCACAAGAGGATATCCCATGTGGGTCATCGAAAGAGCAATAATCAAAGTGAGAGAGGTTAATCGTGATGATTTATTCTCCATTAGAAAAATGATTCCCAATGTTGAGACTGAACAGGATACCACCAGAATCATACTAACTTTAATGGCAATTCTAACCAAATCAAGAAATGTCTTGTAAAGAATTGGAGCATTCTGAAGAATGATCCAATAATTGGGAATATACTTCCAGTGAGACCTAGTATTTCCTACAGAAGAGGCCGCACTTTGAAGGATATCTTAGTGCACAATGACATAGGAACGGCTACGATTCCGAGAGGAGTAAGTCTACAAGGCTTTTATCCATGTGGACACTGTAAAGCGTGTGCCAACAGCCACATGGTTTAGGAATACTGGAACCCTAGCACCAAGAAGATGACTCAGATTAACCAATTCCTAACCTGCAGCACTGTTTTTGTAATTTACGTGCTAGTCTGTCCATGTGATCTTAAATATGTGGGCAGTACAAAGCATAAGGCAAAAAAACGAATACTAGAACATACACGTGCCATAAGTAATCATGACAAACAATACCCCATAGCCCGCCATTTTGAGGCTAACCACTTCTCAGACCAAGAAATGGTCGTATAGCAACCGTGTGCTGAAATTGAGGCAAAAAGAATCAAGACATATCATAGGCCTCCGCACACGTTACCCTAATGGGCATAACACTGATGAAGAACTGAGTGTACATTTACAAGAATGATATGTATGAACATTGAAAAATGTGTTATGATATGGGAATTTCGACATCTTCTGACTGCTAATTAACTAAAAGTTTCTTCTTTTCTCTTCTTTTTCACAGGATGAAAGGGAGGGATGATGTCGCAGAATGACGGCACCAGTTCCCTAATCCTTTCTCTGCGTTTATCTTCTTTCCACTTCTCTACCAAGTATTTGGATATTAACTATTAGATTTGTATATGCACTGTTTTAGTATTCAAGCATATGACTGTGTTGTTACTAGCCGTGATGTATGAACAGTACTCGCATGCTGTGTACATTGACCTCATAAGAATTCCAACTCACTAAGAGATAATTGTCCTAGTGGTCATTAAGGGATAGGATACTCCATTTTACACTCCAATAACACTAAGAAGATAGATTTTCCACTAATCAGGAGATTCTTCTATCTTTAATTCGACCCACGGACCTTAATTAACCTTGTCCGTTTCCGAGTTTGATTTTAACTTATTACACTCGGTGAGACCATGGATCGGTCTATATAGGAACTACTGGTTGTCCGTGTTTAACACTATCCGGTTCAACAAAGTTAGATTTGAATTAAACCTAAGCTCCAAGGCAACGGAGGATTAAGCCACGCCCTAACCTGCATACCTCTAGTGACTACACGTTGCAGTCTTGCATTTCTAATATTGATTGTTAAGGGGATGAAAAGGAGATCTAACATGCACAATTACCACTTAAAACGGCGGAGGTACAGAATAATAACGATTATTTACATTGTTAATATTGATGCAGATAAGATCGAGATGCGAACATAATATGATGTAAACATTTAGAATGCATAAAAACTTAATGAGACAAATGGAGTTACAAAATACACATGTATTGAATAAGTACGAATATTTAATGCGTTGATTTGATGTGAAATACACCTTTTAATAATGGCAGATACGGTGTAGGATACAGTCCGCTTTTCATGTCTGTTGTACACAAGTTAAATACACGGAAATGTAATGACATGGTTGTGTGATCAAGCGCTTCCTGAAGCACGAAACGCGTCACGTTGGTTTATGGAGTAATAAACCTACTTGGTTGGATACCGTGCTGATGCTGTGGTGTGCCGTTCTTTCTAAGTGCACGTGAAGGAACACCGTTTCTTTGGATATTGTTAAACCGGCAGCTCCGCCGGAACGAGACACCCCGACAAAGGCGAAGGATTGCCAGCAGGTGCTTTTTCGAGGATATATCTATCTATAGCTATCTATCTATCTATAGCTATCTATCTATAGCTATCTATCTATAGCTATCTATCTATAGCTATCTATCTATAGCTATCTATCTATAGCTATCTATCTATAGCTATCTATCTATATATATATATATATATATATATATATATATATATATTTATATATATATATAAATAATAGTCCCACAGATCGCATTCAAAAATATCAATCATATCTATACACATTCAAATTAGCATACACATTCATTCTGCAAAGCAAAACACAAATTACTAAATATCACAAATCAGTCAAAGTGATAGGACTGCCACATGATGTTCAGATGGAGAGTTCTTGTGAGTGGTCCGGGTGGTACATGGACACACAATCGAAGGACACAAGAAGGGTTAAACTCTAACGCGCGTTTCGGTGTAAAGCCCATGCCAGGGCCACACCTTCATCAGGGCGAAGATGGAACAGTGGTGTGGGACAGACAGGCACACCTAAAGACACAGGGGAATATGTCATCAACACATACGTTTGCATAATTATATACAACAAAATATATATATATTCTTCTTTTTCTTCAATACAACAATGTAGCAAAAGTCAGCCCCAGTGACAAACTGAATTCATTGTTAATTTTATTCAAGATATTAAGACAAAATAGTCTAAGACGTGGAAAAGAGTGCACCAAAGGAATCAAACATCAAAGTAGAGATAAAGGAAGAAAACACACCCGTGTTTATCTATACATCTCTTAATAGTTTATGAAAGCACAGCTAGGGATCTGTGATGAGAATTAGACAAGTGCATATAGAAAGCCCGGACATACAAAAGATTTGAAGAGACCTTCTCACAAGCTCAAAGGCTACCTGAAAAATGATGCTACTCAGTTTCACTTAGAGAAACAACTAAATATTCCAAACGGGTTTCATCTGAAACAGAAGTCAGTAAAAGCCAGTTTCTCAGATCGGAGGTAGTAGCTATCCCCAAGACAGAAGTACTGTTTGACCAAACAAAAGCCATACGGGCCATTATACTTACCAGTGGTCAAGCGGGTTGCCAAAAGTCAAAGAAAGCCTAGTGCGAACAACGTTCAAAACAGCCAAGAATGCCAGCATAAAAGTGCTATTGGAGCTGCACAGGAGAAGGGTCAGTAGATTCAGATGAATAGATATATCAATAAGGGATACAGCATGGCCTGGATGGAAGAGAAAACAACGATATAACACTCCAAAGAAAACAACCGGGGAGAGAGAAAATTACTTTTTATACATCTCCTAAGATGCCGATCCCCCGAAATGGGGAGAAGAAAAGCAAAGAAGTATCTTAAAGATTTCCACGTCTCGGGCGGTTCTCTTACTTGCGAAACAGTCACAAGAACATAAGAGCGATACAGTCATGGTAGGGCCAAACAGAAGATCTCAATCTAGTAAGAAGGGAACATATCCACCCTCGAGAGGATTCCAAACGCGCTACGCTTCAACAGCGTACGGGGCGGGGTCGTCGGGATAGCCCTCAAGATAACGAACGGTGAGATGGATTAGTTACTTACCTGTAATCCTAGTTCTCTTCCAGGGATATCCTCATCAAAGTCATAAGCATTAGAATATTCCCGCCCATGCGCGGGACCCCGGAAACACTATATTATATGTGCCCCACATATATATATATATATATATATATATATAAATAAAACAAGCAATTGCAGCCAAAATAACCATAGAGCTGGATTATGCTGTAAAGAATTTCCACCATACATGAAACTTATGCATTAGAAACATGAGAAACAACATCAAAGATTGGTTTGAAACTGTTTTAATGCTGAAAAAGCAGTAGAAATTCTTACTATATCCTGAAAGCATAGAAAGCTCCCAGGCTGCATTGCAAACACACAGTCTAAAAGACTGAAAAGCTAACCTGTAGCTGCATGCTACAAAAAACTGACACCGTGCCTTTAACGCACTCATGACCCCCAGTATCCCATCATGCCTCAGGGGTGACAGTTGGGTCAGTTGTTCTTTTCGGAGACTGAAAAACCATGGAAACAAATAGGTTAACAATATCTCCAAAGTAATAAAGATCCTTTGCCCGGGGAGGCGGGTGGGTTGCTTATGATTTTGATGAGGATTCCCCTGGAAGAGAACTAGGATTACAGGTAAGTAACTAATCCTTCTCTTCCAGGGGATCCTCATCAATAGTCATAAGCATTAGAATAGAATAGCGAGCCTCAACTCATCTCCCTGCGGGCAAAGGAGTAACAATACAGTAATAACATTACTAAGCCTAGAAAAACGAAGCTTGTACAGGCCGCAGACTACCCAAATAGATTCCTCAAAGAGGCTTGTCCTACTTGAGTATCAGTCCTGGAATCAGATTCTAGGCAGTAATGCCTTGTAAAGGTATGAACTGATCTGCAGGTTGCAGCCTTGCAAATCTCTGACATAGGGACATCATGTAGGAAAGCTACTGTTGCCGCTTTCCCCCTAGTAGAGTGAGCTTTAGGTGACAAAAGCAAGGGCTTGCCTGCAAGCTGATAAGCCAATTTAATACAGGAGACGATCCATCTGGAGATGGATCTTTTGGCAGCTGGGAAACCCGTCCTCAGTGGACCGTAGTTGATAAACAATTGGTCCGACTTTCTACTCTCCTTGGTCTTTTCCAAATAAAATTTAAGGACTCTTGAGATCTAAAGAGTGTAGCGACCGCTCAGCTGGGGTCGTAGGGTTTGGAAAAAAGGAAGGAAGAGAAATAGACTGATTTATATGAAAATCAGAGACAACCTTGGGTAAAAAGGATGGATGCGCCCTCAAGACTACTCTGTTGTGATGGAAAACAGTGTAGGGTTCTTTTGTACACAGCGCCTGTATCTCACTGACTCTGCGCGCTGAAGTAATTGCAACTAGAAAAGCCGCCTTCCACGAGAGGTGTTGCAAGGAAGATCTGTGGATGGGTTCAAAGGGGGGACCCATCAACTTAGACAACACTAAGTGTAATTCCCACGGAGGAGAAGGGTTTCTAACAGGGGGGTACACTTTCTTCAACCCCTGTAAGAAGTCCTTGACCACCTCCATCTGGAAGGAGGGCTGAGTAGGAGACTTCCTATAAGCCGTAATGGCCGAGAGGTGCACTCTGATTGAAGCATACTTAAGACCAGATCTCGCTAAGTACAACAAGTAAGGCAGAATCACCTCCTCCTGTGCTGAAGAGGGATCAAAGTGACGTTCTCTGCACCAAAGAAAAAACCTCTTCCACTTAAACGCATAAGACGTTCTAGTGGAGGGTCGTTTTGATTCCTTTAAAATGTGCATACAATCAGATGGCAAATTTAAATGTCCGTATTGTATGATCTCAGGAGCCATGCTGTTAAGTGCAGTGAGGGAAGGTTGGGATGAAGAATCTTCCCCCCCCCCCATCTTGGACAACAGGTCCGGCCTGCAGGGCAGTCTCCTGGTTGGAAACACCGACAGCTGTAGAAGGTCCAGGTACACCCACTGCCGAGGCCAGTCCGGTGCTATTAGGATCATGGTCATGCTGGACCTGATAAGTTTGGACACCACCTTCCGAATCAGGGGCAGAGGAGGAAATGCGCAGTCCATCAAAAGGGCATTCCCCCTTGTCCCTGGACGGTGGAATCTGGACGCGAAGGCGCAGCATTTTGAGTTTGTCATCCGCGAACAGGTCTATTTCTGGACGACCCCAGCGATGGAAAAGGTCTGCCACCACCTCGTCGTGCAGCACCCAGTCTGGCTGATCTTCGAAGTGCCTGCTGAGTGCGTCGACCTTGACATTTAGCTCTCCTGGGAGGTGCACCGCCACTACTGTGAGGTTCCGTGCAAGCAGCCAGTGCCATATGGCTTGTGCCTCCAGAGAGAGAGGACGCGACCGAGTTCCGCCCTGCTTGTTCAAGTAGAACATGGTCGTCGTGTTGTCCGTTTGAATCAGAACTGAGTGTGATTCGAGTGCAGGAAGGAAGGACTTCAGAGCCAGATGGACTGCTCGAAGCTCTAGCACGTTGATATGGTAGGTCTGTTCCTTTGTTGACCACCTTCCTTTAATCTGCAGACACCCCATGTGCACTCCCCAGCCCTGGAGAGACGCGTCTGTGACTATAGACTGTGTTAGGAGAGGTTGGTGAAAGGGCACTCCCACCAGAAGGTTGCGAGGGTGAGTCCACCATTTGATGGAGGTCTTCGTCACCTGGGAAAGATAGATCCGGTCTTCCCAGAGCCCTGTCGACTGATCCCATTGATCCTCCAGAGCCTGCTGCAAAGGTCGCATCCTCAGCCGGGCGTGAGGAATTAGGAAGATGCAGGACGCCATGGAACCCAGCAGAGACGCCACTTGACGTGCTGTTGGATTCTGGGATTGCAGTAGAACTCTGCACTTCTGCTGCATAGAAAATAGTCTCTCCTCCGAAGGATACGCTTTTCCCAGTTTTGTATCCAGAACGGAGCCCGGGTAGTGTAAGGATTGGGTCGGTAGCACTACTGACTTCTCCATGTTGACGTGGAGGCCGAGTCTGCGCAATTGTAGCAGGCAAAGGTGTAAGTTGTTCTCTACCTGCTGAGGAGATGGGCCTTTTAGGAGCCAGTCGTCTAGGTAGGGATAGACGAAAAACCTTTTTTTGTGCAGGAAGGCTGCCACCACTGCCATGCATTTGGTGAAGACTATAGGCGCTGACTAGCCCGAAAGGCAGGACCCTGTACTGGTAGTGCTTGGTGCCTATCAGAAACCTTAGGAACTTCCGATGTCGCATGGCAATTGGAATGTGGAAGTAGGCATCTTGCAAGTCCATCGAACACATCCAATCTCCTACTTGCAGATGTGGACATATTTGGTGAAGAGCAAGCATGCGGAACTTCTCCTTGACTATGTTCTTGTTCAGAACACGAAGATCCAGGATGGGCCGGAACTTGTTTTCCTGATCCTTTTTGGGGACAAGAAAGTATCTGGAGTAGGAGTAGACTCCTTTTCCCCTTTGAGAGGGAGGCACTTCTTCTATAGCTCTTTTTTGGAGAAGAGCCTTCACCTCTTTTCGGAGCAGATCGAGTTGGTGCGGACGAGATTTCTTTGGGGGAATGTCCTGTTGAGGCGCACGGAAACGAAGAGCATATCCATTGCGCAGTGTATTCAGCACCCACCGGTCGTTCGTGATGCTGTTCCACTCTTCTAGATGTTTTGAAACACTTCCTCCCACTGGAGTGGACAACGGCGCCAGAGGAAGCCAGAGCTCATTGTTTTCCACCTCTAGTCGAAGTAGAGGACTGCTGGTGACCTACTCTACCTCGGTTGGCTTTACCACCTCGAAACTGGGTCTTGCCCTGGGTTTTGTTCTGGGACCACTGAGGGGTTTGAACCCTCTGTTGAGCCCCTCTGCCTCTGTTGGACTTGAAACGGCGTTTGAACTCTTTCTTTTTTTCTAGGCCGACTGCCTTGACGGTGTCGAGCTCGGCTTTCATCCGACTCATTTAGTCATCCGTGTGCTGGCCAAAGAGATGTGCCGGTAAACGGGAGGTTCAGAATGCGTTGTTGCGCATCAGGCTTGAGGCCTGTCAGGCGCAGCCACGAAGAACGTCTGGCACATACCCCATGGACATAGGTATGCCCTGCCAGTATCGCTCCATCGGCAGCAGTGCTAATCATCTGATTAGCAACAAGACTTCCTTCTGTTAGGGTCTCCTCGAAGTCTTGCTGGTCTTCCTTAGGTAATTTGGATTAAAAACGTTCCATTGAGTCCCATAAGGCTCTGTCGTATCTGCCCAAAAGTGCAGCCGCGCTAGAAACCTTCAGCGTCGAAGCGACAGAACTACAGACCTTGCGGCCCCACGAGTCTTGCAACTTGCTGTCCTTATCAGGAGGCGTGGAGGAGGAAGAGACTGAGTGGGTCTTTCGTGCCGCCGCCACCACTACCGAGTCGGCGGGAGGATCTGTTTCCACAAAAGTTGGATCAGAGGGTGCGGCTTTATACTTCTTCTGAATGCGAGCCGGAACCGCTCTTACTGATGCTGGGGCCAAGAACACATCATTGACAGGGTCCATGATCCCTGGGACCAACGGTAACACTGGACGAGAACCCGACTTTTGGTGAAGGGTTTCAAAAATCACTGTCGTGGAGACCTGTGGCACAGACATCTCGATGTTTAACTTCAGAGCACCCCTCTGTAGGACATCATGGTAGGTGTTAATATCGTCCACCGCGGAAATCCTAGAGATAGGGCTATCCACTAAGGTAGGAGAGTAATCCCGTGTGGAAGAGCGGGTAGAAGAGGCAGAAGAAGTAGCTGGTGTTCGAGCTCTTCTTTCTCGTGATCTTCTGGCTGGTACCCCCTGTCTAGGGGAACGATCGCGTCTCCTTTCGTGAGACCTTCCTGAACGCTCTTCTCGTGCAGGGGAACGAGATGCAGCTTGTCTCGCAGGCGATCTTTCTCTGCGCCTGGGAGGGCTGCGTCTATCCACTTCGTCGACCAGTCTTTGCAGTGGAGATCTGTGCACTGGGCTGACATATTCCTGCAGCCGTCTTGTGGCCCCCGAGTCTCGCCAATGGTGCAGAGGCCTATTCCATCTGGGAGACAACTGCACAACCTCATTGGGAGGTCTGCGGGAAGGACTTCTAGATCTGCGAGGACCTCTGGATCTTGATCTGGAAGAACCAGAAGAATGACGGGAGGCTGATTCAGTCACTAGTATCACAGAAACCTCCCTGGATCCTCGTTCAAGGTGTCTCGACGTCGATCTGGATCGTTCATGCCTCGACTCCGAGCGATGATGATGATCCCTCGACCTCGACCGGTGTTTCGCCACCGTCGACGGAGTCCTTTCCCTTGGCGGCAACTGTTTCTGTGACGCCGGTGGATCAGGCGATCTCGAAGTCGTAAGCCTCCGACGTGAGGAATGGTCTCTTAACGTCGACCGGCGTGGTGTTGCCGACGATGGAGTTGTCTTTGACTTCGAATGTCTACGTGACGTCGGCGGAGGGGTATTGGTCGCCCTCGACGCTGAACGATGACGCGACGGCAAAGATGTCCTTCTCGACGGCGGAGGACTCAGGGCTCTCGACGGCGGTCGCTTAGCCTGCGACGACGGAGGTGAGCCAGCTCTCGACGCCGAACGTCGTGATGACGACGAAGGCGGAGGCTCCTTACCCCTCGACGCCGAACGACGCCTGGTTGACAGCGGCGGAGGGGTCACACTTCGACGCCTGTCGTTGTCTGCTTGACGACGGCGGAGGTGTAACGCCCCTCGACGCCGGTCGCCGCCTGGTTGATGACGGCAGAGGGGTCTTATCTCTCGACGCCGATCGTCGCAGAGTTGACGATGGTGGAGGGTCTTGACATCTCGACGACGACATACCTGATCTTCTTGACGGCGAGCCCGCCGTCGACGGTGATAAATGTCGTTTTTTCGACGAATGACCCACCGGTTGCTCCTTTCTCAGCGGCGAGCCCGACGCTGAAGCTGCAGGATGAGAAGACTCGCCCTTTGAAGGTTCTCTGGACCTCTTGGAGCTCTTCTTGGCTGGGGACCTCCCTCTAGTAGACCTATGGGCTAGCCCATAGACACGAATCCTCTCTGTCTTTTAAAGTTCTTGATGACAGAGACTCACAGTGAGGGCAGGTCCTTGGGTGATGGTCTTCAGGTAAGCACAGAATGCATACCTCATGGCTGTCCGTCTTGGCCTTCTTGCCACAAGAAGGGCATTTGTCAAAAAGGGCCATTTTCACAGGAAAAAGCTTACCAACAAGAGAAAACCTACTTGACAAGATGAAAAACGTCGAAGTATGGTCAAAAAAGTAGAAGTCTGAGAGAATTTACTGTCAGAAATCAGAAAAATAGTGGAGCTGTGAATCCAGGATCCTTCCTGAAGGAGCCGGAAAGAACAACTGACCCAACTGTCACCCCTGAGGCATGATGGGATACTGGGGGTCATGAGTGCCTTAAAAGCACGGTGTCCGTTTTTGTAGCATGCAGCTACAGGTTAGCTTTTCAGTCTTTTAGACTGTGTTTGCAATGCAGCCTGGGAGCTTTCTATGCTTTCAGGATATAGTAAGAATTTCTACTGCTTTTTCAGCATTAAAACAGTTTCAAAGCAATCTTTGATGTTGTTTCTCATGTTTCTAATGCATATGTTTCATGTATGGTGGGAATTCTTTACAGCATAATCCAGCTCTATGGTTATTTTGGCTGCAATTGCTTGTTTTTATATATATATATATATATATATATATATATATGAAACAAACAACCCCTTCAGTAACAGAAGTTGAGAAGCCTCAAGGGGGAATTTCGGAAAGCCTTTAATTAGGAAAAACGGGCATAATGCATTTCGGCTAAGTTGCCTTCATCAGATGCCGGTGCTCACAGGGTTTGCGTTTAGTCCTTCCTTCTTAAGCTTGCCTCCATCACTCCCATTGGTAGGAGTCAGTTATACCAAAACCACGAGGTCAGGTGACCACTGTAGAACTGAATGAACTACAGATCCCAGAAAACAATGTTCCTCGGCGAGTGTTCCGTTTTGGAAAAGATGGACAAGTAAATAGCAAGTTCAATTACGGGGTATCCAAAGTGGTGCTTCCCTGTTTGTTAGTATGTCCTCAGGCTTCGTTTGGTCCCCACACGCTCAAACCTCGATTGTAGAAATCGGTCGGGCCGTTAGACAGAGTTACCGTGAACCTGCCTCCTCGTATATATATTTTACCCAAGACGTCTCCTCCAGCAGAAAGAAACAGGCAGCACACGAGGCTCGTGGAACATCCACCTTTATTTTCTGTTCAGACCATGGGCATGACGCGTTTCAGGGGTTTTTCCTTTATCAAATGCCCCCCTGGTCGAATTGTGTCTCTGTTGCTTACAGTTCCACAAAATTATTTCAATTGTCCGTCCCACCTTCTGAAGTAGTGTGGGTTGCCTGACAAACACGGCATGGAGTCACCTCTGCCTTGGTAGTAACTGCATTTCCCAGCATGCAGCAGTGTATGCATGCCGGCGGTGATACCAATTACCGGCTCAATTTTCTTGCTAGGTCAGCAGCCGGTGTGCCATGTCGTCTGGCGGGAACCGAGGCAGTTGTTCTGGGCTCAGGTGATGACTTCCACATGCCTCTCCCCCTTCCTCGCACTTCAGACTGTCCTGGAAAAGGAAACGCCAATGAAGTAGGGGCGTAGCTCCATACAGGTATGGACTGTATTTACAGCATTGTCCAAAACAGGCTTGGTACGGGGTAGTTATATAATATAGTGTTTCCGGGGTCCCGCGCATGGGCGGGAATATTCTAATGCTTATGACTATTGATGAGGATCCCCTGGAAGAGAAATATATATATGTATAAACCAACCTAGCGTCCTTACACAAATTATTAAATGGGCACAGTCTCAGAGGAACGACCACCGGAATTAAACAAATTAATCGGGGAGGAGCAGACTTACCAAGTTTGGATAGCAGCTCCTTGCGGAGTAGAGTTTCCTCTGGTATACGGCGGGGCGGGAAAACCCTGCAGTTGAAAACACAGAGGGGCTGGTCAATTTCAATAGTTCCCGACTCGGTAGCCGCCAATGGAGAGGCTTAGAATTCAGTGTAGGGAGATAGAAAACGGACTAGGGTCAAATCAATTCTAGAAAAGCAGGCGGCCATCTTGGAGAGGCAAATACGATCATCAACTAGAGGAATGAATAATTAAATCCTCGCTGGCATAAGTAAAGGAAACATGAACAAAACTAAAAAAAAAAAAACAATTAAAGGGGCCCAAAGATCATACAAGGCAGTAACAGCAATCAAGGAGTTAGCAAAATTACAGTCTATATATTAGACAAATAAGCAACCTGATTCCCAACAACGTCAGGGATGGGTAGCTAAGGTTTAAATACCTGCAGTCTCCCAGGGACAGTGTTCATTTAAGCTTTTGTTTACATAATTGAGAAGGTAGATCCAGAATACCTCTTTTCTTTCTAGACAAGGTAGGATCCTTTCCTGGAGTTGTACACATTTTTTCCAGGATAGACCATTTAAGGTCAGTTTCAGAGTGATCCTTCTGAAGCCAATGACTAACCAGGGGAGTTGAAACCTTTTTTGTTCGAATATTCGATTTGTGCTCCCCTATTCTCGGGTATAGACCAGGGTCATTATTGGTGTTTGGGTCAGTGTGATAATCCTCCCAGGGGTCAGTGTCCAGAGCCCTATCCTGAACCTCATCCCCATCCCAGTCTTCCTGTAGGTCAGGTCATGGTGGTGGTGAATTTGTGGGTGTGATAAGTTGATGGAATGTATGGTGGAGAGGTGTTAGTACCAACACTTTTCCTTTTGAGAGGAATGTGGTAATCCTCTGGCTGGTAGAGTTTCCGTTTTATTGGAAGGGTGGCATGGATATGTCCCGTATCTGGGTTTATCACCAGATTTTTCTGTTTGCGATCCAAAGGTGGGGCCTCGGGCCGAGGCTCTTTAGACGGAGTGTCTTTGCCCTTACTCGCCGGTTTCGGCTCCGAACTTTTTGGTGCCGAAGGCGAATTCTTCGGTAACGATGGGATCGTCAGAGAGATATTTCAGTTTGGGTTTCGGTGCTGGTTGGGCTTTGTGTTTCGGGGCCGGGCCTGAGGGCGGGGATTCTGAAACATTTTGTCTGTGCCGACCTTAGCCCGAAGGCAGGAGAGACCAGAGCCTTTTTCTTTGTTGAGGGGGCTAGGGGATATCTTTACTTATAGTACGCAGACCCGGAGTAATCTGCTCCTCTTCTTCCATGTCAGAGGCTGTACGTTTGGGAGCTCCTTTGCTGTTGCATCTCTTGACGTCGAGTCAGACGGTCACGAGGCGTTTTCTTCAATCGAAACGATTGACAAGCGTCGCAGTCTTTTTAGTCATGTTGTGGGAAAAGGCAGAGGTTGCACACTATGAGCAAGTCACTGCGTGGAAATTTAGCACAACACCCTGAGCAGAGTTTAATTGGCTTGGGGAGGCCCGACACAAGTTTTCCGATCGAAGTTGTTTTGAGACAATGCAAGAAGAATGGGAAACCGCGATCGATAACACTGTCGAGGGTAGAGGATTGCAAGTCGAAAGGGGTCTGTGAAACGGTGCCCGGAGGGCAGCAATACACATTTGAACCGGATGGCGGAAAAAAACTATCAAAAGGTGGAGTCGATGCCCATGTACACTATCACCAAAAAGAAGAGTCACCTACCTCGTGACTGGAAAGATTTCTTTGAAGAAAAACAAAGTGCAAACATCCGGACCCAACACTAGATGGCGAGCTATGCACAGCATGTGATCTACAGCTCACATGCCTCTAATATAGATATTACATTAATTGAATCACTAGGCTAAAAAATGCCTCCAAGAAGGAATTTTGTTTAGCTTTCAAAATGTACACTTTTCAGACAGGCACAGTTGTGTTTTGTAGATAAGCAATTACAGAAAATTCTTGTCCAGCCCCCCACCCCTCCCTAAAAACAAAACAAAGATCCCCTGGACATATTAACATCATAAGGATGATGCACACCAATGGTGCGCAATCTAAAAGTTCACAGGTTCTGTACAAAGTTTGAATTTGTTTTCCCCCAATAAGAATCACAAAGCCTACGATTATGCATCAAGACCAGGTTATTTCAATATACATTCAACAGATTTGGTATCCACAGCTTTAGTGCACCACAAAGGCAAAATGTAAAGAGGAAATATGAGGAAGCAAACAAGGGTGTGGGTAGGACTTATGTTCTCACCCAGATGTATGCCAAATACTTTTTTTCTGCACAGCCCAGTCCAGAAAATTCCATTAATCCTACAGTCTAGAAATACAAGGAACTGGGCATTAACAGTACAATTTGATGATTCAATTCCAGTTGGAAATAGTGCAGGAGGCGAATGTGTTAATTTGCAAATCCAAGAGTGCCTTTCAACCGTGTTTATTCTAAAATCCAGCTGCTTTACGATGAACTCAGTCCTTTTGATTGTAGAGTTCTCTGCCACTAGAACGAGGCAAAAGTGTAGCATTCTGTGACATCCTGAAAATATTTTAGTATTCCCTACCTTAAACCAACACTAAAATAATGTTTAAAGGAACTTGAGTGGTGTGTATAGACAACTATTGAAAAATAATCTGGACACTCAAATATGTTCAGAGTTTAAAAAAACATTACATCACATCAATTAGACAACCTTTATTAATGGAAAAAACTACATTTAAAAGATGACAAAAGAAAAACTGAATTAGAAAAGAATTCTCTTGCAAGAACTGTTACATCGCTTGTTATCTATTGCTTGCAGCGCCAACCATGCTTTTCATAAAAAGTAGCATTTTTTCCCAGACAATATGCAAGGAGTTTCACGATCATTGGTATACAATTGGAGTCAAATCTTAAGAACCTCCCAAAAAACCTTACAAAGTCAACAATGTTAAATAAAACAATTCTAAATATTGTATGCATTTTGCAACTTAGATCAACCTACAAGTGTAAGAAAAGTCTGTGCTAGGCCACTGTCAATCTCAACCCTTTCAAATGGACAACAGGAAAAGATGACTAATAAACTTGCAAAAGAACAAGGATTATTGCTACACTAGTTAAAGCCGAAAACAGAACGTGTATGTGAATTGAAAATAATCCACAGAATAAAATCACAAAATCCCACAATTACATACTGACAGGACAAGTGAAAGAATCTGCATAAATCCCATCTAAAGTAAACCTAACTTTCAATGGTCAATGTAGCATTTCATCACTGTTCAGTTGTAAAAATTAAGTCGGAAAGGGAAGACTGGTCGGACATCAAATAAAATGCCACAGTTGGTTCTGGTTGTGGTCTTTGGCAGAACGCAAGTAATGCCTATTTATGCAAACATCCTGGCGGATTGAGGGGGTGGGGTTGGGTTGGGGTGGGGGTTGAGGTGGTGGGCGGATACAAAGCCTCTTTGCCTGTTAGGCCAAGATTAGCTAAAATGTAAACGGGCAAAAAATCATAACACAATATTTACTAGAATTTAATTGACTAATACTTTGCCAGTTAACTGAACAAAAGTGATTTGCAAGGCTCTATTCTGCTCATTCATTGTGAAATATTTTAATATACAACATTGTTGCCTTAAGATAATCCCATTATTGAAGAGCAATTGACAGAAACAATACTTGTGATTTATATGGTCTCCCATTATTAAATTAATGGTACCAGCATCTTGGAAAGACTTCTCTTGTATAGTGGGTTTAATCCTTCCTGCCCTCAAATCCAATTTAGAAACGCCTCCGATATCCTGGCAGCAAAGTCAGCACAAAATATATTGGTCACCTGTGTTGTCAGTATCGTGGTACATCAGAAACTTTAAGAGGGTTGAAAGTTAACCCCTAAATAGGGGGGAAACTTTAAAACTGCTACATATTTAGAGAAAGGGACCACCTCGATGTGTGCTTGATGAAGTGGCCAACGAAGTCTCCTAACTGCTACAAGAAAAACTACAGTTCATCAACTTGAGCATTGGTTTTCTTAACATGTGGAGGGTGTACCCTGATTTCAAATTATTCTCCTTATTTAATGTTAGTTTATTAAAAATAGTCTGGGGAACCACCCAATAAAAACCAGTCAGATCTTTCCTTGCATGTTCTGCACACTTAATTCTTGAAAGAAAAAAAGCCATCTATTAGGGGCAAGACAAAGCAAAAATAATTGGACAAATCACAGGTTTCAACTAAGACATGGTTCAACTTTAAAGCAATGACAGTAGTGAATTTGCTAACAAATTAATTAGCAAATCTGTACTTCTGATGGGCAATTGAAATTCATATTTTAGAGTTATTACAATGCAGCATTGTACCCTTTTTGTTTGCTAGAAAAAAGCATAGGTTCCTTTACCCGTCTCTTTAAAGTTAAAGGTGTGACATTTTTAAGGGTGTCAAATATCTAGATGAGTTTACAGTGCACGCTTATGTAACATGGAGTTTTGTCTTGGACTTGGTGTTTTGTTCACGTCTTCACCTCTTTTTCGGTGGATTAGCTGTGCGTGGAGGCGTGACTGGACGTCCAGAATTCAATCCTCCATATTGATACTTTGCTTTCTTTTCAGATGGTTTCAGTATCTGTAAAAACATTTAATAGGCATAAAAAGACATTTGTAGGCAATACAAATTAACAGAAGTACGAACTCCTTTGAAAGTTGCTCAAGACAGACTCAAATCTCTACATGAATGCAATTTCTAATAAAAGTGACTATTTGTATTGTTACCAACATCTGAAAAACAATCAAAACAACAAAGATGAACATGACAGATTTTTGGGCTGTTTAGGACAGCCAACCAGTCAGAAACAATACCCAGAGGTCAACATTGAATAGTAGAACGAGCAACTTCCCTTCAGTAACGCTTTATCTGGTAGATACCATCTATCCGCAGATTCCTCACATTTGAATAATTCGGGGGGCGGAGGGGGGCGGGGGAGTAGTTTACATAGTGCAAACTATATACCCAAAAGTATCTGAGCACTTTACATGTGCACCAGTTGCGTTAGACACATTAGTTTTTGTTAGGTACAAGGAGATTGAGTGATTTGCCCAGAACACAGGATATTGAGCGTCCTTGCCGAGACTCAAACCAGATTCCCCAGCTTCGAGGTTGACCGCTCTAGCAGTTAGGCCACATCCTCCATGTACCAAGGGTCAGACTGATCTAGAAAATCTTGAGCTATATGTCTGCAGGGCCGTAGGTGGCATTGATCGGCTCCTCGTTGGCCACATAAGTGACATTGTGGTGCCCATATAAGCGAAATTCCAGCTTGCGGACATCAGTTTTTTTGTGTGCATATTTCCGCAACAAAAAACACAGAGCCACGTTAAAAAAACAACCCAACCAACAACAAAAAACAATGTACACTGTTGACCGGTGTGCAGAATCTAACTAGACCTTTTGGGGAAGAACCTGTTCGCAGAGCGGGGAGGATCGGTGGGCTGGTGAGAACTCCGCGGTTAATCTCTCTACCAGATAAAGCTTTACCGCAGGTAACTAACATGTTCATCTCAGGACCAAGCAGGCAAAGTGCTGGTTACACAGACCTGCCTGTCAAGGCAACAGCGTTTGGTAAAAGTAAGCAGAACGCATCTCTATCCAATAGCCACCTTGGAAACTTTAGCACACAGAAGTGCAGACATCTCATATTCAGGCAGCGGCAAACAGAGAGCAAAGGCTCTCCCCACAATTGGAAGATACCCACGTACCTACCTGGTAGATATCCAAAACAGCTACCCAGAGCGCTAACGCAGTGGTGGTGGCCTTGACCCTAGTGGAATAGGCTTGTAAGCCCTGAGACAGTTGCTTCTTTGCTAATGCATAGCAGATCTCTATACAAAGCACAATCCATTAGGAGAGGGTCCGTTTCTGTGCAGAAAGCAGGCAGAGTGATGCTTTGACCTCTGATAAGAGTTGCAGAAATGGGATTCACCTGGCATGATGAAAACTACACCACTAACTTAACTCAATGGCAGGCGTAGATGGTCTCGGTAGAGGGGCAACCAACTGCCAAGATAACATCGTAGACTTTGGGAGGAAGACCAAAAACCTTTAACTGTCGCTGCTAAATCTCCATGCATGAAGGTACAGAGCATGCAGGTTCAGAACCTTGCACTGCTCCACTAGACTGACTTGAGCCCAGTCGGTCCTCATCTTTCTATGAACTAAGGGCAATAGTAGTATCAGTGGGAAAGCATATAGGAGTCCCGAGGTCCACTCACAAGCAGAACGCATCTCTATTCGAAAGCCACCTTGGAAACTTTAGCACACAGAAGTGCAGACATTTGATATTCAGGCAGCGGCAAACAGAGCAAAGGCTCTCCCAACTCTTGGAAGACACCTTGCACCACCAACAGATGCACACTCCATTCATGATCCACTAATGTAGTAAACTGGCTCTCTATATACAATACCAAAATGAGGTATAGTGTGTATAGAGTCCAGGTGACCACAGAGTAGGCAGAGGTTAAAGTTTGTAAGAACCTTACTCTCTATTTGTGGTAGAGTGGTCGAGCAGTAAGGCAGTATCAGAGGACAGTGTTAAGCATTTGATGTACACAGTCAGCAAATGAATTCACACACTCAAGGACTTAACTCTAGACCAATTGTTTTTGTATATGAAAAATACTGTTTTATTTTAAGAACCAAGGAAGCCTGGCACAGGTAAGCATTAAATACTTTACAGTAATAAGCAGCTGAATGAGGTGGAGGAAAGTGGTATTCAGGGTGCTGACAGATTGAAGTCTGATTCTCTCTGAGCTCATTCGGTTCTAAAGTGGCAATGTTTACAGGCCTTTCAGACCATTATTAAGGGATACTGCTATTTAAAGGTTACAGTGGGACTTCAAACATGAGTTGAGGAACTTTCATTCAGTAAGAATATAGAGCGGATAATGGATAGCGCGGTGGCGGATATGACCAGGTGGAGGCAACTGCCGCTCACCCTATTGGGTCGGGCGGCAATGTACAAAATGATTGTCCTCCCTAAGTTCCTATATGCGCTCCAAAATGAATATTACCCACTCCCGGCCAAGACGATACCCAAAATCCATGCGGACCTTCGTACTTTTCTATGGCTGGGGAGGCAGCCGCGAGTAGCCCTGTCGACGCTCCAACGCCACCAATATAGTGGGGGGATTTCGCTCCCCAACCTAGAGGCCTACTACTGGGCAGAACACCTAACACAGATAAATGATTGGATGCACGCCCCGGCGGACCACCCTACCTATGCGTTGGAAAGGTTCAAAATGTCCACCAAAAACTTATTGTACTATCTCTACGGAGGTGTGGTGCGGGTACCGCTTCTACCGGCAACGGTAATCACACTGAACGCCTGGACCAAGGCCACAAGGCGAATGGGATGGGAAAGGAGACCTACCCGACAGACGCCGCTATGGCACTGTCAATGGTTAAAAGAACTCAGTAAGCTGCGCGGCTTCCGAAGGTGGGATGACATAGGCATATCAACTATCGGGTATGTGATTGCTAAGGGGGATCTGAAGTCCTTCCAGGTACTTAAGACTGAATTTGGGTTGCACCACACACAACTCTTCAAATACACACAGTTGAGACATGCGTGGAGGGCCCAAAATATCACGCTCACGGAGATACCGGAATATGCACCATTGGAGGGTAGGCTGCTTCAGGAACAGATCATGGGCCAGGCGGTATCCCTCACATATAAAACTTTGACAAATAATATGCTAGGCGACTTGGCAAGGCTGAGGAGCATATGGGAAGCGGATGTGGGAGAAATGGAAGATCTGGACTGGGAGATTGTCCTAATGCACCCCCGGGAGGTGGCGATCAAATCAAGACTACGCCTCATCCAGCTGAATGTGCTCCACAGAACCTATTTTGATAGGGTATGACTCCTTAAAATGGGGAAAATAGAGGATCCGACCTGCCTTAGATGCCGTCACCAACAGGGGGACTTCTATCTAACTATCTGGGCGTGCGACAGAATACAAACATATTGGTCCCACATATTCACGGAGCTAGGGGAGGTCCTAGGGGTGACTGTCGCAAGACCCTAAATTGGCACTATTAGGCATGACGAACGAGGTGGACCTGCCACGTCCACTGCTTATCTTCCTAGTACTCGCATTGGTGGTGGCTAAAAGGTACATTGCAAAGTACTGGGGGGGGGGGGGGGGCAACTGAAACGCCTGACAGAGGAATGGAGGAGGGGATTGGACTTATATATGGCTGCAGAAAGAGTGACCTATAAAGCAAGAGGCTGTCCCAAAAAGTTCCGGAGAGTATGGGCAAAATGGAGGCAATGCCATAGATTGGAGGGGGGGCAGTAAGGGGGGGGGGGCGTCTGGGGGGGGGGGGATCGAGACCACTACGGAACCAAAAAAGGTAACATTGCGGACCACGAATAGGCACACTACAGGGACATGGCGGTGGGCACGAGACCAAGAATAGGATGATGTGATGTTTGTGCTTTGTGGTGGGGGGGGGGGGGGGAGTATGCTGCATTTTATCTTGCCTGTATTGTTAAAGTTATGAACACAAAATGCAAAATAAACAAAAAGTTGCGCAAATGGCTGACAGTGGCTGAATGTTGACCCTACGCCAGGAGATGATTCTCTCTATACATATACTTCTTGATGCAACAATAAAAACAAATAAAAAAAAAAAAAACATGAGTTGGGGACAGATTTAAGCATTTGAATCTATTTAGGATCTAATTCTGGGGAACTCTTTCTGAAAACCTTGGGATTAAAGACCCACCTGTTCAACTCTCCTTTAGGAGTTGCCACCCATTCATTCCTGCAGTCTACTTCACAACTTGCTTCAGCGCCTCTTTAGCTAGTCAAATGCTTAAGACCGTCTATAGTCCCATGTTAAATTGGTACACATGCAAGATACATGTGCTAATAAACTTTGAGAAACTAAATAGTTATTTACCAGTAGGAGCAGTTTTGCAGTTTTCTTGATTCATATGCTGTGCATTATTCTGTCATCTAGTGTTTGGGTCTGGAATTATCTCTATCCCATGTATAAGGACAGACTGCACCCATATGTTCTTGTGTGTAGTCGCATCGCCAGATTATTTGATTTATATTTTGGAATTTTTACCCCGTTTTGTCCCCATTGTTCCTGCCTGGTTGCATTATCTCCCATTTCTGGGGAAGCAGGTGGGTTGCATGTGAATCCAGAAAACTCTTTAAGCTGCAAAATGCCTCCAACTGGTAAATAACCAATTTGTTTTGCAGCTTGCATCCTTTTCTGGATTCACATGCTGTGAATTAGATTATGTAGCGGTATCCCTTTCCTTGGATTTGTTGGGATGAGATGAACAGTTTGCCAAAAGGTGCTGCAGTAATTTTTGCCCCACTTGTGCTTCCTTGCTCATTTGAACACCCACCCATGAATGTTTTGCAAATGTTTTTGGGGATGCCAATGTTGCTGCCACGCAGATTGTGTCAATGGGTACTTTTGCTAGGAACGCTAACTCTGCAACCTTTTTTCTTGAGGGTCCCTTTGGGTAGGGTTATTCCTTGCCAAGTCACAATTTGTGTTGCTTCTACAATCCATTTTGAGATATTCCCTTTAAGGCGACCCTTTGGTTGATTTTACTAATGATACAAAACTGGTTTCCCTTGCAAAACTCTTGTTTCTTACAAATAGTATATTAAACCGCTCCTAACATCCAGGGTTGTTGCAGGGATTCTGCGCAAACACAGAACTATCCATAGGATTATGGGACCTTAGTATATAGGGACTGAGTCATCCTACTACCTTAGTGCTCATGAGCCCAGGACAGACTAGCTATAGAGTCTCACTTACCCTCTTACTCACTTACAGAGGAATAAGTGATTAGACACCCCAGAACATAACACTCCTGACTCTCTCAGGAATCGTGGTAACAAGACTCCCTCAAGGTGGGGCAAGTCACGCCTATACTCAAGAAACCTACAGCTGATCCGTCTGACCTAAACAATTACCGACCCATCACCAACATCCCCACCCTGGCCAAACTGCTGGAGAAATGTGTCCAACTCCAACTAACAAAACACATTGATCAATTTGACCTCCTCAACCCTCATCAATCAGGCTTCCGAGCGAAACATAGCACGGAAACAGCTATGACACACATAATTGATGACGCCCTCCAAATTCTTGATCGAAATGAGTCCTGCCTCATCCTTCTTGACCTCTCTTCAGCATTTGACACGGTCAAACATGAGAACTTGCTGGAGCTGCTAAGCACTAGAATGGGTCTATCTGGAACTGTTCTCAAATGGTTTTCTTCCTTCCTTCACAACCAGTCTCAGAAGTTCAAGATCGACAATGTGCGATCTACACCTGTGCCTGCAGATCTAGGTGTTCCACAAGGATCCTCCCTCTCCCCCACACTGTTCAACCTCGTCATGGAACCGCTCGCCACCTTGCTCCAAGCATCCAATGTTCAATTCCATATGTACGCCGACGACACACAACTTTACCTAAAGCTACAATCCCCGGAAGATATCAATCATCTGAACTCCACTCTTATTAACACTCAATCTTGGCTGGCCGATAATCACCTCAAACTAAATGCTCTGAAAACTGAGTTCCTACTCATCTCACCCCCGGCGAAAATTTCCACCACCCAAACCTGGCTCAATCTATCAGCACTCAATGTCCAACCTACCATCGTGGATTCGGCGAAATCCCTAGGCATCACACTTGACGCCAAGCTCAACATGCAGCAGCACGTTAGCAAAGCCACAAAAGGAGCTAATTTCCAAATCAACACACTAAGGAAAATTAAACCTTTCCTCCCTGCCAAAGACTTCCAAACTGCTGTACAAGCTATAGTCATCCCTCGAATAGACTACGGAATGGTGGCCCTCAGCGGACTCCCGCTATCCACAACAGCACCCTTAAGGGCCTCCCTGAACGCTGCCGCGAGACTGATTACTGGCTCAAGAAAACACTCGCATATATCCCCAGACTTAAAGTCCCTAAAATGGCTGCCTTTTGAAGCTAGAATACAGCTTAAAATTGCAGTTATGACACACGCGGCCGTGCACCACAATGCACCCAATTACCTCGCTCAAAAGTTGTCTATATCAGGAGGTTCTAGATCCAATAGAAGTACAAAAAATCTACTCCTGAAACCTCAGATTCCGGAAAGAGAAAACATACAAGCGCTCCTTCTCAGGAATGGCACCCAGGATCTGGAATGCGCTCCCTCCTGAAATCAGGCTTATCTCCTCCACTGCACTCTTCAAGAAAGAGGTGAAAACCATCCTTCTGGCCAAGATCTCCTGAACTTTATAGGTACAGGATTAGAGACTCTGCATTGCTCTGTATCTCTGTCCACCTGGTCCTTTGGCACTATACTCCTACTTGATGGGGGACATTATTACGCTACCCTCTTAATACTGACCAATATATGATACACTTTGGTATACTGATTCACTCTCCCGATGCCCCCTCTCAGTGTTCTCTCTACACTAAGTCATTGGTTTGTATATTGATATGCTTGATGTATGTTATTTTTATCCTACTATGTCAGTGACTATTATACTGCTTCCATTATCGCTGTTCACTACTACGTCCCCTACCCTGTCATTGTGAAGCGCTCTGATATCCGTAAGGATCTTGTTCGCGCTATATAAAACTTTGAAAAAATAAATTAAATAAATAAATAAGACACACCCTTTCGCTCACACTTTTGTACTTGTCCACAATAAGATCTGAGAGAGACACAAACAAGTTTAAAATATTTATTTTAACTAACGTGCTCTAATATGCAGTATATGTTAATTGTTATGTTAATTTGCTTGTATAGCGCATGGCTACCCCAGCAACGGGGCATCCCAGCGCTTATGGACATAGCAGGAGATGCAGAAACACGGCCAGTGAGAAAAGCTAGATAGAGGAGAACAGCCAAGTTTTAATCTGTTTTCTGAAGAGCATGTGATTCGTGGTGGCTCGAGCCTTTAGGGGGATCGAATTCCATAGCTTCGGGGCTAGGTAACTGAAGGAGCGGCCACCAGCTCTACTTCTCCGAATTTTGATTGTGCCAGAAAGGGATAGATCCGCTGAGCGGAGGGTGCGCGTGGGGACATAGAAGGTACAAAGTCCCTGCAGAATTCGTGGACCGGAGCCATACAAGATTCTATGAGTAATACATAGGGTTTTAAATTGGATGCGTTGTTTTATAGGCAACCAGTGCAAGCGTCTAAGAATCGGGGAGATGTGGCAGGTTTTAGGCAAGGCAAACAAAGTACGGGCAGCCGCATTCTGAGCTCTCTGTAGTCTGTTAATCACTGTCAGGTTAGAGCCCAGCATGAGAGCATTGCAGTAGTCTAGATGTGATAAGACTACCGCCTGGACTATGACCTGACGAGTGGGAGGCTCAAAGAAGCCAAGAATGGATTTAAGAGCACGCAAGCGGCCATAGCAGGTGCCCGCCACTTTTTTGGCATGTGACTCTAAAGAGAGTGAGTTGTCCAACATCACACCCAGATTTTTTACTACCTCTTAGGAATAGGTGGAGGTCCACCAATGATGGTTCCAACTCTGGGTTTCCTTGCCTATGACAAGTACCTCTGTTTTGGAGGAGTTTAACTGAAGACAGTTCTGGGACAGCCAGTTAGAGATGGCCAAGATGTCTTCCTGGAATTTGATTTGGTCTAACTCAATGTTCTTAGAGATAGTGAAAATAAGCTGAGTATCGTCAGCATACGATACCAGCCTAATTCCACGATCTCGTGCCAGCACTGCCAGGGGGCGGACATACACATTAAACAATGTGTGGCTAAGCGCAGAGCCCTGCGGGACCCCATACATAGTATACATGCAACAATAAGCAGAAAAATGCATGACAGAGGGTGATTATTTGTAATGACCAAAGAAGGGTCAGGTGGCCTAAGATAGTTACTAATGAAAGGACTCAGTCCGATATTCGGAATATGGTCTTAGGCTCATTGTCAAACCTTAATGGCTGTGTAACACAAGTGGACCTTAATGATCAACTTCTAGGTATCCACAATGAGCTTTTTAGGGGCCTCAAAAAGTATTTTATTAAATGCCTTCCAAATAATAAGGATAAAGTGCTGAGACCCAAGTCATGGTTTAACAATGTTTGTAAAAAGGCCCAACAAGCCCTCGTGGTAGCTAATACATCCTGATCTCCTGATACTATTAAAAGCTGTAGGGCAAGTTATAAAGCAGCACAGTTCGACGCGAAGAAATCGTGGGAGGAAGACCGCTGGAGGGAGTTGCTAAAGGCATGTGATGGTCGCAACATGACCCAATTTTGGCACCTTCTCAAATGGGGGAAGTGCCCGCAACTACAGAAACCCAATAACCATGTTGAGCCTCAGCATTGGGTCAGCTACTTTGAAAACCAATTTAAGATGCTGGATGGGAATGCCAAGGTTGTTCTGCACCCTAGAAGTGATGCTCCGTTGGTATTTACACACAGTGAGGTTGAGTCCGTGTTGAAAATGATTCCAAGTGGAAAAGCCCCTGGGCCCGACAGCATCCCTGCAGACCTTTTTAAGCATGAGCCTGCTATATGGGCCCCATATATCACTGTACTAGCTATTGCCCTAGCTAGTGGCGCATCGGTCCCAGATTCTTGGTTCGGAGTGGAGATCTTACCGATCTATAAGAAAGGCGACCGCTCTGCTCCGGCCAATTATCGTCCGATTAGCCTAATAGACGCGTTGCAGAAAATATTTGCCCGCCTAGTACTCGGGAGAATCCAGAGTTGGATGACCGAAGAAGATATCTCAACCCCCCTCCAGGCAGGCTTTCGGTCACATATAGGGACCCTGGATCAGGCCTTCCGTTTTGTACTCTTGTATTGGAAAGAGGTATTGGCTCCCACCTTATTTTCTTTATTTATTAATGGTGTGGTCCATTATTTTGCTAATCACCCGACTGACGCCCCAATGCTCGCTGGCATGAAAGTCCCACTGCTCATGTTCGCGGACAACACTCTGCTTATATCCAAGACGAGACAGGGATACAACTAGCACTGTCTCGTTTTGAGGTGTTTTGCCGCAAACATGAGCTGGAGGTCAATGTGGGAAAAACCAAGTTTATGGTGCTCCATGGGTCTAGGCCGGTTAGAGCAAGGGTCTTTATGGGTGGTGATCTCCTGGAGCAAACATCAGTTTTTACGTATCTGGGAGTTACCTATAGTGACAAAATGAGCTGGAAGCCCCATATTGATATGTTAGCCTTAAAACATACTCAACTAGGTGGTGCACTGATTAAAGAGCATAGGCAGTCTCACTAAACCTATTGCCACCCTTATTAAAATGTATGGCTCAAAGATTCTGCCCGCAATCATGTATGGTGCCGAACTGTGGGGTTTTAGTAATTTGTCTCTTATCACCGTTGCACAGAACACATTTTTGAGGTCTGCGGTGGGACTACCCCAATCTTCGCCATGTATTCCCCCTACTTGTGGATTTTGGATGTCAGGCAGTCGAGGATGTGGCAAGGTTTAGACCCCATGCGTTTTGGTGACCTCTATCACTCCTGAACTTTCTTTATACGCCAAAGCTATGCTAGAAGTTAAAGGGCTGGCTGGTTCTTATAAGATCTCCTGGCTGGCTGAAATTAAATCCCTATTGACACGTATGGGGATGGGGGAGCTTTGGGCTAATCCTGATACAGCTGTGTTTTCCTCCAAAAAGATTTATAGTACCGTGTACTGGGATATGATCAAAACTAAGAGGCTCTCGTCCCAGTTAGGCAGTTCCCTGACAGCAACCTTCCTTGACATTAAGGACGATCCCCGCCTGGAAGAGTACTGGGACACTATTACAAAGCCACTAGATCGTAAACTGTACCACCAGTTCAGAGTAGGCTCACTACCTCTACGCTGGTTAACCAGTAGATGGAATCCTGCTAGCAGTGATAAATGTGTATTTTGTATAGATCCCATCGAAACCACCGATCACTTTTTATTTGTCTGTCCTGCATACCACCAACCTAGGCATGTATGGATTAAACCTGTGTGTAGGCTTATGGGCACAAGCCCGGCACAGGTGGCAAGTAGAATTTTGAGGAACGACACTACTGAAGTAATTGTAATCAGCGTTGCAAAATTTCTGAGCTGGGCATGGGTCCTTCGGTTAAAAAAGTTAGGCTCCCGCTTATAGGCTAAGTGATGTTATGGTTACCGGACCCAAGGAGTTAGTGGAGCACAATAGTAGGTTTTGTGGCTCATATTGAGATTCTAAACAAGATTGTTTTTAAATATGTCTAAGTCTATTGCCTAGTGTACATTTAATCCTATTTTTAGCTTATTTTAAATATTTAAGTGCCAGTGTAGTTCTGGTTTTTAGAAAGACTTTTATAAATGTTGTTATTTATGCGGTTTGGATTATGAATTATTATTTTAGAATGTCTTTTATGATGCAGTATCGCAATAAAGAGTTTTTTGACTTGACTTGCATAACAACTACAGTCAGCATAACAAGTAATCCGTAGGTCATAAAAGGAGCTGTGTGAGAGACAGAGTAGCCTAGCCTTCCTCCCCTTGCACAGACACAGGATAATTATATATTAGAAGATCTCTAGGTGTTATCTGCAGAACCTGTACCTCTGTCTATAGATGGTAGTTGTACATCATAGGTGCGGTCATGGTCGACTCCCTGGAAAGGTCCCTCTCCAAATGTGTGCCACCTATAGTGTAGTTCCTATATTCACAATAGGATCTGCGCATTGGAATAATATAAACAGCAGTGTACACGTAGGACTGAGGTCGACTAGGTCTCTACTGACTATATTAGACTTAATTAGTTTTGCCAGCTAGCTCAGAGGTCACTAGAAACTTTCTCGAGTAAACAAGGAGGAGTTTAACTTCCCTGGATAGACAAGAAGGGATTAGCTTCTGACAACCATAAACATGACAACTTTGCTCCCTCAGAATAAGAGTGTATCTCTAGAGTCGTGTGAAAACAATAGACAGTTATTTCACTCAGTCAATCGTGCATACTTAGTTTCACCAGAGTGCAGAGAAATAGAGAGACGGGCGTTTTCAATAAAAGGTGTTATTTATTGAGCAGTCTTCTTTCTCATGCAAGAGAAATGAATTGCCACAATTGCAATACTTAACATAAAGTAAAGTGCATACAGTAAAAGGAGTATTATGAAAAATACTGTAAAAGCATTGATATGGTTTCTTAGCCATATGATACTTTAAAATGGATAAAATATATACATACATAAATACATTGACTAACGTACTCAACTGGTGCTTCTAATCTACGCCTACCCCGGTGTACCTGACCTAAGCCTAATACGTGGGAAGGAGTAAGTAAGTAGCAGTTTAAGTTAAGTTGGTTTTTGCCAAGGAATCTGAATCAAGAATTCTCTCAAGGGTTTAGTCAACTACGTACCTGGGTAATAGAAAGCAGGAGGTCTGGTATCTCTCTCTCAGGACTCGATATCCCAGCAACCCGCAAGGGCGACTGGAAACACCGGAGCTGGATTTTCTCGGCTGGAGAAAAAGACAGCGTCTTTCTCAGTGCGTCAAAAGGGAGGGGCGGCGTCCGTGGGCTCTCGCATCAGCTGGGCTCTCGGGCAAGTAAATAGCCGCTCTGCTCCAAACCACCGTGTGTTTGCTTAAGGCAACGTTGGTATATTTATACCTGAAAGGTGCCGGGTTTGACGTAAGGTTGGACATAAGACGTCAATAAAGATGTCACTAAGAACTGGCCGTTCTTACAGTGCTCACAGGAGTTCTTTCAGTGCTCACAGGAGTTCTAGGACAAATCAAAACAGAAGCATGGGGATTTCCCAGGTTGCTGGAGGTTTGGTTTGTTTAAAGAACGCGTTGTACTTTCTAGGAGTCTAGGGAAGTAGCCTTTCCGTATTTGGACTGTATGGGCTATTACTAAATATGGATATGATTCTTATGCCTTTATAAGGATATTATTTATTATAGCCATATAAGGGCATAAATCGAAAATATTGAATTAGGGTCCTAGATAGAAACACAACAGTATTCCTAAACAGCTGCATCTGTATGTTTTGTCTAGGTGTTAGGGCCTGACCAGAACCGAACAACAAGGGGCATTGTTGTTCAACCTTGTTGGCAATGTTCAGACAAATCCCAGCAACCTGCAAAGCGTGAACTCGACAGTGGGATCTCATGTGAAAATATCAAAAGAAGCATTTGCAAAATAAGCTTGCGTAGAAGCATGTGCAAAGCACGGACAGTCTGCAGTGTGCTCATGCTAACCTAGGCAAGCCTGGCTGAAGACGGCTGGAATGCCAGAAACCGGTCCTAGGAAGCTTGTTTCCGGTCCAGGGAAGGCATGGCTTGGCAGTTCGGGCTGGACTGTTCCCATGAGGCTGACTGATTTGCATATGGCCATGTCTGAACTAGGGTGGCAGAGTGGGCTAAAGAACGGTGATGGATTAAACCCAGATCTGTTGACTGGGTGGGTGTGAGTGTTTGATTGGTTCAGATGCTCCGTCCATCACCACCCCCTTTCGCTTTGTTCGCCATAAGTTGGCAGAGTATGCTCAGACGTGAGTCCCTTGCTCACTTTGCCACTGGATTCAAGCAAGCCTGGCTGAAGATGGCTGGAATGCCAGAAACCGGTCCTAGGAAGCTCGTTTCCGGTTCAGGGAAGGCATGGCTTGGCAGTTCGGGCTGGACTGTTCCCATGAGGCCCAGGGTCAGACTGATTTGCATATGGCCATGTCTGAACTGAGGTGGCAGAGTGGGCTAAAGAACAGTGATGGATTAAACCCAGATCTTTTGACTGGGTGTGAGTGTTTGATTGGTTCAGATGCTCCGTCCATCACCACCCCATTTTGTACAACCTAGGGAAGACGACATTGTCCCCGCGGGACACGTGACCGGGATTGTAGCATTTTCCATTTGAGTTTGTGGTTCCATGGACACTGGTAGCTGTGTTTTGATTGACGTGAAAACTGCTTACTACCTTGGGTAGGAATTGAGGATTAGTTCTGAGAACCAACTTGGCTTTGTGCATTTGTAGGTACGGCTCCTGTATAGTTAGTGCTTGCAGTCCAGTCAGCATGGCAATAAGGAATGCCGTTTTAGTGCGAGTGACTTGCGATCTGCTTTGTGCATCGGCTCAAACAGCTTTGTCATTAAGTGTATTAATACTGTGTTTACGTTTTAAATTGGTGCTAAAACTGATTTTGGCGGAGTGATTTGTTTTTTTTTTTACACAGTTTTATATAGAGCGAACTTTACGCGAATCGGATATCAGAGCACTTTACATAGCACCAGTTGCATTACATGAGGACACATTCAATTTTGTTTTGATCCCTCTAAGAACGTCTTCATTACTGGTTGCCAATAGATCTATTGTTGGCCTTCCCCAGGCCTTGAATATCCTCTCCAGTATTAGTTTCAGCTCCTATTCGAGTGAGCTGCTTTGTCTCCTTAGTCTGTCCGCCTCTGTGCTTTACTTCCCTGGTAGGTGAAAGGTGTGTAGAGAGATTATCTTTGATATTGCCCCAGTGCCATATTTCTTGGCCTAGTTTGCTTAGGGTGTATGATTTTGTGCCTCCCGGTTTGTTTAGGTAGAATATTGTTGTGTAGCCTGTTTGTATTCGCACAGTTCTTCCTGTGATCTGTGTTAGGATGGCTTTCAGGGCTAGAAACACTGCCTTCATTTCCTGGAACAGGATGTGCTTCAGCGCATCTATGTTGTTCCATTGTCCCCATACTTTCAGGTTCTCTGTGTGTGCTCCAACCCTTGTGGGATGCATCTGTTGTGATAATCACTGTTGTAGTTGGTGTCTTGAATGGCCCTTCTAAGGTCACTTGTCTTGATTTCCACCATTGTATCTCCCTTTGTATCCTTGCTGTGACAACCATTAAATCCTCCCAACTCCCTGAGGCTTGTGACGATTTGTTGCAGATCCATTCTTGGAAAAGTCATACGAGTCATCCATGTGTTATGAGTGGTATGCATGATGCCATCATGCCCATTAATTTCATGACTTTTCACTGTCAAACTGCCCCTTCTGGTATAGGGGCACTTGAGCTGTCATTGCATTTATCCCCCTTAGGAACAGGGTATGCTTGTACTGTCCTTTTGTTTTACGAAATGGCTTTGTCCTATCAATATGGTAGAGGAGAGCTCTTTTGACATCTAATATATGGAGAGCTCCTTCAGCAACTGTTTGAGGTTGGGAGAAGATTATTGGCAACTCAATAGACTGATTGAAATGGAATGGTGAAATGACTTTTGGAAGGAATTTGGGATTTGTCCTTCGAACTTATCCTGGGCGTAGTTCATGAAGTAGCGCTACGCGTAGCTACGCGAACTGCACTACGCGTAGCACTACGCGAACTGCGTAGTGCGCTGTTCGCGATGATTGCACAGTGCCGGATGCTTGTAAGCACTGTGCAATCACTGAAAACGGCATCTTGCACAGTGCCAGCTGTCTTTTACTGCCGAGAGTAGATTTTTACTCGAGCGGTAGCTTTCTCAACGCGGACTGGTAGTTTCTCATCTCGAGCATACGCGACCACTCGCAATGAGAAACCTGACCTCCCTGCGTTGAAAATCTCGCCGGGAGGTTTATTTTCCACGCTTGCGATCGGCAACTTGATGTTGCTGATCGCTAACTAGGAAAGAGTCTCGCCGGGATGTCATTTTGCTTGCTCGCTGTCGCCAACTTGACGTTGAGGACCGCAAGCAAAAAATGACCGCTGCACTACGCTACGCGTGTTTCGCATAGTTGCGAAGTAGCGCAAACTACGCAAGCGTAGTGCTTTGCCCAGGGTTACTTAGAACCACTTTGTTGTGATGGAGTTGCAAGAATGGTTCTTGAATTGTTAATGCCTGGATTTCACCAACTCTTCTGAGTGCAGTAATAGCAATTAAAAAGGCAACTTTCCATGAAAGAAATTGTGTTCACACTTATGTAAGGGTTTGAATGGAGGACCCACACGCCTAGTGAGAACAATGTTTAGATTCCATACAGGGGAGGGTGGTACCCTGGGAGGAATTATTCTTTTGAGGCCTTCCATGAAGGCTTTAATGGCAGGAACTCGAAATGACAGATGCTGTCTATTTTGAAGGTAAGCTGCTATAGCAGCAAGATGTAACCTGATTGAGGAGTATGCTAAATTACATTTTTGGAGATGTAACAAGTAGAATATGATGTTTTGGATGGAAACCTCTAGTGGGTTAATATTATTGTTGCAATATATAAAACCTTTTCTACTTGGCTGCATAGAATGCCCTGGTGGTGGGACGTCTAGCTTCTTTTATAACATTCAAGCAATCAGTAGGGCGATTAAGATAGCGAAAGTCTAAGACCTCAGGAGCCAAATTGCTAGGTTGAGCTGCATGGGGTCTGGATGCATGATCTCTCCATAGTTCGGTGTTAGCAGATGTGGATAGAGTTTTAGTTTGTGATGTGGTACCACTGAGAGTTCTAGTAGTGTGGTGTACCATGGTTGCCTTGCTAACGTTGGTGCAATGAGAATCAATGTGAGGAGTGTTGCTGTAGCTTTCGCACCACTTGGGAGAGGCGGAAAAGCGTACGCAAATTTGTCCGACCAACTCATCCATAGCGCATTGCCTTTGGACAATGGGTGTGGATACCTGGCGGCAAAGCTTGGGCATCTGGAGTTGAGGTGTGTGGCGACAGATCTATTTCTGGCTGTTCCCACTGTTGAAAGAAAGGTTGAAGAACTTGAGGATGAAGTTCCCACTTGTGAATCTGTTGGCTCTGACGACTTAACAGACACGCAACCTGATTGTGAACTCCTGGTAGATGTTGTGCTAATAGGAAGATCTTTTGAGGAATGGCCAACCGCCATATGCTCTGCGCGAGCCAGGAGAGCTGTAAGGAGTGTGTTCCTCCCTGTTTTTGGATGTAGTACATGGCTATCATTGTCGGTGTAGACTAGGACAGCTTTGTGTGATAGGTAATGTGTAAATGACTTTAGAGCTAGAAAAATGGCTAGCAACTCCAGATGGTTTATGTGGAGTAGCTTTTTTCTGTGGTGTCCATTTGCCCTGTACTGTGTGCTGTGCTAAATGAGCTCCCCAGAAGGTGAGGGATACGTCCGTGGTAAGCACTACTTGTGGAACTGGCTCTATGAACGGCCGTCCTTTTGAAAGGTTTTGGTGTTCCACCATTGCAGAGAACGATGGTCCGGCCGTCTACCACCACCAGATCTGTTAATTGACCTTGAGCCTGGTTCCATTGACCTGCTAAGCACTCTTGTAGGGGGTGCATTTGGAGTCTTGCGTGCAGTATTACGAAAATGCAAGACGCCATCATCCCAATTAGTTGCATGAACACTCGAGCTGGTAGGGAGGGTTGCAGTTGGAAGTTTTGTATGATAGCGTACATACCTTGGATTCTTGCTGGATTGGGGGATGCAAGTGCTTTGGAGGTATCTATTGTGGCACCCAGATACTGTTGAGATAGGGATGGTTGGAGATGTGACTTTTTATTTATTTATAGTGAACCAGAGTTTATGTAACAGGTGAATGGTCTGGTGTGTGCTGCACACACTGGTGGTATGACGTGGCTTTTATTAGCCAATCGTCGAGATATGGGAACAAATGGATGTTTTCCCTTTTCAAGTGTGCTGCTACTACTGCGAGACACTTTGTGAAAACTCGAGGTGCTGTAGTTACTCCGAAAGGGAGGACTTTGAACTGGTAATGCTGACCGTCCAGTACAAACCGAAAGTACTTTCTGTGAGCTTGGTGGATGGGAATGTGGAAGTAGGGGTCCTTTAGATCTAGGGTAGCGAGGAAGTCTCCTTGTTTTAACAGAGAAACAACCTGCTGTAATGTGACCATATGGAAGTGGTCTGACTGTATGTAAAGAATTAGGGGTCTCAAGTCTAGTATAGGTCTGAGGGAGTCGTCCTTTTTGGGGATAAGGAAATATAGGGAGTCAACTCCTGTGTTTTGATGGTGTACTGGAACTGGTTCTATTGCGTTTTTGTGCAGTAGAGTGGCAACTTCTTGTTTTAGAAGTGCGAGATGCTCTTGTGACATGGGACGCTGTCTGGGTGGTATTGTTGGAGGAGTGGAAGTGAGCTCTAGGCAATAACCTGACAACTATTTGTCTCACCCACCTGTCTGTTGTGATGGAGTTCCAGACAGGTAAGAACTGTTGTAATCTCCCCCGACAGGAGTGGAATGATCTGGGGGGAGAGGAGGGAAGTCACTGTTTGGGAGTGGAGGTAGTACGGTTGTTGTTACCTCTGCCTCTACCTTTAGTGTTGTTGCCTCTATATCCTCCTCTGTAATAACCTCTATTGTGAGAGGATTGGGTGGGTGCTTTGTAAGAAGAGGAGGAGGAGGAGGTATCTGTTGGAAAGTTTTTGGAGGCGCCCCTATAAGAGGAGCGACGAAAGGACGCCCTGGGAGTCTGAGTTTGTAAAGCTCCCATGGACTTTGCGGTGTCAATATCCTTTTTCATTATTTCTAGTGCTGTATCAACTTTAGGACCAAAAAGATGTTGCTGGTCAAAAGGTTGATTGAGAATACTGGTTTGTACCTCTGGTTTGAAACCAGAGATGCGCAGCCAGGCATGCCTACGTAAAAGTACCACGGTATTTATTTCTATTTATTGAGGCTGTATCAGCAGTATCCAAAGCACACCGGGTGAAAGTATTAGTAATGACCATACCTTCTTGTATTAAGTCAGAAGCCCTGGTTTTACATTTGTCTGGTAAATGTTGCATAAGGGTTTCAAGCTCATCATAGTGAGCCCTATCATACCTTACTAATAGAGCTTGGGTGTTGGCAATTCTCCAGACGTTGGCTGCCTGAGAAATCATGCGTTTACCTGAAGCATCTAGAAGTTTTGACTTTATCAGGGGGGTGGAGCATCCCCAGCTGTCTGTGAATTTGCTCTTTTTCTGGCCTTTGAGACTACTAAAAAGAGTCTAGTGGCAGCTGGCCTTTGATATATGCTGGGTCATTAGGAGCTGCTTTGTACTTTTTTCCCAACCTGGGATTAATTACCCTGGACCTGACAGGGTCTTCAAATACCCCAGGTACGTGCTTTAAAATCCCTTAAAGCATTGGTAGGATGGTTGCGTTTTTTTGTGATTGTAATAATGTGTCCATAAGGAAGTCGTCCTCTACTGGATCAGTGTGGAGGTCGACCCCATGAAAGGTTGCTGCTCTATGAATAAGTTGTGTAAACCCAATAGTGTCATCTGGAGGAGATGGCCTAGAAGGGTATGCATCATCTTGTGGGAGATCTGGGGCATCAGGTGCATTATAATCTTCCCAAGGATCATATGGTGGTTCTGGAATATTATTTGGGTCATCTAGTGGTTGGTCATCTTCTATCCCCCCTGAGTAATCATCCTCATCTACTGGTGTAGGGCTGTGTGGGCTGAATGTACAGGGGAAATATCAAGGTCTCTTTCTTCTGGAAGTGGTAAAGGTACCCTTATAGGAGAAGTTTGAGCAAGCTTTTTGAGGGGGACTGGAGGTGTGGTGGGGTGTCCTGCTTCCTTTTAGCAGGCGCAGTAATGACATGTCCAGTTTTTGGATGAATAAGAAGTCTTTTGTTTTGGATCTGGACAGAAGAGCTCTTATGTGGAAGCATCCTTCTTCGGCGCAGACTTTTCCTGCTTGGAGCAGAGTGGTATAGAAGTTTTTGCAGTGTATTACAGTCTTAGGAGCAGATTTTGGCCTCGAAGACTTGAGGTCGGAAGCTTTCTTTGGCTGTTGCTTTTTATTCGGATTGGATGTTTTCGGATCTGGAGTTTTTGGAGCCGAAACTCGTTTCGGTGCCGAAGTGTGTTTCGGTGCCGAAGTGTGTTTCGGTGCCGAAGTGAGTTTCGGTGCCGAAGTGTGTTTCGGTGCCGAAGTGTGTTTCGGTGCCGAAGTGTGTTTCGGTGCCGAAGTGTGTTTCGGTGCCGAAGTGTGTTTCGGTGCCGAAGTGTGTTTCGGTGCCGAAGTTTATTTTGGGTGCCGAAGTGGACTTTGGTTTGACTTGTTTCGGTACCGGAGTTGGCTTTGGTGCTGTAGTTTTCGTGGAACTTGGTTTCGATGCCGAGCTTGCTTTCGGCTTGACTGATTTGGGTACCGAGGTTAGTTTCAGTGCCAGAGTTAGTTTTGTCTTAAGTACTTTTTGTTTCTAGGGGCAGACAGGCTGACTCGAGCCCAAGTCGCCTAGAGGCTTTTTGGTAGTCTTCGTTGCCGAGTCGGAAGGTGGGGCATCAGAAGTTTGTGATTGAAGTGCACCTGGACCAGGAGGTGGACCCAAAGCCTGGCCTGGTGTGGGGGTGTGAACAGGGTCGACGTTTGTACTCGCGACCTGTTGACCAGCTGGAATGGGATCGTCATCGTCCGCTTGCTCTTTGGCTCCGGAAGCTGAATCCTCTGCTCCGGAAACGACGACTTGTTCCTGCTGTTCTTCTTTGGACTCTAGATCGATTGGAGTCTCTTCAACAATGAAGTCTGGTGCCGATGAAGAGAATTGTGCCATGACTTCGCGCTCGTCGGTACCTGATAGTTTTCTTAGACTGGAATGAAGCACAGGCCTGGCAATCTTGGCTCTCGTGCTCTTGGGACAAGCACAGATTGCACACCTCATGTAGATCAGTGTGGGGGAATTTGTGTGCACACTGAGGGCACTTCTTGAAGGGTGTTCTTTCCATGAGCCAAAGGCCCAATGGCACAGTTGGGCCCAAAGGACCACGGAATCAAGAAGTGCAGGCTTTTTTGACGTGAGTATGAAGGAAGTCACGATCGAAAACGATACAGACGGTAGAAATCAAAGAACGGGCATCGAAAGGAGATCGGTAACAGGACCGAGCGACAAACATATCCAAGCCCGATGGCGGAAAAAAACAATCTAAGGATGGAGTCGATGTCCATGCGCACTATGCTACAGAGGAGGAGTCATTTACCATACAAAGACTCTTCCAGGACAACAACAAAGTGAAATCATCCGGGGCCCACAACCAGATGGCGATCTATGCACTAGTGTGTGATCTGCAGCCCATATGCCTCGAACATACAGGTTCCCCTTGTTGGCCGCCATAAGTGTTTCCAGGAGGGAACAAGAGTTTCCCTTTTCTTCCTCGAGCTATACTCCACTGGTTTTAGCAGCCCTCTTAGGCTATTGTACATGGAGAGATAATCTGTTGGTGAATGCCTCAAAGGGTAATTGTTAGCTCCTACCTCAGGGGAATCAGTGTCGAAGTCGTTCCACGACTCTTCTTCAAACCCTCCTACCACTTCTGTCTCTTCTGGTATATAGAATTCTTCCTGGGGCTCTCATGTTGCACCAGCCTCGAAGACACTGTTCTTCTTTGACAAAGGTTTTGGTGGGATCCGAAATTCCCTTAAGGAGTTGTCAAACTTCTTTTTTTCCTCTTTAGGCGAGCACCCATTTCGACCTCGAGCCTTCACTTTTTCTTTACGACCTACTGCCCTCTTTGTTTAGTGTAGAGCATCGACGAAGGTCTCTTCTTGGGCGTCGACTGCTTTATGCCCTCCTTCACTCCCTCTTGTCTGGAAGGCTTTGACTGGGTCTTGCCTGCATCAGAATCCCAAGGTCGATACCTGTGGACCACTTTGGCTTTCGGCTGAGCTTCGGTCGATGTTTACTTAAGCACCAAAGTTGCCTTTACAAACTTTGTGTACGAGGGTTTAGGTTTGGTGCTTTTCTAAGGCTTGATTACCTTGTGGGCTCTCTTTTTGGCCTCGCTGATTTCTTTGCCGTCTGTTTTCTCTTGGCTTCTACCACATAAGCTTCGGCATCAGACTCTCCATAGTGTGCTGTTTCGGCATCAACATTGTCATAGATGCTGGACAGGCCTAGGTCCTTCGGATACCTGTGATCTCTGGCTGGCCATGGTGTAGTGCTCAAGTCTCCAAATTCGACGTACCCTTAGGGTCTTTGGTATGATTGCAGGGCAGGTCTCGCAGTCCTCAGGGAGACAGAGGTTACAGATCTCGTGGGGGTCTCTCCACGCAAACGTGTGGTGACAGAATTCAAAGGGGTTATTTCCATGTCCTTTACCTGCCCTCATTCTCCAAACATGTGGTTGGTTCCGGTAAGGTCTCACTGGGTAAGGGAGAGAAGGGTCCCCTAATCTCTCCTCATCCTTTCTTCGGAGTCTTCAGTGAGTTGGTAGATTTTTTTTAACTCGTTTTTTTTTTAAACTGTCGGAACTCCTACGTGGCTTCCAGACCAGACAGCAGAAAAATTAATCTGAAGATGGGCGCAGTCTGCCATCACACATGTGACATAATTAACAACAAGGGGTGGTGATGGACAGAGTCTCTGAATTAAGCAGAAAACTCTCACCCAGTCAAGAGATCAGGGCTAGATCCAACACCGTTTTTTAGCTCACTGCATCATCCCAGTTTCAGAACCTGGCTGTATGCAAATTAGTCTGTTCCTGTCCCAGTGCATGATGGGAACAGGGCAAACCAAACTACAAAGCCAATTCTTACACTGGAAAGGAAACAAGCTACCGGGGACCGGTTTCTGGCATTTCAGCCTCTTCGGCCCGGCTTGCTTGAATCCTGATGGTGCAGTGAGCAAGGGACTCATGTCTGAGCATACCCTTCCACGCTTAGGGTGGACAAAATAATTAACAACAAGGGGTGGTGATGGACAGAGTCTCTGAATTAAGCAGAAAACTCTCACCCAGTCAAGAGATCAGGGCTAGATCCAACACCGTTTTTTAGCTCACTGCATCATCCCAGTTTCAGAACCTGGCTGTATGCAAATTAGTCTGTTCCTGTCCCAGTGCATGATGGGAACAGGGCAAACCAAACTACAAAGCCAGGGAGACAGAGGTTACAGATCTCGTGGGGGTCTCTCCACGCAAACGTGTGGTGACAGAATTCAAAGGGGTTATTTCCATGTCCTTTACCTGCCCTCATTCTCCAAACATGTGGTTGGTTCCGGTAAGGTCTCACTGGGTAAGGGAGAGAAGGGTCCCCTAATCTCTCCTCATCCTTTCTTCGGAGTCTTCAGTGAGTTGGTAGATTTTTTTTAACTCGTTTTTTTTTTTAAACTGTCGGAACTCCTACGTGGCTTCCAGACCAGACAGCAGAAAAATTAATCTGAAGATGGGCGCAGTCTGCCATCACACATGTGACAGGCATTCCACCAAATCACAGTTTTCGCCCACGAAAACAAAAAAGGACAGTTCCAGACCCAAACACTAGATGGCGGAATAATGCACAGTATGCGTGTTCCAAAAAAGGATTCAGGCAGCAAAACAAGGTTTTGCACTTGTAAAGAAAACACAAAAGTTCTTGCAAAAGATTATCAGCCAAATCACTGACAACATTAAAAGACAATGACCAAGCTAGCCCTATCTGGAGAGCCTGAACAGTAATTTCCTTGTGAAGCCGAAGAGCTATGAAGCTGCTGCTTAGCAGCACCGAGTACTTAATGAAGGCATCAAATAAACATAACTCAGCATAAGTTCACTTTAAGAATTTTGCACACTCTTTCAGAACAGTTAATGCAAAGAAAAGTACAGGACTAAAATGTACCATACCTGAAAGGAGCACATCAGTGTTTCATCCACACTCATCATGCCTCCAGCGTTATCAAACTCGCCACAGTAATTTGGAGCTGAAAATAGGGTGACCAGCTGTCGTTTGGCAAAAAATTCATAGCCATCTTCAACCACCTGTAAATGTAAAAAAAAAAAAAACAGCTGATTACAATCAAGTATCACCTCTACATCAGGGGTAGAGTGCATGGAAGTGATTAGATTTCAGAGTCTGCTGCAGCAACGTGAGCTTTCTTTGCTGATTCAGGGTGGTAAAGTTCTAAGTAATCTGACCGGTTATGAAAATAGTTTTTGTTTGGCACAAATGTTTTCCAAATTAGCATGTGGAATTAACCACATCAACAGTCCTGCATAAAATAAATGTAGCCTGAAGTGTTCACTACAATGTGGGCCTGTAATATTCTTTCCTCAAGAGCTGTTTTTAGTTTGGAACAAACAAAGTTATTTCCTTGGGAGCAAATGCATTATGACATGACCCAGTCCTTGCATAAGACAAAAGGAAAATTCTACTTACTAGTATGCATCTGTTCTTGGCATGTAAAGCTGTAGATTTATATACTTGTGCATAGATCGCCATCTGGTGTTAGGCTTGGATGTTTGCACTTTGTTTTTGTCTTCGAAGAAGTCTTTGTAGTAACGAGATAGGCGACTCATCCTTCGGGTGACAGTGTGTATGGGCATCGACTCCACTTCAGATTGTTTTTCGCCATAAAGTGTGATGATGGAGTTCGTAAGAAATAGAAATGAGATGCCCATGTGTGATGTATCTAAGGAAGATAGTACTGCAACGGATAGAGGTATCCGGGGAGGCGGGTGGGCGTATATGAATCCACAGCTCTACATGCCAAGAACAGATGCATACTGGTAAGTAGCAATTTCCGTTCGAGGCATATGATCTGTAGATCATATACTTGTGCATGGACTGTACAGCAGTTATCTCCTTAGCGGTGGCTACCTTATCTGTTCAAGTGGTTTGAAAATGTTTTCTTAATGCAGCCTGGCCCACACGAGCTTTTTGTTTTGCTTGCACATCTACACAATAGTGTTTTGTCAAAGTGTGCGGCGTAGACCAAGTTGCTGCTTTGCAGATGTCATCTAGGGGAATGTTCCCTAAGAACGCCATAGAAGCCCCTCGTTTATGTGGGTAATATGCTCTAGGGGAAATGGTCAATGTGTGTTTGGCTTTAAGATAGCATATTTGGATGCATTTAACAATGCACCTTGCAATCCCCACTTTTGAAATGAGATTGCCCTTATAAGGTGGGGAGAAAGCCACAAAGAGTTGTTTAGTCTTTCTAAATGATTTTGTTCTTTCAATGTAGTAGTGTATTGCTCTTTTAACGTCTAGCGTGTGATGAGCCCGTTCTGCCACAGAGTCTGGTAGAGGGAAAAAAACAGAGTTCAACAGACTGGTTAAGGTGGAAGGCAGACACGACTTTAGGTAAAAATTTAGGGTTAGTTCTAAGAACCACTTTCTTATGATGGATTTGCAAAAATGGTTCTTGTATGGTTAATGACTGGAGTTCACCAACTCTTCTAGGAGATGTGATAGCAACTAGGAAGGCTACTTTCCAAGTGAGGAACTGTAATTTGCATTTGTGCAGAGGTTCAAATGGGGGAAGTCTGGTAAGGACAACATTTAGATTCCAAACGGGAGAGGGTGGAGCTCCGGGTGGAATTATTCTTTAAAGTCCTTCCATGAATGCTTTGATAGCGGGTACTCAAAACAAAAACAAGTGTCTGTTTTGGAGATAAGCTGCTATTGCAGCAAGATGTAGTCTTTTAGATATATATGCCAGGTTACATCATTGTAGGTGCAAGAGATAACCAATAATGTTCTGAATAGAAGTATCTAGAGGATTGATTTTGTGTGTTCAGTGAATCACAAATCGTTTCCACTTTGCTGCATAGCAGGCTCTGGTGGTAGGACGTCTAGCTTCTTTAATGATGTTCATGCAGTTTGGTGGGAGATTGAGATAGCCAAACTCTAAGACTTCAGGTGCCAGATCGCAAAGTTGAGTTGACTGGGATCTGGATGCCTCATCTCTCGATGGTTTTGAGTAAGAAGCTTGGGTGAGAGGCGTAGCTTTTGATGCGGA